>NW_024041039.1:23794583-24432753 GCF_014851395.1 Micropterus salmoides | reverse complement strand
CATGCAGGTCGGCTAGCAGCCTGCTAGCTGTCCGGTTGCCCTCCAGCCGCTGGCTGGGTGGTGGGGGCTTGCTGTTTGTTCGCTCTCTGGCTTCAAGGCAATGTCCAGCAGAAAGGAAGCCAGAGAGCTAAAAGTCCAAGTGTCCCCAACCAACCTAGATGCAGGAGCTAATCAGGGGGGTGGTACAGGCAGGGAACCAGGTGGGCGGCTAGCAGCGCTAGCAGGTGGGAAACAGGTGGGGGCTAGTGTTGAATAAGGCCTAAAGATCATGTAGGCCTAAAGCGTTGAATAAGGCCTAAAGATCATGTAGGCCTAAGCCTAGATTGATTGCATAAGGCCTAAATCCTAGATTGATTGTTAGGTTTTTTCTATATTTATACACATTATCAATGGTTTGCAATATGTTAAACTACTGAGTGTTTCACTACTGAGTATTCTTTTAAGTGTGAAGTCTGACTACTGAGTGTTTACTACTGAGTGCTTACTACTGAGTGTATACCTACTGAGTGTTAAAGAGTGAGTTTAAACTCATATTTTATTCTTATTTGTGTGTTTATCATACATTATTCCTATACTCTGTGTATTCATGAACGTGTGCTTTTTAATGAGCAGAGGAGCTGCTCAGGCCGCGCAGGCAAAACCTAGCCAACCGTACCCTCATTAGAAGCAAGGCACATGCAGAAGTCACGTACGCCAGGGCTGAGATCATCGCGAACTGAAGCCAAGAATGAGATCATGACATGTTATGATTTATGGCGCCTGGTACGGCTAGGTACTGCATGCAACCAAGCTCTGCGCTGCTGAAAGTTAACTTGTATGAGACAAAGCACCTCATGGTTGGCATTGCTAAATCATGTAATTGTTCATTGAATCACGTTATACATGTATGAAATATGTTATTCCTTATCAATTCTTTTAAAAAATACGATTGTAAGTGTTTAAGTTTTAATGGTGTCAAACTATGCCTGTATAACTTTTAAAAAATACGGTGGGACTGAAGTTGAAACATATTGGTGGATTTCTAATCCAGTAATGTAAAAAATATAAAGAGAGATAAATGGTAACAATAATTACATATAATAACAGCTAAAAAGTGGAAATTGTAACATTAATGAAAGGGTTAATTTGGTAAAACAGTACAAGAAAAAGGCCACTAGATGGCAGTAGAGGATAAGAAATCCACCAAAGGGGAGGAATGGTCAGCGAACACCATAGGTGGAGTTAAGGAGTAACGCCCACCTAGAAGGAGGAGATAAGGAGGAGTTAAGATGTAACGCCCACCTGAAGGGAGGGACAAGGTGGAGCTTAAGGTGAATATAAGGCGATGTTCGCTGACCACCAACTCGGTTCCATCCTGAGACCTGCAGGGATGTTGCTCGGGTTTATCTGTCCTTTATTGGAATAAACTTTTGCACCGACTCTTGACCGTCTCCAGTGAAGTTTTGACTACGCCGTCTTTTGACTAAAGAAGAAATCTAATAGAGTAATTTTATTGAGTTTATTACGTTGGTTAGGGTAGGGACCAGGTCTTTTACTGGCCCGGCCGGTCCTTATTTCCGACCCGACAATTGGCGAGGCCAGCCAGGAGATTGAGTCCAGAGGCCGAGAGTTTCTGACCGGGACGGACAGCCTGTATCTGAGACACGTGGCCACATAGAAAAGGTAAGCAGAATACCTGTTTAACCAAAATTCTGCATTTTAACTGTGTCTGAATACGGGATTTTCCGCCCAGGTGTGAATCTTAAAGTCTCCTCAATCTTGAACCTAGAATAAATTTTGAGTGCAAAAAGCAGTAAATTAAGTAGAAAATATTTTACTAAAATACGAAATTTGGATTTAATGGTGAATTGAAACTAAATAAAGAAAGAAAGTAACGCTGGAGGGTAAGAGTCGGTGCAAACTAAATGCAGGCAAAATGCAATAGCAGCTAAATTTGCATGTGTGTGTGTGAACCATGGTGCGGAATATGTCTATGTCAAAGTGTGTAATGCTAGTAGAATAGATGCGCTTTTTGTGTTTAATTGTTTGCTTTAAGGGTAAGTAAATAAGTTTTCCAGCCATCATCGTGAATACCGCTGTTTTAAATCGCAGCGCTTCGACTTAATGTCGGGGAGCTTCGATCCAATCAGAACAGGACTGCAGGCGTGGTGAGCTGATGAAAGATAAGTGTTTTCCAGCCATCATCGTGAATACCGCTGTTTTTAAAAATCGCAGCGCTTCGACTTAATGTCGGGGAGCTTCGATCCAATTAGAACAGGACTGCATAGGCGTGGTGAGCTGATGAAGAGATAAGAATTTAAAGCCATTATCGTGAATACCGCTGTTTTTAAAATCGCAACGCTTCGACTTATGTCGGGGAGCTTCGATCCAATCAGAACAGGACTGCATAGGCGAATGAGATGATGAAGAGCATTGCGGATACCGCCGGATGGAGAGTGTAGTCACAGCTGAGTGCTGGGGCGCTCACTACTGGTCAGGGCTGCATGGGCAATGGCTAATAAATAGTCATCACGTGGCTACCGCGAGCTTATATCGCAGGATTTCAACTGAGTGTTGGGGCTCTTCGATGGTAGGTTCGGACTGAACGGGCGGATGTACTATAGCACGTTACCGCTAGGAGCCTAAATAGGACTGCGGCAGGATAGGAGAATAAAGCGTGCTTAAAGAAGTGTTACGCGCTCATGTTGAGGAAGTGAATTGAGTAGCGATTTATAAAGACAGATTTTGTGTTGAGGAAGTGAATCATTTCTGTCTAAGCCCTCATGTTGAGGAAGTGAATTGAGAGGCTATATTTATGTGTAAATTGGGCCTGTGTTGAGGAAGTGAATCAGGTCACCAATTTGGAAATAAACCTAGGCAGTGTAAATTAAGTCTGTGTTGAGGAAGTGGATCAGACTATTCAGCTGAAAGCCTAGGTAATGTACATAAAAATCAGAAGCCGGCAGGAGATAGGAGTCAGAAGGCGCACGTGCATGTAAATACTGCTGAAATAGAATAGGTAGAGTGAAAAGGGTAAAATATATACTTGAAAATATTTAATCAATGTAAAGTTAAAATTGAGTGTCTGAAAGTAGTGAAAGGCGTGTAAAAAAATAATGTATATTAATTTGATTGACTAGTGTGAAAAAGTTGTTTAACAATTAAAATTTTGTAAATATTATTAAAGGCTTCTGAAGCAGCAATACTGATTAAATATTTGTGAAGAGAGGAATACTGATAGCTAAAATAGCTGTGGAAGAGAGATAAAGTGTATGGAAGAGGGAAATAGCAGTGAAGACGAGCTATTTTTGCCAGAACACTACACACAGGAAGGAGATATAGGAACACAAGGAATAAGAACACATTTTTGGTTGGAACGAACCTGTAAGGATGAGGATGGTGTAGAGCAATGGCAAACTGAACAAGAGATAAATCAGAAATTGTGGCAGTTGACAAAATTCATTAATTTGGCACAAGTGCAGGACGAGTTTCCTGACGTGCCGTGGAAAGAGGTGATACGCAGGTGGTGGACACCAAAGACACTTGCATAGTGTTGGAGCGGTTGTGCAATAACCCTAGTGCTACTGTAGCCATACCTTTAGGTCCAGCATTAGGACTGCCCGCAGGGTATGGTATACCAGGGCGCAATAGAGTGACCTCAAATCCACGACTGAGCTTCACAATAGTCCCTAGGAGAGTTAACTGGGAAACAGGCAAATTTGGGTGCATTACAAAAACACCAGCAGGAGACGGAACGGATAGATTAGAATACAATCCCACAAGGGAAAGGAAATATAAGCCAGGAGTTACAGTAGATAAGATACTGGTAACAATAAAAACTAAAGACACAGACGAGGAACCAGAGATACGTAGAACAGCACATAGTGTAAGACAGGGCTATATGGGGGCAGGAATGGTGAAGGAACAAGGGAACGCAACTCCAATGGGAGTGGTGATAAACAATCACCAAGATCAAAAAGAATTTATTGAAAAATGCATGAAAAAGTGGCATGGGAGAACAAAAGGAAAACTAAAGTGGCCTTTACAAGGCACCTTCATGGAAGCATACTGTGATGAAGTGGCAACAAATATAAAACACCATAAGTCCAGAGACACAAGTGAGAAAAGAGAAGGAAAGCGTGCAAGGGAAAGAGAGGTGTTAGGTTGGTTTAAATTTGAAGGGTATCGACACATGCATAAAGATCAACCCCCCAAACCTCCACCAGCAATTAAGAAAGTAATGATAGAACAGGAAGTGAAAACAAACCAGGGACAGCAGAAGGCCACTGCACCTGAGTGGTCAGCCAAACCACCACCGCCTTATGCCCCAGATAGTCGCACACCTAGGACAGGTATTTATCCAGTACTAGAGACACTTGAGGGAGAGGAGAGACAAGAAGTAGAGGGAGAGCTGCAGGGAAAGTTTACAATGACCCTGACCAAGCAGACTCACAACAAAGAAAAAGACAGAGGATGGACTGCTAATGCTGAAGAAGATCAACAAGAGAGAATGACAGCAGAAGAGATGGAGAATGAAGAGGGAGGAGAGATGGACTGGTGCCAAAGAGAGTGCACGCCTAACCCTGCAACGCTTCATCTATTGGGCAAGGCATCCGAGGAACAAAACCTCAAGTTTCTCTAAGCATGAGCGGAGATTCACAAGGAAGAAGAGACAGAGAAAACTACTACCAAGAGGTGAGAAGAGAATTCAAGCCTGAAGTAATGAACAGAGTGGATTACTGGCTAAAGGAAGTAAGTGCTCAGACATCACCAAAGAAAGAAAGATGGGAACCAGATGACAGGCAGAAGACACACCAGCAGAGATACAGCTGGAGGAGAAGAATACACCCCACTCAAGCTGTCAGATTTGCCAATCACAACAAAGCAACAACAACAGGAAAGGCTGAAAAGACAACAAGAATGGGAACAGGCCAGCCCCAAGACACGAGAAGAACGCATGAAGGAAATGAAAACACTGGATGAGACCATCCGTAGAGAGGAGGAGGAGCTACGCAGGCTGGAAGCAGAAGAAAAGAGGCTGCTAGCACAGTGGGACAAAATCCGCAAAGATTCAGACAGAGTACTAACAAGCACTCCACACACTGTGAGAATGGAGCTGAGTGGCATCATGACAACCGAGAGTCCGACACATGCAGAAGCACAAAAAGTGTTGGAGAACGTGGAAACCAGAGTGCATGAAATGACCAATCGACAACTGCAACAGATTAATGGCACTAATGATTATGTAAAAGTGCTAAGGAATGGAAGAAGAATTGTACCCACAGTTCCCAAGAAGAAGCGATCACGTGCTACACATATTCCTCTGCTAGAAGAAGAAGAAGAGGAGGAAGAAGAATATGAGGAGGAAGAGGAGCATCATCGTGGACTCATGTGCCCACTGATAACAAAGGCTCAAGGACAAACGGCATATGTAGCCTGGGGATTCGCTGATATGGTGGGATTAGCCAGCAGACTGCCAGATCTAACTGAAGGTGCCAATAAGTGGATCACAGCACTGGAAGAGAGTACAGCAGGAGTGACACTGGCTTTAGGAGACATCAAAGCCCTATTGATGCATGTCGTGGGAAAACACGCCACGGAAGACATCATGATCGCAGCAAAACTACCTTTGGTAGTAAAAGGAAACATGGCAGATGGCATAGGCTTCAGTGGACATCGGACTAGAGTGTGGGCTGAGCTGAGAAGACTGTATCCGGAGAAAATGGATCCATCCAAACTGGATGGTGAAAGGCTGAAGGACGATGAATGTCCAACTAAGTTCCTGATAAACTTCAGAAGAAGTGGAGAGATGAAACTGGAAGTGCTTGGAACACCAATGACACCACGAAAAGCCTGTTTAAAGTGATGATAAAGAAAACCATGCCTCCAGAGGTCCAGAAGCGACTGGACAATGTGGTTGGACTCATGAAGATGGAATGGCCATTGTTCTCTGAACACATTGTACATCATGTGGAGAATTGGAGAAAAGAAAAACAAAGAGAAGAAGAAGCTAACAAAAACTTGGCCACCAAATTGACCCAATTACAACTGAATGAATTAACTAAAGCAAAAAGGAGAAGAGTAAGACACAAGCTCCAGTGGTGACCGCAGAGTTATCTCAGCCAACTCCTCCTGTAGTTGTGGCACCGCAGGCACCTGCAACGACGCAACCAATGGCACTAGCACAGCCACCACAGGTACCCCCAATGATGACACAAGGAGGTGTACACCCTGTGCCACCTCAACAAGGGTACACACCACAACAAGGCTACCCACAGCAGGGTTACCCACAACAGAGCTACCAGCAGCGAGGAAACTACCAGCCACAAGGAGGCTATCCACCCAAGGAAGCAGGAGGATACAACCGATACCAGACACAGCAGAGACCCAGAGGTGGCCCAAATAGACGTGGAGGATGGAGAGGCCCAATGGGACCATCACCAATGCGTCGCACACAATCCAATCCACAGCTGAACCAACCACAAGGGGCGTTGAACACTTGCTGGGGATGTGGAGAATCTGGACACCAGCGACGAGACTGCGAAACCCATCCTTGGGAAGGGCCGACGTATGGATGGCAATAGGGGAGCCCAGAGGAGCCTGAGGGGGAATTAATAGGAATAGCCATCTCATCACGACCACAAGAAGAGCCTACCATGACAGTTACGATTTATGATGAAGATCACCAATTTATGGTAGACTCTGGAGCCACATACTCTTGTATTGGAAAATCCGGCTCAAACCTCCCCCTCAGAGTCATCAGTAAAAACAGTAGGCTTCTCTGGGAAAACACAAATAATACCTTTAACACAGCCGGTACCAATGAAGATTGCAGGAAAAACTATTGTGTCACCATTATTATACTCGACAACACTCCAATGTGCCTGATGGGACGAGATTTACTCTGTCAATTAAAGGCTCAAATAATGTGCACCCCAACTGGATTGCACATAGAGTTTCCAGAAGATCACACAACCTGCAGAGTGGCAGAACACACTGCAGGGATGATGCCCCTAACCAAATTACCAGAAGAACCACACCAAGAAGAAGTAAAAGAAAAATACAGAGTCATGCCCAAGGTATATTGGATTAAACTTCAGCTGCGTTCCCGGCTGCAGCAACTATGGGAAACACAGACGACAAAAGCACATCTAGGAGAAATTGGCAGAAAGCCCCAGCTGCCACTACATTGCACCCTCCATTATGATGAAAGACAGCAACACCAAGATTATGAAACTTATGGGATGAAGTGATCAACAAGACTCTGCACTATCTGACAGTCCAGAATGTGTACATAGGACCTCAAGGAGCAGCGGCTGCTGTATCCTCCCACCAGAACTGCAAGATTGGTTCGCGGTTTCGGGCTCTGTCCCGCATGTGACCTTGCTTGTGTCAGAAGGTTATGAGTCCATGATTTAGGACCTATGGTTAAGGGAGCATTACAGATACCAAACTGGACACAAACACATGATGCAAACACACACATTTCCTCAGATAGACAATGCATGAGAATAACACTGACAGCAGTCGATGAGGGAATAGCAGAAAAAGTGATAGTTGATAGGGGACCACAGGATAAGAAACTGCCTCTATTAATGATGGTAACAGACAGGCACAGAGCATTATTAAATCAAGTGCCTCAGGAACTGTGGTCAAAACACAAAACAGATGTAGGACTAGTCAAGTCAGCACAGCCAGTAAAAATAAAACTTAGAAAAGACATCACATTGCCATACCAAAGACAATATCCACTGAAACAGCATGCTTTGGAAGGAATCAGACCTACAATTGAGGGTCTGATGAAGGCAGGGGTCCTGGTCAAAACACAGAGTCCCTGTAACACGCCGATCTTCCCAATTAAAAAGCCACATTCAAATGATTACCGATTGGTTCATGACCTAAGACAAATAAATGCCATTGTAGATGCGGAAGTACCTGTCGTTCCGGACCCACATACCTTGCTCTCTAACATCCCACCAAACACACAATGGTACTCAGTGATAGATTTGTGCTCAGCATTTTTCAGTGTGCCACTACACCCAGAGTCACAGTACTTGTTTGCTTTCACATTTGACGGTCACCAGATAACTTATACGCCTACCACAGGGTTTTGTTTCGAGTCCGTCAATCTTCAACAGAGTACTGGCACAAGATTTACAACACCTAGAGGTAGAAAGCACTGTAATTCAATACGTGGACGACATTCTCATATGTAGTTCATCAGAACAACAATGTGAGGAGGATACCATGACGATATTGTCAGCATTGGCCAAAGGAGGGCACAAAGTTAGCAAGGACAAACTTCAATTCTGTCAGACGGAAGTAGAGTATTTAGGTAGAAAACTGAGTGGAGACAAGAGACTGATAGCCAACTCACAAATAGAGGCTATAGCTAAGATACCAAAACCACAAACAGTAGGACAAATGCTCTCATTTCTAGGCATGGCAGGGTATAGTCGCTCGTGGATTTGCGATTACGCAATAAAAACAGCTCCATTACGAGCTATGATAAGAGCAGCAGGTCAGGCAGTCAAATCAGCCCAGTTATACTGGACTGAGGAAGCCGAAGGAGCCTTCCAAGCACTAAAACAGGATTTGCGTTCTGCTCCAGCACTGGGCAATCCAGACTATTCTAAACCATTCCACCTGTATGTAGCTGAGAGATCAGGGTTTGCGAGTGCCGTGCTAATGCAAGACACACCAACAGGTAAACAACCACTGGCATATTACAGTACAAAACTGGATAACATTGAGATGGGACTGCCACCGTGTTATCAGGGATTGGCAGCAGCAGTTTTTGCATTCCAAAAAGCTTCTTCCTTGACAATGGGACATCCAGTGATTTTGTATACGTCTCATCAATTGCATGCTCTGCTCACCAGTCCTCGATTTGTTCTAACCCAAGCTAGGAAAACAGGATACGAAGTCATCCTGTCTGCACCAGAACTCACTATCCAACGGTGCAACATAGTGAATCCAGCAACACGTATGGTGCTGCCAGTAGATGGAACACCACATGACTGCATACAGGTAACAGACACGTTCATGAGAATACGCGAGGATTTGCATAATCAACCAATCCCAGCTGATTTGACATTCTTTGTTGATGGCTCTTGTTTCAGAGACGCCACAGGTAATCATGCAGGATATGCAGTGGTACAGCTAAACAAAGACAATACCTTCACAGACGTTCAAACCACCAGTGTGCCTCAACCATGTTCAGCACAGTTAGCAGAAATCAAGGCTCTGACAGCAGCCTGTAAGCTGGCAAAGGGAAAGCGTTTGAATGTATACACAGACTCAGCTTATGCATATGGAGTGTGTCATGTACATGGCAACACTTGGAAACAGAGAGGGTTCTGCAGAGCAGATGGAACTCCGGTAATACATGGAGAAGCCGTCTCTGCATTATTAGAAGCAATCCATGAACCAACCGCAGTAGCAATTATAAAGTGTCCAGCACATCAAAAAACAGACACTCTGATAGCTCGAGGTAACAACCAGGCAGATGAAGCTGCTAAACGAGCCGCAGTAGGAGAAGTTATGGGTCCAATGGTAGCAGTTGAGGATTGTGAACCACTTACAAATTTGTCATCTCTCATTGCAGCACAAGAAGCAGCTGACGTGTATGAGAAGTCCATGTGGCTAAAGAAAGGGGCCAGACAAGTAACTGAGGATGGACCCCAGAAAGGATTATGGAGGGGTCCACATGGCCATTTTGTGCTGCCTATTTGTTTAACACGCTTTGCTATAAGGAACGCTCACGGACCAGATCATTGTTCCAGGGGACAGGTACTTAGGCGCATACAGGCAGTATGGTGGTCACCTTATCTGGCAGCCACCGTAGATAGGACATTGAACGAATGTCAGGGTTGCGCTCTTTTCAACACAAGAAAGTCATTCTCAGCCCCTCTGGCTCACATACCAGCGCCAGATGGTCCGTTTAGACATCTTATAATAGACTATGTAGACATGACAGAGAGGGTGAACAGAATGAGGTATATCCTAGTAGTGGTTGACAGATTCAGTAGATGGATTGAAGCAACACCAACCGCCAGCCCGGACTATAAGTCAGTGGCAAAGTTCTTATGCAGGGAAGTTTTTCCACGATTCGGCTTACCAGACAAGATCAGTTCAGACAACGGACCACACTTTGTAGCACAGGTCATAAAGACAATGCTCCAAATGTTGGGCATTAAACAAAGATTTGGGTGTGTATATCATCCACAATCACAAGGGACAGTGGAACGAGCTAACGGAACTTTGAAAGCAAAACTAGCTAAGATAATAGAGGACAGCAGAGGTAAGTTAAAATGGGTAGATGCTCTTCCGCTAGCACTAATGGCAATGAGATCGCAAACTAACAGAATAACGCATCTAACACCGCATGAAATGTGCACTGGGAGGCCAATGCCTGTCCCATACTTGAGAGGTCCATATGAAGGGCCATCTCTTGAACAGTTAGAAAATGAGTTTTCAAGTTATGTCCAGCATTTAACTAGAATCCACAGAACTATCTTCCAACAGGTCAAAGGAGCCACTGAGGAAAGAGACGCTGCCATACCAGAGCGCCAACAAACAATACGCCCTGGTGAGTGGGTGTACGTCAAGGTGTTCAAAAGAAAGTGGAACCAACCCAGACGAGAAGGCCCATTTAAAGTTGTCCTTGCCACACCATCAGCCTTAAAAGTAGAAGGTAAGAACGTTTGGTTCCATCTAAACCACTGCTGCAGAGCAAATGAGCCAGAAGGAGCAACTGAGGCAGTCAGAGGAGGAAGGCACACGGGATCCGATGGGGACGGTGACACCGCCCCGCAGGGAGATAGACGATCCCAGAGCCCAGAGGGAGACAGACAAAGGAGCGGTGAGCCCGCCCTGCAGGGGGAGAGACGATCCGACAGACTGGCCGCCAGACGGACCAGCATTAGACGAACCAGTGACAGCGCAACCAGTAGTGGATCCTTACCTCCAAGAGAAGATGTCACAGATGCAGATAGTACACCCCTTGATTCAGCAGGACAGTCAGGATCAGATAGAGATATCCATGAATCAGAAGAATCAGGTGACTCAGGTTCAGAAGGAGATAGAGCAGAACATGGAACTGCAGAAACCCCGCCAAGCTTACTACCAAGTCCCTACGCAGACACAATCCCAAGACCAACACCAAGCCCAATCACAGAGTCAGGACCAGGGTCAGATTCAGGTTCCAGTACAAGAGCAACCCCAAGGTCATGTACAGGTTCGGGTACATACGCAAGTCCGACAGAAAGCGGCCCAGAAGCAGGACATGAAACAGGAGCAGAAGGAGAATCAGGTTCAGAGCGAGACAGTCCCTATGCGAGATCAGAAACAGAACCCGAAGAAACAGACCCAGAAGAGGGACAGACAGAAACTCCAGGACAGACAGCTGGTGATGTGGATAGCAGTGACAGCAGTCCTAGTACTACTAGCATGTCAGATTCCAGATATGATTCCTCAGAAAGAGAACGGTCCCCCGAGACAGGGACAGATGATTGAATGTGCACTAGCAGTAGCAACAGTAGCGGTGCAGGAAGGTAAATGGCCAAAAAGTGACAAACTAAATTTGACTTATGTAAGAACAACCACGCTAAAAAAGATTCTGACTCAAGGACCAGGAGGTCACATATTAGAAAACCAGCCAGCTGACAAACAATGCGAAGCTGAAGGAGTGGTGGCAATAACGGCAAGCTGTAGTTCCAACAGGTGTACAGATGAAGTAACAGGAACAACTGTAGATAGGCAACTAGCCCGAAAGCTGATTAAGTCCCAGCCACGCCAGCAACGAAGGGGACTGACAGATGATCAGCCAAAAGCAACGTTGAGGCCTAACAGACGACAACCCAGGGTATTACAGAAAACCAAGTCCAGTATACAACAGACTAGAACCACACCGAGAGTAAAACCCATGATACAGGGAGAAAATATGTTTCGTCAATGGCTACAATATTCTGCTCAGCAGGTTAGCTCTCAGTCCTGCATAGCCTGTTACAATGGCAGGAGAGTCCCTCAAATATTGCCCATAAGTTTTGATGCGTGCCAACACCGCAATGATTGTTTTGCTTATTGCATGCTAAGAATGATGGCAAAGAAACTTGATGGATGGTCACAGAATAGAACTAATTGTCCATCCTACATGGACCCTTTATTGGAACATTGGGTACCACAGACGGCCGTCAGAAATGAAAGCACAGTATTCCCATTTTGCATAGTAGACACTAAGACTATGATGGTTAACGGACCAGACGCCAAAGTACAATGTCACCGCAAGCGAAAAGTAGAGAATGGCAGATCAGTACTTGCACACGATAAATGCGATACAACTGCTAAAGCTAAGTTTCAATGCCAACAGGTGGTGACAGATTACGCTCCATTTAGAGTTCGACGAAATCAGAGTGATACCGACATCCCCATACCGTTCCTAGGCGGAGGCACGTATGCTATGGCAGACGTTTTCTGGTTATGTGATGACAGCGATCGCTTGAAAATAAAGCTGCCACCACATTGGACTGGGATATGTGCTCCAGTCATGGTAACAGGACAGATAACAGTGCTCAGTCAAGAAAACATAGCAGAATCAAAACGTATGTCTAGGAGCTTGAAGCTTGAAAAAGAAGACAAGGTGTATATAGCATGGAATCAGGAACCACGTGGTGTGCCGTCAGACCATCGAGCGATAGGAGAAGATTGGATTGTATCAGGACAAATAGCAGGGTCAGTTCCCCTACTTGGCCAAGCCATAAATGCACAATACATAGCGCGAAACAGTCGTTGGATATCTTATCTTTGGTGGAATCATCAAAGATACGTAAATTGGACAATCTCAGCCATAGAAACTGTCCGTGAGCAACTACATACTACATCACTGATGGCGATACAGAACAGGTTCGTACTAGATACAATGTTAGCAGAAGAACAGGGTGTATGTAAATACTTTGGAGATGAGTGCTGCACAGTAATATCCATGAACACAGGACAAGAAGGGAATCTTACTAAACTTTTGGAATCACTAAAACAAATGAGGGATGAACAGGTTAAACACTCAAATTGGAACACGAAACAGACATCCATATGGGAGTGGTTTCAGAACATGTCCTGGATCAAAATTCTCCAAACAATAGGAATGGTAGTTGGCTCATTAATTTTGATAGCTATGGTGATCATGTGTTGTGTATTCCCTTTGATCAGGATCATGATAGGCAGAATGATGTCATTAGTTGTAGGACAATATCCGCTCCACATCTACAATGATGTGGATGTAGGGATAGAGATGAGGCCCATAAAAGTCGGGAGGGAAGTTTCATCAGCATACGAAAGCCCGGCAATTCCATCCGCACCGCCTAAACCACCTTTGAGTGAGAATGAGTACATCATCATGGATCAGGACATTTGGCAAATTCAGGAATAAAATTGAATCAAAATGGCAGAAAACCCTAAACCAAAACGAAGTAGAAATAGACCAGGTAAAAGAAACAGAGGGAAAGCCCAACAATATAATGAGAAACTACAACCCCTTTTAGACATGTTACCATATGGACCGGTAACACTAGCAAACTCCAAAACAAAATTACAACTCTATTACACGTCAGTTCAATCTAAAGATTACCCCTTGTTGCCTCCACCCTGCAGATTTTGTTTAACTGCTGTTTGTTGTGAAAGATGGACTACAAGAGTATATCAGGAAGCTACAGGATTAGTCATAAGATGTAGCAAGCTAAAGCTGTCATATACCTACGAGCTAGTAAATAAGACCTATTGCATGCCCCTAGTTACCACAACAGAGAAGGAAGTAATTAGCATTCAGGCAGGTACCACAACTCTGTTTACAACCTACCCAGCATTGACAAGACAGGGCAGTGATCATTTTAGGCAATTGTCAGAAAAATGTGAGTCAATGCATGGACGACACTTGTGTCTACGTCTCATACACACAGGAAAGAAACCCACTACTAAATACCGAGCCTGCCCAAAACATAACGTTGTGCCAGTAGAGGACTAACTATCTGTTATTCTTTTAATAGATACAAACATGGCTGAAGGACAAGGAAATGCCGGAGCAGGCAACCAACCGAATTATTCCCCTCAGTTAGGGCAGAGTCAGGAAAGTTGGGAGTACTGGAGAAGCCAGAATTATACACTAGGGCCACAACCTCAACCCAGGCCACCATTGCTCAGCAATTATCAGATTACTCTAGCCAGCACAGGATTCACTGCACAGTCGGTGTATGAGGAGCGTCCACTGCCACCTCCATACTCATGGTCTACCATGGAACCTCACAGTGCGCTGCCATCAACGTCAGGGTCATGGCCGCCAGTTATGCCGACCCAAGGAGGGTTTGGGCTGCAACCACCCCCAGGATCCATGCTAAGGCAACTACTCACTCAACCAACGCCACACTCTTCAGACCAGATGTGGACAGCGCCAGTTCCACCACACTCACAACCACCAAACCCACCGGTTAACTGGAATCAAGTTGCACCTCCACGTCGCATTGATGAACCAGGGGACGTGACATCCCAACCATGTCGTCATGTCAGAGAATGGCTTGCAGAGCAGGAAGCTCATCAGAATCTCTTTATGACCTCAGAGGGATCACTTCAGCTCCTTGATGCACAAGAAACTCCACCCCCTGACTGGCATGCAATACCACGTTCTCTACCCAGTCTACAGCGTTTCGTGAAGTTTAGATGCCGAGACAGAGAGGGGGAAGATGCACCAAGTCAAGTTGCAGATCCATACAATCCATTGGTACCACTAGCCGACCTGGCAGCAGGACAAGCTGCAATGGGGATCACGGAGCAACAAGGACCTCACGCCTCTACTGACACACGTCCACGCTCAGCCTCCCCACACACCTCAGATATGAGCCTCACTGATGGATATTCTACGGACTCCATACATCAATATAGTCCAACCACGCCGGATCCAAGACCACAGGCTCCAATGCCACTGCCATGGGAATCTCCCACAGTTCATTCTCCTCAACAGCCAAGCGATGACGACGCACCACGCGATGAGCAACACAACTTCCCGGAGGAGATACGACCCCTTAGACGAAGTGCACGAATTCTGGCCTATTCCCTTGCCACACCTACAACCCAACAAACACCTGATGATTCCACATCTACAACACAACAAGCACCTGATGATTCTACATCTACAACACCACACACACCTAATGATTCTGCATCTCCAACACCACAAGCACCAGATGATTCCACTCCAGGGAACGTTTCCCCAGCCACCACTGATGGGGATCCTGATTATTGGGGTAAGATGCCTCTGCAAGAGTTCAACCAACTCCTGAGTGAGATGCAGCCTGCTCAAATCGCCGCCCGCAGGAAAGACAGACGCCGAGCTTTGGGCCGCATAGCAACAAGACTCCGTCAGCAGACGGGACAACTTCGCAGAGCACCCGCCAAGCAACACGACCTTCAACTCTTGAGAGAATGTTGTAACACCCTACAAACCCGCTGTGAACAACTGCAGACACGCTGTGAGCAACTGGAGAAACGCTGTGAGCAACTGGAAACAGCAATGTACATCGTCCAAATGAAGTAACTGTTCCTCTAGGGATGGACATTTTTAGTCTCATCACTGGAAGTTTTTATATATATTTGTTTGTTATATGTAGTTGATTTATGCTTGCACAACATATTATAGCAAAAAAACAGCTCACGCACATAATCATTTCATGCACAGAAGTTTTGAGCTTGCTTAAACTTATGATAGCCAAAAAACAGCACACGCCAAAGTAACTAGTACACATTTTTATGTAAGGTCCTGGATCCTTGTGCACACCTATACACATGTTGAACCGCTGAGTCTCGGGCGGTAGGCACTCTAATGTCAATGATTCCCCTTGACCAGAACAAGGACATATTTGATTTACATTTTTCTCATATTAAGATACAAGTGCTTCTTGGATCCGGATGCAGAGGTACTTTTATTGTCACCTAATCCACACTTAACATGGCCTTGAAACTTAAGTTTCAGTGACACCCCATGATTCAAAAGCACTACTTCACTTAGTACATTGCCAAAATGCTGCACAACACAAGTCAAGTTGGAGGATCCACGTATTCAGCTCATTAGTGTGCTATCTACGTGTTGAACCAGTAATCACGGGATAGTAGGTCCCATTTATCTGTGCATTACAGTGTAGGTGATTGAATGTGCGGCCTCACAGCCGCAAAGGAGGGAAGTGTTGAATAAGGCCTAAAGATCATGTAGGCCTAAAGTGTTGAATAAGGCCTAAAGATCATGTAGGCCTAAAGCCTAGATTGATTGCATAAGGCCTAAATCCTAGATTGATTGTTAGGTTCTTTTTCTATATTTATACACATTATCAATGGTTTGCAATATGTTATAACTACTGAGTGTTTCACTACTGAGTATTCTTTTAAGTGTGAAGTCTGACTACTGAGTGTTTCACTACTGAGTGCTTACTACTGAGTGTATACCTACTGAGTGTTCAAAGAGTGAGTTTAAACTCATATTTTATTCTTATATTCTGTGTGTTTATCATACATTATTCCGATACTCTGTGTATTCATGAACGTGTGCTTTTTTAATGAGCAGAGGAGCTGCTTAGGCCGCGCAGGCAAAACCTAGCCAACCGTAGCCCACTCATTAGAAGCAAGGCACGTGCAGAAAGTCACGTACGCCAGGGCTGAGATCATCGCGAACTGAAGCCAAGAATGAGATCATGACATGTTATGATTTATGGCGCCTGGTACGGCTAGGTACTGCATGCAACCAAGCTCTGCGCTGCTGAAAGTTAACTTGTATGAGACAAAGCACTCTCATGGTTGGCATTGCTAAATCATGTAATTGTTCATTGAATCACGTTATACATGTATGAAATATGTTATTCCTTATCAATTCTTTTAAAAAATATGATTGTAAGTGTTTAAGTTTTAATGGTGTCAAACTATGCCTGTATAACTTTTAAAAAAATACGGTGGGACTGAAGTTGAAACATATTGGTGGATTTTCTAATCCAGTAATGTAAAAAATATAAAGAGAGATAAATGGTAACAATAATTACATATAATAACAGCTAAAAAGTGGAAATTGTAACATTAATGAAAGGGTTAATTTGGTAAAACAGTACGAGAAAAAGGCCACTAGATGGCAGTAGAGGATAAGAAATCCACCAAAGGGGAGGAATGGTCAGCGAACACCATAGGTGGAGTTAAGGAGTAACGCCCACCTAGAAGGAGGAGATAAGGAGGAGTTAAGATGTAACGCCCACCTGAAGGGAGGGACAAGGTGGAGCTTAAGGTGAATATAAGGCGATGTTCGCTGACCACCAACTCGGTTCCATCCTGAGACCTGCAGGGATGTTGCTCGGGTTTATCTGTCCTTTATTGGAATAAACTCTTTTGCACCGACTCTTGACCGTCTCCAGTGAAGTTTTTGACTACGCCGTTTTTTGACTAAAGAAGAAATCTAATAGAGTAATTTTATTGAGTTTGTTACGTTGGTTAGGGTAGGGACCAGGTCTTTTACTGGCCCGGCCGGTCCTTATTTCCGACCCGACACTAGCAGCGCTAGCGGAAGCCAAATTCCTCGTATGTGAAAATGTACCTGGCAATAAACCCGATTCTGATTCTGATATATTCAGTCAATAACCTGGTGTCTTTCTTAAGACATTAGTCTCTGCTCTGTTCCTTTCTCATCTGTAATAACTTATGTGTCAAAGGTCTTTGAAATTTATTTTCAAATCACAAACACAGCCTGCCTCCCTTTGCCACCCAGCTGTCAGTTCATCTGTCAAAATATATCAATATTGAAGGCAGGGCTGGCCTCCCTCTTCCCCATACATCTACTCATACAGGGGCTGATGACTGACAACCACATGTGAGCATCACATCACAGATTCATACATTCAAAGATGTGACGGAAATTTTATTACAGAACATATATCAGTAGTATTGACTGATGTAAGAGTGCACATTTATATGTATGAAATGCATTTTTTGATGAAGCTTCAAGCCTGTCAAACACTGTATTAGCATGCAGGTAGGAGTGATGGAAGTTATGCCACGGTGTCAAAGTCACCGCAGAGACATACATACATATTTAATACCAACTTTGCCAGCCTCCGTCACAAAATGGCATGACTTGACCTCATACAATTTAAGGCTAGAATAGTTAGCATTTAGCTGTATGGCAGATTTTGTCACTTTTGTCCGACTGCTAGCAGCCTTCCATCATGTCAATGGTAAACTTGAAGATTGACTCCTATTGGTATGCACAATTGCATACAAGTCAATGCAAGGACTGACTATGGCTAACATCAGTACTGACAGTACATTGTGACAGTTAACCACACCAGATAAACATTAGGGCTGTCACTTTTTATTCTAAATCAGAACTACTACGGTTCAAACATGGGGGGAGATTATTTTATCTGTAATGATTTGTTTGATTTGAAAATTCTCAGTGCCTAAAAGCAGCAAGCCATGCTTTACTTCAGGTTGTCCTAAAATGCACTAGAATTGATTTAAACGTGTTGGTTTGGATTTATTTAAATTTGATTTTTGTAAAAGTGACAGCTCTAACGCATGATTTTTATTCCTCTGTTCTCATCATATATTATTAGCTAGCAGGCTAACTTGCAGCTTGCTCAGACAGGTCTGTATTAACAGATAGAGAGGGAACAGAGGGGTCTGAACACTGTACTAGAAAGTCAAAAAAATGACTTTAGAAGAGCGTTGGTGAGTTTTCTGGATATGGATGAAAGTAGCCTACCCAGTTTCATGGGAGCTGTAGTTTTCTCTGTGAGTGCATAGTAAAAGTTGTTTGACGCTGTTAAAATCATAACGATTTATCTGTCTTATAGCAACTCTTCTAGTAGCTTAATAAGTCCATTGTCTTAGAAAAAGGAAGAAAAAAAACAGGAACATGCTTAATTTAACTGAGGCATGATGTCACAACATGGGCTCTCTATAGGGTAAGCTCAATTAAATGATGTAACCACTAGCAACAGCAATGATGATCAAAGTTTCCACATATATCTTTCAAACAATTAAATTCTATTGACAGGAATATTTTGTGCATTCTTGGCCAATTTACTCATTCCAAATTATAGCAATTTCACAATTTAAAGAACTTATTTTAGCAATCGCTTTGGTTTCTGGCAATTACTTTTCTGCACCTACTGCTTTTCAGCCTCTCTCCCCATCTGCAGTTATGAACACAGAAAATGTCTTTGGTTAAGGCAAAAGCAGCTAAGATACACTAAGTCCATGGCACATCTAAAATGTATATAATTAGCCAGTTTAGTATTTGCCACAATCTTTAATAACATGCTGTGCATCTTCCAGGGTACCAGGACCCTTATATTCCTCTCAAAAGCAGATGAAACAAATGACGGGGTCAGAGGGGGAAAAAAGTCAGTGTGTCTCCCTGCCGGTAAAGATTTTTCATCTGCCAGCAGTCAGAATGTGCAAAATCTTTGGGTGTGATTATTAATAAAGGCCTTCTCAAAATGAGCAACATGGAAAGCCTTCACACAGAGCAACTTAACGCTTTTATGTTGTCAGATGGCTGACGTGTTAGAGGAGCTCACATTATCTGACTACAAAGGCTCGGCCTTGTCAAAGACAACCATACACATAGAAACAGCAGTATAAACAGCTTATTAGAGTTGGAGATGACAGAAAGCATGTCAGCCACACTGGGATATATTTGCCTTTGCATTTTTCCAACTACAAAGAGTATAGGTTTAGACATACAGACAAAGAAACTACAGAACAAACAGATTGGCAAAGGACAGAAAGATAGAGCAGGGGAGAGTCTGCCACTGTCTGTTTTACAGCACGTGCCTGCTCTCACATTGTTCCCCAGTTCAAAGACTGCTAGCAAGCAATTTTTAGTTAATAAGGGTGATGGGGAAAATGGACTGGCTTTATGTCTTTTCATGTACTCTTCTATCTGTCTTGAATTTGAGAGGCTGAATGAAAATCCTTAATCATCCAAAAACTTTGAGAGTTTTGCAAACTTTGTATAGTGGAAAACTGTTGTCAATAAGGCACAGTACAGTGCCTAATCAGTGCCTGGTTTGTTCACTTAATAGCAGATGATACAAATGCATTCACTATGTATTGTGTTCTTTGCAACATTTCACAAGTTTAGTTGTAGTTGCTTCACCGAATAACTGGACAGAAGTACATATAAAGAATCTGTAAAAAAAGAACACAAATCATTTCATATTTGCTTCTGCTTGTAAAAAGGAAGACCCTGTCACATAGGTTTTAATTCATTTAGTGAGATCCATCAGTTTCCAGACCAAACAAATCATCAATCAAATCATAATAAGTTCTATTTACTAAGACATGACGAATGAAGACATTCCAAAATTATGACCTATATGAGCTATAGTAGCGCTACCTTCAAGCATTTTTGTTGTTGTTGTTGTTGTTTTCAAATCAGAGTCACAGGTATTAACGCACAAGTCAAATCTGGCTGGTCAACTACTGCACAGCCCCATCAGCAAACGGGACATTCATTTCCACCTAAGCAAAGGGCTGCATTCATATTGGCATCATAATGTTGTCGGACTCCAACTATATAAAATTATATCTACAATTTTTTAATAAACCATTACGTTCCTTTTTATTTACGGTGTTTTATTTATAAGGAGAGATGCAGGCGAATCTATGGTGCCAAAAAACCTTGGAGTGGGCGAACAATTTCTGTTCCAGCAGGACAATGACAATGAGCACAAAGCCAAGCACTAGAACAACTTCAGAGGCCCAGCTGTAGCACAGGCTTGAATCTCATTGAAAATCTGCGAAAGCACTTAAAGGTAGCTGTAGACAGATGCTTCCCGTTCAACATGACTCACCTTGAGAAAAATCTGCATTGAAGAATGAGGGAGACAAATACCCAAATCTAAACGTACCACACGGATATAAAGCTAATCCAAAAGCTGCAATCTGCACGTGTCTGTATAACATGTGTAGAGAGGCATGTGACATGATATCATGTCTCATAAAAGGTGGAAGTTACTGACACTGTTACCATGGCAGTGGCATCTGTTAGCTCACTCGGTAGAGCACACATACCATGTACCAGGGCGATGAGTCCTTACCGCAATGGTTCGGGTTTTGAATCTGACCCGCAGCTTATTAGCTGCATGTCTTCCCTGCTCTTTCTCCGGCATTCCCTGTCTATCTTCAGCTGTACTACCCTCAATAAAGGCAAAACTGGTTATTATTTCACTGTTACTATGGCAATTTTACTTCCTTCCTTATACTTTGTTCATAATCTGTCTAAAGGAGAATAAAACCTAAACGATAATTCAGAAGATCAGAGATGTCATAAGAATCTAATAGCAATAACATAATGAAAAACCAGGGGTCACTGAAAGCTCCCAGCTCACACATGTACAGGTGCATGCCTAAATTTTACATTTCTCCACATTTCCTTTCTCTATCTCTTTGCTATTTTCTCACTCAACCCATGAATCTTGAGGCTGAATAATAGGAAGATGCAGTGCTTTATCTGTTGGCTGAAGGGAGGTTAAAGATACACAGACACTCAACACAGAGATCATCTCAAAGAGGTACATAGCAGACAGCATGGACGCACAAAGACGGATTTGCACAAACCAATACAAACAGTCACATAGGAATACTATACAGCATGTGAATGAAGACGCACACGTCAATCCACACACCCTATGTTTCACAGTTGCTTGCTGAATCTCAATGCCATCTAGGGCGTCCGATGAGAGCAGAGCACTCCAATCAAATTCCAGAGAGCAGCTGTCAAAGAGAGGCAGGAAATCAATAGGTAACACTCTTGTCTCTATAAAACCATACAAGCTCATATGTCAGAGCAATGCACAGCCACTTCAAAAGGCACATGGATATGCAATAAAGCGCCTTTGCACTATTTTATTCTTTCACTGTTTGATGAAAATACAGTGGTTCAAAGAAGCACAGACTCAAACCTTAACACTCATCATTCCCTCTTTCATCTCATTGAATAGTGTTTTTTTTCTTTTAATGTTCGTAGGCTTGAAAAATGTGTCATCACAGTATATGGTGTGACCTTCCTCAGGGATGTAATGCTAGAGGGGAGTGCTGCTGCAAAAATCTGTCTTTTCTGTAGCAATATCTGTATTTAACATGATGTATTTACTGCTTATTAAAGATATGATTTTCAGTCAAATTAAGACCTGAGTGAGCAATTTGTCTTAAATAAACAGAAGAAGAACTGGGTACTCAGCATGTTGCCACCATGGCCAAACGGACAGGAAGAGTGCCATGTATACAGAAGCTCAAATGTCATCATCATAGAGTGTAAAAAGACCATAGCAATGAGCGCTTCGCATCAAACAGAGAAAATAGACCTTGTTGTGACTATGACCAACATCTAAAATAAAACCTTGTTAACTTTGTGTGCTATTGTGAATAAAAACTTCACTTTATTTTCCTCTCACCAAGCAAAACTTTTCTTTTCATTTTACCCCTATATCAATATGCTCACTTGAGATGTTTCAATGACAAGTGTTGCAGACGGAATGTCAAGGGGAAGGAGGAATTATGTTGTAAAATTCCACTTGCTCGTGAAAGGAAAGGCAGGCTGCATCAAGAGATTTGAGTCAAGGCTGCATGTGGAAGATGATACTGACTTTGCCCAAGGGGACCAGCCAGGAAAAAGCTGCGAATCTGTGGAACAAAAATGGTACTTATGGGAAAAGGAGAGACAAGAAAATTACTTTAGAGGCAAACTTGCACTTTTGTTACTTGCTCCTGACAAAGGAAGTGAAGGTGAATCTTCAGTATACAGGACAGTAAAAGAGGCCATATTGTGCTTGAAGATTTTTTTCCCTTTCCTTTAGTGTGTTATATAGCTTTTCTGTGCATGTAAAAGGTCTGCAGAGGGAGTTATTCTCTCCTGAAGAGAACACTGTCCCTAGGTAAATGTCTTCCAGATAGGTGATCATCCTGCCAAAGCATGCCAAAGTCTAAATCTACACCCACCATCTGAGGAAGACCTAGTGGATTAACTTTATTTTTGATGGAAACGTGACCGAAATGTGGAACTGGAAAACCAGACAGTTGTGTACATTTTAATCTAGACTGCTTTATCCACGAGGTCCGGTGTTCTGACCATTTATGCTACCTTGACAGAAAAATCTTACG
Source organism: Micropterus salmoides (assembly GCF_014851395.1). Lineage (NCBI taxonomy): Eukaryota > Metazoa > Chordata > Actinopteri > Centrarchiformes > Centrarchidae > Micropterus > Micropterus salmoides. The sequence continues at coordinate 24,409,590 of NW_024041039.1, read as the reverse complement.
GTAACTCAAATCAATAGTCTATCCATTCACGCTGACTCTAACCCTGATTCCCTAACCACAACATGCAGAATGCACAACAAGCTGGCTAATTTACATTTGTTTAAAGATATTTACATGTGTACAGGTCAGAAGGCGCAATGAAAACATTATTTTTAAGATATTGCCCACCATCAGCCTCAGCCTCGACAGCATGCTCACAGCAAGGTTGCATAGATTTATGGACTTGGAAACAGAGACCAAGATTGTGGGTCATGCGCAGAACTGCTATGCAGTTCTCGATTGGTAGCATAAATTGACAGTACACTGGCCGGTAACGGTTAAGTTCATGGACGAATAAATACTGGCTGTCCGTGACCTGACTTCAAACTTGGAAGCTGTAAGTTTTGCCATGTTTTATGTTGTTTCAGTGTTTATTTTGCATGTTGGCCTGTTGCTCGGGGTTAGCATGTTGCGTGGCTAATGTGGGTAGTCTCCATGTTACTCCCACATGCTGGGGTGAGTTTGGACTTGTGCTGTAATAAACTTCATACTGCAGCGCTAGATCAGCTAGTCTTAGCTTTGTTGTTGTTCTTCGGAAGCTTATTCTTCCTTGGGATCCTTGCAGGTGTGTGTGAGTGTTGCTGTTTGTAAATATATTTGTTAGACATGCCCTGAAGGTAACAATATAACAGCAATATACAATAATGTCTGAAAAAGAAATGCTCAAACTGGAAGAATTTATTTGCTTGACAACATTGTCTAACTTAAAGCTGTGCAAAACAGTCAGTTTATCAGTTTCATCAGCTTCAGTTGTCATACTGTTGGATATCATTAGGGTGACAGTGATAAAAGATAACTCTAAATATGCTAATAATCAGAATCAGAAGGAGCTTTATTGCCAAGTAGTGTTTTACACATACGAGGAATTTGCTTTGGTGGTAAGGTGCTACACGTAGACAAACATACAGTTGACATAAATAAATGTAGAAATATATAAATATGAAATAGACAATGCAAGTTAAATAAGAATAATAAAAAGAATAGAGAAAAATAATGCAACTATCTGCAGAGAAAGAACAACGTTGCAGATATTTACATGTGCATTACTCTAGTTTGTGTTGTACAGACGTATTGCAACGGAAGAGAATATTGTGAACATAAATATATAAATTGACAATATAAAAATATGTAATAAAAAGGATTAATCATTAACAACAAATCTGTGCAATGTGCCAGGTTTGTGCATGATATGAAATTAAGTGATATTTACATGTGCAGAAACAATTATATTATTTGAAAGGGGGAGTGTCAGTGGGGGACCCGGGCCTTGTTAATGAGGCTAGCTGCAGACGGGTAGAAGCTGTTTTTGTGGCGAGAGGTTTTGGTCCTGTTGGACCCCCTCTTGCCAGAGGGGAGTGTCTGAAACAGTTTGTGTCCAGGGTGGGAGGGGTCAACTGCAAGTCCTGGAGGTGTACAGGTCCCGAAGAGAAGGAAGATTGCAGCCAATCACCTTCTCTGCAGAGCGAATGATGCGCTGCAGCCTGCCTTTGTCCCTGGCAGTGGCAGCAGCGTACCAGATGGTGATGGAGGAGGTGAGGATGGACTCAATGACGGTGCTGTAGAAGTGCACCATCATTATTTTTGGCAGGCTGAACTTCTTCAGCTGCCGCAGGAAGTACATCCTCTGCTGGGCCTTCTTGGTGAGGGAGGTGATGTTCAGTTCCCACTTGAGGTCCTGGGAGATGATGGTGCCCAGGAAGCGGGAGGAGTCCACAGCGGTGACTGGGGAGTCACACAGGATGATGGGGGAGGGTGGGGCTGGGCTATTTCTAAAATCAATGACCTAATGACCCAAGGGAAGCATATAAGAAAATAATATAGGCGGGGGCGGAGCTTCATCGTGGGCCCACCTGCTACAAAGACATATTAACCAAGCTGCTGTCCCCAACTAAGGATTTACACAGTCGAATCATAATTGTCAAGTCCTGCCTATAGTAGACTGATAGTCGAATCATATGTTTTTGTGCACAGCGATTTGCGAGCCGAAGCTAAACTGAGGCTTATTGTTGACCATTTTCCCTCTCTCTCTGTCTCTCGCCTGCCATTCACCAGTCTTGTGCAGAGTTTTTGCCGTGCTTCTGACAACTGCATGCACGTCGCGGTTCCTCGCGGGTCTATTTCAAGTAGCAGGCTGTTTAAAAACGATAAAAAATATTCTTTGTGTGGTTCATCAACGGCAATAAATTATCCAAAAGTCCTGCAGGGTGCGGACAACTCGGCACAACACTGATGAAGCTGCGGCTCCGTCTCTTCAGCAAGTTTTCCTCCTGCCATTACACACATACACGCTACACATGCGCACTGACGACCCAGAGTTAGGGTTACAATTTTGGATTTATTTGCACACTTTAAAAACATTAATTGGAAGTTTTTTTCCTTCTTTTTACATGTTTATTTACAGCATTATATGTTGAAATGTATATTGTAATAGGCTTGAAACCATGAGTGAAGGGACTGTTTCCTTTCAAAAGAGCTGCTGAATTCTCCCGGTACAGTGTATCATCACATACAGTTGATGTTTGTTCATGTCCACTACAATCAACTGTTTGTGTCCACTATAATCATAGTCCACATAGTGGGCCCCCTGCCAGTGTGGGCCCTGGGTTGGCCGCCCCCAAGCACCCACACTACCTCCGCTTATGAATATAGGACAGTCACTCAGTTCCCCTAATTTACTCTTTGATTTCACATGCTCATGTCATACAGCAGCAACTAGTGGCCACGGTCATCAAAGAACCATCATTAATACTTTCATACCTGTAAGATAATGCTTGACCTGGTGAGAAAGTATAATGACCAACAGGGGTGGAAATTAAGTTTTTGGCGCACCTGCCAAGGTGGCTGTTGGATGAAAAAAATCCACCAGCCAAAAATATTTTTTACCAAAATAATAGCAGGACCATTAGAAGATCTGACAGTGTGTCAGACACTGACTGGACCGCCAACTAACCCAGTTAAAAGCTGAAAACACTCCTAGTACAACTTTTGTAATTAGCTCCTAACAGCTTTCATGCTGCCTTATTTCACGGGGGTATTGCACCAATCTGTCGGCTTGCTGCACTTTATGAAAGGTATGGAGCAGATTTTATCCATGTCTGAGCAGGGAAAGTTGATGACAGACACTACACAGAAAGACGGAACGATCTCTGTGTGTGGAAAGCCACAGCCAACACGCCACGGCACGCCGCTCCTTCATGTAAAGCCAGATCGCTATGTGAAAGCACAGGATTGCGGGATAAAGGCCTTTTCACTCAGGATAAAGCTGCAAACTTTTGTTCAGTATGAATAAGCGAATGCAACATAAATGCAGATATTCTTCCCGTGCTGATCTCCATATGAAAGCGGCTCTCATCTCAACCAATGAACGCCTCTAATCTCTGTTACAAAACTTTTTATACCTTGGTACATCGGGGAACAATTTAGGTATAACACACAACCAGCAAGAATGCCGGTCTGCTGCTAATTATAATATGGCCAATATATTTACTCGCCAATGTGGCGGGTAGCCTTCCAACATTTGGCCGCCAAACGGAAAATCCACCCACATTTGGAGGGTGGCAGGTGTTAATTTCCATCCCTGGTGACCAACCCTGGATGTCTTTCCAAAATACAACCTAAAAATAGTCAAATAGGCAGCATCATGATGACACACCACACTAGATGGGATTATGAAGCTAAAATACACAAATTGGTAATTGTCTGTATGGGGATTAATTGTTAAGAAGGAAGGAAAGTCTTCTGGGAATTAGCAAATACTGCGAGTTAGTAGATAAACAAAACTAAATGTCACTACTTTACAAACAGACGTTAAACACAAAAAGGGAACATAAGTAAAATATCTCTTCCGCACATACCATAGCCCATACCTTGACATATTTCTGGTCTAATAATGCCTAAGTGATTATTATGCAGTCTATTGGTTGTCTGTCAAAACTGGTGAACGGTATAGAAAATGTTAATGTCTGTCATAAACACTACATCTCATCAAAAATGATTTTTTGCTCTGCAAGGTCCTGCCGGGTGCGTGCATCGACCACTTTGAAGTTGCAGCGCGTTGAGCTCTCAGGGCGACCGTAGAAAACAGCTGCCTGCTGCAGATGAAAACTAAAATGATGAGATGAGATGGGAGTGCTGAGACTGAACCACAAGAGTGATATTATGGGCCTTCAAACCAAACCAGATAAGGTAAAAGGTGCTTCACCACAGGGGTCGGGAGATGATTCTCTTTCACATTACACATAGTTATTTGATCCGTTGTTAATATAAAAAAATATTGGCTTTAAGTTCTGTATTTGAATGACTTTTCTGATGTTAACTTCTATAGAAAAGGCTGACAAAACTAGAGTGGGTTCAGTGAATTCAGACAAAAAGGCAGAGCAGGTAGTGGCTGACGTGGGCCAGAGCAGGCTGAGCAGAGCTGGCAAGGGAAGCTGACTAGCGGACAGGGCAGGGGACTGTGAAGCTGTGCAGGGGAGCAGACTGGCTGGTGAGCGTGAGCAACGGCTAGGGTAGCTGACAGGCAACTGGCAGAGGAGTTCAATCCAGAAGTCCTCCTATGAGTGTGAGTATCGGTTCCAGACGGGTCCGGTCGGAGTTCCTGAGCACAGAAAAACACAGGTCAGCGACAGGTTGACAAACAGGCGGACAAAAACAGGTACTTAAGACAGGTTCAGAGAGCTGGTAGTCAAGATGTATGAGTACAACATAACGATCTGGCGAGGGCAGGATGTCAGGCTGCCACTTAAATAAGACTGGAACCCGATGGAGCGAGGATCAGCTGGGGCAACAGGATTAGATGCAGGTGTGTGCAATCAGCTCCTAAGGTAACAGTCATGCCCCCCAACTACCCTGCAGACCAGGAGATGAGGGAGAGAGGGAGAAAGGGAAAAGAGCCAAACCAACACACAACAGCCACACCAAAAGGAACAAAACGAACAAAAACATTCTCACACACTCATCAGGAGTCACGTCTAGGTCGCAGCAGGGAGGGCCGTGACAGATTTAGAGGATAATACTTTTAGAGATGACAATGAGAAATGTGTAGGTGTTCTGGGGAGAAAGGGAGACAGAGTCAAAGGAAAAAGAAAACATGACTTTTATTAGTCTGTATTAAAGAAACACATAATCAGTCACATTTTCTCCCTCCCTCTCACATTGTCAGCCTCTCTCTTTCAATCACATAATCAGAGTTTCTCTTCTGTGCTTTTCTACACAAAGAGTAACACACACACACACGCGTAGACACACTCATATGATGGAGTAGCTACAATATCTGTCTGCCAGCACTCGGCGATTTTTCAATTAACTGTTAACTAGACTTTTAATGAACTCTGTCTGCTTTCATATGGAGATGGCGCTGATGAATCGAAGGCGTCGAGGCGCTCATCAAGCCAAACCAGAGAAAGACCAGTAAGGTTTAACTGACCGCTTAACAAGCTAATCAAAGCTCTGAATTGGCTTGTTAACAGAAGGGCTGATCATTAGGGTAGAGGTTGTAAGATCCTAGTTCAAACAGAGTTACCTAACAGTAGAGTATAAGTATGGTTTTTGACATGTGTTTATATACCTGTCCATTTGATCCATTATTCACTTGCTCTGTTATTGTCTTACAGTCCTAAACCACTATCCAGTCAGTGTGAAGAGAGATGAAGAAAAGCCGGGTATCACACTCCATTTCAGTGGCAGGAAATACACCAAGCTGATCTGCTCTCAGCATGTTAATGGGTGTAGTTAGGATGAGGGGCCTTCTGTTGCAGATGTCTTCCCTTAACAGCATCTGAGGCTAATTTGGGTCAAAACCTCCATATGCTGATCTCTGCGCTGTGTTCACCACATTATTCAGTACGGTAGAGCAGACTTTCAATTTTACCATTCCTTATACATAAAGCACATTTTATTCATGAGAAATGCGTTTTTTATCAAAGTAACTGTGTTACCGTGAGATTTCTTTCAGTTCGTGTTCTGTTAGCCGCATATTTTATTTTAAATAAATGCATATTTCATCTTTTCGCATTGGACCTCACAACATTTTCTTTGAGGAAGACCTTCTAGACACCAGATTCTATTTGTGCTTTCATTCGATTTGTGCTCCAACTGTATGTACTGTAATTAATGTCTGATTCACTATGGCAGCAGCTCATTACTCAATCAGTGAATGGCACAGTCTTGAAGCCATTTTATGCTGGTGAAAAAGAGCTCAAAGGTTGCTGTTGACTTGTGGATTTAGCTATGAAAGGGAAGTTAAAGGAATAGTTTTACATTTTGGAAATAGTTCTCACTCTGCATGTTAAAGCAACATTATGTGTTTTATCTTAAAATAACAGCTTCAAAATCATTTTTGTACACTGACTTGTAAAACGGTGAATGCTGAATGTCTGTGAAAAAAGCCTATTAGCCTAGCCTAGCATAAAGACTGGAAACAAGGGAAAATCGCTAGCCTGGCTCTGTTTAAAGTTCAAACATAGTCCTAACCTCTAAACTAACCACATTCTGGCTCCAGTGCCATACTTAATGCACCAACATGTGGGTAGTTTTGATCTTTTCATTTGCTCTTAGCAAAAAAGTCACATGGAAAACAGAATAAGTCTTTAAAACTGTTTTTTTGTTTTTTCGCCCACCTCAGGGCGATCGGACCAATTGTTTTTATAAAAATATTATATATGAAAGCACCTTTAAAAAATCTTGAAGTAGAATGCAATGTTGTTAACGAAAAAAAAGCCCAGTACAATGATATAACACCATTCTGTTGTTAAACTGTAATGAATGACTTTGGGCATCAATATAATTATCTTTCTTAATAGACAGATATGGACTGTGTCAACAAGTCAACAAAATGAAAGAGAAATGGAATTTGTTGTTTAAAAATGTGAAATGTGAGAGCTCTTATAAAAGGTATCAGGAATCAATCTTGCATTATAGCAATTGCTGAGAGAAGTACTCCTCTATTTATAAAAATGTTACACAACCTGAAACTGAAATGCCTAAAACCTAGCACTTACCAACAAAATGAGTTGGTTACTTCATGCACCACCAGATTACATCTTTCTCTTTGTGTTCGTCTTCCAATCTCTCTCTCTAGGTCTCTGCTTCGATCCCTCATCTGTCTCCCATTAAATGTCTTGTGTTTGTCTCTTTATTTCTGTCTGTGGTTATCTGCGTCTGCTTCTCTGCAACAACAAAAAAAAATCAGTAATTATGATAGGACTACAGCACAAATCACACAAAAAGAGCATTATAAACAAACACATACATACACAAACAGGGATGTAGTTTGAGTATCTATTCAGGCAGTTGGAAACAATGTGCAGCCAAAAATCAATTGCAGTTGTGAAGGCAATGAGGCACAGGCTGGGGACAATAGGAGGCTGGGGACAGAATAACTGGACAACAACATGCACACACTGCACCGTTCTCTACTCTTTTTAGGTGTTTTAAGTTCTGATTTATAGGAAACATTTTAATCCACTGTAGCTTATTAGATGGGTGGCAGCGAAAATGTTTAGATCTTACTGCCTTGGGGAGAATGGCAGGTCAGTGGACTAAGAAGCTTGGTACAAAATACACTCACATTTTCTAAATTTGAGCTAAAATCCTCTCTGTCTGGAAGCCAAGCCTTCCTCCGTGCTCCTCATCTCCACATGCACAAAGCTACATTATTTTGTACCTGTGTCTCGCTTTACACTCGCATTACATCATGTTGAGCAGTGGACCAGCATGTGTGTGCATGTGTGTATTAGTGTATTATCTATTCTGTCACGCTGAGATGTTGGCTGGTGATACATGTCTATCCCTAGGCTTGTTCTCTGCTCCTATGCATAGATTTGTGTCTGTGTTTATGTTATTATATGTGTGAGTGTTATCCTTTGCAAGGCTAAAATTCAGGGTTAGATTTAGGGTGGGATTTATGTGCGTGCATATAAATGGAATGGAATGTCCTGTCCTCAAAAATTAACCACAGATTGTGAGCACACTGACAGAAAATATCTGTTGCTGTGTGTGTGTGCGTGCGTGCGTGTGTGTGTGTTTGTGTGTGTGCATGCTTCAGCATGCAGCCCGTCTCGCCTCTCTTTCACATTACCTTATCAATATTAACAGCTAACATGTGGCATGACTTATATGGTCATTTCTCTCACACACATACGCACCAGCAGATGACGCACAGATGACCTCCACTATGGGCCCTCTACAGGCCAGTTAGCCCCTCAGGGAAGCTCTGTGCCAGGCATAAATATTCAGACAGGTCCTGGGCTCTGACAGGCCCTGCATGGTGATGGCTTGTGTTGGAACACAAATTCATAGCTACATCTCTGTCCCCGGGGGGCTTGTTCTTTTTTATTCACCATCCGTAAAACTATTGGGTGTGTCGTATCCAAGAGGCGGGGGCATGAAGGTAATGGGTCAGTCATTGACGTCGCAGACTGACATGTCGCATTATTTCATCAACAAGCACAATGACATTTCTTTCCCAACTGACTTTGGAGAATGTTTGCATTTCACAAGAACAGACAGCACGTTCTTATGATGCCCTGAAGATGGGCTATGTGCTAGGTGTTACAGCATTAATTACAACAAAGATTTGTGGAATTTGTCTAAAATTCCCAAGGTTTTTGCCCATCTTTGTACTCTTTATGTCACTACACTCATAGCTTCAAATTTCATCATTTTCATTATATTGCATTACACTGCTTTTTTGCTTTTTTTCCAAAAAGAAGACCAATCAGTTTGTGATGACATTGTGCTACAGGTAATCAGCAAAACCGGGTCACAGAGAGTTGTGCCCGGAAGTAGAAGCACAAAAAGGACAAATGAATAACAAGTCAACAATGTCGGGCAGGTAAAACGCTCCTGAAATGCTTCTGAAATGTTTCCGGTGGGATTTGCACAGCGTAAGGAAACAAAAATGCATCACAACTGGGCCTTGTATCCCTGGATGAGACTGTAGTTAGGCACAGTGGTGCTTTGAATGCTACTGTCAAATTGTTCAAATATAACATCAGCTATTGTTTTAATTTATAGTTCAGGATCCTCTTGCAGTGTAGCTGATAATAATATATTATAAATATCTGCCAGTAATATTTGTTTACTTAAGCATGTCCCATGACATGGAGACTGATAACATTAAATACTGATACACTGGATATCTTGTAAAACTATTTGATTCTGCTGGCAAAATATTATGTACACATGTAGATCTCTGTTTTGAAGCAATGAAATTCATTTAAAAAACTGAATTTTAAGTAATCCCTCCTCACACTTTTACAAGACACTTTAAGACAGACAATAATTTGTATAACTTATTGTTTTGTAATTAATTAATATGTTCTCTTTGAACTTTTCTATTTGATAAAGTGGGAGAATGTTAATTAAAAAACTATTTTATTTCCTTCTATTTCAGAGATGTAAACAAACGCACTCTGGCTTTGTAGTCACGGTACACGTAGCACACTCTGCGCCGCAATTGCAGTGACAGACATGATACAGAGTGCACTGCTTGCTAGAAAATAGCTAGCATGAAGACACCATCAGAGTTTTGTCTAAAGCTGAAGGTGGGACCACATTTGATGGATGCTGATGTCTTACTCTGTGTGCAGGCTCCATTGTCTTGTCTTGTTTATTGTCTGGAAACTATGCCAAAGGACCACCAATGTCATTAGGATGCATCTTTTGGGGACCTTAAATGTCTGTACCAAAGTTCATGGCAACCCATCCAATAGTAGGCGAGATATTTTAGTGTGGACCAAACTGATTGACTGAGAGACCAATTGACTGACATTGCCATGCCTGGAGCCATGAGGCTAGTGTGGCTAAAAACAGAGGGATAACAAAGCTTTCTGCGCTTAGATTTCGAGTTAAATCCTCAACTGTGCTTGGTAAACGTTTTCTCTCTGTCACACACACACACACAAATGTATATAGTAATTTGGAATGAAATGCTTACAAAAATGAAATCCTTACAAAATGACTAATGATTTAAAATTACACACGGAAGAGACTGAATACCAAAATCAATGATCAGACTGAAGATTTTATTTTGGTATTAAAAACATTTCTGGCAGCTGCACACACCTCCTGAGATGTCTCTAATTTAGATTTAACTTATTAGTTGCATGATAATCATGGCCCATCCCACATGACATTATAAGACTCCTTTACAATCAGAGTCAGTTTTATTGCCAGGTACATTTTCACTTGGAATTTGCCTTGGTATAAATTGGTGCTTACAGTTCACATGAACATAAATAGAAATACAAATATATAAAAATTTAAGGAGATCAAAAAATGTACAATTATACAAAAATTACAATAATACTATAATACAATGCTGACAAGCATGTGCAAAAATTCACAATGTGAGCATAAAGCGCAGTTGAGTGTTGTTGTAAAGTGTGGGGTCAGTAGTGTATGAGTGTGTGTGAGTTTGGGGAGGGGGGCATGAGAGTCAGTGACAGTGGGGAACCTGGCCTTGTTGAGGAAGCCCATTGCTATTGGAAAGAAACTGTTTTTGTGGTGAGAGGTTTTGGTCCTGATGGACCGCAGCCTCCTGCCAGAGGGGAGAGTCTGAAACAGTTTGTGTCCAGGATAAGAGGGCTCAGCCACAATTTTTCCTGCATGCCTCGGAGTCCTAGAGGTATACAGGTCCCGAAGAGATGGAAGGTGACAACCAATCACCTTCTCTGCAGAGCGAATGATGCGCTGCAGCCTGCCCTTGTCCCTGGCAGTGGCAGCAGCGTACCAGATGGTGAAGGAGGAGGTGAGGATGGACTCAATGATGGCGTTGTAGAAGTGCACCATCATTGTCTTTGGCAGGCTGAACTTCTTCAGCTGCCGCAGGAGGTACATCCTCTGCTGGGCCTTCTTGGTGAGAGAGGTGACGTTCAGCTCCCACTTGAGGTCCTGGGAGATGATGGTGCCCAGGACGCGGAAGGAGTCCACAGTGGCGACTGCGGAGTCACCCAGCATGATAGGGGAGGGTGGGGCTGGGCTCTTTCTAAAATCTACAATTATCTCCACTGTCTTCAGGGCGTTGAGCTGCAAACTGTTCTGGCCGCACCAGGTCACCAGATGGTCGATCTCCCACCTGTAGGCGGACTCATCCCCACCAGAGATGAGCCCAATGAGGGTGGTGTCATCTGCAAACTTCAGGAGTTTGACGGACTGGTGACTGGAGGTGCAGCTGTTGGTGTACAGGGAGAAGAGCAGAGGTGAAAGAACGCAGTCCTGAGGGGATCCGGTGCTGAGGGTCCTGGAGTCAGAGAGATGTTTTCCCAGCTCAACATGATGCTTCCTGTCCGTCAGGAAACCTGTGAGAGCTTGTCCTGCAGCAGGGCCAGGATGATGGTGTTGAAAGATCCTGGCATAGATTTCTGGGGAGTCCAGGTGCTGGAGGATGACATGAAGGGCCATGTTTATTGTTCTACCCGCTCTACCCACAGTCTCTGGACGGCCAGCGTGTGCTGTGCGTTGTCCATGCTGGCCTGTGGTTGAATGTTGAAACAGAGCAGAAAGTAGCTAGCAAACTCGCGGAGAGAGTAAAATAGTAAACAGTGTATCACTAAATATTCCAGGTCCTGAGAACAGTGCTGCTGAATCACTGTCACATCGTTACACCAGCCACTGTTAATGGGGAAACAGACACCACAACCTTTTGTTTTGCCGGAGAGTTCTGTGTTCTCCACTTTGTACCTGGAAGCCAGCCAGCTGCGTCCTGAGTCCGGTATTGATCCACACAGCCACGTCTCCATGAAGCACAGAACAGAAGATGAATAAAAGTTTCTGTTTTTCCCCACCAGTAGCTGAAGTTCGTCCAGTTTGTTGCACAGTGAGCACACATTGGAGAGAAATATTCCTGGTAGCGGCGTGCAGTGTCCTCTTTTGCGTAGTCACACTAGCGTACTGGACCTCCTCCGGTGTCTCACCGCATGAACAACGTAGAATGAAGTCTTGACCAGAATGTCCAATAATTACACTGATGACACGAGAAAAGTGTTGAATTGAATGCACTGGTGTTGTTCCCCTGATGTTTATGAGCTCTTCTCTGGTGAAAGGGCTCCGGGTATCACAGCAAAATGCAAAGTTAACAAACATAAACAAAACAAACAGAGTGCACCAAAATATCAAGGCTGCCCTAAGTGGCGCTATCTTGTTCATGCTTTAAATGCTTTGTTCATGCATCTTGTCAATGCTTTGAATGCAACTTTAAAATCAGAGATCAGGCCAAATCAAATCATAAATGGTAATTAACCATCCAATCCAAACTGATAAAATCCCATGCATTTGCTAAATAATTTGCCCTTTCAAAAGTCTCTTTTTAAAACACCCATTTATCTTTTTTATTTTATTTGAACAACATCACAAAATATCCAATACAAAAATAAAATTATACTTCTTTTAATGGAAAAATTTGCCTTTATCCTTCTAAAGAAGAGTATTGACATGTTTTGGTACGAAAATGCTGTGTAGCAGCAATTTGAGCTTTTGTAAGTATCCAGCTGTAAGTGAAAAATATCACTTACATTTGGACACTTATTTTGAAATTAGAATAAAGGATTTAGGAGGATGTTTTTCCTGGGAAATCTTTCTGAGCCTTTCCAGGCAAGGACCTTTGGAGTAAAGTAGAACTGCCTACTATCTAATTTCGTGAAGGCTCCTAAAAAAAATGCAATTCCTGTGGGTTTGTTGGTGTGGAGTTATTTCCATATAGTAGGGATTGAATAGACTCTGCACTGTATATGTGATTTAATTTACTCTAAAGAAGTGTGTTTGTGATTTGATTATTGAAGTGAAGCCTTCCATTCAGTAGGACACCAATCAGTTCTGCTTAAGATGGCAATTTTCTCTCTTTTAGTAATAGCAATCATTTCTCACTACCTCCTCTCTTCCAGCAACAATTTGTATTCTTGTCTTCTCTCCTCTTTGGCTGTGACAATTATCCCCGTCTCCAATCAGACAGGAGAATATCCAATGGGAGAAAATCTCATTAGACTGATTTAGGAAGCCCTCTGTTGACTGTAAACACTGTGGAGAATATAAACACACATGCATGCTGCTAATACTCTCAGCTGTTAGGGATAATTTTTACTACAATCCATCATTTACGATTTACAATCCATCTGCATGTTAGCTAACAATGCCAGACACTTAATAAAAGAGACACTTTATTAAAGTGAAAAAAAAGCTACTGAGGGAGTCTGGTTTGGACAGCACACATAGCACACGTTTCAATACAAATTCAGAATTTTAAAGTGCTGCAGCTCAAAACATACTTCACCTCAGCAATACTTTGTGTGTTGTTGTGTGGAGTGCTGTGCAAAGCTATGGATATTTTATTTAAGGCACACTGTTCCCGTCAGGATGCAGGAGCTCATGAGAGAATAACAAAGAGTAACAGGCCTGAATGTGAAAGAATGTGATGCATATTGGGATGTTTTGAAAAAAAGTGCCGCACTTTGACACAGTCAGGAAGTGTAACAATATATCAGTCCCTGCAAATATACTCAGAGACTCTCAGTAATATCATCCCTTTGTCATGTTGACTCCACTCTAGGATTTATTTGATGATGCGGTGTTCAGCATTGACTTTTTAGTATTCACAGTATACTCCCTACAACTCCTTTCCCACAAAAGTTTTGGCCACTTGGAGGCATGTGGAACAAGCTGTAAACACACAACTGACATATTATCACCTTTTTGCTTTCATGAAAAAGGTAGCATCATTTGGACTCATGTTTCTGGTGTACTTTGCTGTAACCAACTGCCTGCTGCAGTTGAAAACTAGTGAGAGTGGTGAGAGTGAACCGAAATAATTAAGTCATAGGCCATTAAAACAAAACAACAGGCTGAAAAGAAGTTTATGTTTTGCTCCAATATTCCACTTAATGCAATAGAAAAACCCACCAAGCGTGATTACATTACATTAAGCTAAAGGTTACACTACAAAGTAAATGATGCAACATTCCTCACTGCTTTGCATTGTTGTCTTTTGAGGCAGCTGTTGATCAAGAAATTGGTAAATACCACCATTCTACCACCTTTGACAGGGGAGAGATATCAAAATAAAATGTAAAATGTATAAGTTTTAAAAAAACACAGTGGACCTAGAAATGCTAAATAAGAATGTGATACATTAAGAGTTAGCTCTAATTGAGTTTCTCTGGCCTTTTCCTGTTATCATGATTGTTACATGGGGATTAGTTGATAATAGTCAACAATGTATTAATTGAAAAGATCAAATAAAATAGTGGGTAAATGTGTTCCTTTGGGTTATCCAAAAGCACATTAGTTTTACCACATAATGCCTCATATATAAGATACAGGGAGTCCATACCAAAAGCATGTATTAGAAAGCAGAGTAATTTGGAGGAAGATAAAGTGAGTGGCAATATAGATTGCAACATTAGACTTTACACAGCAGCAACATAATCCAAACAGTTTGTTTATGGCAATCAGAGTGTTAGTAAGTTGCACAAATTATCTAGGAAGATCAGGTCAAGTTACAGTTGTTATGTGGGAAGGTGCCTACATAAGTGTGAAGTGTGGTTTTGTGCATATGGAATGGCTATAAATAAGGGCATTCATTTGGCTGAAAGTCATCTAAGCTGTTAGTTTTCACTTGAACTTCAAAGTCATCTCATCATTTCCCATCCAAGCTAAACAGTATGGAGCCAAAATAAGAAAATAAATGTGTGTTGTGTCCAAATACTGGCAGAGACTGCTCCATGCTTCAGCCAAAGGACTTGAACTAGATTTTTTAAACTCATGAAATAAAAATATGAGTTGCAAAGGACAGATCCAAACCTTTTGGATGGTTTTGGGGTGGGATTTAAAGCTGGATCTTTGGATTCCTCATCTTTGCAGTGAAGACAAAAGTGAAGTTTAATCTTGTCCCATTTCCCCTCAGACAGTCCCAGAGAGAACTCCTGAAATAATAAAAACGGAACTAATGAATACATGTATTTATAGACACATGTTTGCAAGTACAGACGTTGTCACATATACTGGCAGTCTTCGCAGCACACACCTAACCTTCTAATCACCATTACATTGCTTGTATGGACAATTTATAGTTATTATGTTAAAAACCTTTGAGCACCCACAGCTGGTGCCATGTTAGAGGACTAACGCATAGAAATATAAAGTTTAATAGCAGTATCATCATTTTTGGCATCTGGTGAAGCCAGACCGTGGTCCAGATCCATTAGCAATGATGCATTTAACAATGTTTTTATATCTTTTATACATTGTAGTTGCTGAAGGTCCCTATTTTAAATACATTACAGTACATTACTAATTATACAAGTGCCGTCTGTGGGGCTGTATCTACTTATTTTTTTAGCTGATATATTGATCATATATTATATATAAAAACCTGTCTTGTACATGGAGATGTGTTTTCTCGATTGCTTAAACACATTTCTCAAAAACACACACTAAAACACACACACACACAGGTGAGGAAAATTACTACAAAAACTGGTTATTAGTAATGTTGCTTGTGATTCTCCTCCTCAGAAACCTTTTCACATGATGAACACACCAAGAGAAACAACAAATGTAAACATTTGCAAATTTTTTATTACTAAGTCAACTGTTCAGTACAACACACCAAACAACAAATGATTCTGCCCCAGTGTCCTGTCTTTGGTCTGGGACAGGCCAGAGATTCTCGTCCTCCTCCCTCCTCCATTGCCCTTCTCCTGCTCTGCCTCCTCCTACTCCTCCACCTCCTCATCTTCCTCCTATCCCATCTCCTCCTCCAACTCTGCATAATGTTCCTCTTCCTTCACCTCTTCCTCCTCCTCCTCCTCTCCTCAGGTGTCCTCTTCCTCTTCCATTTATCTGTGTATTGACGGTTCTGATTGGTGTGATATCAATTTTGACTGTTTGTGTTTCCACCTGGATAATTGTGTGTTAATTGGGCTCAAGCTGTGCTGAGCCCACATGAGTGTGGGAAATAAGAAATTAAGGGATTTGTGTTTAGAGAAATGGGCGTACTTTTTGAAAAATTTAGTTATGGTTTTGAAATTTTAGCTCAAAAGACTGATTATTATGTTTAAGCAATTGGGAAAAACAGTAATAACTTATCCAGCTGTGATTTATTTAAAAAAGAAAACCTTGCCTTTTGACCTGATTATGAAATGGCAGAGAAATATAAACATCTGTGAAATAAAAAGAGATTCAGTTTGTTGTTTTTTGAACCTGGTGTTTCTGAACACAAAGACATGATAAAGCTTTTTTGTCTAGAAAATAGATGGAATTACTTTATGTTTACAGATTTTTACAATCGCTATGACAATTCTTTCAATATTTTTACAGTTTTTCCTCGATTGTTTAAACACATTTCTTGAAATGATGCCTCTTTTTTCTCGAAACTCTAAACACAAATCCACAACTTCTCACACAATTCCCTAAACGTTCTATTTTCAGGTCAAAATGAAGCTCTCCACTCAAAACCATTCAATCTTGCTGAAAAACCAAACTTTGTCCTCAGACATAACACACAAGCCCTCCAAAACACACACACACACACACTTCAACACAGCCTTCGACACTGGTGAGATAAATTCAAAAGAATGCTACAGAAACTGGTTATTAGTAATGTTGCTTGCGATTCTCCCCCTCAAAAACCTTTTCATATGATGAACACACCAAAAAAAAACAACTAATGTAAACATTTGTACATTTTTATTCCTTAGTGTGCTGTACAGTACAACACACCAAACAACTAATTATTCTGCCCCAGCGTCCTATCTTTGGTCTGGGACAAACCAGAGATTCTTGTTCTCCACCTGCTCTCCCTACTCCTCCTCTAACTCCTACTATTCCTCTTCCATCACCTCTTCCTCCTCTCCATGCTCTTCTTCCTCCTCTCTGGTGTCCTCCACCTCTTCCTTCAGATTTCTCTGGA
Organism: Micropterus salmoides; assembly: GCF_014851395.1. Classification (NCBI taxonomy): domain Eukaryota; kingdom Metazoa; phylum Chordata; class Actinopteri; order Centrarchiformes; family Centrarchidae; genus Micropterus; species Micropterus salmoides. The sequence continues at coordinate 24,392,648 of NW_024041039.1, read as the reverse complement.
ACCATTGTTTCAAAACTGAATGAACTGACTCTGGCCCTTTTAGCTATCTATTGAAGGTTCTGATTGGTGTGTTATCAATTTTGACTGTTTGTGTTTCCACCTGGGTAGCTGTGTGTGAGTGAGTTTTTTACAACTGCTTACACACAAAATCTTTACATGTCACACGATTTTTGAAACCTTTCAATCAAAAAGCAAAACCTCACCTCAAATCTCCACAACCATAAGCTATTTCTCAGCCTTTCACTAAGTTTTCAATTGCATACAACACTTTTTTCAAAACACTACATACAATTCTATACCTATGACACAAACATCTAACAGGAAGTGACTTGTTTTCCTGTCATTGTTTACTTTTCAACCCCTCTCAGCAGATTACTTTCACGATAGATCATTGTATGGAAATGTACATATAAAGCTTTAGATTTAGAACAACAGTGTGTAAATGGCATATCCAATAATTTACTATTATGAAAAACTGTAATTGAGCTCAAGCTGTGCTGACTTGAGTGAACAATATTGAATGTTAGTGCTTTCTCAATGACCACATGGTGTAGGCAATGAGAAATTAAGGGATTTGTGTGTAGAGTTTAGGGATGGATGTGCTTTTTGAAAAATAGAGTTATGGTTTTGAAATTTTAGTTCAATAGCTTGGTTATAGGGTGTAAGCAATTGTGAAAAATTGTAATGTTTTTCCTAAACTCTTAACGCACCAACACACCTACAACACAAAACTGGCAAAACTGTTAACTTCATGCTCAAAATCACACATTTCATATGTGTCAGGTGTGCCCCTTATACAATAGACCAATACAATATAGTATCATACATTATGCTTCGTACTGCAGTTTATTTTAAAGCTGTCTCTACATTTTGTGTTTTGTTGGGTTTAGTAAACTGTGGTCCTTTTGCCAATTATGTTTCTTACGCACCTTTTCACCAACTTGAAGCCAGCCTCGTCAACGTAGATCATTTCATGTGGGACTTGTTTGGTCTCCAACTCCATGACTCTGCGTGTGTAAATGCTTTTCTTTATAACTACTGTACTTCAGGTTTATAAAGTAGTTTACTCCAAAACACACTATGTACTGTATAGTACAGTAATGACTGTATCACATAACCTAGTTCTTTGATGCGCTCGCTGTTCCTTTAAAAAGGAACTTTGTGTAGTTGTTTCATTTGGACTCTATTTTTTGCGAGAGTCCGAGAAATTGATGTTACGCTGTTTGCTGCAATGTTCCCAAGGACAAGGTTGTCATCTTCAACTCTCTACTGAATCTCCTACTGTTTTATTTAATTGTCAGCAATCACCATGTTGACAATAACAAGTTCCTGTTCTTCACTTATGGGCTTTCCTCTGAGAAAGGTAGACGTTGAATCCTTAGAGAGAAAAAATACAGAACATATTAGAGACTGGAGGTATGCAGTCACTGTAATACATGGTAAAATTATTTACACTTTGCAGTAGGAGGACCTCTTAGACAATATCCTACCTGTATGTTTCTCGAAAAGTCCGGACAATAGATGCCACTGTACCCTTGCTGAGATTTGGCTAGACTCATTCACCAGCCTCCCTGTGTGATAGCCCGAGGTTAACGACATGGTCTATAATAGTAGCTCTTATTTCATCAGTGACCCTAGCTCTGGCCCTTCTTTGAGCACCGCCATGCATTCTGACTCCTCTCCCCCTACCTTGTCCTAGATACTTACTTTCCCTTACTTTCTTTGTGTTGCTCTGTATTGTTCTATATCCACACAAGATCAGCCTAAAGAGGTCTTCTTTTATACCATATGGTCATGCAATTGAAAGAACCTCAGCACCTGAGTGTGTTTCCTAGATGGGAATCAGCTGTTATTGATCTATTTGCGTAACTCCAATCAGCTGTTTCTCAGTAGCAATGGAATAAAATAAAGGGGATACATTAGTGTTTCAAGTCACAATATGAAAAGCTGTTCACTTTGACTTTACCTATAAGTTGGGTTTAGACCATGATGTTATCTGTTCTTACATACAGTGGGAAATCATTTGTAAATTTGTCAGTAAAAAATCCATTGTTTTGGTCTTGGTGGAGCTTGTGTGTAAAAGAAGTTAAATTTTGTGTTGACTGTATGCATTTTGTGTCAACGCAACACGAAATGTGGTAATTGTATAGCCTACACAGACAGATTTTAAACTAACTGTGTTAAGGATTTAGGAAAATTGTTTAAAGTATTGAAAGGATTGTCATACCGATCATAATAAACTGTAAATCTACGTTCCACACTTGCACACTTTTCCCTTCCCCGTTGTTAGGTTTTGTTTTAGGCAGACCCAAAGAGGACACAGTCACACAGGGAGATGTTTAGTAAAAGGTTTACTGATTAATAATGGATGGATGGATGATGGGGTTAAGCAGGGTTGATGAATGCGGGAGGCAGGCAAATTAGCCAAAGACACGAGACAATAGCAGAAAACATCCGTCTGATATGGCCGATACAAAATGGTGTCTGATAATAATATATGGCTAATGTACAGGCTTTTACACACATAGACTCTCATAGTATTTCCTGCCACTCTAGATTGTTATTCTGCTGACAGAATGTTATGAGTTAACTGTGTGTGTGTGTGTGTGTGTGCGTGCTTACTGTGTGTATAGTCAGGTTTCCATTCAAACATGGTGCAAATTTTAAACACATTTCCAGAAAGAAAATGCAAATCAATGAGCATGTCTGGTGTTCCTAATTCTCCAGCCAGGCGCCATTAAACTATTGCAGAATAGGAGGGCACAACGGGATGACACAAACGAAGGAAAATGATGTGGAGAATTTCTTGGAAAGATGGCATCTATTTGTGTTTCATGTATTAATTTGAGGAAGGGTACAGTCTCCTCATAACTCCACACAAATCTGATGTTGTTGAGGGGTGTGTGTGGGAGATTCACATCAACTGGTAGTCAAGCACATCTACAAAGACACAAACACAGCTGCATTCATGAATGGAAAGGAACAGAGAGGTGGTAAAATTCATTTTGGAAATCAATCCGAAAGATAACATATTAAAGCAGTAACACAAGTTCATACATTCAGAAGCTACGCAGAGCAAGAATTATAAAGTGTGATATCCAGTGTGATTTTTTAAAGAGTAATAGAAACAAAATGATACAAATACTTTTTTCCTCACACCCAAGCTCAAATTTTCACTTTTTCTTTGGGGTAAATTGTTTAGCAAATAAACATTCCATCATTTCCAGTAATCATCATACGTTATAGTCACGATAGATAATTACCATCATTAGTAAATCTAGTGGGGAAAAATTTGAGGAAAAAAAAGAAGAAAACAATATTGTCTGTGTTGGAAACAGGGGTGTGCACTTTGCTGCATTCAAATTGTTTTTAGGGATATTTGTAGTGTGTGTGTGTGTGTGGTCGTGTGTGATTGTGTAGTGTGGTGTGTGTTCTTAAACCGCTCAGTCATTGATCAACTACAGCCAGCTTGTTTCTTGCTCCCTCATTAGCCAGAAAACACATTATATAATTAATGGCAAACTGTTAATGATACATGAATACACCAAATTTATTCATTTTGAAGCTTAAATAAAACTGTTTTATGTACAGTATAGATAGTATAGTGCATGTTATACAGTTCCCCTATACTGTTAAAATAACTTTTAACTGTCATTACTGCGGTTGGTATATTCATTTTGAATATTTCCTGCATTTACAGGATTTTTCAATCAGTCCTGAAGCCACTTTTTCAAAACACTGCATACAGTCTGCATTACCAACATTCAACTTTGCCAAACAGTTAATCTCACCTCCAGAATTTTCTCAAACCACCAAAACACTTCAGACATGTCTCAAAATAAACTTGTATAACCAAACAGTGGCAATAGTTCTCACTCAGAAAACATAACTATGTCATTCATAACACACTGACCTAAAAAACATTACATGAATTTACTTTTATCTTTGAAATGTGAATTAATTTTCACATAAATTAGTTTTTCATTTCAGAATGATATAATAATAATATATTTTTACTTTATTGACTGTACTAAAGTACATGGAACAAGACTGAATCAGAAAAGCAGAAATTTTCTTCAATGTCCTTTTATTTTTTCTATATCGTATATCATTTATAGCTAGTGAGTAAACCTCTGCCTGTGAAAGCTTTGGCTGATTTCGCTTGAGTCGACAACTCTGGCAACACAGGCAAACTAAAGCAAGCTCAACAACCAAAGACACAGCAAGCTAATAAGTTATTACTTACTAGAACAACAGCAAGAAGGCCAGCTTGACATCTGTCCTGCATCACTCAGTTCTTTTTTTTTTTTTTTAGCTCTTTAGCTCTTTCAGCTCACACCAGTGACTAAAAGCCAAACTGATATTTAATCTTGTCTGGTCTCTTCCTCTGCCACTCTGTCTTTTTTTCTTCCTTGCTTCCTCACACTTACTATATACTTTTTGCTTCTTCTTATAAGTTGTTTGCTGAAGGGTCATGTTGGTGTCATAAAGCAAAACGCCTTTGTCCTGCCCAGGATTCCAACGATATATAGCGCAGTAGCTGGCATTGTGAGCCCGAAGTGGTAATGACAGAGACGGCATTCACCCTATTGCAAGTGTAGTGTAGTGTTTTTGAAGCTGTTATTTTAAGATAAAATGACTAAATAATGTTGCTTTAAAGGAGGTTTCACACCTGATATTACTTGACTGACAACAACAATAAGTGATTGAATTTTCTAAATGCTAAGGATATAGATTTACCACGTGCTTTACCAGGCAGCTGTTCCAATACCGATGTTCAATGACTGGCCAACACTACATGTAGTGTAGAGAAGTAAACAGAGCTCGCACTTCTTCTGTCCACGGCACAAAAGCTTATTTCCACCTATGGAGTCTCTCTAAGGCTTGTGTGTCAGTCTGTGTGTTTATGAAGTGTAAATGTATGAAAGAGACAGAACAGAAATTCAAGCTCCTCACTGATGAAAGGAAAGGTTGTCTTTCCCCCAAAAAAGATAAAAACAAAATCCATTCACAATCTCTGCTCTCCAACAAACTCTCAGAGCAGATGATGAATAACAAAGTAGTTACAGTTTCCTGTTTGGGTATCCATAGCAACCACAGCTGTATTGTTGTGGTTGCTGATAGACAAGGTTATGAGCTGGCAACACATGACATAGTCTCACCGATAACAAACAGAACATGAATGTTCCTTTGCAGGGTCTCATAACTTTGCAGATACCAAACATAATTTTCTTCACAAAGGAGAAATACCTGCAAACTTTGTCCTTGATATAGTCTGAAAACCAGTGAATGCTTTCCTTAGATACTATATGCGCTACTCTTTTTGTAAAAGGCTTAGCTTTGATTCTTTGGGAGTTTGGCCAAATTTTCATCTCACTCCTATCTTGTGAGAGGTTTGTCAAAACAATCATCTATCTTTCCCGGGGAGATACTGAATGTGAGGTTAGTGCACGTACACATAAGACTTTTAAATGTAACACGTCCCTTTTACACATGAATGAAAAAGATCCCTAACGATCTTACTAAAAAGCATTGGCCAAAACTGAAGGGCTGTTTCAAAACTCATCATTCAGTCTGCAATGTTCACCAACATGCATCTTGGCAAAACAGTCAGCTCCAACATTCACTCAAACCACCAAACCACTTCATACACGTCTCAAAATAAACTCATTTAACAAAATACTTAGTTTTTTCTGATTGCTTAAGCACATTTTTTGTAACTATTGGCTATTTTTGCAAAACTCTACACACAAATAAGAAAACCTTTCACCCAATTATCAAAACATTGTAGTTCTCTTGCAAAAGCGAACACAGCTAGATTAACTCTTCAACACAAGCCATCATCTACTAAGCACACAATGTGCCAACTACACACTGAGGCTTTTGCTTTCTCTGTGTACAGATGTCAATTTGAGGTCATCCTTTTGTCATAGTGTCATGTAAACATACAAGGATCCAAACTTCAAGTATTGGTGTTTATTCACACTCATCAAAACCAAGACAAAGTCAGAACACAAAATAATAATTTCCCAAAAACAAAACAAAAAAAACAAACAATCAGCCTACATCATATCGTCTTTCTGGGTCCGGCCACAAAATTTCGTCCACATCGCATGCGATATCCTCCAGTCCAAGGCACCGGGGAAAATATCTCCTTGAATGCTGTATCCAGGCCTGACATGATGCCTGGTCAATATCTCCACATGCCTCCTCCATTGCCTGTAAAAGGGCTACCTGTTGATGAGGATGACGGTCGTACACTTTCCAGCGCCAGGCAGAGAAGAACTCCTCGATGGGATTTAAGAATGGAGAGTATGGAGGGAGGTTGAGTGCCATGAAGAATGGGTGGTCTGTAAACCAGTTGCGGACCAAAGCAGCCCTATGGAAACTAACATTGTCCCATATGATGACATATTGGGTTTGCTCTGGTCTCTGAACAGTGAGCATGTCATGTAAGGTGTCCAGGATTGCAATAATGTGTGCAGTGTTGTATGGGCCTATGGTTGCATGATGGTGAATAACACCATTTTGGCTTATAGCGGCACACATGGTTATGTTACCACCACGTTGTCCTGGGACATTGATAATGGCACGGTGTCCAATAATGTTCCTGCCACGTCTCCTGGTTTTACTGAGGTTAAAACCGGCCTCATCTACAAAAAGTAGCTCATGTCCCATGGCATCTGCTTCTAGTTCCATCACTCTCTAGACAAGACAAAACAAATGCAACACATCAGGCCCATGCACAGCACTACAGTATGCACTTCCAAATTCAGAACCAATGACACTATAGCTTACCTGCACATAGTCATATCACAGTTGCTTTACACGTTCTGTGTTTCTCTCGAAAGGAACTCTGTAAATTTGCTTCATTCTTATTCTGTGGCGCGCAAGTACACGAAATGCTTACACTGTGTATATTTTGAAAGATGGTGTCCTTATCAATTATACGCTGCTGTATTTCGCGCAGTCTTATTGCATTATTGGCAATCACCATGTTCACTATATGGGTCTCTTGCTCTGGAGTGAACATTCTTCCTCTGCCCCCAACATGTGGACGTCTAGCAATTCTGTAAAGTAACAATTTCAGTATGGTACTGTTGTGTTTCTCATTAGAGTATGGCAGTGCTACAAAGTACTTACCGATTCTCATTTCGAAATGTCCTAATGATGCTTGCCACAGTGTAGCGGCTCAAATTAGGCGAATTATCTAAAACAGTTTTCACATGTGAAAGTGTGCCAGACAGTTGGCAAAATAGTGTTAATGATAGCCATACATGTGTATAATTTTGCTAGGAGTGTGTTGGAAATTTGGTAATTGAGTGTAAGCAGTGAGTTGTGTTTAAAGTTCTGCAAAAAGAGTGTTGTGCAGTGAATTGTGCCTACAGTTTTGCAAAGTGTGTGTTACAAAATTGCAAACTGAGTGCAAAGCAGTGTTTGTGCTTTTAGTTTTGCAAACTCAGTGAGTGGTTTTGCTATACGTATTAATAGTTTTAGAAATTGTGCTACAAGAATCACGATTAGCGCTTAAGCATTCAGAAAAAACTGTAAAGCAAACATTGTCACTCATTACACATGGACCTAAAAAACACTAACAATAGGGAGCAATACATAAATGATACATTTTTTTCTTTTATCTTTGGATGAAATTTCAGTTAAATCATAATTTAATTTCAGAATAACATATGTTCACTTTACTGACTGTACTAAAATATATGTAACAAGAATTACAGTTTTTTATCACTGCTTACACACATTTTCAGAATGTCTCCTTTTTTCAGAACTCTACTCACAATTCCCAAAACTGCTCACACAAAATGCAAAATGCCTCATATGTCCTGCAAAATTTAACACAGCATTGAAAATGCCATAAACACATCTCAAAATTAAGCATTTCCATCAAATGGTACACTTTTTTCATAATAGCAAATCTTTGGATTTACCATGCACACACTGTTGTTCTATATCTAAAGGTCTTTGGTCTTGCATAGGCTTTTGTGTACATTTCCATACAATGTTCTAGAGTGACAGTATTCTGCTGAGAGGGGTTGAAAAGTACACTGTAAACACCAATGCAATGTTGAAATAGAAAATATTTATTTTGGAAAAACATTGCTGTTGTAACATGTACATGAGTACCAGCTCCAAACACAGTCATGTAATGAATGCTACTCATTGGGGGCCTCCGGTCTCTCGGGTACAGGGTCAATGGGAGGTAAATGTGTGTGATGCTTTATGATGTGTCCACGGGGTCATGACATTAAGTGTTTTACAACATGTACCTGGGCATGATTGTCTCACGATAGATTCAGATTGCGTGTCCCCTAGGGAACAACCAAAGACATCATGTTCCCGAGGTGAGCTAGTGCTCTGACCCTGAGATTAGGTTAAAAGCTGCATGTGCTGAGACACTGCAGCTCACTCGGATGATACTTGCGTGTGAGTTCCTTCTGCAGAAGACCTGAATAAAATTCACAGAAAGACAAGTGTTTGCCTGAGCTATTTTATTTGAAAACCTCAAATTGCCAGCATAAACAGTAGCACAGTGAGTAGCATACAAGAAAACAAAACCATAAACATACACTGAACAAAATTATAAACGCAACACTTTTGTTTTTGCCCCCACTCATCCTGAGCTGAACTCAAAGATCTAAGACATTCTCCATGTACACAAAAGGCCTATTTTGTGTATTTTTAGGGTATATTTTGAGGTTATTTATATGCTTAAGACATAGGACATGCATTTCAGAATCAAGAGAGATCAGTGTCATTGTAGTATACACTGTAGAATAGGAATATTTTCATCAAGTAATTAGTAATTCTACTGGATTACATATTTAAAGTATGCTGAACATTTACTCTACTCATGAATGCATTGATTAAAAACAGTTCACCTCTCCAATTTTATTACACTCATGTGTTGTCTTAATAATCACTATCTAGAGTTGGCAATCGCAATTCGCATTTTTCTAATGTAATATATATACAGTATATATATAAAACCTTGTGAATTTTTCCCCAGATTTGTAGTTAGCTTGCTAGCTAACTATATTGATGCAGAATAGGTATCCCATCTCTCCAAGTCATTGGATGAGATGTACCAACGCATTTGATAAGACAATGAAGCCCAGCAGACAGAAAGAAGAAGAAGGTTGACGAGAGTCGGATGCAGAGGACCGGGCAAAAATTCTGAGAGTGCAATGGGAAAACTCCTACCCACTCACCACATAGACTACTAACCTCCACCATATCATAAACAGTCAGGTGGCAGATTGAAAGGTGTGTATGCAAGATGCATTGAATATCGGACAGAACGTGAGCACACTGTTCTTTTCATCGGTTCCTGGGGGATTTCATGCGCCCCTCTCAAATAAGGTGGTGACAATAAAATTCAAGACAAAAGGATTGAAAGGTCAATGGGAAGATCATATGGGACCTTGAGGTGTTGTTTACACAGCGAGAAGAATGAGAGCTCTTCGTCCTCTTTGACTAAGAGCTCGGCCTGGTCCCTGTATCCATAATCGATGAGTATGGAATCCATGTCCCCATTCTCCACCCACCAGACAATGTATTTGTTGATGCATTGCAGCTCCTCTACCATGTGGTGTGGCCATTGTCAGGCACTCTGGCTGAACTTGCAGCCAGCATGGGGCCAGGTTTCATCATAGCCAAAACATTTGTCATCTTTGAGCAAGTCTCTGCCAAAAACCATAAGAGGCAGAGAAGAGCCGGGAGAGCTTAACACAGTACCAAATCTCACTGACAACCCCTCTACCTAGCCAAAACACAGTGTACCAGTGTACTCTAGTGTACCAGCTACTGCTTCTGCAAAGGCTATGATAGTACATACAACCCGCTCACACACTCACAGCAAGAAGAGCAGCACTATAACAATGTAGAGTCGGGAGAAGAAGATGAGTACAGAACAGTACAGAGTAGAGCCCTGCATGGGTAACCAAACTCCAGCCCTGTTGTTCAAGCCCAGCCGGCCCCAGCCTGACAATGTCTGCAATTTTTCAGCCCAAGCCCGACCCGAGACTGACATCTTTATCACGCTGTCTCTGACGTGCGCTCTCTGATGCACGCTGTCCCGGATATATGCAAACAAGGTCCAACTTCGCACCATGAAAGGAGAAAAGTTAAGTGAGCCTGAGTCCAACCCTAGCACATCTATAAAAAAAAGTAATTGACAAGACGGGCTTGCAGACCTCTAGTGGAGAGTGGTAGAATTGCAAGGTGCTCTTGCTTGATAAAAGTTTTCTAGTCATAATGCGTTGTGTAACTAGGGCACAAGGTTTTCTGCGGTGAAAATTTTGGGTATAATTTAAAATCTGTTGTACTTGTACTATACACATTTCTCTCTCATTTCTTTTTCTGTTTTTAAGGATATTATTTAGCCATAGTCATATTATTCTAATTTGGAATGGTGCTTGCCTTTGTGAGAATAATTGTTTTCATAAACATTGTAATTAATTCAAATTTCTGTTGCAGATCCAATTGATTCAGCGTCCTCTAAAATTGGCCCACGGAGAGCTGAGAAATGGCCACTTCTGGTTGAAACAGCCATTTAGATTTTCTGGAGAGGGAGATATACAGATAACTTACAGATTAAGCCTACATGAACTGTCTTCCATCAAGGCATTAATGAGTAGAGTAACTGTTGATGTATTAATTAACGTGAATTAAGTTTGTCTTAATTCACTCCTACCATGATATTTTAACAATTTCAACTATGGTTAGCGAAGCGATATTATGTGTAAAAAAACTAAAATAAAATATGCACTACATACTGTATTCGTGGTTATCTGCTTTTATGTGATCACCTTACTTGTAATGAGATAATTCGTATTTCCATCAGGCCGTTATCCCACCCTCAGCAGTAACCACAGCAGCAATGACACAGGGCAATGACAAAATGTTGCGCAGCAAAAAAACATGCGCAGGACTGAAGAAATATGAAAACATTCCCATACACCCCAATGACACTAATCTCTCTTGATTCTGAAATGCAGGTCCAATGTCTTAAGCATAAAAATAAACTCAAAATATACCCCAAAAATGTAATCAAAATTTCAAAAACGCCATCAAAATTGGCTCAACAGAAGTGTAATATGACCATTTCCAGTGAAAATGTCAGAAAAGAATTCAGTATCCTCAATAAGCCCCAAAACCACACCAAATAGGGCAAGCAATTTCTGAAATATTGTCCATATATGCATTTATCCTACTTTATGCTAATTATGCTAATTGCCCAACATGTGCAAGTTAGCACCTGGCAATTTCTCAATGCTGGGGACCCATACTATACATTTCTGGCATAAAACTTTGGGGTACTCAACATTTAAAGGTTCACCTTGCTGGCAAGTAGAAGATATTGAATGGGGTTGTCCACCATCATGCCAACCTGGGGCCCTACATCACTCACCAGCTCCTCAATTCCCTCAATCACATACGAGATGCTCTGTTAGGGCAGCAGGATGAGTATCCCATCTATGTTGTTGTTTGGGACAATGTGAGTTTTCACAGAGCCCTCCAGGTTAGAGAGTGGTTCAATATGAACCAAGGTTTTATCAATCTTTGCCTTCCACCGTACTCCCCTTTCCTAAACCCCATTGAGGAATTCTTCTCCTCGTGGCGGTGGAAGGTATATGAACGCCAACCTTACACAAGGGTAAATCTCCTGCAAGCCATGGGACTTGCCTGTGGTGACATAGGTGTGGAGGCATGCCAAGCCTGGATACGGCATGCCAGGGTTTTTTTCCCCCGTTGCCTGGCCAGACAAAATGTGGCCTGTGATGTGGATGAAGTCCTGTGGCCTGACCCAGTAAGGAGACATGATACTGTGGCTGAGTAATGCACTTATTTGTATATTTTTGCACTTTATTTTTACATGGGCTTACTGTACACAAGTGGCAAACGCATAAGATTTCTGTTTGTTTTTACAAGTGCTACGTGTAAATGCACAAGATTTCTGTTTTGTCTTTTTGTAAAAGTTTTTTTTGTTTTGCAACATGCATTTAGCCTACAGTGAACAATAAACATTTATTTCTCCAGCTTCATGTCCTGAGCATTGTTTTTCTATTTTTCTACGTAGTGTTTAGTGACTGTTCAGTAGTGTTTTTAATTTTGATTGACTCGGGGCACGATTTGACAACATAGTTCAGTTTTGAGCACAGATTGAACTGTTTTGAGGTGAAAGTTTGGTTTTGCAAGAAGAGTCTGAGGTTTTGTGAATGTAGCTTGAAAACTGGGTTTTGTGTTCACAGTTTAGAGAAAAGGAGAGCAGTTTTCAAGAAATGTGTCTTAGCAATCGAGAAAAACTGTAATTTCACATGAGCGTCTACTGTGTTGTGAATGGACAGTATCTCAATTAGTGGGGATGATGTACTCATCGGTTTATGGCCACAGTTGACTGAATTTTAAAAAGTCATTACATTCAATTATCTCATTAGCAGTAAGATGAGTGATAAAGAAGAGTGATGGATGACAAAATATTCCAAAGAAGAAAACTATAACACTAAAGACCATGAAAGAAAGTGGCCAGTTCAATTTAAAAGCTTCTGAAGAAAATCAGTTGAGTGGTCCTATCACTTCGGAGCTGGACTGATTACGCTTGGTAGCCTAAATTGCTGTGTGTATGTGTATGCACATGAGAGTGCTGAGAGAATAATAGTGTCTGATTAACCCACCCTCACCTCCCCACGGGTCCCCAGCCTCTGGACTCCTTGCAATCACATCCAGTCTCCTTGCACAACCTCCATTAATCTGGAATTAAGTGGTGAATTACACTAATCGCCTTTCTTATTAGGCAGTCATGATAAACTCATTACTTATCAACCCAGAAGCATTGTGATGATACATTTGTTAGCCCTGGTGATTCCATGTATGTAATCTGTCATTGTTATTTTAAACAACATTGCTTGGAGGTACCTTAGAGAAAACAGGTGATTCCTTTTTGGATGTGGAGGAAATAAATGCTGTGTGATGCATATAAAGGCTGTTAAGCCTTTTAATAATACCTTTCTAGCAAAACACAAACAGTCAAAAAATAAATAGTCTTCTCGTAAACAGGCTCCTGGTCTCACTTTAATTTGACTGGTTTTGTGACCAATTGTTGGAGACTACAGAAATGAATCACATCAGGGAAAAAGCTTAGTCATGAGGACAAAGACAGGAGAAAATGTTATGACAAAGCCTAAATGGAGTTATTGCAGCCAGACAGAAACAGATGAAACAGATTTGTCCAAGTTGCTTTCTATTTTGTGTCAACCTTCTGTTTTGGTGAATGAGCTCCTGAATAGTATACTGTATATACACATACACTAAAGGCGGATAAAGCCTGTTATGAGGTTATGAGGTTTCAAGGGACGACAGCCGTTAGTTGCATTCTTTCACCTGCCAATAGGAAGCTCATCAAGCTTCATGGGCATAATGCCTACAAATCTTCCCTGATTAATCATAAGTAGCCTACTTGTTATAGAGCATTGACAAAGAAGTCAAAGACAAAGTCTGGTCTGGTTTCTACCCACAAACACTGCGAGTTGTGTTAAACGAACAGGAATACAACAACCTATCCTAACCATATTAACATTATAACATTATGCACTTTAAACTTCAGCATATGCAGATCATTTGGAAGCTGGTTTGCTGCTGCTTTGACTATTTAAGTAATATTAAGGAAGTAATAAGCTTCACAGGTTTGACAGCTTATTACAGGACAACTGTGATTATGGAGTAACTCCATAAGTTTACACATTATGGGAAGAGCTACTCAGCTTGGGAAATAATATTCTATGTGGCTATGGATGAGGTTTGTCAAGTTTGAAAAAATAACGCCTGGTGATGTCATCAGGGTAGATGCCCATACTGAGTTTGCAGACTGCAGCACCAACTAGGGGTGTGTCCGAAAGACATGGGTGTTTACCAGGCAGAGGAGGTCTAATGAGAAAAGGCTATTAAGTTGAATTATGGGAAGTGTAGAATCCAGTGTTTCTAGAACTTGACTTAAACTTTGGACTAAAACACGAATCAGATATCAGAATAACTCTCTGCTACTTTCATTGACAATGACCATTCTTTAATTAATTAATGTCTTGTAAATCCCTCATATATCAGATAATAAATATTAAATCACTGGATTTCTGGCCCTTAACTTTAAACAGGGTAACTGTAAACACATGATTGCTGTCAACAGCCATGTTTCCATGTAATTGTCATGTGAATTTTAAGCGTACTTTTGAAATGTTGCAAAAACGAAAAAATAAATAAATAAATTGCGAAATATGTGCGTTTTCATCAGCTGGTTTGGAGCGAATAGACCAGGCTACGGCGAGTGTATATGTCAGTAGCTGACGTTACACATGGCTGTAATAAACAAGATGTATGGGTTCCAAACCAGAAACAAAACCAGTAGCATGAACCCGATGGCCACTGATCTTAGAAAAATGGAGAGAGGTCGGTCCTCAGAAATGTGTTTAAAGCGGGCAAGTTGCCAGCTATGTCTCCGCACGTTATGGGAATATCCGGTGTTATGCTGACTTTTGGGCCATCAGACGCTCACCGAGCTCCGCTCCCAGGTCTGGCTCCAGAAGGGTTTCCCTTTTCCAAGGTGCTGAAGGTCCTTTTTGGCCAATTCACATAGGGTCTAAAAATCTAATTGCTGCTGAATGGTAAATGGGCTGCATTTACAAAGCACTTTTCAATTTCCCTCTGACACATTCATGCACACACACACACACACACACACACACACACACACACCATTGACAGCAAACTACCATCCAAGCAGCTGGCCAAATCATGTTTTCATTTGGGTTTTTGCACTTCAGGTAAAGCTGATGGGAATGTTCAAAGTTTTGCAGGCTATATGATGGTGGTGCTAGATGGAAAGTCAGAGGATCATCAAGGTTATTAGTGCTCACATTCAATCCAACAGCTGTTAAGATATTTCAGTCTAGACCAAAGTGGTGGATGACCAATTGGCAGACAGACATTGCCATCCCTTGAGTCATGCCTTAAGTCTGGATAGTAGCTATTACACAACTCTTTGTAGGTGATCTTACACAATGGTGTGGATTATCAAGAAACAGAGATCTATGGACAACCAAAGCTGGTGCCACCAGGGAGGTCTAATGTAATCAGCTTTGAGAGTTCTCTTTCTCTCTTCCCTTGCATGATTTTCCTTGTCTGATACCTTGTTTGCCTGGCAGCCTGTGGCTGCTGTGCTTAGCATTACTAATTGCACTACTACCAAATGGATTACATTCCTATTAACATGTTGACATTATCTCCCCCAGGCTTCATGACAAACAGAGAAAGAGAGATATGGGGTGGCACAGAAATACAGAAAGAGAGCACAGGCTTTTTGGATGAGAGTCATAGGGAAAGAGGAAAACACTGTTTTGTTAATACTCATGAAAGCCTATATGATGTTTAAATCCATCCTCCTCAAGTGTAACACCAAATCACTTACTGCAGTCAAATATTGTGTTTGTTTGTTGTTCATAATTTGTAGACACAATATCTCACAGTTCTGATCAAATCAGCCTGTGTTGTGGATTACAAGGTCAAGTTCCATTTTTGGTGATAGCTTACTAAGCAAGAATTTGACCAGCACCTAAAAGACAAGTTGAGTTTATACTTTTCAACCTTTTTGATCCGTTTTTGGTAATTGTCAAGTTAGATGGTTTAGAACATCCCACAGTCCTTTGGATCCAGTATAAAGTGCTTTAAAATGGATACTTAAAAAAAAGGCTGGCTTTTGGGAGATGTGAAGCTTTATTTTCACGATGGTGGAAGTGCATACACTGTCACATTGCCAATTTAGTCAGACCCAGTAGAACTGATTTGTGTTTGTAATTTTTTTGTTTTGTCTATTTTATATTTTTCTTCCATACTCCTAAAGTTTTAATAACACATTGCAACATCAGTTTGTTCACAGCTAAAAATATATCCTTGCGTTTATTGTGACTCTAATGCTTTTGTATCTGAAGTGTTTTTTCTTCCTTATTGCTATGTGTACATATGTCAATGTGACCCTGAGCACTGCATGGCACCAAATCAATTACCAAATCAATATCAGTGCGATTCTCACCCATCCACTACTCCACACACATGTTTTCAGTGGACTGTTAAGCTGTGTGGCTAACACAAATGAATCCAAAGCAATATATGCAGTAATGGTACTGGTGATGACTGGTGATAAACATGGTTAAAGGAGTCAAGTAACTAGCACAGTTAGTAAATGTAAAAAAGTAACCGACTCTCGTTCTGTAGTATCAGGGCCATAGACGCTAAGACCAGGAAGAGTAAGATGCCACAGCCCGGTTCATGGGTGAAAGATTAGACTTAACAGAGAGGACAGTGAAGCCACAGATAGTTCAACTGAACAGTACAGTGTCCCCATACATTGACTTATTTGTGGCGGCCCACCTCAATATCAACGCTGACCGCCACATATTGATTTTTTTCCTAGGCCTATTAAAAATCGTATTTTTGCAGAGCACATATATATTCGCACAGCACCTTATCTCTTTCTCTCTCTCTCTGTCTGCGCGTTTACATGCGCGCAGTGATGTCACAGTTAATATCGTGGGACATTTATGCAGCAAAACAAACAAATAGTTAAAAACTTGACAGGTCAGAAAGAAGAAACTCTGCAGAGGAAACAGAATTCAACTTTTAGCGTCTGAAATGGACACTGACCATCGATGGGGAAACAATTTTTCAACTTGAAAGGTTGCCATGGTGTAATCACATAGATGTCATTTACACTGGGGACATGTCCACACCACTTTTTGAAATGGCTGATTTTGTCCCCATCACTTTTTGAAAGCATTTGCTAAAAGGTTTCTAAAAATTTGAGACAGAATTTATAGAAGAAATAGATTTGCCTTGTCAAAAAAAAGTAATTGATTACTGCATTATATTTAATAATATTTTTATATTCTGATTTGTCACCGGCCACATGAATTTTGTTTCCCTCCATATAAATAAAGACATTTCCAACATAAATTGGTGCAGAAAATGTCTTGAAATGTCTGAAATTAAGAGCTTAATTCTCAAAATCTTCTGGGGGTGGAACCCCAGACCCCACAATCAAATAGCCTATTTCATTAATGAATATTTCTTGAAAATTGCATTGGAGTAGCTTGTTGTCTTGTTCTCGTGACTCCAATATTGTGCATTGTCAGGTCTCGTGGACTATGTGTTTGGTCACACCACTAATATGAGCCTTAAATGTACCCACCACTTTTCAACACAAAGTGACGCCCTTGTGTGATCAGCTGCCTCCACATGGTCTGAAATCCTTTATTTAAGTTGAGCTTGTTATCAATGATTTTTATTCGAATTTGATTTATTAATAGGCTATAGGCTATATACTATATACTATACTATACATATAATTACGAAGGTCCGGACCTCGGTGACCTCAAAGCTGGTTACAACCATGACTTTTTAAAGTAGTAGCTTACTGCCATAGTGATCAGTGGCTGTGATGCTGCTAGGTGGTTTATTAGAGGCTGGTCATGTTTATACGTGCGTGCATTAGCAGGGTGGCCGTGGGCTATACAGTGGACTGTTCTGTTCAAAGTCCACGGCCATTTTTTATTCCCAAGTCTGTCCCTGTATCCAACACATGTATTCAAAAACAATGATCACTAAATACAGTATGCAGCTTTTTCCTGCTCATTTTGCATAGATGTTGTTCATGGCAGAATTTTTGACTTGTCAGTAAAAACACAGGTGCAACTAATAACCTTTAAAAAAGCTGCAGTATTTAATATGAGTAATTACATTTGTATAAACAAATACTTTTTTTCACTTGTAACACTTTAACCACCCTTTAAGGCATTTATATGCAGTACTAAAGAAAAAAATATGTAATATATATAACATATGTATGCATGTAATTGTAAGCAAAGTGTTGTTATAATTTCTTGCATAATGTGTAACAAAGGTAAATCATTTAATAAATAACATAGCTGTAATGATATTTAATGATGTAGGATTGCACAAATTAGCAATCCTTTTAGCATCATAAAACATGTATTAGCTGTTTGTATCAGTTAATTAACAGTACGTTTAAACTGTTATAAAAAGGTGCTTAAAACTCAAGGTACTTTCAAGGTTAATTCTAGACCTCGGAAATAGTAGTTTCAAAAATTCTTCTCAAGTTCGATTTACTACATTTTCAGCCCCACCTCACTGCCAGTTTGCTCAGTTGTCATGAAGGGTGAACAGAAAGTATTCAAATAAAAAAAAAACTTAGATGTAATAAATATAACAAATATAAGTACTTCATTAATAAATACAATGATTGTATACTTTTACTTACATTTTTGTATTTACATAAAATGTTATTTTCTAAAATTGTATAATATCATCAATCATTTATCAACTGTTTATACTCCTGCTGTATGATTTATATGAGGAGTTATACTTGAAATTCATCGATTGGCTTAAAGTGTAAAATGCTAAATAAGTTCTTTTTTGACCCCAGCAGCTCTGTGTTGGTTTAAAAAAAGCTGTGTTCCAGAGTTCATCCCTCAGCTTGGAAATCTCCCCAACGGGTACTAAAGAGATCTTGAGCTTGATATATATATCAATATGTGCAGTTTCACTGTATTGGACGGGTCCCAGGGGGGTCCGGAAAAACCAGTCAGTATCTGGTGTCGCTGTCTACCATCTGCCCTGTACAGTGAAAATTGGGATTCGTCTATGAAGAGAACACCTCTCCACAGTGCCAGACGCCATCGAATGTGAGCATTTGTCCACTCAAGTCAGTCACAGCGACGAACTGCAGTCAGGTCAAGACCCCAATGAGGACGACGAGCATGCAGATGAGCTTCCCTGAGACGGTTCCTGACAGTTTGTGCAGAAACAATGCAAACTGATTGTTGCTGCAGCTGTCCGGGTGGCTGGTCTCTGACAATCTTGGAGGTGAAGATGCTGGACATGGAAGTCCTGGGCTGGTGTGGTTACACGTGGTCTGTGGTTGTGAGGC
Source organism: Micropterus salmoides (assembly GCF_014851395.1). NCBI lineage: Eukaryota > Metazoa > Chordata > Actinopteri > Centrarchiformes > Centrarchidae > Micropterus > Micropterus salmoides. Next base: position 24,373,642 of record NW_024041039.1, on the reverse strand, counting down.
CGGTTGGATGTACTGCCAAATTCTCTGCATTCTCCTGTGTGATGGATCTGGACATTTTCAAGTGGCCTTTATTGTGGCCAGCCTAAGGCACACCTGTGCAATACCCAAGCTGTCTGATCAGCATCTTGATATGCCACACCTGTGAGGTGGATGAAGGAGAAGTGCTCACTAACACAAATTGTGACAGATTTGTGAACAATATTTGAGAGAAATAGGCCTTTTGTGTACAGAGAGAAAGGCTTAAATCTTTGAATTCAGCTCATGATGAATGGGGGCAAAAACAAAATTGTAGCGTTTACATTTTTGTTCAGTGCATATGTCATTTTGGGACACTTGACAATTGACCTGTTTTGTCATTTATGTATGACAAAGTGTTTAATTAATGCTTTAAATATTCAACTCTAAAAACGTGGAAAAACCCATTCTGCTTATGCAGTAACTATAGTAATATGGAAATTGAATTGAACTTCTAAAAATGTTGCAGAAAGAAAAAAGAAAACCCACTACAGCGCAGGTGCGGGCTTCAGTAAACTAAAATCTTACAATGCTTACAATATCCTTGCTTGTTTAACTAATGTGTGCAGTCTGTAGATGATGATAAATCAAATTCATTACACCAGTTCAACTTTTGTAGTCAGAGGTCACTATTCTACAGCAAAACTGCCAGCAGGCCATACACACAACAGCAGACCATCAGGACCGCTCAAAACAGACCCACACAATGTTAAACCAGAACCAGACACCATAAAATACAGTCTGCATTATCATATCTAATTCCTAATTCTCATCATTTCAAGTTTTAAGTTTCAACTTTTTTTGGCAATTATCTCCTTTCCTCCTGCTCAGGTTGAATGAGAATGAAATGTAATCTGCGTTCAATGAAACAGTTGTCATGCACTGTTGGGGAATTGGAAATTTTTGGTCTCTGTAAATAATATTAAACAGAGTACTGTCTAGACCTGCTTTATATATACAGTGCAATGAGAAGCCTTTTGTTATGAATTGGCGCTATATAGATGATATGATGGTAATGAAATGACAGGATGGGCTCTCAGCTAGCTAACATCAGATCGCTAATTTAAAGTAAAATAAATGCTAATTACAAAACTCTGAAGGTAGGAAAGTTAAGTGTATTAAAGCAGCTAGATAGCTCACTACTGACACTAATTTACAGTGTCTCCATTAGCGTTTGATGCACTGGACTGAAGCAGCTGCTGCCACGAGTGACAGCGAAGACGTTCAACTAACGTCAAGGTTAGGAAATAGTACGGTCCATTTTAGGGGTGTCAGAAATCATATTTCTAGATTCTTGAATATAAGGCATGAGTATGGGAAATATTTTGTAATATATATATAATATTTTGTAATATATAATGACAGGTAAGAAAGACCCCCCTGAACTGTTGTTTTTGCCTCTTTTGGGGGGGGTCCAAGCCTTCATTAGGAGGGTCAGACCCCCCCAATCCCCCCTGTAATTCAAACCATGCTGCAGCTCCTCTGACAATTTTAGCTAGGCAAACACTCAGAAAATCAGAAACACACACACACACACACACACACACACACACACACACACGGGACTTTGGGTTGCTGCCACTAAGCCTGCATGTAGTGTCAGGCTTAACTTTTCTCCAGTCAGGGTAAGCTTGTCTTTGTCCAACGTTTCAACATGCCAACATAAAGGTCAAACAATTACTGGCCCACCTTTCTGTTTCACATTGGTCTTTTCCGCTTGCTGTGCGTGTGTGTGTACAGTCTGGTTGAATGTCAGCTTGTAGGTTACAGATTGCTGGTAAAACAGCATTTTAAAGTCGCTCTTTTCCACTTTGTAACATATCTCTCTCTGTCTCAAACATCTTGGCCATGTCACAGCACAGTTCATGTCCTCAGTTCAGATGTCTGAAATAAAGGGCAACATTTCTTTTTTTGTTATCTTTATGGCGTTTCTGCTTGAGTTGACTAGATGGCACAGCGGGGAGAGTGGCAGGGAGTACAAAGCAGTAAATGAGATGATGTGTGAAACAAAAATTATAAAAATAATAATGACCATGTCAGCATCAATCAGGATAAAAAAAACAACAACACAACACTAAAACTAGTGGTAAATGAGTGGACAAAAAAAAATAAAACTAAACACAGCCTGCAAGAATTCAAGGGTTTGTAGTAGGGCTGAAACGATTCATCGATTAAATCGATTAATAAAATGCTTTGAAACAAATATTTTGCATTGATGCTTCGTTTAATCCATGCAATTTTACAGCACAGTGTTTCGCACGGACATTTATTACTGTTGCACATCGCTCTTACACTGTGAACATGACGTATGATAGCGCTGTTTGCAAAGTGGAGGAAGAGAGAGAAAATAGCGAGGGACAAAGAAGAAAGTGTCCAAAGTATGTGATTATTTCAAGCTAAAGAAAATAACAACTCTGCAATGTTACCGTCCGTCCACTGTAAAACGAAACGTATGTCGCCTTGACGGCACCTTATCAGAAAGCAGCTGGTGTTCTGCCAGCGCACCAACAGTAACTTTAGCATTTAGCTGAAATCATGACTGATTGTTTAGTTGAAGGCTAGCCAAAGTAAGCCGCAGTCCTCAGCTGAAAATGTGCACACGTGCATTTGTTCTTCTGCTTTTTGGGCCATTTGTTGTAACGTCACAGTCAAGAGTTAACTGGGTGTCAGGGAGCTGCAGCACTCTCTGTTGCTCAGACAATCCCTGCTACCTGCGTGTGCTAATCCTTCACCCAGATTCTTTGTCTTTATAACTGTTATCTTTATAATAACAAACAATAGCTGTTTCATGTGCAGGATCGCTCATTTCCTGTTTCACATTTCAAGTGTTTTCTTGACAAAACGTGGTTTGGAGACCAGCATCGGGTGACAGAGCTGCTGTCAGCTCGTGTAGTGTGTGTGTGTCCCTGTCACCGATCAGTCACGTAGTGTGAACGCCACAACGACTTCAAGATTGCCATATGACAGCAAGTTGTGTGAACGGCACGGCCATTGGCCGTTGGGGGGGCAGCGCCGCCGACAAGCAAAAGTACTTATTAAACGACGCATCAATGAATCGTTTAAATAATCTATCAAAGCTTCAAATACTAAAATCATCGTTAGCTGCAGCCCTAGTTTGTAGTACTGATGATATCAAATGCATTGCATAGTTTTTATGCTGATGATACTGTTATCTATTGCTCTTCCTCATCAGTAGTACAAAGCCCTAAATGCGGACAAATCCAAAATCATGCTTTTTTTTACAGTGGTAGAGTTAAAAGCTAACCCAACTCAACTGCCCAACAAGATAAAATTGAAAAGGTCTAAAATTATTTAGGTACTGTTGATTATTATTGATCGCAATTTGATGTTTAAATCACACAACAAAAAATCTCAAAATGAAGTATCTTCTTTAGAAATAAACTACAAGGAGAAAAAACTGTTTCTCCTTCCAGGCAAGGAAACACCTGACATTGGCAACATTTTTACCCTTATTAGATTACAGTAATCTGCCCTTAATGAAAGTGGCATACAACAGTTGTTCTAGCCTGTTCATATTGTTTAGATTTATTGTTGTAATAATGATTTTGAAAAAGACATTTTAATTTCAACAAGACTTTTACCTGATGTATTTTACCACAGAGCTGACGTTCTCGAGCTTTTTTAAAACCAAAATCTGTTTCCCTCGACAATTGTGTTTTGAGAGAGGAAACGCCTTGGAAAGAGCATGTCTTGATTTAAATTCATTTCAGGCTTATCGTAGACTACCAGTGTAACATTAACTACAGTGACACAAACTGTACCATTCCCATCACAACAGAGGGGAATATGGATATGGACTGGACTGTAATCCGTTTTTAATAAAAAAACCAACAATTTGGACCCCATATATTGGCTTGCCTGAGCTAATGTGAACTCGCTGGCCTTTAATCCTGTTCCTCTGTACTCAGAGCCGCGCTGGTTTTCATTTCGAGCAGTTTAATCAGGGACTGATTTACACCTGGCACACCAGTTGAATGTAATTACCCATGATTTTGCCTGGGTGGACATCCTGCATTGCCCTCTACATGCTGAATAGCTTTAAAGCCACAACTTGTAATTGCAATTTGATACACCCTGTAATGTGTGTTTATGTGTTGGGTGACATTCAAAAGCATCATCTGGTCGATTAATTTTAAAACTAACTGGTGCATTCTTGTTAGTTTCTCCTCACTCACAAAATACTATTCTAAGGCACTTGATAAGTGACCTTTGTGTACATATACTGTAGATATTCCTACCAAGGCTTTGCAATTGGTCAAGCCAGGGGTTTATCTGACATGCTAAATTAAGGAGGGTATCTAAAGCATCACTGCATGCATGCATGCATGCACACACACACATACTTACACACGGTGGCTGTGCGCTTCAGTGTGTAATTGACTGGCTGTGTGGTTGGTTAACTATCTAAGGCAAGACTGTTTGGCTGAGTGATTGGCTTAGCAGCTGACTGGTCCACTAATTAGTTCAGTTTAGGAGTGACTGGCTGGCCAAACAATTATGACTAGATTTTGGTGAGACTGACAGACTGGCTGCTGGAGTGGTAAAACCACTGTGTTGAAACTTTGAGAATGTGGGTTTCTTTGCTTGTCAGCCCATTTAAATGTCAACAAAAAGCCAGGAGGCCAACTTTAGGTTCAAACACTAACCAGTATTATGATTTGTCACTATCCCTGTACGTCACTTGTCTCTGTTATTAGTGATGTAAGTCAAATCTGTTATCCAACCTCATGTGGGTATCATTAGTTGTAGTGCTTGGCCATAAGTGAGGCAAAGACTGACTCATAAAAGTAAAGAACCTTCAAAACATTGTTGACCCCAGATACAGTCTTTATGTAGTTCTAACTACGTCTTGAATTGTTTTGGGTTTTTTTCAGTTATACATTCTGACCTAATGTTATAAAGTAGGATACATTTTTATACATAGATTACCTTTGTGCATTTTGAACATTTTGTGTTTGAGTATCGCACCATTTGTACCATATATATTCGGGGACAAAACTATATATAGGCTGTAACTGTAATCAGGGATGCACAAATCCCATCAAGCACATCAGTATTGACGCAGATACTGACCTTAACAAGTGGATCGGGCATCAGTCAGAAATGACCTATCCGATTTTAATACTCTGTCTCCTTAAATGTCATAATAAAATTAAATGTTAAATGTAAAAGCTATCATCAATGATTCATTAATGATAGGCCACATTTTTAGTACCACAGCAATCCATGACGAATGATCCATAAGATTGATCCAAATGACCACAAAGTGAGGTATACAGATTTGTTTTTACAGATACAGATTTTTAGGGGAAAAACAGCACTGGTATGATATCGCTACTCAGTATTGGCAGATACTCTGAGTTGCAGTATTAGTATCAGGAAAGAAAACCTTGGATTGGTGCATCCCTAGTTCTATCTATGAACCATTAGGCCTACAAGTATCAAGAACCTTGTCTTTCCTTCTAATATTATCCTCAAAATTTTATGACTTTATTATCAGAATGACAGAGAACACTGATATGTGGAATGTGCAGAAAATCTTTGAACATGAGCAGAAAACTTGTTGAAACACAGGAGCTATTAAAGCTCAGGGTTTTCTAAATTATTCAAAATAAATTAACTTGAATGCCTGAGAGCCTTACTATATTATTCCATTATATTTTTATATTTTGTATTGTCACCTGCCACCTGAAAATGTGAAGAAAGTTTCAATCAATAGTCAAATTATCCTCAGTATTTCACATATTCGAAAGGAGAGGGAAAGAAGGAAGAAAGCCTTAATTTCCTCCATTGATTTATCAGATAATCAGACTATTAAGAAAAAATGATCAATAAGTTCTTAGACTATGGAGAAAAAAGGAGGGGAGCTGTCAGATGAAAAAGGCATTTTCTGTGTCCTTCATGCTTCCCTCCTCACTGAAGGCACCATTATGCTTCATAGAAACTGTTTGTTTTCTGTTTAATTTCAAAGACAGTGATTTTCTCCTTCTTTCTGCCTATCACTGACCCAGGCCTTTTTTCCACTGTTGACGTCTCAGCATTTCGGGATCAAGTCGTAAAAGAAATCGTTCCACCATGCATGCAGATCGGTGATCTCCAGTGATCTATTCTGTGCAGGCCTATTGATCTGGAGAAGTGTGATCTGGCTTGCCTCAGGTGATCCACATTTGGATTTTACTGCTTTCATTGTGGTACCTCACCCTTTTTCAATATTGACATTGCAAGATAAACACTGACGCATTAAAAATCTGTCAGTATTACATTAAAATTAACCCTGATGTCAGCACTAACATGGAGACTTTCTATAAACACGTTCTTCTTTTTGGTTTGTTTTTGTCATTTTTAACAGTCATGGGAGAAAGGTTTTGTTTCTATTCAGGTTGGATAGAGTCTGATAATGTGCATCTGCCCCATTGTAAGATATTGCCAGAAGTTTCCAGATATCCCTCAAGAGACGAACCAGATTTCCTGAATTTCTCCGCTTGGATGTACACAATTAGAATTTTTGTCATTGGTCAGTGAAGAATTTTTCAGCCTCAGGTTAATGAGGATACTTCATATGCTAAACTGCTGTTTAGTAAAAAAAAACAAAAAAAAACAATTGAAACTTAAATGCATGATTTACAGAACATTCAGACTGGACTGAATAATGACTAGTATGACTGGTTCACTGATTGAATCATACCTGATTTAACAAAAAGGGTCCGTTTTCAGATTGGACAAAACACGTGTATCTTTCTATGATTTCTCATTCAGAAGGTTCTGGTCCAACTGAGCCATCTGGCTGCCATTTTATGCAAAATGCTGCCTGTGATTGGCTGTCATTTTATTCTAAATGGTGGGCTGTAGTTTGACATTTTACCCTGAACAACAGACACTGATTGGTGAGGGAGCTGATACCTGGCCTGGACTGATTTCCAGCAGGCTACGAATGAATGCACACACATACACAAAGTCTGTATAGGCGATGCATATGCACACACACAGCGTTAGATAAAGGAAGTTTTTCAAACTCTGGGAGAGAGATATTTCAAATGGGTGGAAATGAAAAGGAAGTTTCAGTTTCTCTTTTGAACAAATTCTAATATCTACATACATACTCACACACAAAGACATGACAAATATTACATCAAGAACAAACACGTATACACACATATACACATATTTGAGTGGTAGATATAATCTACCATACAGACCTCTCTTTAGATTTAACATGTTAACGTCCCCCTTATCATTTACTCGGCTTTATTTTTCTTCCTTATTTGCATTTCTTCATTTTGTGAGAGATGAAGAGAGACAGAAATGGGAAATGAACAAAGAGCTGATTTGTTATGCAAGTGCCACAACAGCACAACAGGGAAAAGCTAAATTGAAATGACATTTTGTATTCATCACAAGAGTGTAGGCAAGGGGGTGGTTTTACATTATGGGGTGTTTAGTTTGTGTTTGTTGTGTGAGTGAGACCAAATGCAGTACATTGTGCCAGTAGAATTTCTCATTTCTCAACTTTGGTTGTATTAATTAGAAAACAGTTAACAAGCCAACTTCTCAGTGATTATTTTTTGACATGTTGTATTTTCATATTAGTGGTTCAAATTTTACCAGACATCATGACACATAGTTCATGTATTTCCAAAGATTGCAGCTCCACTATAAATCATTAGGGATTAAAGAAATAGTTTAAGGAGATGTTGAAGAGGAAATCAGCTACACATTTCTAGTAGATATTCTAAATGATCATGTTTTTTGCAGTTTCTTTAAACAAGTGTGGAAATGAGGAGTAACTCTGTGGTTAGGTAATCTCAAGAAGAGAGAAACGTATTGTAGGAAAGTCCAGGATACCAATTCTCCCCCTTCCAGATTCCAGTTTCAAGATTAATTTGATCGCTCTCTCAAAGACAAATTATCTTACCACATCAAAACTTGTTCCCATTTGTAGACGATACGTTACTATTTCAAATTCCTGAGAAATGAGAAAACACTTTGAAGACCTATTGCTTATGTTTTTCATAATGAAATGACTTCTTCACACAACTGTCTGTAATCAAATGTTCCTTTATATTAAATAAAAAGTGGGCTGGTACGCTCCGGTACGCAGGACATTTTACTCTTTGGCGTACCGGGATATTTTCTTGCGTACCAGGACTTCTCCCAAGCTGCAGGTCCTCTCCTCTCCCCTCTCCATATCAGGTTCTCTGGGCGCTACGTGACGCTCACCTGTTCCTGTTCTCGCCTGCCTGCTAATCTCTGTCGGCAGAGAGAGACGAGGGAGAAGAGAAGCTCGGGGGCCTCTCAAGCAGCCGTGTGCTGAAAATAGCTCGTCAGTGTCACTTGTCGTGAACCGACCAATCACGGCCTAGATGGGCCGGGACATTTAAAAATATTGACAAATATGGTGTCATTTACACTGGGAACATGTTGGAATCAGAATGTCTCCATCACTTTTTGAAAGCTTTTGTTAAAAATGTTCTGAACAACATCAACAATAAATGTTAAATAACAGATGAAACAATGGACAATAAGAAAACATGCAATGCAAGTGAAATATAGAAGAAACAAATGTATTGTCCAAAAGCTGATTACTGCATTACTTTCCATTTTATTTTTATATTTTGAATTGTCACCTTTATTTTGTTTCCCTTCATATAAATAAAGACATTTCCTTAATAAATTGTTGAAGAAAATGTGTTCAGAATGCAGGAAATTAAATGGTTAATGGGCAAAGTTGTTAATGTTATAATATTTAGTAGTTTCATCCTGGTTTCATCTTGTGGTTGAGGATAGTGTGCTAAAATTCTACAAAGATTGTTTCCATGAACAGTGTCAGTGTGACCAAATGGGGCTCACTAGAAACTCTCAAATTGTCATCTCAACGACTGTGGTAAAAGATTGGGAACTTTTCAGACATCTTAAGCAACTTAATTAAAAAACTTTTGGGCAGTTTGACTGCAAGTGTTATTTAGTGAATCTATACAGTCCCTTGTGCTTGCCGTGGCTACAACTGTCAGTTGCAGTCAGACTGGTTTGATTGCTCTCAGCATAAGTTTAAACAGCATGGTTTACTTATTCTGGTCACTCAACATATTGTGAATGCCAAATGTTGTTTAGAATTTGACAAATTTACAAGGCACAAATAACTAAGAATTAGTTGTGGAAAGCATAGACAAGCTGCTCTGACAGCTGAACCACAGCCAACATCTTAGCACAAGCAGATGCAAAAACAAACATCTCACTGCTACTGTTAATACAATCTAAATGACAAAATAATTCAATAATTCAATGTGACCTTCGCCCAATAAATAAATACTGGTGGTTGGGAATAATAGTCGTGCTAATAATAATATTGCTGAATTTTGGGTAAGTGTATCTAAAGTCATTAAGGTGAAATGTGAGTAAAATCCGGGTTTATGCTGTTCAGAATATGTGAAATATAACTACTGACAACTAGATGTGCATTAGATAGATAGATAAACTTTATTGTGATTTCACCTGGTATTTCCATACGCAGAGAAACAAAAAGTTGTCTCTCATCAGCTACTTTTGTAGTGCATTTAAAAGGATAATAAAAAATAAATAACCCAGTTAAAATATAACCTAAAAACACATTCCTATAAATAGAGATAAAACAATGTTTCATACAGTAGTCCTTTTGTTGAATTTTAAAGTTTCACCTATACTGTCTACATTAAACCTCAATGCAGGTCTAGCAACTATCATAAGTTGACAGAACTTTTGTTGGGAGTGGCAATGCCACTGTAGTTTTCCCTCAAGAGCCATTTCACCAGTCACAAATTATTTTTAATAGTGATTTCAGTTTAATTTTTTGGTACTGTGGAGAAAATGATACCCCACAGAGTACTTATTAATGGCACTAGCTTGCTCTGCTCCTGTTCATGAAGGAAACTCGAGGCTTAATCTTCCTATGTTGTTATGAATACTTTATTCTATACAATGTTTAGTCTGATGTTACATGCAGTCCTATACGTCTCTGTTTGTTTATTCAGATGACACACAACACAGCTCTTTTTGCCAGTGAAGGCATTGTCACCACAGATAGGAGGATGGAAGAGAGAAAATCACATGTGAGAGAAACACGATGAAACAAAGCAGAGTTAGTGTGCTTCCTCCAGTCATCGGTGTAAAATTAGATCAGACGAATTTTTGGGGTTTGGCTTATTTCCATTGTTCTCCCTCCTTTCTGTCACCCACCTTTATTTTCCTTTCTGTCTTTTAATCTGCATGGCAAATAGCAGGCGGCTCTGACACAAAAAGGTGGTATTAATATACTTCTCCCTAGCATTACAGAAGAGGAGGGAAGGGAAGTTAATATAGTGTAGGTGAGAAAACAAAAAGTGTAAACATTGTTCATGGTCAAAAGTTTCCACTTTGGTACTGATTTTTCAGATGACACAGAGTCTAACAGTGGCAACCAGGGCTTGACATTAACTTGTATGCTCACTAGCCAATGTGGCTAGTGATTTTCCAAAGTTAGTTAAAGCCAAATTTTTATTTTTTGGAAATTACATTTTAAACGAGTAAAGTTGACAATGGTGTGCTAAAATGTACTAATATTATCATTAGCTCTGATGAGGTTGTGTATAAAGCTCCTTTTTTGAAAACATGTAGACTATTGAGATAAACACATTAAAATAGTAGCTTCTTATTATATATATATATAACACTGCTGCATGGGTGTAAAATCCAATCCAATCCACTTTATTTATATAGCACAATTTAAAAAACAACAAGGTTACCAAAGTGCTTTACAGAGATAAACTAAACTATGCTTATGATAATAGAAAACAAAACATATAACATCAACAATGACAACGTCAACAAAAACCACAGCAGCTCTCATGGTGAATTCAAAGCCAGGGAATAAAAATATGTTTTTAAACGAGATTTAAAGGTATGGAGGGTGGGTGCCACTTTAATGTGTGAAGGTAACTCATTCCACAGTTTGGGGGCAACTGCTGAAAAAGAGCGGTCGCCCCTGGTCTTCAGCCTGGTGCTGGGCACGTTCAGCCGCAATAAAATTAAAAGACATCCGGGCCTTAATATCCTTGAGACATTCAAGTAGAGGAGTCAGGGAACTGTTTGCATTTCTTCTCAGGGGTAAGTAGATTTGCGAGTTGTCCGCATAAAAGTGGTAGGAAATACCATGTTTTTTAAAAATGTTTCCGAGAGGGAGAAGGTACAAGGAGAACAGTAGTGGTCCAAGAGCTGAGCCCTGAGGAACTACACAGAGAAGGGGGGGTCGGTAGAAGAAGTAAAGTCACCAAGTTATACAGAAAAACATCGCTTAGATAATAATAAATACAATCTGAACCACTGCATGACAGTGTCTTGGATGCCTACACAGTGTTCTAGGTGAGAGGTGAGAATGTCACCACCACTAAAAAGGATTGTAATTGTGCAAATACAACAGTTGCTTCTTTGCAATAAGCTGGGACAGTTCCTGAAGCCAGACTGCTGTTAATAATTTTTTGGACACTTGCCCTATAGTGGTCCAGACCTCATTAAAATGGCGAGGGGGGACAATGTCTGTGGGACAGGCTGAGGGCTTGAGCTGTGAAATTATTTTATTGAGGCAAGGAAGTGACATAGGCTCAAACTGATCAAACACTGTTAAACAGGTCATCATTTCAGAGGGGTCGGATACAGGTGGGGAAATATGATCTGTAATGGAAGTGTCCATCCATCCATCCATCCATCCATCGTCAACTGCTTATCCTGCGTACAGGGTCGCGGGCAAATGGAAGTAATCTTGTCTAAAAAATAGTGTAAAAAATTCTCTTTAAAATTAAATCAATGCTTTTAAAAAGGACACGTGAGTTGTTTAAATTTTAGACAATTTTTTCTTTTAGGTATCTAGTTTTTTCAGCTTTAACTATTTTTTGATACATTCTCCAGCTTTCCTTTAAAATTTCATGAGAGACATGAAGCTTGTCTTTCTTCCACCAGCGCTTTGCTCTCCTGCACTCTCTCATTGCTGCACGGGTGTCATTAAACCATGGCTCAGATTTAGGTCTGGGGCGCAAACCTTTTAGAGGAGAAACAATGTCAAGAATGCTGGCACATGTGGAGAGAAAGGAAGAAGTTAATTTCTCTGTGTCGGCTAAGAGACCAGTGTCAGACTGACATGACATTTGAAAAGCACAAGAAAACTGAGCAGCAGTGGTCAGCTTAAACACAAGGCCTAGGCGTGCAGGAGCAGTTGGTTTAATTTTAAGACAGGACAAGTTAAAATCAAATAAAACCGGAATGTGATTGGAAAATACAGCATCCTGTGTCTGGATATTTAAAATGGGCAAACCATAAGATAACACAAGATGTAACGTGTGCCCCTGCTCTCTACATATTGTCAAAAGTTAAAAGCATCAATCATATCTAAAAAATCTTTTGTGAGTGGTTTAGAAGGACAACCGACATGCACGTTAAAATCACCAACAATTAAAATTCTGTCATAGTCTGTCATGATACTGGCCAAGAAATCAGAGAACTCTTTTATAAAATGTTTCTTGTATTTCGGCGGGCGATATATCACCACACACAGTACGGGATCTGACCGGCCAAACACAAACAAGCTTACTTCAAATGAGATAAAAACTGATGGTGCCAAAGGTTTACAATGTAAGCTGCTCTTTAAGACAGTTGCTATTCCTCCTCCACGTAAAAGATTAATTAAAATGAAAAAAAAAATTCACCTGAAACATTTGCATCGGCCTTTGCTCAGAGCTCTGACTGGATTTATGTTTATCATCATGAAGCTGTGGTAGCTCTGAGTAACTGGAGATACAAAACGAGTATACAGGTCTTATTTCTAGATTATTCCCATACAGACGCATCTTCTGCATCCCAATGGCAACTTTTATTAAAACATAGTTCTGTATTTTAATAATCAACTCTGGAAAGGTAGTTCTGATAGGGGTGACAGAGATCATACCATCAGGTTAAAAGAAGACGGGAGGCTGAAGGTATACAGGTCCAAGGGACTGTGGCTGCCCTGTGACAGATTCAACTTTTATATTCTCTTTGACAAAAGTCTGGTTGTCATATTTGGCGTGCGCACCCTCACAAGAGAGGTCAGAGAGTAGGACGCACATGTTGTGTGGATTCTCGTCATATTAAAAAAGCTTGCTTTGTCATCGCTGCCTATAAAAATAGATTTATTTTTTGTAAAGGCCTTTTGTAAAGATCTACCCATTCTAATTATTAGTAAAATGAATGAATAATAATTTAGCTGTAAATAAAATGACCCACATGATGACCATTCACCTGACAACCTCATCCGGGGATGAGCCCTCACACTCAGACAGCTTTAGTGAAACAGCAGCACTACTTTTAGGACACCTACTTACCTTACCGCAGTAAGTGGGTTTGCAGCAGTGTGCTTGTTGTTGGATGTATTTTACAAGAACAATGTGAAGAGAGCAAGCACAGTTGCTGTTTACATCGCTGTGTGTTGCCTGTAGAAGTTACGTTAGCTGCCGACTGCACACAGCAATGTAAAGAAAGGTGCAGGATCTGTTCACTTCATTCTTGCTGTTTGAGTAGAGAAAAGATTTACAGGCGTTTTTTATGTCATTTGACAAAAAAAACATTCATACTTTGAACTATTTTTTATTACAGGATTTACTTAAAAATGTAGTGTGCTTTAAAAATAATTACCACAACACTGGTAAAACAGGCTTGTACTGATACTTTTATTTCCAAATTATACATTTGTTGTTTTTTTAAAATATCATCCAATTCAGAACATGATTGGGACAGATTTAAATATGACAAAAAAAAAAATTCTACAACAGCAACAGAAGTGGCAAACAGCAAAAACGACATATAAACACAATAATACCTTTCTGGAAATACATCTAAAAGTGTCAGTGCCAGTGTAAAATAAATCACCTTCCTGACATCAAAGTGAGGAGTGAAGGAAATATAGCCCTAGTAGATTTCAGGAAAAGGTATGAAATGTGATATGAATGATTAATGATACTCTGTGATTTACTAGCGTCCAACAGAATGAACACACACACACATTATAACTTATTTATATAGATTTTCAATCAAAATCCAAACTTATCTCACAATCACAATGCAATATATGTAATCATGATCACAATATTGCATACTGTAGACACACAAGCAAGCAACACACACACACACAAACACTCTCTCTCTCTCTCTCTCTCTCTCTCTCTCACACACACATACACACACACACTCACTTCTGTCTATATATATTTGTTTGTCTCACTCTTACCCCTGCCTTGCCCAACCTCATCCTTTCCCTCATTAATGTTTCCTTCTCAAATTATTTCCCACACTTTTTTTGAACCTGGTATTTTTTTTCTCTACCTGCAGCTCTTGGTGTGCAGCAGTCTCTGTGACCCCCCCCGTCTTTTTTTTCCCTCATAGCAGTCAGCCTTGGCAGCAGCTGCAGCATTCCAGCAGTCACAATGAGCCACTTCCAAACACTGTCAGCAATCGTTACATCTTTTCATGGTCACATAACAATTGTTTAATCAGCTAATATAACTCCTATGTTTGTTTTAATATCTATAGTCTCAGATCACCTCCAGCGGTATCAGCAGCAACAACAACAACATCAAGAGCAACAAAGGCAGCATCCGCAGCAGCAACATCCCTAGGAATCCCCTCAACAGCAACTGTTCCCTGTAAATTGTGTCAGCCCACAATGTTTTGGAGCTAGAGCTGGGTATTCCCTACAATCTCACAATAAGATGTGTTTCACAATACAGGTTGATTTTGAATAATGATCATGCACTACACAGAGTTTACTATAACAGCTATTCTTCTTTATACTGTATTTAGAGAAGGAAAAGCCTAAACGTTTGGACAACTTGTGTCTAATCCCAGACTTATTAATAGGTGCAAAGGTTTAAAATGCTATGTCTTTTTCAAAACCGTGTCACAGCATTTGCTGCTGTATCGATACAGAAGCATACTGGCAACGAATATCATGATATCGTTCTGTATTGCTATTTTGAGCACATCGCTGTTTGAAGCATTGTCCCATGGGTCCCCTTTTTACTTTGAGCACCTGCCTTTTTAAAGGTCTCTCATATGCACTGCTGTGGTTTTCTCTGCTTGTTAAATACAAGGACTTGTCCCTGAAGGAAAAGATGTGTTATCTGTCGTTACTTTAGGTACCATTCAAGATACTGCCTCGAAGAAGGACAACTGAGAGATAGGCTACTGTTAAACTAAAAATGTTTTACTCCTTTCCAGTCCCACTCTTAGTTTAAAGCACTAACTCACCGAGTTTCTGACATTCCTTTGTAAATATCTTGTGTATCACTTAAAGAGAGACAATGTAACTTTTGCTAAAGAGGGCTCTCTGTTTAGCAAAAGAATTATGAAAAAATGGTAAATGCTAATACTTAACTGTATAAAACATCCGTGACGTCAACTAATATGTTTCTGAAGAGCGTTTGTGAAGATCAGTGTGGGTGCTTCGGCTGTCGCCATTTTGGTAGTCCCAAAATTAACCCTATAAGTAGAGTAAAGTCCATTATTGAAACAGCATTTGTATAGATTGTCTTTGATTCTTATAAGCCGTTGATCACAGTAACCGTTATCAATATGGGTATTTGTACGAAAAGGAGTAGGAATAAGTAAAATTTATGTACTCATTCCCCTTTATACCCTTATTACCATATTTAAGAAAATAGCTACAAAATAATAAATCTACAGAGATAATAAATCTATAATCAAAGAAAATACAGATTCAAAAGTTATATTCACATACATATTTACACAAACACAACAATATTTATACACATAATTCAAATTATTCAATATAACTGTAATTGATTATTAGCACTTTATTGCTCTGTACATCTTTTTAAAATGGATTAGTTTGGACATTGCTTTAATTCATTATTTTATTTATTTCCCCAATTTAACGCTACTGACAGATAAACAGAAACTTAAGAGTCTTAAAATTTGACTTTCCCCGTAAGTCGTTTCCACTCTGTTACTAAGGCAACGTACAGGTATACATCCTTGTAAAAAATATACTGAACTGCTTAATGTTTGCTTTGTCTATGTTCCTCAATCATGCAGAAGTAATACAATTTCCACACACACAAAAAAGGCTGAAGGAATATGCATGCCTTTCTATTAGTTTGCATTTGAATGAAAATTGTTAGTTGTTAATTGTGAGTCAGCTGCTGACTCACCAGACAATAGCATACTGTGAATCAAATAATCTTATAGTTATTATTATAATTAAATATTTAGAGACATTCTCAGAAATGTATTTAGAAGCACATTTAAATCTTCTGTGGCATCTGTTCAAGCCAATGTGGTGACCTACATCTAATAATTCAGACAGATATTAATATCTTGTTAGAAAATGTGTGCATATCAGCTCATCTAGACTTCTGACAGCAAGTAGGAGGAAAGTGAAAAACCGACCCATTTTCATTCCTAACTCGTCATATATGGATGCTTGGTCAATACCCTTAGCGCCCTGGGTACCCTTTAGCGGCGTTTATGCAACGTCCAGTTAGATTTAAAAAATAAAACATGTGGTTAAAGTTGTGAAACATTGCGATTTGGTTAGGTTTAGACCAACAAACCTACTTGGTTAGGTTTGATGATGGTTTGGGTTTAAATAACTAATACTAATAATTAATAACTACATTTCTTGACTTAATTAAAAACAATCAATTATGACTTTTTTGTTTCACACAGGAAATAAACACTGGTCTCCTGGAGAATAGTTCGATTTGTGATCCACTCGTCCACCCCAACTACCACCTTACTTTGACTTTTTATTGATATTTATTGATTTATACTAGGCCTACTTTTAGTTTTGAACAATGACACTCAAGGGCATCTCCATCTCCATCTCCATTGCGTTGAACTATGAAACTAAAGGCTGCCATGTGTGTTGGTACCAGATGTTGAAGGACGTGACAAAGCGTAGGTATTTGACGCCCTGGGAATGAGAACGGGCTGGACAAGGTTTAGTGTACTGAAACTCTTGCACCAAAGAAGAAGATATACTTTATTAATCCCACGAGGGGAAACTCAATGTTTTGACTCTGTTATTATTATGTTAGTATTTACACACAGGTCCGAAAGACACACACATGCACAAACGGGACTCATAGCAACACACGGAGAGATGTCAGAGTGAGGGTGCAGCCACTCAATGCTTGCTCAAGGCCTCCTTTGGCAGTGCCCAGGAGGTGAACTGGCACCCCACAGTCCACACTCCCCAACCCTGGTCCGAGCTGGATTCAAACCCTCTGGTTCCCAGCTTAATCCTTACGGACTGAGCTACTGCCACCCCCAAAGCCACTCCAGGTTTGTTTTTCCTCCCACTATATATTTCAGCAGTGTGTTTAGGGCTTCGGTGGTTCTGATTGTAGAGCCAATGTTCTCACTGTATAATATCCACCCACACTGTCACAAGCCTGCACAAGCAGGGACAGGGATCACTAATGAAGGAAATGAAAGATTGAGGAAATGAAAGGGACAAAGTGTACTACACTGGATTGCTACAGTTCCGTGAAACACAACAAACACCCACATGAATTCAAGCGCCCTCCTTGCTCTCACAGACCACATCCATACAGTATATGCCACTCCACTTTAGCCCTCTGTGCAGTCAATACAGTGTCTCATATAGCTCTCAGTCAACACATATCCTTCTGTCCACCTTTTTCTATCTTACCCTGGCTTTCTCATAATCTCTCTCTTATCTTTCTCTTAAAGGATGAAGATGGTTCTCAGCATCAGCTTATTCAGCTGTTTATCTTGAGTAAACACCTCACTAAATTATGCACCTGGTATGCATGCACACGCACAGAACAACAACAACAACAGCAGCAGGGTGATTTAATTTCACCCCATGAAGAGCCCATTTTGAATTGGCCTGGCACTTACCAGTACAAAGTACTGACCCTTTTTTATTTTTGCCTCCCTGCATAACATTACTTATTACAGCAAAACACCACTTAAAGTACTAATAAATGTAGGTATGTTGGTAGCACTTATTTGACATATCAGGCTAGTTAGCTGTTTTATTCCTGGCCATTTAAGCCCCTAGAGGAGGTTAAATATGCTGCCATACTGCGGTGTATGTACCTTAGTTCATCTGGGACCTCATGTATAAAAGACTGTGCAGTTTTCAAAGATAGCGTACTCACAGAATTTGAAAAGTACGTCCGCACAGAAAAAAACAGGCGTGCGCCAGGTCCTGCGCACCTTTCCTTTAGACATCCCAATCGTCGTGAAATTGAGCGCACATGCAGAAGCCACATCTCCCGCCTTGGCTCCTCCCATAAATTACTATGCAAATGACCAGAAATACACCAGCGTCACCTTCGAAGGTCCAAATAACAACGGCCAATCCTGCTGCAAAACACGTGAAAAAGCGTAACTTCACTAAGCGCAAGATTGAGGTGCTGATCACTTAAGTGGAGGAGAGAAGAAATATTTCATTTGATGGTTTGAATCTGCAACAAACACAAACAACGGGCAGGCTTTGAGTTACAATAACAGTCAATGCAGCCGGCTCAGAGACTCATAAAGGTTGAAATAAAGAAAACATGGTCTGACAGATGGGAAAATTGTTTTTCTAATACAGAAATCAAGGTGTTTTTGAGGTGGAAGTTAGAAAGCACATTGTTTGAAACAACCTGTTCACAAACAAAGAGTTTAACAGAATTGTATTATTCTAAACAAAGACTTTAGGTAGAAAGAGTTAAAATCTGAAAAGGACCAAAAAATGGCTGAATTCGCTGCCAAGACAAACACAGTAAAGCATTTAATGTGAGTGGCATTTTGACAGTATATGCTAATTTAAAAAAATTTAGTGTATTAATTTTAGAGAACTATTTGTTTATTAAGCCATTTTACATTCATTTTAGACCTGCTGAAGCAGCATTCTCAGCAGGTGCACAAATACTTAAAAATAAAAATGTACTATTGGACCAGGAGGCTGTCAGATAGCACAATGCAGATATTCACAGCTGTCACACTAAACCAAGTGGCAGAGTCAACTGCCAAAGTAGAACAGACAAGCAGAACAGGCTGCCGAGCTGAACCACAGGAGAAAATGAATTACTTTACAAGAGAAAATGGCAACTAAATGCTGTCAGCTGAAACATACAGCTGTGCCTCTGCCCCTCTGGATCCCATACTGCATCTGAAGCTCATTTCTAGTGGGACTGTGGCATGTGAAGATAATCATAGTCTCTCAGATGAATTTAATTTCAGAGGAGCTCTGAAATTGGGCTGCACTCAATCCATTTGGAAATACAGTCAATGCAAGCTTAAAGCCACTTAAAGATAATATGTAGGTTAGCTTATAAAAGGTAAATTCATCCTTGAGAGCTTGGCATTTGGGGATGGGCACTCATGTATATGACAGTATGAGGAGGTTATTAGTAAAAAAAAATTATTAAAAATATAAAAATATTGGTCAGAATTTGTATAAAAAAATGAACAATATTAATTGTAGGCAACATCATTAAATTGTGTCGCTCATTAAATCTGTGTGAGCTACATCGTAATAGCCTGCCTCATTTATAGTCAACAGAAAACACTTTTCTCAGCGTTTGAGTACTTTGACTGTTTTGACGGTTATTCCCATGTGTGCAGAATACAGCACTGTACGGGTGTGATGGGGTCAGGTCTTGTTGTGGAAGTCCAATAATAAACTTATAATTGCATTAATTTAGAATTCCATCATGTTTCATCTTAGTTCCTTCCTTTCCTCTTTTCTTCCCTCTTTCCTTCCTTTGTTAGTACTTCTGATTTATTTTTTTATTTCTCTATTAAAACTTTCTAGCTTTTGTATTATTATTATAGCTTTAGTACTCATTCATTATTACGCATTGACTGCACTTTGAATCAGACTCAGACTGTTAATTATTACTATTTATTATTGTTTTATTTTATGAATGTATGCTCATGAATATTTAAAAAAAATGTTTGAGGCCTGATCTGCAAATTACAAAACTGTCAATACCTTATAGTCAAATATGGAATGAATACATCCATCCACCGCCAACCGCTTATCCTGCGTACAGGGTTGCGGGGGCTGGAGCCAATCCCAGTTTACATCGGGCGAAAGGCGGCGTACACCCTGGACAGATCACCAGTCCATCGGAGTGGAACGAATACATTCTAAATTAAAGTTGTCTCAATCCACATAGATCTCATGGTCTTTGTTATCACATAAAATTCAACCTCTTCAACATTTTTGGCCTGATTTGCTCTCTAAAGGCTATGCGCTGACCACAGGTAGGGAAAAAAAGCAGCAAGATGGTAATTAAAAGATACACTTCATGTCAGCTTAATGTGACAGATTCAGGCTCAGGGGCCTAACTTCCAGTATTCCTCATATAATTCACTCAGTCACATAACAACATGACCCCAAGTTCAAACTATACTATAAAAAATAAATAAATCCTTCTGGGACCAATTGGCTTAACAGGAAGATAGGGGATTATATTTGCTTAACCATTGAAACACCTACTAGGAAGGCTTTGCATACAGACGTTTACAGGAGCGTGAATAATAGGGCATAAGCTCCCCATTTTTTTGACAGAATCACCTTTTTGTGTCAATGGCATGCAGTGATTTTCAAGGGCATATAGAGCAGAAATACTACAGCAGCACAGCACAAGCGCCACACACACATACACACACCCTTGTCTTATCTTTAAACAAAATCTTTCCTAGATTAGCTACTTTTTCAGATTTAGGTCACAAGGTTTTATAGATTTATCATTCAGGCCAATTGAGAAAGGAAAAAAGGTGTATAAATACACATGGTTAATGCCTCAAGCCTTTATTATATTATCAGAAGTGTTTCTTCCAGCTTTATAGTTCACTCATTGCTGTAATGGCCACAGAGAGGAAAGCAACAGATGTGTCTCTTATACTGATAGTACTTACAACTCACTCAGCTCTATGGAAGAGTATGGTCTAGACCTGTTCTTTAATAAGAAAAGTGTGCTGAGATAACACCTGAATTGAATTGAATATGGAGCTTTTCGGAGTCTTCAGCTCATTGTTTCAGCAGACAGGTGTTTTCAGTGAAGTAGCTCTTTAAGTCACTGTGCATGGGCCATCACCAAACTGAAACAGATCTCAGTCATGACAGCAAAAGTTACTCACATAATCACGTCCTCTTGAGTCATTGTGAATACAAAATAAAAGCACGAGAACATTTTTGCAGCAGTACTTTATGTCGTGTTTAATTGAGAGCTTTTACTTTTTACTTAATTTCTAAAGGAAATTAAAAAGAGTCTATGGCTTGCTTTCGATCGGAGGAATTTCCTCTGCCTGGAGATACTGGAGCGTCCATTGGTTGATGTGGACAAATCGTTGGGATGTACATACTCCTGCACATGCTTAATTGTAATATGTAATACAATCTCTACACAGTCAATTTGTTGAAATAGGAAGAAAAAAATACTAGCAGTAAGTGAGGATTAAACACACAACCCTCCGAGCAGGAGTGCTGTGAACTACCAACTGAGCTAATCACACACACAATAAATATAGGAATATAAATGGTCAATTGACAATGTTCTGGACCACCATCTTATGACTTGAAAAAAAGCCCGATGTCCGATGCCAAACTTATTTGTTGGATGTGTAAATTGGCCCAAATGAAATGACAGGACTTTTTACTACAGCAGATAGTTTTCAATGTATCTATGTTGATTAAGGCTCTGTTCGAAACAGAAGGCAGTTGTCTCACCCGTAATAGACAGGTGCCTGTGAAGGCATCACTTTCGAGTGAAGGCATCTCTATGAACATTGGTTTCAAACAGCCTTTTAGGGAAGTCATCTTGCCCATTTTCCGTGCCCAAATGCAAGCACACAGATTTGTGGATAATGGACAGCATCGAGTCAGCCTCGATACTGCCTTCAAAACTGACCGTTACGGGGGCAGTGTGAAGGCATCTTAGGAGATAGGAAAAGATTGTTTGATCCCTTTTGAACAGCACCCGATGCCTCAATACCTTTTTGTGAAGCAGAAACAATCCCCTCGTCAGACAGCTCAGTCAGTGGTTCATGTTTATGAGTGGTTTGTTGTTGCCTAACAGTTTGACAGGCTCTGTGATCAGAGTTGATGATTAGATGTCAGGCCCCGAGGGATTGATTTGGTTGTTCATTAATTTTATTTTATTGATAGAAATCACACTAAAATAACTAACAATAATTCAGTCTGGTGGTATGTTTTTAATTTGTTTTTAATTAGCGGCTTGTGGACTTTTAACTGATCAGAGATCACCTAAGAACCAGTTCCCCTCACCTGTCAGTGTGTCTCTGTGGTCAGGCTGCTGCAGACAGCATTTTACTGATAAAAG
The DNA here is from genome assembly GCF_014851395.1 of Micropterus salmoides. Classification (NCBI taxonomy): domain Eukaryota; kingdom Metazoa; phylum Chordata; class Actinopteri; order Centrarchiformes; family Centrarchidae; genus Micropterus; species Micropterus salmoides. The sequence continues at coordinate 24,351,239 of NW_024041039.1, read as the reverse complement.
TACATTGACAAACAAACTAAGCCCCTAGAGAAGCTGTGGCCAATTTACCTGACATATAATGTCAATATTATAACCATCCATACAACAATTAAAAAATATTGGGAGGAAAAATTAATGTCAGACAATATAACTGAAATAAAATGGAAGTGAGTAATGATTGCTATTAGCGCAAAATGAAAAAGAGAGGAAAAGTGAAAAAAATGTGCCCATCTGTAGGAGGGTAGATGATGCAATTAGTTTCCTCCGGTGATGCTTTACTGCTTGTTTCTGCCACCCACAAGTGGCCAAAACAATATGCATGTTTATGGTTTGGGGTAGCAAATACCTACTTTACTGTAAAATGTAACTATTATATGATAAACCATTAATCAATTAGTCATATTTATAAATAAAATTATGTACGTTTAGTGGTTTACTTAGTCTTCTATATTTGTAAAATTTTCTGACATTTTATAGACCAAATGAATAATCAATTATACAAGAAAATAATAGACACATTAATAATGAAAGGAATTATTAGTTCTAGCTCAAAAAATAATCTAAATGGGGAAACAGAATGAGTTGCATCAATTAACAATATGTTCAATATATGAACAGCCCCCCTCACTACACCACCATGACAAGCAGGCTCAACACCAGAAACTGTGTGACTTTCAGCTATAAAAGTAACTGGCCAGTTTAAGCTGACACATAGGGGCTCCATTGTAAAAGGCTCCTTAAAGGACACTTTAGGCACCTGGCAGCTGGCTCAGAAAGAACGTTGGCAGAGAGCCAAATGTCAAAGTTCAATGCTGTTCAGAACAAGCCACACTCAGTGACAAGCATCAGCCTGTAAAGTCAAGCAGACAATAACTTGAATGTAACTGACACATAGTCAATTGAATTGATCAGGTAGCTGAATGCAACAGCATGCGACTCATCACCTGGAAGTGTCACCTGACTATACATGGGGGGGTTCTCCTTTTTTTCTTTGTCTTCCAACCACTCAAAGTGCTGTGCACTACACATTCAGACACATTATATTAATAATAATAATGATAATAATAAACTTTATTTATAGAGTACTTATCAAAACAAAGTAAAAAGTACTTCGCAGAGAGAAAGACAAAATAAAATACCACAGTGAATGATAAAATACTTGAGGGCCAAAAATGAAATAAAAATAACAAGAAAATTAAAACATTTAAGTAAACAGAAAAAAGAAGAGCTTCAACTAGAAAGTAAGACTTTAAAATGTGGCTCAGATAAAATCAAGATATGCTTTCCTATAAAGGTAGCATGGACTTAAAAGAAGACAATGACTCTGACAGCCTAATTTCCTGGTGCAGGTCATCCCAGAGCCTCGGGCCCTGACAACAACGCTGAGATTCATAAGGAATTAAAAGATCCAAAATCTTTTCTATAATATTCTGGAGCCAGGTCATGGAGAGCTTTGAGTAATCAATAAGATCTTAAAATCAATCCTAAAACAGACAGGAAGCCAATGTACAGATGGCAAAAACAAATGTGATTGTACCTCTGGGTTCTGGTTAAAAGCAGGAGTTCTGTGCAGTCGGTAGTCGTTAAAAGATTTGTTTGGAATAAGACTTGAGAAGAGGCTGTTGTAATAATTGAGGTGAGAGGAAATAAAAGCATGTAGAACTGTTTCTGCATCTCTAGAATATAAAATCGATCTTATTTTAGCAATATTGCTGAGGTGATAAAAACATGACTGAACAAGCTTAGAGATGTGTTGCTCAAAACATAAATTGCTATAAAACTGCAGGCTACAGGCTTGATTTGTTGTGACAGGTGACCAATAGATAGCAGTATTTGTTTTGGGATGTGTTTGATCACATCACCCAGGGGGAGCATATAAATGAAAAACAAAATTGGTCCAAGAATTGACCCTTGAAGCACACCTTAATTGATTTGGGAAAAAGAGGACCTGAAGTTGTTAATAGACACAGAAAACATCATATTGGACAAATATGAAGAAAACCAGTTTCCAGATATGCCCACCCAGTGCCACAGTCTAAAAGAATGCTGTGGTCAGTTGTGTCAAAGCCAGCACGTATCTCCAGCAACCCCAGAATTGAGCACATGCCTGCGTCATTGTTCATTAAAAGCTCATTAGTGACTCTGAGAAGGGCTGCTTTGAATAATTTTTTTGGAGGATCTTAGAAATAAAAGGTAGTTTAGAGATTGGACAAAAATAATCAAGGTAGATGGGATAATTGATACACTGATGGTAGTGGCTGCCATGCAATGTTCCAACTGCTGATCAGAAACAATGACTAATCATTCACACACACTGATGGCATAGTGCGGTTCAGTATCTTGGCCTGATTAGCGGGCTGTTATTATTATATACCATTTACCATCTATGATTAAATTTGACTAATGTTTTGTATATATTCTACTATAACACTATACCCCCCACTCTGCCCCCATCACCATTCTAAACAGCCCTGTGTTTGTTGTGGAATCCTTCAGGTTTCTGGGATCCACTATATCCCAGGACCTAAAGTGGGAGCCCAACACTGACGCCATCATCAAAAAGGCCCAGCAGAGGATGTACTTCCTGCGCCAGCTCAGGAAGCTCAGCCTGCCTAAGGAGCTGCTGATCCACTTCTACACAGCCACCATCCAGTCTGTTCTCTGCACGTCCATCACTGCTGCATCGCACTGTGTACATGTGTATATGTATGCATATACTCTATAAAAATAAAACATTGGGTCAACAAAAAAAATATGTTAAAGAGAACTGTTAAGTTAAGACTGCTGGCAGAATTACATTAATTCAAAGCAATGTTTTGAATATGGTGAATTACCTTTTAGGCCACAATAAAACGCATTTCTAAGTAACATGAACTTAATAATTGTCAACATGAATGCATGTATTTAAGTTTTAAGCAGTGATCCAACATAATGTTTTAAGTTAGGTGAAGAAGCTTTTTGGCCACAATAAATCACATTTCTAAGTAACATGAACTTAATAATTAAGTTGATCTCTGCAAGAGTTAAGTTGTGTGTTAGCCAGCTAACTGGCTAACATAGCTACTTGTAGTTTATAAACGTAGCTAGCCTACATGCTAACTGGAGCGGTGGCTAATACCTAATAATATATTCAGTTAGCTTGCCAAGACGTTTTTCCTGGCTACCTGGCCACCTATTACTCCTGCATTTAAGCCTACTCAATCCGTGACAGGCTACAGCTACTAGCTAACTTTACCTCGGCACACAGACTGTACTATCAGCACTGCTCAAATTCAAAGAGTAAGGATTTCCAGATTTTGGTATTCGGTTACAGTAGGCTATCACCAACAGAATCCTGAGCAAATGCAAATATGTGTAACTAAGCATAAAATTATTTACCATTCACGACATTTTACTTCAATGAGTTTCAGCTGTGGCCCTGTGGTCACTCGTCTGGCCTTGATCATGCCCGCACATGCAGGAGAGGGAAATTGTGGGCCGTTTACACGTCATCAAATTGTATTTTACATAAACAGAACTTAAATTTAATTTTTTTTAAAAAAATGTTAAAGCTCTGACAAGTCATGATAGTATTAGGGCTGACCCCAAATAGTGAAGATTCGATGCTTCCTTGGGTGGAGCCTGATTAAACTGTCAATCTCACAGTCGAAGCTTCGCAGCGAAACAAGGATTGTGCCATTTTGGCGATATGGGGGTGCTCAACGTCTGATTTTACATAGAACTACCAGTTTTCTCCAAATAAGTTCATATATAGCCTATTACAATACACATTTCAACGTTTAATGCTGTAAATAAACATGTAAAAAGAATAAAACTTTCAATAAATGTTTTTAAAAGTGCGTAAATAAATCCAAAATTGTAACACTAACCCTGGGTCATCAGTGCACATGCGTAGGCGTAGTATGTGTGTACGTGTGGTGGAGGAGGAAGAGGAACACTTGCTGAAGAGACTGAGCCCCAGCTTCAGTGGTATCACCGTTGATGAACCACACAAAGAATATTTTATCGTTTTTAAATAGCCGGCTACTTGAAATAGGCCCGCGGGGAACCGCAACATGCATGCAGTTGTTGGCAGCACGGCATGCACGCAAACTCACACAAGACCGGTGATTGGCAGGCGAGAGAGAGAGACAGAAAAGGGTCTCCAAAAAGCCTCAGTTTAGCTGAAAAATGTTGAATGAATAGAGACTGCAGCTCTGCAGCTTCTCAAGATTAAAGTGGAGCTATCATGTGTAACAGTATTCCCCCGCTGCGCACAAACACACATGATTCGACTATCAATCGACTATAGGCAGAACTTGACAATTCTGACTCCACTATGTAAATCCTTAAGGTGCGTTTCCACCGAAAGCGAATCCAGCGTTTTGGGCGACTTGATTACATACAAAATCAATGCAAAGATGTGAATTCCTGTGAATTCGCTTCGGGCAGCACGAATGAGGCGTTTGTCGCGCAATTCGCTGGTTCGCGCAAGTTTTTTTCAACTTGGGCGAAAAATTCGCTTGATGTGATGTTGCGAAAGCCTATCAGCGGTGAGATTGTCCAAACGTCATCGGCAGCTTCAGAGCATTGTTTGGAGAGGACCAGGCGAGCGGTGTAATGACGGGGAAGTGGACGGGGATTAGCGCTGGACAAATAAACACCCGTAATGGATTCTGCTCTGACAACTACGCCGTTTACCAGTGGGAGGAGGTCAGAGTCAACTGGTTTTATTAAATTAGCTTTTTACTTTAGTTTTTGGAATTACAACATGATTCATCTTAACTCGCACTTCTTAGCAGCTAGATTCTGTGCACATCCGGTTCCACTGTTGTTGTAAGCGTTGGATGGCACCAGAGTTCTGCTGGACTACTACGTAATTTTTATATAAAAACCGGACAAAGCTGGACATTACTTGGAGAAAAGAAAGCGAGGAAGTTGAACTACCTGGTGAGTTTAGAAAATGTGTGTCTGTAACTTTATTCCAGCTGTCGTTGTACTTTACTGTGAACAGGTTAGCATAGCATAGTCCTGATCGATCCGAACTCCATTCAGAAAACAAAGTTGTCGTCCTGCTGACTTGCTGACAGACCTGACAAAGTATGAATTCATATGTCTAACAAAACGGCATCATATTGTAGTTATTTCGGCATAAGTTTGATCCGTTTATTGCTATTAAATCACAGCCAAGGGTTTGCTTTGTGCTCATATAGCTGTAGTATCCGCGGGCTGTGTTTATGCGCTTAAAACGCGTGTGTGAGAACACTCAAAATTTCCAGCGGTCAAACTCGCGCGAGTAAAGCGAGGCGAATATTAAATTCGCTTTCGGTGTGAATGCAGCCTTAGTCAGGGACAGCACTAGATAGTATACTGAATCAATAGGCATAATTTGTGTCATCCAAACTCAATAAAATAACAATTACAAGTAAAAAGTCTAACAGTATCTCAGAACTTCATTTTTTATTTCAAAACAATATAAATATTTAAATAATGACTAAAGGTCCCCTGTTTTAATTTTTCGAGTGTGTGTATGTGCACCTGTATAGCTCATCCACCTCCAACATGTACATAATAATAATAATAATGATAATGGTAATAATAATTTTACTCCTGCATCATTTGCACTCTGCTCATTGCACTATTGTCTCAATCTGTCTATATTGTTTTTGTTTATAGTGTGTATATATGTGTTCTCTATTCTGTAGCCTGTGTTTAATAAATAACCCCCTGTGAATAAATATAGATATATACATTCTCATCTCATCATGCGCTACCTGCACTACCTGCTTGTGAGGAAATGTTTTCAGCCTGAGTAAAGAAATACAAAAGCACATACTGAGTCACACTTTGTTAAAAAAAAGTCAACTTCCCTCTCAGATCTTGTGTGATGCGTTTGATATATCTACCCTGACAGAATGGGAGTTCCTCAGTAGTTGAGTCCACTGAGAGGCGACGTGGTGAACCTGTCACACATCAAACACACCTGAAGGAGTTCCAGAAGTGACTCTCTCTCCATCGCTCCAACTTCCTCATGCTGCCTTCTTTTACTCACAAGATGATACATCATGCAGTGTTTTTAAAGTTTGAGATTTTACCATACTTACCACTAACATTATCACACAAATGTAGGTCATTTTCTGCACTTTGTTTTTGTCTTCTTGTCATTAATGCTACCTAGATGCTGTTTGAAAACCTACTATATGTTGGTAAATCAGGGTACGTTAAGACTGCCTTAGCCTTTTTAAACTTTGTAGTTGCATACCACTGCAACGATGCAATCTATTTTTATTATTACTTAGTACAACCGCAAATCCTTGTTAATTTAAACAATGGGACATACAATGGAAAGATCCTAGCATACCTTTTCTAGTTTTATTGTGACTTATCTTCTTAATCCAATAATAATAATCCAACAATATGAATAATATATTAATACTAATACTTAGTATACTTGTAATTATTAAGAAATCTAGCTTCACAGTAAAAACCACGTTGAATGAAATGTTTGTTGTTTTATTCATTGTACAAGAAAATAATTTTCCTGAAAACATTTGCATTTTCTCCCTTTGTGTAGTTTTTGAGACTTACTGCTTAAAACACTAAACTATATGTGTAGTCTAAAGGACTATAAAAGGGGTTGTTATTTAACAAAGCTGCTGAAAATTACCTAAGTGCAGAGACAGCATTGATGTGAAAGTTTTAACAAAAGAGTTTATTTAACAAACAGAAATTGGTTGGATGAGGGGAGTTGTGTGGCTGTAGTTGTCCAGAGTATCCAGGCGGCGTAATAGTGGAGGCAGCCGGCAAGCTGTGGCAGGATGAGTGTGGCTGTGTGGAGGCGGCATGGTGTGGCAAGTAGGCACAAAGAAACAGAGGCACTGAAGACCAAGGAGAAAGTAGTTTAAGTAGGCTGAATGACAAGGTAAAACAACGTGGCGCTGGCTGACTGGAAACCAGGGGCTTATAAGCAGGCTGGAGATGAAGGGATTGCCAGCAGATGTGGAGGAGAGCCAGGTGCCCCAATCAATAGCCCCACACACGCACACAACTGCACACAGAGCGAAACCCCAAAACATAGAAAACAACCTAAACTAATCCCAAGTCACTGCAGAAACGTGACAAAAATTGTATTAATATTGACAAGTGCAGCCAATAGCAGGCCAGTTTGCTTACATCAGAGTCACAGATTTTGGTTTGGAGTTTGATTTCTCTGTAAAAGACACACTTTGCTTACATCACTGGAAATAGGTGCACTGCCACGGAGAGCTCATTTATTGTCAGAGAATAAACCAGAGATATGCTTCACAATTACCAAACTCTTCCTTTGCTCAACACTTGCTGAGGTGCATACATATATGGAGTGGTAAGTTAATTTAGGGAAACAACGGTCCGTTACTGCTGGACTTTTGCCCCAACATGATGGCCTCACCAGCAGCTGCTGTATAATTCAGTCTTTCAAAGCCTGTAATACTGCTAAGTGTCTTTTTGGAGCAGGTGGTGCTTAAACAAATCTGCCCCTTCCGAAATATTCAGCGAACCTTTTAAAACAGAAATTGATGAGCCTTTTATGTAGTGAATTATGATATTATGTCAAACGGTACATTGGTGCTGCCCGTAAGAGTTATTGTTAATTCACTGATAATGCCACAGTGGGATTTGATGAAGATAAAGTTCCATACCTTTTTACTGCAGTTGTGGGTAACCTCCACTGAAATGTGAGAGGAGCAGGGCACAAGGTTACACTGTGTTTTATTCATATTCAATCTGCTCTCTCTCACCCTCTCTCTCTCTCTCTCTCTCTCACACACACACACACACACACACACACATACTAAAATCTCACTGTAATTTTCATGCATCTTCCTCTCTCTGTCATCTTCCCTGCATAATCCATCTTCCTGTCCGCTGATCTGAATTAATTAATGATCTAGAATAGATGTAGGAAGTACATGTGTGTACACATGCTTCCTGAGATATCCTTGATGAAGCAGCGTCAGCCATGTTTGTTACAACATGAAAGGCAACTACAGCGATGAAGGCCCTCTTAACTTTTCCTTTTTTGCAGATTTCAAAGCTCAGTGTTCAGTTATAATAAGCCTCCTGCTGAAGAACCTTGCTTCACTCCTACAATACAGCCGGCAGAAGTCAACACAGTGTAAAGTAGAAACCCCATAGTCAACATCATTTTGGTGGTGTACTTGAGAGGCACAGACACCAACGCACATTTATAAATGCTAGCCTATGGTGTAGATGCATTAATATAAATTGACCTTAAGAATCTACATGCATAAGGCCTACTGGAGACAATAACAAACAAGAACACCTGTACAATTTAATACTATGTAATAAAACAGTCAAACTATAGTGTAAATGTACTCTTTGTGAAGCTCTCATGACATAAAGAACATAAAGAAACAGTCTCTTCCCAAAAGCAGTAAAATTAACTATTAGGGCACTGGGAAAGTGCCTATTTTCTCCTGAATTGTAACATTTGACTCCTTGTGTTTGGGACTAAACCATGCATTTTCTATCTGTGTTGCAGAGATAACAGTCACACCATTTAATAGCAAACACATGTAACTAGTTTGTATGTTTTGATTGCACTGGCTTAAAAGAGCTCCAAGATATTTTAACAGAAATGTTAAAAATTTTACAACCATCTCTGGTCTCCCCTACTCCAGTGGGGTGATATTGACCTCTCATCATTCAGTAAATTCTGATTTGTATGTCCTTGTTGATATAAATGAATGTTAAATTAATGGAGGGATGCCAATTAGCTGCAATAAGGGCAGGACATTAATAGTGGGCAATGAGTTTTCTGCCCTAGTGTGTTAGGCTACACAGCTTAGAATATGGTTGACTAATCAGACAAATGTATGTATAGTTTAGCCTTATTAAATGATACATTTCAAAAGTAATGCTCATGCTAATCCACCACCCAGAGTTTTCCGCTTTGGGCACACTACGTCCTACACTGATACAACATTAGCAAGCCTTAACAATGCATATACAGTGTTTAACAACAAATACGTATGATCTCTGCTGGATTGAACCCTTTTCAGTATCTAAGCAAAACAGCTTTGGTTTTAGCTTGACCACCATGCATTTTGGATTTCATCCAATGGCTTTGAAAGGCTTTTATGCGCCCAGAGGTCATAGAACTTATCACAAACCATAGAACCATGTAATCCTTCCACTGAATTTTAAACAGAACTCACAAGAATTGAGCTGGAAAGGGCTATCTACCTGCAGAGAGTGTGTTTGTTTATCCAGTAGAGTCAGCTCATACGCAGTGGATGTGTTTGACATTGACATGGTTAAATGACCACCCACCACACGGCAATTAAGTGACAGCATCATTTTGAATAATTTATGAGGTTACATCTACTATAGTGACATCTGTGATTATCTTTCACCTTTGTTCAATCCTGTGAAAGGAAAGACATTAAACCAAGGTGAAGAACTACTTAGTGAAGGTCATCGAGGGCGACTTCAATCTACTCTCCTGCACTTGATCATGGATCGCAAATTTGAATGCTCCAGTCTCAAAACACTGGGAACTCCTATCGAAAACCACCCTCACACCCTTACTTTCCGCCTCTCTACAATACACTCTGGCACTAAACATTGGCACTGGAAGTATATGCAGAGGTGTGAAATATTCAATAATGACGTAATTCCTAACCACACATGGGCAGCCTGGCAGGATGCAGCTGAAGAGGCATATCAGTGCAAGAGACAAACCAGCCACTCCTCAGGCAATGAATCACATCAGCAGCAGGTAGGAGGACAGAGGACAGAACGACTGATAGTGACTGATGTCTGACATTTTGATGTCACATATATGATTTATTTTAGTTACATTTTAGATTTGTTTCCTGTGAGAAATTATTGAGTTTATATACAAACTCAATAATATCTCACTGGAAACAGTTAAGGATGTGGAAAATAACTTATTCTTAGATGCATTGCGGTGTAGACTTGGACGATTCTGAATTTGATTCACAAATGTCAATTCACAAATTTCAATTGATTATCTAGAGGTTCACTAGCAAGGACCACACAATCAACAGGTATGATTAAATGATTTATTGATAATCGAAACAGAAGATGTACAAGGCTTGCGGTTGCCGAAGAGACATTTGAAAGCATTGTGGGGAAGCTACGATAGGGAAATCTGCCATAGCATCCGGGCATGACGGACCCCCAAAAGCTTCTTGTTACGTGAGAGCATTGGCTGATCTGAGATGTTTGGGATCTGAATGACTGTGATGATAGTACGTTTGGGAGGACCAGCGGAGCATGATATGTATCAGGTGGGAGGGAATGACGTGGGAGGCTGAAGGAGTGACCGGGCTAATGGATGGGAGAAAAGCATGATGAGAAAGAGTGCTTGGCAGAAGTGGCGGTGGCAAAAGGAATCGACAGGCCACTGGAACCTACTCAGAGACGATCTGATGTGCTGTACTCTGGGATCCCAGAGTTGTGATTGGTTCACGAAGGTCTTGCGAGGGTTCGGGGTCATGGACTCAGTGTTTGGGGAATGAGTCTGAATTGCGAGTGTGACGCGAAGGTCAAGGCGAAGGGGAGATACAGGCAAATGAACCCGAGCGGGTGTGAACGTAGCTTGTTAGGTTCGGGACGACTGAGTGATGCGATTACGTTGTAGTAGATGTGACGGTGGCGGGAGCTCTTCAAGGTGGCCTGTAGCACAAGAGAGAGCTATGCTGTTAATGTTAAGGTTTTGGCGACCATTCTGTTGTGAACCATCTATCCTTTTAGAAGCCCCAAACCCTGGACTGGGAGCGAGCAACGGGAGGCTTTGGCATCCTGGTGCCAAATTTGTAACGACTGTTCCCTTGAAACGACTTTAGTTTAAACTTCTGTTCGCTTGACCACTGGCACAGTCAGGTTGGCGATAGCTGGGGTGGGCTATGGCATCACAGTGCCGAAGCCCCCTTTTTTTTTTTCTCTCTTTTTTTTTTTGTTCGAACGACTGCTTGGCTTGAAATGATTTTAGCCGGATACGATTGTCGAAGGTCTGTTTTCTTCAACGAAACTGCTCGCTCGAGACAAATTTAAGCTCGAAACAACTTAGCTCGAAATAACTTTAGCTTGAAACGACTTTGTCAGCTTGAAAGACTGTTTACTCAAATGATTTTGGACTGAAACAACGGTCCGGATGAAATGACTGTTGGCTCGGTGATACCTCGAAAAGCTGTTGATGTGAATTACTTAGCTTAGGTTGACTTTGGTGAAGGCGACTGTTAGCTTGACCTAAGCTCGAAATGACTGTTAGCTCAATGTGAGCTTGAACGAGCGAGTTTGAAGCGACTGAGCTCGAAACAACTTTGGCTTACAACGACTTGGTCGTTTGCAATGACCGTGAGCCTGATGTGCGCTCGAAACGACCGTGAGCTCGAGGCAACTGTGAGCTGCATGTTAGCTCGGAATGACTGTGAGCCAGATGTTAGCTTGAAGTGGCTGTGACCGGATGTTGGTTGAAACGACGGTTAGCCAATATTGGCTCAAAACGACTGTGAGCCGGATGTTACCTGAAAGGACTTTTGGCTCGAAACAATTTTAGTTTAACAACAGTTGGGTTGAAGGACTCGACGTTTGCTTGAGGCGAGTGTTAGCTCGACGTTCGCTCGAAACTACTTACCTTGAAGATGGCTTGACTAGAAACTACTGTTTGCTTGAAATGATTATACCAATTTAGCTACGAGACGACTCGGAACACCTTAGCTAGAAAATGCTGTTGGCTTAAATGACTGAGCCCGAGACAACTGTAAGCCGGATATTAACTCGAAATGACTGTTACCCGCATATTAGTTGGAGACGATTGTGAGCACGAAACAACTGAGAGCCGGACGATAGCACGAAACGAATGAGAGCTGGATGTTAACTCTGAACGACAGAGCTTGAAGAGACTGTGAGCTCGAGACGACTGAGAGCCGGACGTTAGTACAAAACGACTGTGAACCAGACGATGGCACGAAGCGACTGGGAACAGGATGATGGCACGAAGCGACTGAGAGCCGGACACTGGCACAAAGCAACAGAGCTGAATTGACTGTGAGCTCGAGACAACTGTTAGCCGGATGTTAGCTCGAGACAACTGTTAGCCGAATGTTAGTAAGACACGACTGTGAGCTGGAAACGACTGAGACCTGGATGATAGCACGAAAAGATTGAGAGCTGGATGATAGCACGAAACGACGGAGCTTGAAGTGACTGTGAGCTCGAGACGACTGTTAGCGGAATGCTAGCCCAAATAACTGTTGGTTGAATGTTAGTTAGACATGACTGAGCGCGGAAAGACTGAGAGCTAGACGTGACCCTGAAGTGACTTTAAACGAGAGACGACTGTTGGCCGAATGTCAGCTCGAAATGATTGTTAGCCGGACGATAGCGCGAAACAACTGAGAGCTTGAATGATTGTGAACAGGATGTTAGTTAGCAAACGACTGTGAGTTCGGAACGACAGAGAGCTCGATGTTGGCTCGAAACGACTATTGGCATCACTGCTGTCGTGTATGACTGGGAGTGACGGCATCTTGGTGCCGGGAGCCCCGCTACTGGTGCTGTTGGTGTAAACACTGATGCGAGGTGGAGGCTCTGGAATTCAGTTGTTGGAATCCTGCTTGCTTTGGTACTGAGGTTTACCATCTTGAGCTGGAGGAAATATCTACTGTCCCTTTAACAGTAGCGCTGACGTCACGCCGTGCGTAATGCGTCACCCAGAAGGGAGCTGGTGTTGACGGAACTGTGGGCATGCCATGCTGACATGATTGAAAAGTTTGCTGTATTGTCTGTTCTTTCCGTTTGTCTGTTCCGTAAACGGGATTCATCCATCTTTAACAGTTTTCTAAAGAGTGGCTAAAGTCCATTTTGAAATCGTTTATGAAGACACGGGGTCTCGCTGGAGCAGGGTAACGCTGTGATCAGCTGTTCTTGTGAGGCGGAGGATTCTCGGGTAATAGTTCCCGATTGTCGCGATGAGATGGAGTTAAGGCTGGACTCACCCTCTTCCTGGACGGATTTACGATCGTGGAAAACGGGGTCTCAGCATGGAGACGGAAGAGAAGAGTTCGTCTTCTGGTGCAGGGTCTGCTGACGTGGACATTGATAATGACTGTCCTGAGTTCGTCCGAATAATTCTTTGTCTGATGGCGATATACCGACACTTCTCGAAGAGGTAAGTGGATGGATGGAGTAGCTTGTGATGATTCGTATTATGGGGTAGCAGCGTTAGCGTAGCGTGCTCGACAAGTTGTTGTTTGGTCTCGGTTTGGGTGCTGAATGCGAGAGCCGTGCAGGATACGAGAGCGAAGGGGAGGAGTTAGAACGTGTGGGTATTTATGGAAATGCTGGCGATGACGTGGTTGATGTGTGGTCCCGCTCCTGAAACTCCGCTAATTAGCACACTTAATTGATCACGCAATGTTGATGGAACAAAAAAAAGCGGAACTCGGAAATGAGGAAGTGCAGCACCAGACTGTCTTGTGGTGTGCACACTGTTCAGCTGATGAAAGAACGACTGCCGCTTAAAATCAATGTGCAACTAATGTTAATGATTTTCACTCGCACACCATCCGAGCACGGAAATGCTTGGCTACTGTCTTCTCCTCATTCTTTGAAGGACGTTATGTGACAGGCAGCAGAAAGTGACGGTAAAAGCAAACAGAGCACAGGAAAATATGAGCCCAAGGTTTCAGTCTGACAGTAAATGTTCAGTGTAGGTCACAGTGTGTCTGTTAATTAAAGTCTGTTTTCCAACTGCTGGAAAAGTGATGGTGGTTAGCACTAGCTAACATTTCTTCAGACTGTGGTCTGGAAGCTGAGCAGGATATTTTTGGCTGCTAGTTCAAGTTTGTTTGTTGTAATAGGACCCTCTTGAAAATGAGATGATGCATCTCAAGAAGCTATCCTAATAATATATTCAAATTCATCCATATATCGAGTACACAATTGAAGGAAATTCCGTTTCTCGCGGTCCTTGTTGCTTAATACAGGATCACAATAATTATAAGACACAACACAAGCATGTAATGTTATCTACTCAAGATGTGACAAAAAAAGAGTAATGTATTAAGGCACAATGCATGTGGTTTGGCTGGAGCATTGTAAAGTGCGTAGTTCAACCCGTATCTGAATCTATACTAATAATAGCAGCATCAGAAATTAAAATAGCATCACAGGTCAGTAATAATGCTGTAATAATGTAATATTGCTACGTAATGTTAGCTACCTTTATAGGAAGTAACATTAAATAGCTGCATTTCATTACTTCCTGCTTGGTTGTATCATCAAAATTTTGCTTTTAAAGTACCAAGTAGTTACACAGTGATAAAAATACATTTGTTTTACAATCACATCAAAGCCCCCATAATTGTAATGAGGTGCCTAGAGATTCCCACCTCTAGAGGTGATGCATCATGATATTGAATTAAATTGAATATTTATAACCGGATAATCGTAATCAAATCAGGAAACCAGTGAAGATTCACACCCCTAGAAAAAGTGAGTTTGCTGCACTAGAAACAACATTTAGTTATATTTAAATTACTCAATTCTAATCCTGTTCTGAATTTATTCTTTTTTTAAATAATATATATTTTTTAAGCTATTATAGTAGATTATAGTAGATTGAGTGTAGATTTCTAAATAAGTGGAAAATTGCAAAGGTCTATACATGTTACCATTAACATACATTTTTAATTTGAGCGTTTCTAGATTTCAAGAGGAGAAAAGTGGTTGAGTAAGAATCCATTAATAGTAAATGTCTTTTAATGAATTGCTTTCTTTGACTGACAGCATCATGTGTTAGGTACTTTGTTCAACAGTTCACTGTAAAAATGTCAATGTGACATTTAATTGCATCCTTAATGTGTGTAAGGGTGGCTGAGTGCCAATGCTGGAAAAGCAGTTATTTAGGTCCAAACCCAAGACATTGAGACTAGCTGGTAAGTTGCCAAATTTAATCAAACACAAAACAGAAAATCAGTCTTCCATGAGTTGCCGGAGAGCAGAGCCGGTCCTACCACATAGCAAGCTTCCCCCGCACTGCCACCCCCCACTTTTAATAAATTCTACACAGTTCTACAGTAAAAAAAAAACACATTAAATAAATTAAAGAAACAAAAAAAGAAGAATATAAAATATAATCAAAATGTAATATGCCCTGTGTCTAATTGAATCATCACCTGTCCTGAGTTTCTCTGTGTGCTGTATTTTGATTCTTGTTTCTCTGTTTCTAGGTTTTGGTTTTGTATCTGTTTTGTCCTGTCATCTGCTCTGTAGTTTAGTTCTCTGTGAGTTTTCTTC
This sequence comes from Micropterus salmoides, assembly GCF_014851395.1. Lineage (NCBI taxonomy): Eukaryota > Metazoa > Chordata > Actinopteri > Centrarchiformes > Centrarchidae > Micropterus > Micropterus salmoides. The sequence continues at coordinate 24,335,951 of NW_024041039.1, read as the reverse complement.
ATTGGTCTGGTCGGTATCTGTTATTTAGTCTGTGTTTTAGTTCCATCTCGTGTGTTCTACTGTTTCGCCTTGTTCATTCTTGTTAGGATTTTGGTGTTGGTTTTCATGCTGTTTTCTTGTCTTACTACTTAGTCCTGCATTTTAGTTCTGTGTCTGTCTTTGTATTTACTCCTAGTTCTGTGTTTGAATTATTCTGGCTTTGTCTGCTTGTGTTCTGGATTAGTTTGTTATTCTGGGCCCTGTTTCAGAAAGCGGAATTAGTGAAAACTCTGAGTAAGCTAAGCCAAGATGAGGGAAACTCGGGTTTTTGGTTTCAGAGACCGAGATCAGATAAACTCTAGGTCAGTAACCCTGGCAACTTACGCTGTGAACCTAACCTCCTCGGGAGGTTGAGTTTCTCTCTGACTCCTCCCCTCCTGAAGTGGCTGCCTGACATTTCCTCATTCATACTGTCGATATCAAAGCACGAATTGGAACGCAATTATGTCTTTAGAAACATCAGGTTAGATTTAAGTAGGTTTTTCTTTTACCCAAACATGATTTTGAACATGACCACTTTTACGATAAATCTGTCATTGATGTATGGACAGAGTTATCTTTGGACATCGTGGATTTATCCTCAGCACAGAATAAAATCTATAAGCTACACAGTCATTCTTTATAACACTGTCACTCTGTGGACAGTTGGAATGAAAAAAGCTGTGGAGATGAAAAAAAGCCATCATCAGTGGAGCTCCGATACTACGATTCACCATGGCAACAGGTAAATAAAGCAAAGCCTCCATTTTAATCGGGTGGATTTAGAAATATGAATGCGTGCCAACGCAGACTGTGATAGGCTATTGTTAATCATGCTTTTTGTTGTTTAATAAATCCTCTGAGCTGTACCTGCTCCGCTCTGTGTCCTGCATTTGGGTCCACCAAACTTTTCAACCATACCCAACCGTGACAACCTTGTCTTTTACACCTTCCATTTCATTCTTTATTTTCCTAATATAAGTCACTGAGTTACATTTTATTTATTAAATATCATATTCTATTTAAATCAATGTATTATTGGTGTATAGTCATAATTACTACTACTACTAACTACTGCCGGCCTGAATTATTGCCTATATGAGTTGCTGTGCTTTTCTTGGTAGCTATTTGTTCTGTGGTTATTGACATACTACTTTCTGTTGATAGGTTACTGTAGGCTGGCTAAAGCTATATCAGTTGTTTGATAGTCGGAGGCACCAAGCTGTGGTTGTTTTAGTCAAGGGCAGACTGTTAGATTTGTGTCGATAGATTTGGCACATCGGCTGCTGTCCATGGTGCTGATCATAGGCTGCAGGTTTGCAATTGTGTGTACATGTGCTTTTTGGGGCGGGAGGTGTGGGGGGAACATGAAAAATATTTGTACCGGGGCCAGTCACAATTATGTTACACTGCTGGTCTTTGAGTATAGTCTTTGAATGCCTGTGTGTGTGTGTGTGTGTGTATCTACATAAGTAAATAATTACTGTATTATGCCTCCCAGGAAGATTTGTCTGTTGCTCTTTATTTTAATCTCTTACACAGTCCTGTACTGTAGAAATTGTGGAAGAGGCCCCTACACAAACCAGTTTATGTAGTGGTTTGATTCATCTTTTTCATCTTCATTGAGCTGCTTGCTTTCTGAACACATATCTGCTGCTATTTGTTTAAGCTCCCAACATTCAACATATTCTCTGGGCTTGTTAGTTAACAGTAATTAATAAATTTCAGCTTGGTGCTTTATTAGGAGTAATATGTTAGATTGTTAAAAAAGGAGAGGGTTTTGTTGTCTGCTCCTTAGGCTTGCAATATATCATCTTAATTGGGTTCATTTTCGGAGTAGTTAATAGCAAATAGTTGATTTTCTATTTTTCAAGTGTATTCAGAAAATTGCAGAGAAATAAAGAAAACATGCTTTCAGAATCTGGTCCAAACATACCCCAGATCTAATATTCTACTTGACAAATGGAGGATTGCATAATGTTCTATCTATGTTCTAATCATTTAAGTTGACCAGCTGATCAGTCTACCACCAGCATCATATTTCTTCAAGAATCTGACTTAAAACAGCTTGCACAGCTATCACAGCTTTGGGAACTCAGGCTGTTTTTAGACAGTGTGTCATCTTCTGGGATTTGGGGAGTGTCTATAAATTATTCAGGTCAGACAACAACAATGAAAAAATTGAATTTCCTGGAAAATACGACATCAACCAGGAGACTATGAGATCATGCAGTGGACCAAAGTCTCATCTGGGCCCATGAGTCCACCTCAGAATTCATAGACTCTTTCCACAGATGGTTTACATCTGTGAGGCTGTTTACCAAGTAGGTTGTCTCAAAACTAAATTAATGAGATGTGGTACCTATTGTATCGCTTAGTTCTTGTATGTAGTGTGTTGCTGGATTCCTGTTGTTCAGAGCCATCACACATGTACGCAGCTTTGCATGTAAGAATGAATGGAATTATATTTACAGAATGAAAATCAGCATGCAGCATCTTTTCAGGCATGATTGTAATTGAAGAACAATGTTTAGGCCCAGATCAGACTGAGCACGGTTTTTGCAGTAAGAGGCATCTTTTTCCAGTTGTTTCCTTTTGTTCACAATAGGGAGTAAGCGATTTCTGCACCGCTAATGCGCCCTAGGCGTCTCACGTTTGAGACTCTCGGAGCGTCTCGGATTTTTGCAGGAGCATTCTGAACGCCTTCAGTTGAAGAAAGTTCAGCTCACTCTTTGTGAGTTTACTTCACAGCAACATCAGGGTTACGATAAGGACAGGTGATTCAGGGGTTACCTAGCAACATGTTTAAAAAAAAAAAGTACATTACACCTCAAGTTTTGATGACAAAAATAAGTGCTTTTCTGTTTTGAGTACACACAGGGACAGATTTACTTAGAATATGGGGATGCACAAATGTGAGCTGCAGTTATCGTTGAGTTTACGGCCGTAATCTTCAGCGCATGTTTTTTCTAAGACAGCAACTCAATACACAGTCAGCTGCTGGACTGCACCTGGTACTGCCTTTATGATATTATAATCTTTAGCATAAACAAATCTAAATTATTAGGAGGCAATAAACATATGCATAGTAAACAAAAAGAGATTAATTATAAGACAATTCAAAAATAATATGACCCATGTTGCTTAACAATGTTCCCCTCTGATCCTCGGTAAGTATCATGAAAAGCCACAACATCGTGACTTAACACTAGCCCGAGCAGAATAAACATTTTTTAATCTATATTTTCTCACCACCACCTCAGAAACCTGGCCAGGAAAGGACTCTGGTTATGCCAGGCCAGGCCTAGTACTGATGTAGGCGGTACAGTTTCTTTATTGCAACATGCCCCCACGTACGTTTAAGTCACACAAGTGAAGCAGGTGTGCTGGTGTGTGTGTGTGTGTATGTGTGTTTGAAGCCAAGAGTATCATCGACATGTTGGATTTGGCTGTGGGACAAAGACAAAAGTTCATGGGCTTTAGAGGCGAAGTGGTGGCCACGGTGGGATTTGGGAGAGGAGGCGAGAGGGATGATGGGAGGGTAGGAAGGAGGCAAGAATGGAGAGTGAATGTTTATGTCATTTTCAGAGCTGAGAAGGTCACTTGTCAGTCTTGAAGACATGCAGTTCAACAAAGGCTGGTATGTTGAATGTTGACACTGGTGAGTGAATGTATGCGTTCATTTGTGAATTTCTATTTCAAACCTGTTGCTAAAACTGGGGATAATACTGAGTGTAAAAGTATAAAATGAACCTCCCGCCCACCACCTCAGTATCCATCTGTGGTGTCTCTGTGGGGCGGAAGGAGGGGTTGATTGATCTCCACATGCTGCTGGGTTTTTTTGGCTGCGAAACAGAGCTGTGACATCAAATTATTATTCCTTGACACTGGTATATTCTCAGTATACATTTTCATGTTCGGTGTGTGAATTGTATGACTGAAGTACAAAGAAAAGCATCAAAGTTGAAAACATTCTGTCTTTCTCTCTCTCTCACCCACTCTCCCGCTTACGTTCTCTCTCTGTGGGAAACTCACATACACACACACACACATGCTTGCCTTTCCCACACAGGAACTCTCTGTGTGTTTCGTTTAGAGTTCGGTGAAATCGAGAAATTCCAAGAAATAAAGGATGAAAGACAAAAACTGTGTGTGAGATCAATGCAGTTAATATTACATCAGTTTTATATAGTATGAAGGATGTGCTCTAGTCTGCAGATAATGAGGAGCAGGTGTACATTAAAAGGTTAGAGACTCCTTTCTGCAATGATTAAGTGATTGTATTGAATTTAAGATCTATATCTTATGGTTTCATTTAAAAAATAACATGCATTTTTTAAATCACATTTCTTTATATTCTCTTTCAAAGGTAGGATCTAAAGTTTCTTAAATCCATGTGTGTGTACGTGTGAGTGTGTATATATATATATATATACACTCTATTATTATTGTGTTTAAGGGAAAATTATACATATCTGTAATAATAGGAATGAACCTTATAATCAGTGAGTAACAAAACCACTCGAGCTAGCCATAATCAATTCTAAACAGAATCGTGATCCAGCTGGTGGTCTTTAGACCATGTGATAGCTTGAGGCTATTTGATTGGATGTTGTTAGCCAGCAGGGAGTAACCACTCCAGATTTTAAAATGGTGGGGAGTAATAAGCAGAAGTGAAGTTATTAGTAGTCTGATTAAACTTTTCTCCTTCATACTGCATACAGTCCATCCGCCTCTTCTGCGCCACCTCTGTTCTTCAGTTCCCAGGCCTCTTGCTCCTGAAATAAATCATTAAACTCTACCACTTTGCCTGTTCTCTCTGCGTCTGGGTCCAATCCCTGGCCCACCCACCTTGACAGTTATACAGTTATACTATGTGCTGTGTATTGTCACTATGACTTTCTGTAAAATCACCACGCTGAATAACAAGACACACAAACTATTAATAAATCAGAACAATACAGAATCCCTCTTGCCTGTGAATGCGAGTGTCACTGAGGGGAAGAGAGAGAAGCAGAGGTATGTGCACTGAGCTGAAAGGATGTTTGAGTCTTCTGAGCCTCACTAACAATGTGGAGACTCAGTTCAGCCCCTCTGACTGTTGCTGTAGTGAGGATCAAATGTCTTGACAGCCAGACAAAGACGAAGAAAATTCACCAAAGCGAGGTCCTCACATGAACATGAAGAGAATTTGAACAATATCCAGGCAAGTCCAGTCTCATTTTGTTCACGGGAGTGCTTGTGTTTTACTATCTGTGTGTTGTTATAGATTTTCTACGTTTCTGTCAGACACAGAGATGGACCAAAAAGGAGGCAGACTGATAGGGAAGAGAGAGCGAGAGAGAGAATGACACAAATACATAGTGAATCAGAGCGAGCCAGCAGCAGCCTGAGAGAGAAATAGAGAATGAGAAAACTGCAACGGACACAGAGACGACGTCTGAGGCTATGCTCTGAGTTTTAGCTCAATTTCCTGTCTCTCAATTTTCTACTTCCTGTCTGTGAGCCACTGCCTGACTGATGGGTGACACACACACAGTACAAGTCTAGTATGAGTATGAACTATCCCTTGTGTTCAGTTCTGACTACAAGAAGAACCTTGCCTCAACTTGAGTGCAGCAGTGGGATAAAGTTAAACACACACACACACACACACACACATTGGTATTTTCTTCAATAACAGAGCTGTGCAAAAATACCTAAAGGCTTTTACAATTCCGATTTTTCCAACCCTTTCTCTTTTCCACATATCAACAATGTTTTCTGCTTCTTGTTAAATTGGTGGATATTCTCTATTTTGATATTTCTCAGCTTGGCTCTCTAAGCCGCTGCATGTTTAGGTATGATGGAGGTTTCAGGTAGCATAATGATTTTCAAAATCTCCCTCTAAATGGTATAAATGTGCAGCAACACCTGATTATGCAATGACTTGCTGGATAATATAATTTAAATCATAAATGGATGCCATTTTGAACATTTGCATCATTTTCCTCATTGAAAATGTTTTAAAGACAATAAGGAAGGAGGAGGGCCTTGGTAGATGAATGGTTATAGCTCTCTCCCGCCATTTCCTCTTTGCTACTTTCCTTCACTCCAATATAGGCAAAACATGTCTGAAAATGTACAAAAGATGACATTATTACATATTTATACACGTTGCACCAAAGTTGGAAACAGAAAACCAGTTCCAAATTAGAACCAAATCCAAAAAGCCAAGAACTGTGTACCGCACCGTACCAGCAATCCAATACTGTATGTTTAGATTTGAGCATGCATGGCTAATGTCACATTTAAACACTTATATATAAATGTTTTTGCAAACGATTCTTTTAGTCCATTACAACACCCTTATTGTAAGTGACTGCTGAAACAGAAGCGGTCACCAATGATGTCAATAAGCACATTTTCATTTCATTTTCAAGAAGGAGCTTGTTAAACTGGGAGCTTGGGAAAGAAACATTGCATACAGCAGCTGTTTCCTGCCTTGAACACCCACATTTCAATCTGAATGTGAGTCACTGAAAATTGTGAAAATACAATAAAACAGACAAATGTGATAATTCCAGCAATTATATTTTCATCTGTATAAAAATTACATTACCAGTCACCACATACACAAAGATGAAGACACGGGCGGGTTCAGGCGGACACAGGAGGGACATCAAACGGTAGAGGAGCGAGAGGGAAGTTGGGCATCAGAGAGGCAGCGACAGCAGAGCCAAAATATTTTCACATCTAATTCGATGAATTAAAGGTTTTACTTAGACCTGGTGCAGGTACTTGGAAAAGTGGAAAGACTAACCAAGATGGTTTTAGTTAGTTTTATTTTGTTTCTGTGGAGTTTGAATGACTTATGTCACGTGGCTTACCTAATGTACTTATTTTAACCCAAATCATGATCTTTCCCTGAACCTAACCAAGTATTGTTATTGCCTAAACCTGACTAAACTGCGAGTTACTACATTTTACAATGTTTACCACATGTTTAGTGTCCTCTGACTTATGTCATGTGACTTACGTAATGTACTTAAGGTCCTGTCACTGGATTAGTATTTTCCAATGCTCATGGGGAACTATCATATTTGTCATTTTGAGGCAATTGACAAGCGACCTATTTTGTCGTTTAGGTATAAGAAAGTGTTGGATAAATGTCATCCACATCACATCCATCTGCTTGTGCATGTACAGGCTCATTTACATACAGACCAACTCCCTGAATGCAACATATAGACACCTTCACCCCTTTGAAAGTCTTAGCCTTAATGTTATGTTGCAATTTTGTGTGTTGTATTGAATAACCTAAAAATAACTTAAAACTTATAGTAGAGCTTTGAACTCTTACTTTAGTGGCATGGAAGGCTCACTGGCAAAGCTGGCTGACCTGTTTTGGTTGCAATGTTTCACTCCATAGTTTACAATAAAACCAGATAACATGAATACAGATGTAAATATGTCACAATGCAATAGGATTGTGCTGCACTTAACAGGACACAGCCCTTTTACTTCTCTCTAGACACTTTCAAGGATATGTTTTCAAAAGAAAAATGATTAAAATTGTATGAAAAACTCTATCAGCATGTTCTCGAGTAAAATTTCCCAAAAGAGCTGAACAAAATGGAAAGAAGCACTTAGGCTAACACTTTTATTTCTCCCTGCCTCTCCCAGACACGCAGAATGGGGTGGAATAGAATAGCTCAGAACAGACAAGAGCAAGAGGATAAAAGAGCATATATAGTATGTATAGGAGTGTGTATCTGTGGTCGGCAACACTGAGGTCTTTTGAAAATAATATAGTAACATAATATATCAATTTAAATACTTTCAACATAACTTCTACATTTCTTTCTTGGAAAGCCTCCCTATAGTCATTCTGCTCCTTGCATCAGGAAGTGAGCGTGTGTCAAATGAATAGTGTATGTTTTCTGTTTGTGTGTGAGGTTTGTGTTCCCCAAAGGAAAGTAGAAAAGATCACCAGGTATTTTCCAATAACACTGCCACAGCTGTTCAGATATTACTTTCTGCTTTGGGACTAAACACACACACACACACACACACACACACACACACACACACACACACACACACACACACACACACAGCTGGTCGTTCCTGATAATTGTTTGGCCTGCTGCACCGACCTCTGCTCTCTCTCTCAGGGACGAGGGTAAAAGGTGAAGTTATGAGACTGAACAACTACAAAATAATGAAAGGAGACAACCCCTATATGTGTCTTTGTCTGCATGTGCTTTATAAAGATATGTTAGACATTAATTAACACAGATGAGGTGAAGAGTAACACATGACATGTCCCCTGAACATGTTGATGAGGAAAAACTGAGCAGGAAACCTAAATCGTCACCTCCCTAGTGGCAGTGGTCGGTTGTTTTCAGTGAGGCTCATCTGTGCTATAGCTTAAGGTCTTTAAACCCGCACATGACTTGTCTTCCTTGTGTATGTATGGTAAATACCCCAGTGCATATCCTTTGCCTGGAGTTAAACTGGAGCCTTTGACTCCCTTAGCCACTGTCACACTTGCATGGTTAATCCAGGGCTGTGGAATGCACATTTTGTCTGGGAGCATCTTTCTATCCTGCATCAATATGCCCTGGATGAATGGATTCTGGTCCATAGTGTCATAGATGATGCATAACATGGGTGCAATCAAACTCAAGATGGCACTGGAGACACCAGTCCTGGAGGCGGTGAACCAAACATTAGGGGCGTTTGACTTAATGTGGCGCTGCGCAGCGCTGATTTAACGTGATGCATGCTGGACTTAAAATAAGGCATGCTGGTTAGAAATTGTGTCCAATTTTCGCTGGCACTGCAAAACGTCAACATGTCACATGACATTAAAACCTCGTGGGAGCAAGGCGGCTGCAGGCGCTGATTCCGGCGGCCGCAGTTGCTTTTCCCCGACTGCACCAAGTTGGAACCACACTATTCTCAGCTCACAGTAAGCTGCTGCAGGTAGAATGTGTCCGACTTGACGGCGCTGTTTTTATTCCTCGCCCCTGCAGTCCACCTGCAGCTCACATTAGACTATCATATTGGCGAAAGTCAGCCGCCATCATCTCGAACGCACCTATTAACTGATTCTACATGTAGAAAATACAAAAGGAGAAAAATGTCAAATGAAATGGAAAGTAGGACACGCGGATAGTAAAAAATGGAATGATGGGATATTATGGTGGCATACACGTGAGACTGAGTATGAGACAAAGGCTGTTATATAAAGAAACACAAAGTGGTAGCAGTAGCCTCATTTTAAAGTGTGTATCAAAAACAGTACATACTGTAGTTTAAAGCTGCACTAATCAATATTTTTATATTGACAATGAGACAAATGACCATGTCTAACGAAAAAGAGGCCACTAGTAGCTACATCCCCTAAGGAATTATCAGCCAACTCTGCTGTTCCCTCAGCTATATTTAGCTTATTTCAGCTCAGTGTCTTGCTGCAGTCTCATCGCTCTCATTTCTTGCAGCAGCAGGGGGCTGTTTTCAGTGAAAACGCCCTGATAAACCCACCATACACTACCTGCCCAGCACCAAACAGAAGACAGACAAAAGCTAACTGGTGAACATTTTGCAGCTAAGGAGCCAGATATTTCTTGCAGGAGTTTTGAGGAGACCAAAATAGAGCTGAAAACAGAATTAATATCAGCCATTTTTTTTTTTTACGTGGCCAGAAACACAGGTGTGTTGTGTTTTAATGTACTGTGTATATGTAATTCAGATAATATGATATCTAGATTTTATAATGAATTGTAATGAGGCCTTTAGGTAGCTATAGTTTCTAATCATTTCTGTATACAAAACCATCTTAAAATGTGCTTGGAATGAGTCATTTATATATAATAATAATTTTTTTATTTTTTATATGTTCAAGGACAAGTTGATATCTTAGATTTGAGAGTTAGCTCCTGTTTAGCAACCTTTTTAACATAAGATCCAATCAACCAATCAAGACAACTAGCTACTAAGGAGATATACTTTAATGTCACTGCTTTAGTAGGATAAGACAACAACGTAAAGTTGTTCACTGTGAAGATTTTGCTATGTGCCAAGTAAGTTTTAGGTTTCTGTAAATTTATTTCCAAAAAAATTTCAAAAAAAACTTGTGGCATCCTGGAAAGTGGGATATCAGTGGTGGGATATCTCTGCTTTGGAAAAACGGAGAGCAATTATGTAAACTCAGTTGAGAGAGAGTTAAATCTTGTTTCAAAGTGCTCATTATTATGCTAATTTTCAGGTTCATCATTTTTAGTTATACTGGGATTATACCAGAATAGGTTTACATGGTTTCATTTTCAAAAAAACACGGGACGTCTTGTCAGTGTGTGTGCTGCAGCTCAGTGTGTTTTTCCACCGGTGTTTTTGAGGGCGTGCCTTACTAGCCGCTAGGCCAGCATTATGACACTTGTTACAAAGTGACGCAGATAGTTTCCAGAAGTAAAGGCTGAACTACAATGGAGCTGTTTTTAGGTAGTTCAGAGCAGTGTTTTCTATGGGGGATGGTAACTCCCTTTTGGATGGACTTTAGGCTTTTTCACTTTGCATTAAAGGAAAGGGAAAAAGCCAAAAATATGACCTCTTTAAAGAAACTAAAATTTCCCTGGGAACCTTTGCCCAGAGCAGACCTTAGCCATCAACCCAGAGACTTCTCTACAAAAAAAACAGAGAAGTAGAACTTCATAAAGTTTGTTCTCATTACTGCATGTCTTTCTATCTCACTCTGACTGTTGATGACAACAGTATGTGCCTTGCATAAGTGTACAACCAAGTATGTCTGTTTGCATGTATGTGTGTGTGTGTGTGTGTGTGTGTGTGTGTGTGTGTGTGTGTGTGTGTGTGTGAAAAGTGGAGGGTTTGTGTGCATGTGAGGTGTGACACCATTGTAATTATATTATGCTAATTGTAGTTGGTTACTAACCAGACTCATTCTTTTAGCGAGGTACTTTCTATGTTGTTGTTTTCCTAACTTTAAACATAATCTGATTCTGTGGGTTTTGCAGTAGTCTCTCCAGTACAGGAATTTAAATAATTCCCCTTAACAAGTGAGGAAAAAATGGGATTATCGTGTTCAGTCATAATATCACTATACTTTCTTTTTAAATTGAACCTTAAAATTTTTCCTGTAGCCCGCCCTCAAATATTCAGCAGGTAAAAGGAAGTGTGTGTATTTTACATTTGTGGTGTTTGATAAAGTACATATACATATGTAAGAGCATGAAATCAAAGGTTTCACTCTTGGTGTCAGAAATAATACTCAGACAGAGAAGCTCCAGGAGAGAGGAGGAATCAAAGTGAAGTAGATAAAGAGGACACAGACACACATACACACACTCGCACACTTACATCCACACAAAGGGTCATTTAAAGTGTTATTACAGTGTCTAGTAGGGACTATCTAAAGCGCTGTGGGCCACTGGAATGCTGTTGATGCCCACAGCAACCTAACCAGTAGGTGGGCTATCTAACAGCTGGCAGGGAGAGATAATGTAAGTTGTATGTGTGTGTGTGTGTGTGTGTGTGTGTGTGTGTGTGTGTGTGTGTGTGTGTGTGTGTGTTTCTATACTTTTCTGTAAAAGTTCCACAGGCAGAGCTGATGCGTGTGCCACCTTATGCCAGTTTTGATTTCTTTTCCCCCACACATAGGATTAAAGTTTCCTAAAGTCAATTGAATATTTCAGTTGGGGCAGTAGAAGTTTAGAAATGGTTGGGCTGGCTCAGAAAATGTCAATGTCATATGTCCTTACATCTAAACTAATTCCATGGTAAATAAAAGTTAAAGTTGCCTTAGAGAGGGGTTTTAACCCTATAATGCAGCTATTCTAGTAGCCTGAATCACATGGGAGGGAAACAAAAACATGATAAGTAATTTGTTGAAAGTAAACTGAAAGCAAGGATAGAAAAATAAAATAGTCTGCTAAACAGCACTAAGCTCTCGGTCTAGCCATTTTTGTTGATTCTTAGGACATTCACCAAATGTAAGGGCATTGTTGTGGTGGCAGCCCGGCTGACGGTGAGTGTCCTGGTTTTTTCTCCTTTTTATCAGTTTTTCTGCTTTTTTCCTTGTTTTCCTGTTCCCTTCCTGCCTCCCTGTGTTTTCTCCCCTGTGTGCTCTCTCTCCCTCTGCTCCTGAGCCCAGCCAACTACCTGCACCTGCATCTCATCAGCCACCTCGTCAGCCTGCCACACCTGCCAGTAATCACCTCATGACTGCCTGTATTTCAACCCCGGTTCTCCACTCCATCCTCGCTTGATCGTCGTTGCTCCATACCTGGTGCCACTTCCGTGTTCAGGCTTCCATGTTTCTTGCTTTTTCTCATTTACCCTGTGCCTTGTCGCTGTCTTCCTTAACCTTGTCTCTCTGTCTGTTTCCCTCCCAGGTACACTCACCCTCGCCCTCCATTCGGCTGGGCTCATCCACTGGCCCACTCCTCCTCGGACTTCCCTCACGGAGAGAACCTCCTGGCCTCCCAGCTCCGCCCTCGGGACGTCCGCCTGTACTCCCTGGTCCCCCAACTCAGCCCTCTGGCACCCTGTCTGGCCCTGTGTTTTCAGTTCAGCCCTGCCCGTTCCCCTAACCCTTCCCAGTCCTGAATTCCCTGTCGTCTTGTCGTCTGTACTTCCCCGACGTCCTCCTCTCCCTCCACTCCAGTCCCTCTCACCCTTTTTCCCTCAAACCTCCTTCCCTCAGAGTGCTGCATTTGGGTCCTCTCTGTCCACACACCACACCTCGTAACAGGCATTTATTTTGATGTCACCTGAGAGGAATTATGGGGACTAAAGTCCTACAAAGTAAAGCGGTTATCACTTAGGAGCTGCAACAGTTTCCTTGTGTTTATAAAAAACAGAAAATATTTGCGCACTGCATTCTTAAAAAATGGACATATTGTATGTTCGTAGAGAGTCAGACAAGCAGTAGTCTGGAGGCAACATAAACAACTTGTTCCCCCTAAAGTTGAAATGAAACCTGCACCCTGCTGGTCAATGCATTTTCATGAAGGTGCAGGCATCCAATGGCCATTTTCCAAAAATGAATTGTTCCCTGCTCTGCCACGTTCCAACTTCTCCTGCACGTACAGCCTGCAAGCCATAATAGTCGGCCATATTTCTCTCAAAGGTTTTCAGTGGCACCCATGTAAGCGCTGATCCAAGGCTGTTGCTATTTCTATCAAAAGCTCAGCACCAATCTACAGTACATCGTAAAAAGACTTGACTCGCACCCTCTGTCTTCTCATCTCCCTCCCTTCATCCCTCGCTTTCCTTCCCCTCAACTTTCTCTCGCTCAGTCTTCCTCTTGTTGTGTTTTCAGCCCTGCTCATTAATTCACAACCTACAGCCATTTGGGTGAGAAAGAGAGAGAGCAGAGAATAAAAAGCAGAAAACAAGAGAAGCTAAAATGACAGAAAGTTCATGAGTGTGTGTGTATGTGTTGGAGACAATTTACTCACTTTAAAAAAATGTCAACTTTTATTGCCACTCCAACTTATGTAAGTGAATATCTAATGGCAAATCTTTGTCCTCTGGGTCAAGGCACATTTCAAACACGAGCAATGATGAAATGATGGTCAGCATGTTTCAGGGCGGAAAATGTGACCATCTGGAAAATTTCAGTAAAAGCACACGTAAGCAATGAAAGGTAGGTCAAGTGTTTCACCATGGCATAATAATGTGGAATACATTTGAGGCTTTGTGGTCAAAGGCTGTCTTGTTGCTAAGCTAGTATGTAGCTGTTTAAAATGTTTAGAGGTTTTAAAGGGCATGTCATGCTGTGGCTCAGGAGATAGAGCTGGTCGTCCCCTAATACAGGTTTGCCAGTTCAATCTGCTAGCTTCTCCTGCCATCGATGTGTGTGAATGAACAGCAAAAACCTTACCATAAGCATTTCATGTGACCGAAATAAGCCAGCTGAAAAAACACGGATATGGGGAGAACGTTTTTCTTTGGGTTAGCTTACATTACGCAATATACAAATATCCAAAAGGTTAAGAAAAACATGAATGCTGGCCTGGTCTCCTGGCCATGTGTCACGGTTTAACACTCTGAAAGATTCCACTGGGGTCTTGACGCCGTCATCCTTCAAGCAAACCACCAAACCTGGCTTTGAGATCATCCACGGCGAAATTGATGGCTACCTCCCTGTGTCGCTTCAGTTGAGAAGAGGTAAAGTCTGTTAAGCCTTTTAGATTCCCCTTCAGTGTCTCACATTCAATTTTAATACACAATAGCTTTCTGGGGTGTGCTTGTACTCTGATAACAAAAAATTAATACAATATTTGTCGCACTAATAACTCTTAGGGTGTGAAACCAAAAATCCAAAATAAATAGTACAGTAAGAGTTGTTACAATTAGTTACTCCTTGGCTAGATAAGGTAATGTAATGTAATATAATATGCCAATGTAAAGGCCAGTTGCTTCAGTGATTATTCAACCTGTTCTGTTTTTGCATCTAAAGGCTGCTTAAATAATAGTATTATATAGCATTGGCGTGCAAGCAGCGGGAATAAGGAGTTGGGCTGTTTTTCCTCATCCCGGTGATCGTCACATCTGAGTAATATAAGTTTAATGTGCATTAGCATGTTGGATGTTTCCATTTAGTAGTAACGTTAACTGACCAGGAACCTACAGACAGGTCTTCTAGCTCTGCTGTTTCATGGGCGCTCGCCAGAGTGTGATTGACTTGCACGCCGCTCCGCTTGTTGTGCTAACCTCAGCGCCACTGCCCTCAGCCTCGTCCGCCAACTTGTCCGTAACTCTGGCATTCTGAACTTCAGACACTTGCCTATTCTGAGTTGACCGTTGAGCTTATTAGTAGCACATCAGAGACGTTTTGTTTTCTTTCCTAACAACTGACTGACTCACGCCAGAGCTGGGATGCCAGAGCTCATGCACCGCAAACACTCCAAAGTCCAGAGCATAAAGCTAAACACTGACGTAAACAGATAAGTTACCTGTACTGCTGTATAACACCCAAGTCACACCAAAAGGAGTAAATTGTACAGTCACACACACAAAAAATATTTATTTATGACGTTACTGCATTTATTTAATCCTACGAAAGGACAAGAAAAGATTTAAGACCTTTGTAAACTAATAAATTTAATACATTTTAGGACCCCGTGGGTACCCTGAGATGAAGATAGTGGAAGAGTAACTATTGATAAGCTCACAAGTTGGCCTACCTAGGTGGGTTGCATGGGTAGTATAAGGATGTCTGTGTTTCTTTACAGCAACAGCTAAGTAGTTGATTCAGATTAATTTTGGCATTGTTGTTGCTCTAGCTAACAGGAGCTAGCTGGCTAAATCTGGCAGCAATTGAATTTGCTAGCTTAAAGGTTCAGTAAGTTTTATTGGCATGTAGTGGTGAGGGTTGCAAATTGCACCAAATGGCTTATTGTTCATTTACTTGCTCCTCGGACAAAATAAGTACTTCAATTCTAATGGCAATTGTAAATTGTACTTGTACCTTGTACTTTTTTTCTCCATGAGGTTGTACATTATATCAATTTAATTTCTAGATCCAACAACAAAAAGGCTGTGAAAACTGTCAACAGAATCAGAATGAGCTTTATTGCCAAGTAGTGTTTGGCACATACGAGGAATTTGCTTTGGTGATGAGGTGCTACACGTAGACAAACATACAGTTGACATAGAAATATATAAATATGGAATAGACAATGCAAATTATATAAGAATATTAAAAAGAATAGAGAAAAATAATGCAACTATTTGCAGAGAAAGAACAGTGTGGCAGATATTTACATGTGCATTACTCTGGTTTGTGTTGTGCAGATGTTTTGCAACGGAAGAGAATATTGTGAACATAAATATATAAATTGACAATATAAAAATATAGAACAACAAATATGTGCAATGTGCCAGGATTGTACATAATATGAAATGAAGTAAAATGTAGATGTGCAGAGATATTTGCATTATTTGAAAGCGGGGCGTGTCAGTGGGGGATCCGGGCCAGCTGCAGACAGGTAGAAGCTGTTTTTGTGGCGAGAGGTTTTAGTCTTATGGATCGCAGCCTCTTTCTAGAGGATAGAGTCAGCTGTTTGCTGTAGCCTTTCCCCCAGGCTATCAGACTTTTAATCTTTTCAGATTCATCCTAAACACTGCTCAATTGACTATAGTTTATTTCTGTTTACCATTTTTATAATTACTTCTATATTATTGTATATTGTCAGCTATGAGGCAGATGGGAGTTACAAACTCAATTTCACTCTATAACCTGTTGCATTGTGACAAAATAAATCAACTACTACAACTACTTCTGCTTCGTGGTGACAAAACACGCTCGGTAGAGTAGTTTGTCTGTTTGGGCTACTGTAGAAAGATGATGGCGTAACATGGCTATGTCCATTTAAGAGGACCCACGGTGGATGTAGATAGAAATGGCTCATTCTAAGGTAATAAAAACATAATGGTTCATTATGTAAGGTCTTTATACACAACTGAAAACATAGTTATGTGTTTTATATTGCATTTCCGTCAATAGATCCTCCTAAATATTACACACTGGACCTATAAGAGAGGAAGGTACGTCATTGGATGAATGGAGAGAGGATGGTGACAACACCGCAGTCATGGATGATGTTTCTTTGTGCAGGAGGAAAAATTATGTTTTAAAGACGAAAAGTAGGCTACTGGGTTATTAAAGAAAGATTGTAAATACATGCAGGAGAGAACGGGAAAGACAGAGCTGAAAAAAACAACAGTTAAAGTCATAAGACCCATGTAATTTACACTATAGCACACAGCAAAAACAATGAATAATTTTAATAATAACAGTACTATTCAGCATAAAAAGCATCATCTAAAGCATTTAATGTGATGTGAAAGCACTTAGATTAATGATGTATAACGTCACTTTCTTCCTTACCTGTAGAACCAGACTTCACCTAAAACTCAACAGGAAATATTGTTTTTAATATTATTTTTTTCAAATCCAGGACAGTGTAAGTTTCTTCTCATCCACTTTGACAGCTACAAGCTACAGTACAGGTACAGTCACCCAGAAGTGCCAGTCTGGAGTGTTGACAATGCTCACATGCATGTTCACATGCACATGTTGCCAGGCTGACCTTTTGTCAATGTGTTTTTTCTCTATTGCAAGTCTATGGCCCAATCTCAATGTCCACACTCTCAGACTCACAGATTTTGAGGCGTGAGGGCTTAGGGCTGTCCCACTGTCAAATCGTCAAGTGCGCAATGTCTCTCTTGCAGACATTTTGAGCCCTTTTTGCACCCTTTTTTTAAGTCCGCTTGTCTACAGATTTTGACGGACCGAATTGCCCACTGTTCATACCGTTTCTTTACTGCTGTTAAGTTCCTCCGGATGGTAAGGAGCAACAATATTTGAAATAAAAACCGGGGCAAAAGAGGACAGGAAGTCAGGGTTATGTGCAAACTAAAGTGTATTTATTCAATATTCAAGAAAAGAAAACCAACTCAAAACTGCTCTCTCAAAAGGAGACAGCGAGCCAACAAGGTAAGGCAACAATAAACACGGGGTAAGTAACTGAGGGAGCAAGGTTCAACACTAAATGAACCACTGAAAAAGTCCTCTCTCCACTGAGAAGGTTAAAACCAGACACTGTTCTGGACTCACGGAAGCTCTAAACTGGAATTCAACCCACTGGCTGAATGGGCTGCCCCTGTCCGCTGGGCTGACGGGCTGGCAGTGGTCTGCTCATGGGTGTGGGTCTGCAGTGTGGTTGCAACAGGTAGAAAGGGAAACAGACCACAGTGCTGTGAAAAAACCAAGCCTTCATATCCTCCAGGCACTGAGTGGTGATCAGGCACACCTGCTGCCAGTCACTCATGCAGCCGAGGCATGGGGGGGAAGGGCCACTACCTGAGAGAGAAGGAACACACAACCCAACCCAACCCAAACACAAGGGGTCGTAACAACTGCTCCATGACAGAAAACTGAATATATTTGCGGGCTCGCACAATAATTCAGGCTGGGAATTTGACTCCATCCCAGGCCACCCTGTCCATGCAAACCACCAGACCACTAATTTTGTAGACTAACCCGTTGTTGATGTAACAGGCACAAAACTAGGAGTAGATTTGACCATTATGTTAATCTAGGAAGAAAGTTGTCCATATTAGAAAGTACAAACATTTGGGTTTAACCAACTAGTAGCCTAGCCCAATAGTATCACATAGTTACTCCAGATTTGTCAGCCACTCGTTCAATCTGCTGAATCTCCCATTTCACCACCTCCAAAGGTTGCTCTATTGAATTGAAATCTGGTGACTAGAGGACATTGAGGTACATTGACAATATTGTTACAGTGACAAGGAATGTAACATATCAAAAAAAAGAAAGAAAAAACTATTCCCCACATCTAACCTATTGTGGTTATTTAGTTGGCTGTAAATTCAAACAATTTCTCCCAGTGTTTCTTAATATTATAAACTCCAGCATAATGTTACAGTAGATCCTAGCCACATTACCTGCACAGTATGCCTAACCCTAACCCTAACAGTCCAACCTGCAAAGTAAAAAGTAAACATAAAACATGGCAAAACGTAATGTTACAGATTCCATGTTTGAAGTGAGTTGTTGTGACATCCTGTTTTGTAATGGCCCTTTTTGGGAAAGCACATATTCTTCCCCAGTTTTCCAGTTGTTTTGGAATAATAAATAATAAAAAAATAACAGGAAACTGCTGGGTCTTCATTTCCTTGGATGTTGGGAGGAGATGAAGACTTTTGTGTTGGTGCAGCCAACAACAGAGAATTTGATTTGCATTGGTCATAACCAGAGTCGGGATTAGCGAGGAAAAAAGTATTTACCAAATGTTTGTCCAATTGTATGAGTATGTGCATAGCCCTCAACCTGTATGTTATTGCAGCCAAAGTAAAGAATATTTATTTTTTTATTTTAATATGCTGTCATATTGTATAATGACTACTGCAAAATCCATGTCGTGGCAGAACATTACACTGGTGATAGTGACGACCCCTAATGTGCCAAGAAAATATTCTCTACACCATTATAGAACCACCAGTAGTCTGAATCGCTGACACAAGGCAGAATGGATTCATGTTTTCAAAGTCTGATCCTACCATCTGCATGTGGTAGCAGAAATCAAGATTTGTCAGACCAGGCAACAGTTCTTCCAATGTTCTACTGTCTAGTTTTGGTGAGCCTGTGCCCAGTGTAGCTAACAGAATTAGAACCTGGTGCGGTCTTCTTCTGCTTGGAGATTCTCTTCTCTCTGTATAGTATTGTTGTAACGGTATAATTTGAGTTACCTCCTCTGACCTGTCTCATTAATGAGACATTTTTGCCTACAGCACTGATGCACACTTGATGTTTTTTCTTTTGGGCAAGGGAGTATATATCATCATGTCCACCTACTCCTGCTGACAGTGTGAAAACACAAGAGCTACTAGTTATACATTTTGGCAGTTGTGTTCTGAATGTAATGTTTACTGATAATTAAAAGTAGTTGATTATCTAGATATTTTTAGAGCCTTTTCACTGAACACAGCTGCATGCTGTGGCTCAAAACAACGCTATGAGAACGTAGACAGTGAACCAAAACAGTAAAGTTGCAGGCCAAAAAGCTAAATAAAGTGTTGAAATTGATAAAGTCAAGGGAAGCTACAAGGTGGGTTTCTATCCACCGGAGTGGAAACACAGAAAATGAGTTTTGAATTCAATATCAATTTAAGATCTTTCACAACACACACACACAAACACCAACAACACTTTACACTGTAATTTTCTGACTCTTACCTGATTTAACACTGAAGGTGTACACATTTCCCAAATTAGGGATCACTGCAGAGAGCAACAGTCAAAGAAAAGTCATTTTACACCTTTAGAGCTTGAACATACTTCTAGGGTGCTTTGCATATGTCACAGACAAGAAAATAGCAGTGTTGGTTGAAATTAACTGACAACATTGCCCTGTCTATGTGCCATACTCTTCGCTAACTGCAGACTTTGAGCTTATGTAAATTTGTTTACCGGCACTGAAGGAATTAAGCTGAAGATGTAACATTATGTGGTAGGTTTCATCCTACATACCTCACAGATACAATTAGTTGCTTTATCTGAAAAAGAAAACACAGCAGATGTCACACCATCAACTTCATCTTTTGATCCATTCATCACTCAAAATCTATTCTCATCGTTTCCTTGTTAGCAGACAGCATGAGTCAAAAGTGCCCTGTACCCATGTTGCTTATGATTTGTTGAGTAAACTCTAATATTGACCTGTTGTCTATCTCCACAGCTGTATATTGACTGAACTCTGTTGTTTCTGACTTTTAGCCTGTCTCAGCTCCAAAATTCCTAAACTCTTAACCCTTACTGTACAACAGGCCTGGATAGTGTAAAAATAATTCACCGGTTGAAAAAACTTTCTAAAATGAGTTGGCCTTTTAGTGCATAATAATGAGGATTATCAAAATTTAGGTTTAGTTTCAAGGAAATCACAAGTGAATCCCTCCGGGATTTAAGCTGTAAAACTCTCTGGTTTCATAAGTTTATAGTGACTTGGCTTTGAGGTTTTGTTTCTTAAGCCTTAAAGTTAGCATGGCAGGTTGGCAAACTGGCATCACAAACTGGCAAAAAAGAAAGTGATTTAACTCAGTGCAAAGCTGGTATTTGAAAGCTGGCACAGAAAAGGCTGCAGCAACAGCTTACCTCTAGCACCTGAAGCTTTATTGTGTGTGTGTGTGTGTGTGTGTGTGTGTGTGTGTGTGTGTGTGTGTGTATAAATGTACTTGAGTATGCTATCCATTGCCTTTTGCCACCAAAAACAGTACATACATCGGTGCATTTTCCAATCAAAACAGTTGCTGAGAAGAGTGTGAATGTGCCTGAATGTTAAAATGAGTGTCACCAGATCAGATGTCCCAGTTTTTGGCCTGATGATTGATGTGCTGGATTGATCTGCAGTTCAAAGCAGGAACTGATTTTACTTTGAAATTAGCCAAACCCAACTCCACTTTCTCCTACTTGTACGGTTTAACCTTTAAATTACCCGTTCAGAATGTAAATTGGCAGTTATCAGCTCTTATTCTGCCTTCTGGCTCTTGAAAACAGGAGCATGCAAAACAGCACCAGGAAAGGGAAAGGAGACAACGGGAAGAGTCTTCTGCCAGACACAGAACGCAGGGTAAGTTGTTAACAATATTTATTATATTTTATTCATAAAACAATCACTAAACCAGATGATTTTCACTGGTTTAGAATTTTTATATACACACAGTATCTCGCAAAAGCTAGTACATGCCTCACATTTTTGTAAATATTTGAATATTATGCATGTGTAGCAGCAACCAGGTGAGGAGTACAAAGACAAGTGTGTCTTGCCTACAGTCAAGCATTGTGGTGGAAGTGTCATGGTCTAGGGTTGCATGAATGCTGCTGGCACTGGGGAGCTACAGTTCACTGAGGGAACCATGAATGTTAGCATATATCAGCTGGGCCTGATAACATTCCTGGCTGTACACTAAAAACCTGTGCCAATCAGCTAAGTGATGTTATTACTGACATTTTCAACATCTCACTCTCTCAGGAGAGGGTTCCCACCTGCTTCAAGACATCCACCATCGTTCCTGTACCCAAAATGACTGCAGTGTCTAGTCTAAACGACTACCGCCCTGTGGCTCTCACCCAAATTCTGTGCTTTGAGAAACTGGTTCTTGAGCACATAAAGAACAACATCCCAGCCAGCCTGGACCCTCACCAGTTTGCTTTCAGAACCAATAGATCCACAGAGGATGCCAGCTCCACTGCCTTCCACTCAGCCCTCACACACCTTAAGAAAAACAACACCTACATAAGAATGCTGTTTGTGGATTTCAGCTCAGCTTTCAACACAATCTCCCCCATGAAACTGATCAGCAAACTCAGCACTCTGGGTTTAAATACAAAACTCTGCAAATGGATATTGGACTTCTTCACAAACAGACCCCAGTCAGTTTGAATTGGCAGACTCACTTCATCCACTCTAGTGCTCAACCCCGGAGCCCCCCAGGGCTGTGTGCTCAACCCCTCCTGTTCACAATGTACACCCACGACTGCATCCCCCGACATGGAGAGAACTCTGTTGTGAAGTTTGCGGATGACCCCACCATCATCGTCCGGATTTCAAACAACGACGAGACTTCATATCAGGAGGAAATTCATAATCTTGCAGAGTGGTGCTTAACATCCAATGTAAACAAAACCAAGGAGCTGATCGTTGATTTTAGGAAGAAGGAGATAAAGACACGCACTCCTGTCTACATCAATGATGCTGAGGTGGAGCAGGTGAACAGTTTCAGGTTCCTGGGAATCAGCATCACAGAGAACCTGATATGCAGGGCTCTACGCTAAGCTTTTTCCCAAGGAGCACATGTGCTCCTAAATGAAAAATTTTAGGAGCACACAAAGAAATTTAGGAGTACAGCGAAAAAACAGTTTAACAAACTATTTATTATATACATATTTATACTAGGTGTGTGTTCCTTCTCTTTGTGTTCAACCATGGTGTGAAACCATTAGACGACTATGGAAGTGAAGACCCTTGTATCCGGACACACAGCATCGGCCTTAATAATTTGTTTTGAAAATTTCACATTGAAAACAGCTTTTAAAACTCTGATCACTCATCCCAAAAAACTTTACTGGGATTGGTGCTTGTGTAGTTTTTGAACCAGGGATGGATTCACGATACACCAGCAGCACCCACACAACCCACGCCACGCCTAATGTAAACAAGACTACTGAACAGTGTTACAATAACTTTAGTAAAACAGATGTAAAAGAGGACAAGGGGAGAGTGTTGCTCTCAGGAGGTTAGAAGGAGCACATACTGGCACACCTGACAAGTGGAAATCTGCATCTTTCCACTGCAGAGGCTCTTTCACACAACATGTGGGAGAAACTTGTTTAAATGAGCGTAATAGTATTTTATAATTATAATAATATTAGATTTAATCTTAATAATCATTGGCAAGGTGTGAGTCGTTCATGGAGTGGGGGGATTTAGGTTTGTAGCTGGTGATCTGTCTGAATCCTCTCCAGACAGAAGCGGAGTCATTCCTTGAGAACTGGTGTTGTAGTCTCTCTGCATACAGCTGTTTAGCATCTCGCACCGCCTTGCTAAACCTTATTATATGCATTATCATTTGATTTAACCATTTTTATGTCCCGCCCCATCCAGGCTGTGATTGGTCAGTTGATGAAAAGTGAAATTGACAAGCACATCGATTTTATGAAAAGTTGAACATGTTTAAACAAAAGGCACCTGATATAGCTTATAGCCAGCTAGCTAAACCCACAACCTCCTTATCTTCTCCCTGCTGTCTTCTAACTCACCGCTCCAGCTGCTGACATCTCTGTCTTTGTTATGAAACAAGTTGCTCAAGCCCACTGGGATCTCTCCTGGTACTCCAGTTACTAGCTGGCTTTATTCCTGCCAGAGTTTCAACCACTCTCATATGATTGACACCAGTTTTGCGTTGCGTCCTGCACGTTACTTGGGCCTGGTTTTTTTTTAACAATTAGCAGCGCAGTGCACTGAGTCGGGGTGAGGGGATTATAGTAGGTTGCAGTTACTCGCACATTGTGCTCGTAAATTATTTTTCCGGTTCGTACGTATCGATTTTTAGGGGCATATGCAAGCAAAATGTTCTCACTGTAGAGCCCTGATATGGTCATCTAACATCACCACGTTGGTGAAGAAACACTGTATTTCTTGAGGAAGCTTAAGAAGGCCAAATTCCCACGGCTCTTAAACTCTAATTCATCCTCAGCACTGCTCCATTGATTATAGTTTATTTCTGTTTACCATTTTTTATAATTGATTCTGTATTAATGTATATTGTCTGCTATGTAGCAGAAGGGAGTTACAAAACTCAATTTCACACTTTAACTTGTTATATTGTAACAATAAACCTATCTACCTACCTATATACTACATACTGAAGCAGAGCATGATCACCTCCCTTCAGAGACTGGGCAGCATTCCAACATGATACCAACCCCAAACACAGCTCCAAGATGACCACTGCCTTGTTAAAGAAGCTGAGGGTAAAGGGGATGGACTGCTCAAGCATGTCTCCAGACCTAAACTATGTGTATGTCGGCTGGGTAGTGTCCGTGCTTTGAAGTAACTTTTACTAGTGTCCAAAACGGCGGCTGTAACACGGTGGATCGATATATTTGACCGTCACAACCCGAGCGAAATGACTCGTTTCATTATCAGAATGTGATCCATTTGGTCCATTTGATCCATTTGAAAAGGCTACACCAGCCGCACGTATACAATTTTACCCCCATTCACGTTAGCAGAGGGCTAAACCGGAAGTTAGCCTGCTCGGCCAGCAAAAGTCAACACAGTGGATGCTGTAGCCATCGGTGTCGCCAGGTCATTTTTCTGGGGCTTTAGCCCCTGATGTTTTGACCGTAGCCCCAAATGTAACTCAGCAACAAAAATATTTTCCATGTTAATATGCAATAATCTTCATGCAGCCTGTCTCGCAGATCTTCAAAGAGGCTACTCGCAATAATATTGCTACATTTTGTTTACCATTACTCAGCCCGCCTGCGTTTAGAATGAGCAAGCGAGGAGAGAGAGAGAGACAGAGAGAGCATTGCTCAAAGCTTCAGGGCTTATCCGCGACTTAATAAATATAAATGTTGTCGGTCACTGTCTAGTCAGTGTATAGCTACACAAACGGTTAACAGTCGCCGCAAAGTAGTGAGAGAACATCATGACACATCTAACCGCGACTCAGACACCTGTCGCTCTGTGTCCTTCTGTCTCGCTCCCACTCGCTCAGAGACACTTTGCTTAATTAAAAAAAAAAAAAAGACAAAAACATGGTGACACTGGGCTGGCCCAATCACATCTCTTACAACACTCACTCCCTCCCCCTCAGCTCAAGCTATTTCTTGTGTTGTGGGTCAAAATAATAATAATTTGCCAAATGCGAGAAAATAGACGATATGTAGATATAAACTAAAAAAAATGATAAGCTACTGATTGCTGAATTACATTCTATTATATTTTTATATTCTGAATTGTCAAAAAATGTTGTCCTTCCCTTTATAAAAATAAAGACATTTCCACCATAAATAGGCTCCAGCCCCCCCGCGACCCTGTACACAGGATAAGCAGTTGACAATGGATGGATTATTATATTGAACATTTTGTGAATAAATAATTCTTAATTTAATTCACATTAATTAAGCAAATTTATCATTGATGTGAAAAGGTGCCTTATGCACATTTAAAAAGACTTTAGGCTACTTCAGGTATGCCTGCAAGTATGTAGACTCTGGGATTAAATTAAATGAGAAAAGTTGATCTACAGGAGAAACATATCTGACAGCAATACAGAATGCCTAACAGCCTTATTGCATTATATTACACTATATTCTCCTTATTTTGAATTGTCACCTGAGACATCCATCCATCCATCCATCGTCAACCTGAGACATTTCCTAAATAAATTGGTGCAAAGAAATTCACCAGAATGCAGAAAATGAAGTGTTTAAAGCCCAAATCTTTCAGGGGGAGGACCCCCAGACCCGCCAATTTAATATTATCAGAGTTAATTATTATCAGTAGTAAGTAGGCTACATATATAATTTACTTTTGCTTCATAGACGTACTTTGGGTATGCGGCAATGGGGGGTGGGGGGTTAAAACATGAGAGATTTCTGTGCTGGGCTAAGCCCCCAATGTTTCAAGAGCCTGGAAACGCCCCTGGCTGTAGCGCTACTGCCAACTAGCGTTTGGGGGTGTAATTGCAGATTGACGGACACACGGAAGCACAAGTATAAATGCACAAGTATTTATACTCCTGCGTAGGGTCTAGTGAGCTTATCCTATGTAATAAACCATCCTAAATAAACCACTAAACAGAGCAAGGACAATTAAATGATAAATCGTATTGTATTGTCGATTAGCCACCTCAGTAACTCTTAACATAGATTACATATGAATTAAGCACTTTATCAAGCCCAACAAAACACAACATCTCACATATTTCAGAGATAAAACAACATAAGCGACCAATATTAATGAGGTCATTACATGAGTATAAAAATGTCCCCTAAAATATTAGTCTATTTCTTTTGTTTTTCTAAATGTTTGAATTTATTTGCAGTGTTTATCCTTCTCTGTCCGTCCTCTGCTCCTTCACTGCACTGCATTGCAAAAATACCAGTAAAGCCTGCTGTCTTCTTTTTGTTTTTAAACAGTATTTTCAATCTTTCATAGCTCTCTTCACTTTCTTTATATGTTGCTTCACTGTCTTTCATTCTCTCTCTCTCTCTCTCTCTCTCTCCTTGAATATTTCAAAGTTTAATTTCCCTCTGGTACTCCTTCATCATTTAATTTTTTTATCCTGGTTTCATCCCGTCTTCCTCTCTGTCTCCCTTTTGTGTTTGTTATTGCTCTCATGACATTCAGTCATTAATTCATCCACTCGTTTTCCACCTGTTGTTCCCTTCATTATGTCTTCCCCATGTATGGTATCTATATTTGTGTTTTGATTCATTCACATCCATCCCTTTTCATTGGAAAAACATGAAAAAAACAGTGCCTTCTAGTTTCCCCAAGGACACACAACCTTCAACTTTTGTTGTCGATATGCAAAGGTGTCAAAAACCTTGCCAAGCTTTGAAAATCATTCTTCAGACTCTGACAGCCTTCAACCAGCTAGCTTTTGCGTTTATCCTTTGATTCTTTGAGACATAATGTGGATCATTCAGTAGGTCTGAACTGGCCTGCACACAAAAATGTTTTTGGTCTTTTAAAATAAGCATGTGAAACATAAAAAACAAAAAGTCCATTGGAGAGAATATTGTTTATTGATTATATTGTTTATTTATGTTTATAAGTGTGATAAGTTATAATATATAATAATAATATAATATAATAATTAAGTTATAAGTTGAAAAGTGGTGGGGACATAAGGGCTCAGATCAGGGGCATGATGATACATTTGGGTCATGAGACGTGATGATGCACGAGAACAAGACAAGAAGAATTTTGGCACAATTTAGATTAAATATTTTAGGCTGAAATATATGAATATATGTACAGGGGGACTGGGGGTCCTCCCCCAGAATTTTAAGCATCAAACTCGTAATTTCCTGCATTCTGGAGACATTTTCTGCTCCATTTTTTTTTTTATGTGGGAAAACTATATTGCATTGTATGTTTTCTCATTGTGCAAAAAATACTCTGTCAAAGCATTTTTTTTTAGTTAACATTTCTTGGTGCAAGCTGTTTTTCAGTACATTTTTAACAGATGCTTTCAAAAAGTGATGGGGACAAAATCAGCCATTACAAAATGTGGCGGGGACAAAATGTCCCCAGCGTCCCCAGTGTAAATGACACCTATGGGGTGGACCAGTTAGGGTCAGACAGCAGTGTGGAGCTGTGGGCTCGTGTTTACCCCCCTGAGAAGAGGGAGGTGTTAAAAGTGTTTTCCTAATTTAAGTGTTCAGTCTTGTGTTTTCAGTTAAATCTTACAGTTACATGCTTGCTTTCTATTTTAAGGAAGTAGTTTTCTGTTGCTGATTGAGTTTAATTTGTGTAGTAGACCTAAATTTATTAGTTATGCATTTTAATAAATTTGAGAATTGATAACCAATTATGAATTAACATTCATAAAATCAAAATTTTCCTCGTTAAGGGCACCACCGGAGTTGTTATAATCCTAGAGTCTCCGGACCTCTAGGTAGTTTTGAATAATTATACAATTATTACTAGTGATCAGTTAGTTAATAATTGCTCAATTATCTTAAATCAGTCAGTCAGTCTCATATCTAAAGGGTCAATTCTCTTGGCAGGAACTATAAATAGGCAACACACACAGCTCTTGATTATATGACAGTGAATTTATTCTCTAACTAAGGTGATAAAAAGATGGTTGGATACAGGGAACATAAACATTTGCTGAACAGTGAGCCTGGAGGTTTGATTGTGGGAAGCATTTGACTCATATGGCATAGAAGAGCTACTGAAAGTAAACTAATGCTATAGTTTAGGAGTTAAAATAGACATCTGATCACAGGACGTGTGTTAAGTCTTACTGCTTGTCGACAGCTTGCTTTTGGCCAGTTGCACGGGTCCCACGCTAGCTGCCGATCCTGGCTTTTTGCTAGGGATTCTCCAGGGTTCTCCGTGTCTGATTGAAAACGCCTCCTCCGTCTGGCAATTCGGCTGTTTTCAGGTTTAAAATGGAACTTGGTCGTTCCTGAATTAGTCCAGTGTAACTTAACGAACTGATAACTTTAACAAACAAAAGAAATAAAGAAAATAAAACAAACTGAAGGCAGATCGATGTCTCGGCAGAACAGAGTGGAAGAGAGCCAACAGCGAAGCGAAGAGAGAGAGAGCGAGCAGGTCGCGTGTCGCTCTTTTGTTGCCTGGGGCGTGGTTCCCCAGGGGGCGTCTCAGGTTTCCCAAGGGACTGCCTTTCTAAACTTAATGTTTGAAGAAAAGAAATCTATTTGCACGTATTATAATCAAACATTTTCCACAATCGAACCTCAATGGTTGAACGGTTGTACTGTTCTAGGCATTTGGTAACAGGAAACAATTGTCACATTATTGGTCAGGATATTTATACATTTAACGGCATTTCCGACGAGGGCATGTAATACTTATTTCGTCCACTTGGGGGAGCTCAGGTTACATGAGGAAAGCTTGGATTAAATCAAAGATCGTCTCTCCTTAGGAACCGGGGAATTTGTTGATTCATCCTTAAATTCAAGCTGGTGATTAAGAGTATAGTGAGACATTTCTTTGTCATCATTTCTAAAGGGATTTTGTAAGAAAGTATTATGAACAAGCATTGATTACATTAGATGAAGGAGTGTCTTGCTGAAAATAAAAACATTGCACAAGTAACTTCTTTTCAGCACTAATATCAACAACAGATAGCAACAACAGTTAACATAACTGCTCAATAGAGGCAAACATATTCAGGTAACTAAAGATTTAATTAAATTTAATTAGATGCTTTGAGTCTTTTGGAGACTGCAGTCCTTTTACATTGAAAGTTCAGCTGTCCTGGACCATGTCACACTTAGGTGAGACAAGGAGTATCCTTTTGATGTGGTAATAAAACCAAGAATAAGGTCAGTTTCCACGGAAACGTGTGTGGGGGGCCAGTTTTGATAGGCTGTTCAGGGAGATGCCAATGGCTGGCTTGTGTCCCTTTGTCAGTTTAACAGTCAGGCCCCGCGTTATCAGCTTCGGAATCAAAAAGGTGCCAGTTTTATGGTCGGGCTAGCACTTAGAGAAAGCAACTTTGACCCCTCCCCTTCTTCTCTGGGGAGGAGAAAGGAATTTAGGGTAGCTCCACATTTATTCCATGTAAAATGCACAAATCCACACCGTTGTTCACTACATTTGTCAGTATTATTTAATTGTAAATAAAAAATAATCTTTTTTAAATATCTTTTTTTTCTATTTTGGTATCAGTATAAATTATTTATTAGTATAATATTCTAAGATTAAATTAAAACTAATTTCATTGCTAGGCCTACTGTTAGCGGTGTTGGGCAGGAACTTTAATAATATTACTTTTCTCATTTTACATTTACTAATTTTCCCAGTAACTAATAGTGTAACGGATTACTATTTCAAAAACAGTAATAATATTACTTTGTATTAGTTTCTAATCCACGTAACGCCACGACACTGTGTTACTGAACTCTTTGGCGTGAATGTGCGACTGGGCGGCTGGGTCAGCTGCACTGGACCTGATATTATTCAAGTCAGCTGTTAGCCAACAAAAAAGTAAAGTAAAGTAAAAGGAACAATGGTGAAATAGTAATCTTTGTGCGACCAGCAAAGAGCTTTCAACCACGAACAATTCTACCTGTATTTATTGAAGTATCTGCTAAAGCAGCACAGCAACGTGAAACTGGGGGTTGTGGTAGTGAAAGTAATATAGTAACGTAACTACTTACTTTTATCAGTAAGTAAAGTTATAAAATTATTACTTTTTTTAAGCAGTAATAAGTAACTAGTAACATATTACAATTTCTGCGTAACTTGCTCAACACTGACTGTTAGTATAATGTTACTATATTACTTACATAATCTCAGCGTATTCAATAACTTTTCATATACTGTATAGTTACATAGTACCACTAGTTTAGGCCTATTATGAATATTATATTCTAGGTACCAATGTTGGGAAGTAACTAGTTACATGTAATTTAGTTACGTAATTTAATTACAAATTAACTGTAACAGTTACCGGGGAAAATGTGTATTTATATCATAGTTACTTATGAAAATGTTTGTGATAACATCGGGGTTTATATCTGAATATTTTCTTTAAAACACTCGGCTAGATGTTGAATAATATAAATTTTGTTGCTTTGCATGTTTTTCGTGTGCACAAAGTCTATTGGCGGGCGCCGTTGACTTCCCATCTATGTTACAGCTAATGTTCTAACGTTACATACTGCACCTGGCTTTACTGGAGGGGAATGTAGCAAACATTTCAAATTTGCCCAGCGTTTTTTTGAAAAGGTTAAAAAAAGGTTAAGTTAAAAGGTTACAATCCCAGGCAAAACGGGAGGGTTGACAGGTATATTCATACCGCTACCAGGGATGTACTGGTACTGAAATCCAGCCCGGGACTTTGAGATGGAGAGGACTTTTATGTGAGTTTGCAGTTATTACAATACTATTAAATAAAATTAATAAGATTATGCGGACGACCTTCAAGAAGCTTTAGGGTGACACCTGCCTCTTCAGATTGTATAAGCAAGGCACCAGTGCGCTGAACAACACCAGGTCAGGCAAGCCTGAGCTGGAACACTTAAGTTACAGTATACTGCTACCAACATGTCATGTGTGCACCCAGAGTGCTAAAATAGTTAAATATAATCAAAAACTACAATACAGTCCCATAAAATAGAACAGTGTGTGTGCATAAAAATCAGAAGGACACTGCAGACGCCCCCATTTTCTATGTTGCAGCAACACAAGGGAGGCTAACCCTACCTGTTACAGCTGTAGGGTTAGCTGGTCGACATGCATAAAGTCAGTGACTTAGGTTTAGGTACTAACATTTCTGATGGTTATGGTAAGGGTAGGAGCTTTGGGGGGCTGTCAACACCTTTATAACGAACTTAGCTAGCTAGCTAGATACCGCTAGCTAACTAGCACTTCTGGTCTGTACAGGACGCCCCAAAGCATCACCCGGTGCGTCTCACACAGATGCTAAAGGGCACCTTTAGCATCAAATAACTACGTTTTGTCACTTTTTCTGAAAACGTTGGTATTGGCGTCCAAACCTGAGATGAGAACAGGCTAGACAGACACACAAACAGTGTTCTGATGCAGCTGACCGGTCGGCATGTCAGCATTTAGGGACATTAAACCCATTTAATGTAAGCAAAGCTTTTTGAAATTGTAGGCTAATCGGTTGTCCCTTCTCTTACTACTTTACTGCACCACACAAAAAATGGCCAAAAGTTGCCCCTGATCCACACTGCTCCGGAGTGTTCGGAAAACGACGATGCAGACACAGAAAGTGATTGATGGCGAGGACAAACACAGATATCTAATGGTGAAGCCATTTCTGCACACGAGCATGGAGCGAGCACACCTGAATGCGTATGTCATAAGCTGGCATCCACAGTGATTGTGTAATTACTCTCACTGTCAGAAGGGGAGACAAAAGTTCTGCACTGCAGGTTTACTGTAAATGCCACACATACTGAAAGGCTGATATTAGGACCAGACCTTTTTAGCACATTATTGGTAACTTTTTTAAAAAGATCTTTTTTGGGCTTTTTGGCCTTTAATCAGTTAGGAGAGTGAAGTAAAGACAGGAAATTCGGAAGTGAGAGCAAGGTGGTGACTTGCAGCAAATGCCCACAGGCTGAATTCGAACCCAGGCCACTGCAACAAGGACTAAGCCTTTGTACATGGGGCACGCACTCTGCCAACTAACCGATGATTATGGGCAACTTTTAAAGTCACAGATCTGCAAAATAGCTACATTTATGATTCAACATATACCTTAAAACTTAATCCTTACATCCATTTTCTTTACTAAATTGCTGCAAAATGTATCCCAAAATGCACTGGATTAGAGGAAGATTACTGTACATTATTATTATTATTATACGCATTCAAATCTACAGGCAATTTAAAGTTTCCAATTCACCTGACCTGTATGCCTTTGGGCTGCAAGAGGAAACTGCCCCACAGGTAGAAACCTTTACAGAAAAAGAAATTTAAATGTAATATAATTTGTCATTCAAAAGACATCTCTTCAGGCATGTTTTCATGTCTTGTTTACTTAACATAGCTTGAGTATCAATGTAGTGTTGGTTGCTAGTGGAGAGCCAGGTTTTGTACTAGTCTACCCTACTACACATTGATTAGGCTTGGTTTAGAAATACTGATGATCCAAAACGGTTCCAAGATGAAACCATACAGTTGTACAAATGGTTGAAACAGTGAATACAGCTTGGCTACAGGTTACTCTAAGCTGTAGGCTGGAAGGAAGGAAGGAAAGAAGAAAAGTAGTGGCTGACTACTTCTTTTTCCTCTTCCTAACCCCCTGCTCTCTCACTGCTACAAGAGTCTGCCTCCCCTGATTAATGAACTCTCCAGTTCAAGGATGCATTTATGTAACACACACAGCTTTCTTTATCTCATGTCTTTATGAAGAGCACATTTCCTGTGTTCATCGTCTTCCTCATTATATAGTAGCATTTTTCCCATCAGTCATGGCAAACTAGATATAATCCATAACATCAATCTTGTTCTGTTGTGTACAGTAAGGTTTCTTAATCACAGCCAGTTCCAGGTTTGCTAAGATAGGTCATGTCTTTATTACACTATCATACAAATCTTCCATTACATAAATCATAGTGTTGCATGCAAATGAAAGCATGCCAAGTCTATCATTTATTTGGATTTATTAGATATAACATCAATCATGGCTAACTGTATGTACTTTAAGGTAATATGTGTGTATAGATGTAAAGCATTTTTCATCAATCATACAAAATGGAGTGTGTTGGATTTAACATTTCTTTATCATAGAGCAACACATGTGATTTTACTGAACTGTTTTGGTTGCCTCATTTCTAAAATCACTACATATTTTAGCCAGGCATGCCATGTTTTGTTATTTTCAGAAATTGGGCTTTTCATAAATGCCATTAAGTTGCTTGTGATGTTGAAATGGATTCAGAAAGGTTTCTTTGGACTATATTTATTCACATTTTGGCAAATTGGTAGCATTAAAAGTATGCCAAATTACCCATTAGCCAGTCCTACATACAGTATACCCATGGATGTAGAGACAAGTACAAACTATTCAAATTATCATCACAAACTAATAATACACAACACACAAAAAACTATGTTAGGCCCTGGCCATTGTGCTCTAGCACATGCTGCCGTTTCAAGGCAAAGCTGTTCTGCCCAGAGAAGCCGCTGCCTCCTGCCTTTATATTAGAAGCCCCTCCTACAAGACACATCAATACACAATATAACAACTTTAAAACCAGAAATTAAATGTTTCACGCTAAAGAAAGCTTCTCAGAAC
Source organism: Micropterus salmoides (assembly GCF_014851395.1). NCBI lineage: Eukaryota > Metazoa > Chordata > Actinopteri > Centrarchiformes > Centrarchidae > Micropterus > Micropterus salmoides. Next base: position 24,302,345 of record NW_024041039.1, on the reverse strand, counting down.
AGAAAACTCACTACTTAAAACTTACTTAGTACTCCAATACACCCCTATCTACTGGCTCACCACTCCGGGTCTCAGTTACTGAGGACACAAAACGGAGGGCCAGCAAACCATAAGGAAATATTAGCTGAATTTAACAAAAAGTGTATTGTAGTTTCACTCATTATGTCTTTAACAGTCATTTACTTTATGACACAAACCAGAAAAAAAAGTAACTAAAGCTTTTAGAGTTTCTGGCAACAATAGTTAATCACAGGAGTAAAGACTTAGAAACCCCTTCTAGTAATTACTGAAGTACAGTAACATGTCAACACTCAAAGCAAACAGATCCAGTTACACCGGTCGAAACCACGTTGGAGGTCTATATGAATGGGACACTCGTCAGCTGACACTCCTCTTGACCAGGTTTGAACTTGGGTCAGATGCTCTTGGACTTTAATGAACTGGGGTTTCAATCAGGGATGGGAAATAAATTGAATGACACAAGCTAGGTAGTGTTAAGGGAAATGGTTTTAAGTTTATTTTCAAGAAACACTATCGCTGGTGTGACAGAGGCCATAAATCATGTTGACGATGTTTTTTTTGTTTACGTTAGTTATTATCTGGGATCAAAATAACCTTTTGACAGTGATTTATAGTCTACTACAGCTTTAATTACTAACAGATATATTTTAAAATAGATGCAACAGTACCTCCTTGCTATGTGGCATTTTCTTGAAATTAAACCAGGCATGTCCACACATGGAATATTTTATCCCACAAATTCAATGGGTTAGCATTAGGGATGTCCTGGACAGATGGACAGGACGTACATCTTTAGTCTGTCAATTGTTCTACAATGCAGATGAGGTCACATTGGATTTCCATGCACTGTTATGATACAACCTTTTTTTCAATATGTCTGGGCAGGCTTAACATGTCTTTTAATCTAACACCGAACACTGTTGCAGGTGGTGAAGCATCAGTAATCACACCACCATACTTCACCACACTGCACTATGTACTGGCCTTTTCACAAAGAGCCACAGCAGAGAGGATTTATCAGCCTTGTGTTGATGCAGAAACAGCCGCGTAGAGTCCCAGTTATAAAAAACATCATATGTCTTCAAATAGACCGACTTTCAACCAGGTACATCTTACTAACATGACTGTAGGGCTAGAGAGAGAGTGTGACCTCAAATGTTGTCCATCTCTAGCAGCAAACTGGGAAGCTAAGTATCCTGGGGCAATTATCCAATGGGCATTATGGGCACGGGCCCAGGGGCTCATGCGCCCTTGGGGCCCAAGCGAGGGGGGGGGGGAACATTTTATTTCTTTACCTTTTTTATTGTTTACATTTCAGATATTGACACCATGTATGACCAATACAAAACATGCTGATATTTTTTTATTTAAACTGAATTATATCATTGGTCAATCCCAAGTGTGGAAAGCATGTAACAACCCGCCTTAACGTTAGAACCCAGCGCTGAATTGAGCAACTGTGGGAGTAGGAGTGGGAGAGAAGTGGTTATAGTAAACGGAAAAGAAAAGAAGAGGAGAGAGAGGTGTCTTTATTGAGACTTGTTATTATTGTTATTGACAAGTTGTAGAAGATGAGGAGCAAGATAACCAGGGACCGGCGGAGGTTATTGTTAGCAGTGCACCCCGGAGCGCAGCACAACCTGAGGCTAGCTTTATCAGAAGGAGCAGCTGGACAGTGGATTTATCAACTGTCTGACCTGGTGTTGTGGGGCAACATTACCTCACTAATGATCTGCTGTGGTGTCAACTCCTAAATGGGGAAAAAGTTTATAGAGTGGATCCACTATTCACAATCCATGGGTAATATTTTAGCTTTGCCTATATGCTCTATTCAACTAAGAAAAATCTGTTTTTCTGTGTTTTTTCTGACTGGAGACACATCGATTGTGTGTGTGAGAAAAGCACAGAGCACTGTTATTACATGTTAGCATTGCCTCATCTGTCACAATGAGAGCGGGACTGTGAACCTAAACTACTGCAACAACTGGAGTAACTGAAGCGGGTTGTGGCTGACATTAAGTTTTAAAGTGAAAGAGGACTGTATTTCCGTGGTATAGTGATGCATGCGTAGGTAAAGTATAACCAGTCGGGAAAAGTACTTTTTAAACCTCATTTTGGGGCAAAGTTGTCAAACTCCTTAGAAACTCTTAAATTTTTACTGGTGATTCTATTCATATGTCCTGGTGACCTGTAAAAGTGCAGTTCTGGCTCTTTCCCCATTCATTCAGATAGGAGCCTGGTCTTGTTAGTCCGAAATAGCTGCCCGGAGTTGTTGTCAAGATTGCTGCGGAGTGGCATTACTTGCCTGTAAGGACTTTGGTTCACCTCACGTTTATTTACATGTCACCTCTGGTTTGGACTGTAACTCTAGACATGCAGCTTGCAGATATATTTAGAATAAGTTAAATGCTAACCACTCATTGACCATAGCTCTCTGCCACTGATAAAAATTACATTAGCTAGCTTTGTGACTTATCTACTTTAGCAATGGGCAGAGTTAGCTGCTGTAACTGATGTTTCAGAAATAAATCTACAATCAGGTTTAAAGGCTGTCATAAATGCAGATACCAATTTATATGCATTTAGCTCATATTGGCTAAATTGAGAATCACCCGCCCGATAAATTGGTTTTGTACAAGCTAGAGGTGTTTCCAGCAAAAAATACCCTATAATTAAAAATCTTGATTGTGCGATTGTGTGTGTGGAGGCCGGCGGGTGGAGGCCCTAAAAGACATTGTTCCCAGAGGCCTCTGACTCCTTAATCCATGCCTGTAAGTAACCCTGTAACTTCAAAAAAAAAATCAAAAATCAGAACAGTTCAAATGTGGGTATTTGATCTGAAATCATTGCCCTGTTCCAAATCAAAATTCACAGTCTATAAGCACAGTGTTGCATTATTACCATTTTGTTTCCATTGTGTAAATTTGACAAAACTAGCCATGCTGAACAGATGATCATGACACCAAACTGTCAGAGAGGTAATGTGAGGAAACATTTTGGATTCAACAAAAATGGAAAAATTGTGGCTGAGGGTTAGGTTGCTGACTTTGTAAAATGGTAAAAATAGCTTGATGTTTAAGTCAGGCAGCAGAGGCACCGCAAATGAACGGAAAACATCAATTCTACAACACACTTTAGACTTAGTCTACATGGGTTGTTATGTGTTAGATCTAATTTGTTCAAACGTCTTGTTTTATTGGCAGCACCATCAGTAGACCCAAACAATATGCTGCCCTTAAGCTAAGTTAACGTCTAGTGAGCTCACATTTGTTTAACTGCATCAACTATAACCATTAGCATCTGTGGCTAATGTTAGCTTCATCAGACTCTTTGCAACACTACAGTAGCACATGTTCTGAAAAAGTATGTACACAGCGCACCGTGGGCAGGATCCAGGACCCAGGATCCCTGGGAGATTAGGCCATTAAAACACGGGGCTGTTCTGCTTTACCCGTTTACAAAGCTTGACATACTGTTAACATAACAAAGGAGTGATCAATCAGCTGCAAACAGCCCCTTATAAGTTATAGGATTTTGTGCAAAACATATTACAGAATGCACTTTTTAAGGTATAAAATGACTATATGAGATGTTAATAATACAGAGGTTTTATGTAGCATTTGTGATCAGAGAATATGTGGCCTGAGTCATTGATTTTGTTTTCTTGGGTACCTCATAAAACATCATAAAGAATATTATGGATTTTAGTTGCTTATTTCGTTTATTTTGCTGCATTTGGGACACTGGAAATACCAGTCCATTTTCTTTAATGGTTTTCTGATTTGCAAGGAAAATTAACAGTGAAATGAACATTTAAGCAGGCAAGTAGGACATCTGTGATCAATCTTGCTGTGTCCTTTATACCAATGTCATTACATCACGCTCATAACACACACACACATTTATCATGCTGTCAGAGGGCACACGTGATTTGTCTGAGACAAACATGTTGTACAAGGTAACTGCGGAAATGCTGCATAGATGACATGCAATTATAAAAGGTGTGTGTCTGTATTTGTGTTCACATTTGAGAATGTGTTTGAATAGGCGATATGAAATCTCAGTGGGGGGAAAGTGAAACTGACTGTAAACATGTGATGTGGTTGTGATGCTACATTGCATATAACAGAATACGAGGTGGAGAAACAAAGAACAACAGGGCAGAAAGATAAAAGAGGATGAAAAGAAAAAAATGAAAAGAAAAAGTAAAACAACACAATGAAGAGAGACAGGAAGATTATTGCAATTATTATAACATTATTTCCATGTAAGTTTTTTCGGGAAGCCTGTTGTAAATAATAAAACCTCTCTCTTTTCCTCTCGCTCTCTGACATACACACTGACACACAAACACAATTAACCAGTGAGGCTATGAATGAAACAATGTGGAAATGTAAGGAGAGGCAAATATAGAAAGCAAATAATAAGAACACATGTGACAATAGCAACACCCACAACTCATATAGAGCTGATAATAATTGTTCTTACAAAGGCAAGGAGATAATGAAAAAGATAGAAGTATTATTATTAGGAAAAAAGTAAAACATATGTGTGTTTCCCTCTGTCTGCATGTGTGTGTTGCTCACTCACTTGACAGTCAGCTCTGGGAATAACTTTCTTTCAGGTTTTCAGACAGAAAGTGTAAGTATTTTAATAAATTATGACAAAATAATTTTTCTTTTTGGCGGTTTGACGGGAGCTCAGAGATCCAATAAAAGCAGGTTTTATTGAAAATATTGTCACTTTTCATGACTTTAAATGTTTGCAGCCTTGACAAGTGGACAAGCAGCCTGATGTATGGAAACTGGTTGTATCAGTCTGTGGCATCGTAATTGTTATGTTTTTCCATTTGGTTTGGTTGGGCGGGAACAATGTCTTGCAGATATTTCATATCTCTCTTTTTGACAGTTTATATTAGGAGAAAAGAAGTCATGCTGGTAATGCATTCTAGGTGAGATTCATACCAGGCTGAGACTGGCTTTTTTTGAACAACCAGATGGCAGCCAGTTAGTGTCGACCATGATATGATGGCCGTTCCTCCCTGACCATGGCTCTGAAATACATTTTATCATTTTTTATTTTTTATCAGATTGGCCAGAGAAATCAGTTATTTAATTTATATATAAATAAGATATTTTTATATTTTATCTTTCACACCAGGAGGTACCTTGTGGTTCAAATATTAAAACCTATAAAGGCTGGAATTTATTTGGAATAAATGGGTCTATAAAAAAAACAGATGCAGAACAATGCAACAGTAAATACTGTTTCTATAATCTTTCCCAATGAATGATTCATATTATTCAGAAATACTGCACTAGATGTACTTCATTAATCAAGTTTTGTCAAAATCAAATGAAAACATTTATTGCAAAATGTGGTTAAGAATCAAATTAACAGGACTGACTCAGGAAGTCCACTGAGTCCGGCTTTGTCGCGTTACTGCTGCGCCACAGTTTTGTTCCGTCCTCTGCCCGGCTTTCACTGGAAGCGTCTTCAGCGTTTCAGCAACGGAACATTGTTGACTTTGCATTCAGTCCTGCACCCTCTGCCTCTGATCGGCAAACCCAACCTTAACCAATATAGACAAAGAGTATTATCCAATCAGAGGCAGAGTTGTCAAAAATATGTACAGATGCGATGTCTGCATGGAGTGTTTTATTTCGATTTACTGGATGCAGCTTCCCTCAAAAATAGACCTGCTGCATATTTTCCGCTGAGCAGAGCAGAAAACTGCTTCTGGGATTCTTCTGGGACGTGCTGCGACTGGTGGACTCACAAGCATTGACTAGAATGGCCATGATTGGCTGTAGCAGTCGTGGCACAGACTCAGCAGACTTTCTGGGTGTGAGTCTACAGTCATGCTAGTGTCTACTTGAGGCTCTTCTTAAAAATGCTAAATGCTGACATCAGCATGCTACATGCTTACAATGATAATGCTAGCATGTTGATGTTTAGTAGGTATAGTGTTTATCACCAAACACAAAGTACAGCTGAGGTTGATGGCAATGTAATTAGTTTAGCAGCTATTGGACAAATCAAGATTTTGACCTGATGACAATGTTTTTACAGTTTATCCTCTAAATGGCACAGTAATCCATCCAACAGAAGTCAAAAATTAAAAAAAGTCTCAACCTCATGGTGGAAAGTCAGGAGATCACCAACATCTCTAAAGTACATCATCAGGGGACCATGATTGTAACAAATTTGTGCCAATCCAAAAGGTTAAGATGTTTCACTTTGAGCCACAAATGTGAATCTCATGGGGGCGCTAGAGGAAAAGTCAGAGGATCACTTATGTCAAGATTCATCCTCTGTGCACTAAAGATGTGTGTTCAAAATGTTATGACAATCCAGTTCAATCAAGATATTTCAGTCTACAGTAAAGTGGACCCACGACCAACATTGCCATCTTTAGCAATGTCGAGTTTGTCAGAAAGTCTTTGGACATTTTAAAAGTTTTTAATTAAAACTGTTGAGCAAGAAGTATGGCAAGCCTGGCAGGACTTCTCACACCGTCTCCCTCCCTATGCAGTCTCTCCATCTCTCACTGTCTCTTTCTACATCTTGTTAATTTCAGGGACATGAAAGGTTCTCTGCAGAACAAAGGCACTCACTTGTTTTCTGGCATCAAAGGTTCAAAATCTGCTTTTAAGCCGCCTGATGACCGACTTTTAAAAGAGAGAGAAAGGTGCACTCAGCTGATGAACAGAGTGGGGAGTTGACACAGGGAATAGATGAGAAACAATGCTCCCTCTCCTCTCCACCTCTTTTCCCCTTCATTTTCACCTCCGTCATGATGAGCCGTGTAATGTCAACTTTAAATTAACAGAGGAAGCAAGTGAGAAAGACATGGAATGGGAGACAGATGGAGGGGAACATATACTGTAGAGGAACTGTTACTTACAACCCACAGTATCATGTTACCAAAATCACCAGTAAGATAGACCTAGAACCTGTCTGTGGTTCTGCACAGAGCCAATAAAACATATAGTCATCTTGACTTTTACTTTTAAAATCTTTTGATAGTGTTGTACCTGGATGGCAGTGTGTTTGCTCAAGGTGTTTAATTCACCAATTGATGTAGTCAGCATCTATGTGTATACAGTAGGCTATGTGGAACAGTTGTTCAGTGATGCTAGTCCAGATTATACTTGATGAAGCCGACGAATTGAGAAGCTACTACCTACTGTTACTACACTGCAAAAAGTTTCACCCAAATCACAGGAACTGTGTCACTGGGTCACTGTAACGGAGGATTTACGCCTTTGATATGAGATTGACTGATTCATTTATAAAAATGATTAAGCAATTACTAATAACTGATCACTAGGAATAATTGTATAATTATTAAAACCATACCCAGGGAGTCCGGAGACTCTGGGCGAACTAAAATTCCGGTGCGCCCCCGAGGATTTATGAATTAATATTTCTGAGTAATTAATATTCATATTTTTTATTAAAGGGAATGTAGGTATACTACATATTTTACAAACGAAGAGCAAACTGTAACACTACAGTAATACGACATGGTCTAAGTTGCACAGCTGCAGTTGACACATGCAGGGAGACAGAAAATCGCTGACAGTGTGAATGCCCAAGTGAACAGGCGTAGCCTAGTCTATAATAAGCTAATGCATTGATTTGATGTGTTCTTATGAGCTGTCTGAAAATATTAGCCTTATTCTTTCAAATCCATTAATGGCATAAAATGCGTGGTTGAAAGACTGAATCTCAACACTTAGGCTACTGAAAACTCACCTCAATACCAGCGCCCACATCGTTAAAGGTGGGCCAGAATATGACCAGTCTCTGTGATAGCCTATAAGATAGCTACTAACCTAAAATAGCGTTCATCCATCGTCAACCAATTATCCTGCATTCAGGGTCGCGGGGGGCTGGAGCCAATCCCAGCTGACATCGGGCGAGAGGCAGGGTACACTCTGGACAGGTCGCCAGCCCATTGCAGGGCCACACACAGACAAACAACCAGAACCAGCCCACGCAGACACGGGTAGAAAATGCAAACTCCACACAGAAAGGCCAGGGCAACCAGGGTTTGAACCTGCAACCTTCTTGCTGTGATGCCACAGTGCTATCCACAGGACCACCATTATTCCTCCAGCTCTTAAAACAGCTTCAGTAACTTAAGAAACCTCGTGCACACCCCAACAATTTCAACAACTTCCATCCTGTTTCTCACCTACCTATTCTTTCTAAAATCCTCGAAAAAACAGGTTTATACACACATGTCTGACAATAACCTCTAAGGAAAAATTCCAGTTTGATTTCTGTCCTTTCCATAACACCGAAACGGCGTTGATAAAAATCACTAATGATGGCATGACTCATGGCAGCTGACTCCGGACTATTAACTATTCTTATCCTCATTTATCTGAGTGCGGCCTTTGACACCATCTCTCAAACATCCTCCTTGACTGATTAATCTCTATTGGTATCACTGATAGCTTGAAATCTGATCTCTCTGGCTGCACTCATTTCATCCAACTCCTCCTGTTTATCATGTATATACTTCCTCTTGACCATATCTTCTGTAAAATGAAACATCCATTTCCACCGCTGTGTGGATGACACCCAGCTCTACCTGTCAACCAAACCTACCTCCACTCTCTCACCCACCTCTCTGATGGAACAGTGACAAAACCAAGGTTCTCCTTATTGGCACCAAATCCACTTTGACAAAACTTGACAGTTTTTCTCTTACCATTGATAACTTCTCAGTTTCCCCCTCTGGGTCAACAACACACTTTCATTTCAAGCTCACATTAATAATGTAATTCGGTCTGCATACTTCCATTTACTAACATTAATCACCTCTGGCAGTCTCTCTCACCCTCGAGTACAGCCATTCTCGTTCACACCCTAGTTACATCCATGTAATTAATCGCAGAAAATCATGTGATTGATCGCGATTACATTTTTTAATAGTTGCCCAGCACGCTTATATATTTTTCTACATGTTGTTGGCACACAGCGTACCACGTCCCTTTAGTTCAGGTGTATCATATCCCTTTAAATCTCTCTGTAACTCGATTTAATGTAAACACATACACACACACACACAAACTAAATGGTGCACTTTGCTTCAACATGGAGTCTTGTTTCAAAGTGGGATAAATCCTTTTGCATTATTGAAAAGCTGGCTGTTTCAGTTACGCACACACACATTCTCTATACGGTTAGACTTGTGCGTGAGAGAATTATCCGAGTGAACACGTGTGTCACCAGCTTTCTGCAACTTGCATCACTGTGGAAAGACATCCATTGTTAACATGTGTTAGACATTGTGGATGAAGGCCGCAATACCGGATAAATATGAGGTTCTCATTCTGTCTTAAGGTTTAATCTTTAACAATTCAGTCCTGGTTTTCTCTTTGAAGAATCACTTCTGTCAGACAGCCAGGTCACTTATTTTCAGCTTGTCTCTCCATATGTTAGGGTTTGGGGTTTTGGTTTTCTGGTTTGGGTTCTGTGATTTCTTTACTTGGTCATGCCCTGGTTTGTGTTTTGTTTTGCATCTGTTCCATGTTAATTTAGTTTAATAAATCACTAGCATTGCATCCTGCTCATTTGTATCATGTGGTCCTAACCTGCCTTTGTTCAAGGCCAATCCTGACACAATTTTAGGTTGTCTGAATTTAAAAAGGTATTGTGTAATTTTGGGGGTGTTACAGTATTTATTCTTCACCAACCAATGAAAAATTACATTTGCACACTTCCCGTAATGGGATAGTGGTAATTCAGATGTGCTAAAAATGTGCTAAAGGTGGGTGAATTACGCATCAGATAACAGTCAGAAATGTTTCCTTTGCCCAATGTGGCAATATCCTTAATTATCTTTAGACATAGCCAACCTAATCAAGAAACGTAACCAGGGTGAAACTTGGTGAATTGACATGGGAAAATGTAAGAATAAAGACAGAGTGGAAATGGAATGACCGCTACTGGGAGCAAAATGATTAAACAGGCAAAAAAAAAGTAATTCTAATTAAACTTTTTCTTTTACATTCAACAACCCAATGACTGCAGGCTACAAGGAAATGTTTTTGAATCCTATAAGACAGAGAGACTTAGGTATGACTTTCACATCTGAACAAGTCTCTTTTCTTTCTCTCTGTCATTCTTGGTTTTACAAAAAATTATATTTGGGATTTCTGAATTGATTCAGAATCATAGAAGATAAAAATTAATCAAAGAAAAGTAAATATATGTTTCACTTTAATGCAACTTCTAAGGAAATAACCTCTCAGCTCTTCTATTAATCTATTCATTTGGATTTCATTCTCCCTTTCTATTTCCTTTTATTTGAGCGTTCACATGGCATCTGAGAGCTGTATGCTCTCAATGTTTCTGAGAGCAAAGGACATGACAGCTAGACGCAAAAGCTAATGTAAAGCTAATTTCTGGTTGAAAATTCAAACATTTTTTGTCAAATAAATATTGAAATGATTTACAAATCAAGCACATCGTTTGTGATGTTGGTGTTTCAGGGAGTCTTGGATGGAACCAGTTGGAATTACAGGGAGGAGAGGTCCTCTGTGAGTGACTCACTTGATTTCTCGCACACATACACTCAGAGAGCCACACAGGTGCACATTAATGGACAGTTGAGATTTGCTGGAATGGAATGAGGACAGCTAGATTGGATTTCCAAGGGAATCTTATTTCAGTCAGCTCTAATCTGAGAGAGAGAGGGGAGGGGGGGGTACGTACTGTCCATTATCGTCTTGCCACAGACGTGTAGAAATGTGTGATGGGAAACGTGGTTGAGAGTATGAAACTTTCCACCGTGAAGCTTTTTAACTCTGCCACTTGGAGAATGTGTGTGACTATTTGTTTTTGTGTGTGAGAGAGAGAGATAAGTCCTTTGGTCCTGTGAGAATAGTGTTGAGGCTTCAAGGAGACTTGGTTTTACCCCCACCACCAACAGCTGGTTCTTGGAGTAAACATAAAATAAAAATAGCCCTTTTCAGCCAATTACTTCCAGGGACTCTGAAATCAAGAACTAACTAGGAACTAAAAGTCCCTTCTGCACATTACTGTTTGCTTTGCCACCACATCTGAAAATCTGAAAAGATCACTCAAATTAGGCAAATGAAGGATTTTACTCTGCTGCTCTTACTGTTGTTGTGGTGTTAGTGGATGTAATGAATAAATGCAAATGAGACATGCTTTAGAATGTAACCACCATGATACTATTATTGAATAATTTTTTTAAAACTACATTTAGTTCCTAGTTTCTCTGGAAACTATGGTAGAGTTTCTGAGTTCCTCAAAAGGTATGGTGGAAGCACCCTAAAAATGTAAGCAAGTCAAGACCACTTACAGGTTGAAAGCTCTGAGTTTTTCATTTTCATCACTTCCTACATCCATATTTTTGTGTTTTAACCATAGACTGTATAAAAAAAGTGGATGTTGCCATCGTGATCTCACCCATTGGTTTGTGGACTACTGTTTTGAAGCCTAGAGTTTGGCATTTTGGCTGTCGCCATGTTGTTGTTTTTTGGAATCAGAAGTGACCATATTCGGACGAGAGGGTTACGCTAGCTAGATAGCTTGGTTAGTAAGGTGCTTCCATAATTCTCGTTAACTGTGATATGAATTGTGATGCAAATTTTGGCTAGCGAAATATGGGCTTAAAACTAAATCTACTCATGGACACCTGTGAGTGCCTTGTAGTACAACCGAACGCTGAATGAAACATTTTTAGGCAACCAAAATGTTACAGTTAGCAGCACTCAAAAACAAGTTCATGGCTGGTTAAATGTGCAGTACATCTGATTTTCCTCTATCCTGATTGACAGTTCACTGTGGTAGTGCCAAAGTAGCCACAGCCTAAAGCATACCCTGCTTTATCATCTATTATACTCTAAACACGACTATAATTTAGGCTATTAAATGATCATCATACTGGATTGAAGAAGAAAATAGTTTACTGAGATAATAAATCAAGTGGGAAGTTTTGTCAAAGAGCCCAATGTAATCGAACTTCTTTTTGAAAGCAGTGGGGGCGCCTCCTGCTGGCCATGAGAAAGAATGCAGGTTTAAGGAACTTCCGCATTGGCTTCATTTTTCAGACCCAGAGGTTGCCGCTTGATTCTAACTGTCCCTCTTTTAAATGTTAAAAAACAAACTCAGTGGAGTTGTGAAACATGTGGTGTACTAGGCCTACTGTTAATTCATTCTAAGTTTGAGGTCAGTTTATCAGCCAACAAACACAAAACATTTGATTACCCTTCTAGTAGTTTGGATTTTGTGCCGCTTATGTCCACAGAGATTAGCTGCTAACAGCTTTATTTTATTTGAGTTGTGCCTTTTGTGTTCACAGGCAGCACAACATCAAGACACACAGACCAGAGGAACACAAAACCAAAGCCAACAAGCAAAGGGATGAGATGAAAATGCATGCTTTTATTGCCAAATGTGGACCTTGATTCCAGCTGATTGGATCTGAGAAGCAAAGAAATTTGGAGGGGAAAAGTGAATGTCAACTACTCTCACATCGTTGTAGCTGTTGGATGAAAAAGGATCAACAAAAAAAGTACAGAGGAGAGAGAAACACATGGAAAGAGTGAGAGAGGCAGGGAGGGAGAGTGGTTGAGCGATAGAAGGCTATAAAAGTCCCATTAAGCTCTCAGCCTTGATTGCTCTACAATTAAATGTCCATTTTCTTTGCCTACATAGGTTGGCAACTTCACTTCAGCAGTTGGTTTACTCAGTGTGTGTGTGTGTGTGGGGGGGGGGGGGGTTACATGCCCGGGTATAAAAGCCAGCCATTAGTTGTTGAGTCTGAGTGGTGTTGGTAGACACTCACACTTAAACATCAGGGTGCCAAGTTCCAGTAGCCTGCCAAATTGATTTCAGGTCAAAACCAGTTAATTAAATAAAGACTCACAAACAGCTCCGGTCCAAAGCCCAGTCTCTGCAATTCTAGTGTGTTTACCCTGGAAGTTCACACAAGGCAGAGCTGTTAAACAATCTTTCTGTGTGACAGGATGGGAAATAAATTACCAGTTAAGATTTCATCATATTTCATTAAGCAACTGCGGTGTACTGGAGTCTAAATGGATGATATTTAGCGGAGCCTGTGTTGTCAAAGTGTTTGGGAAGCTGGAGACAGTTGGAAGGTGTTAATGTCAGTGGTGGAGGCAGTCATCACTTGTCACATTGGAAAAATACCCCATTTTAGATTTGCTCAATTTTACGTTCCTCCTACTAGTGGACTGTTAAACCCTGGCTGGAGATGGTCATCATATATAGCTCAATTGGGGCCAGATGTATAAACGATATGTACAATCAAAAAACATGCACATGCGATTCCCCACACATACACTGGTATTTATATAAGAAGAATGTGCAGCGAGAATGTGTGCACCTCACACATACTTCAGACCAGCCGTACACAAAGATTTCGAGAGATAGCTGCCGGTGATATTATAAGGACGGTAAATAAATATAAGGTGAGAGATAGTTAAACATTAAATGATTTGTGAAAACATGATGAATGCCTTCTGTGCGTAATTGAGTGTTGTTAATTAGTTTAACTGACAAGCACATAATACGATAGCGTCATGCCCCTATGTTAGATTGATGTCCTGCCCTCTTGGATAATTTTAAACATGCGTCAGCATTTGAATTAAGGGAATAGGGTTGGTTTCACATTTGCAGAAGCACAGCCCGTGGTAATCAAAACAGCAACAACAACCGTTCATCTGTCTCTGCCAATATATCAGTTGGCTGTCACTCTCTTCCAAGGGCCTGATGTGGGCATAACGCCCACAAAACATTACACTTCCAGCTGACCTTATTACAGAGACAACTTAACCTTTAATTAGTGCATTATTTCAGTCGTTTTACTGCTTGAGATGTTCATGCTGATATTTTACCGTAATAGCATCAATACCCAGTTGAAATGAATGATTAAATATTTACGCTATATGAATACATTTAGAATGATGTTAAATTTTTGCAGAGTCAAACAGGAAAATGTCAAAATAAATAATAAATAATAAGTGTTTTTTATGTAGGATCTCTAAACTCAAATTTGCGTCAAATTATTGAAATATACAATCCATTAATGAAAAAACTGGTTTGATTGGGTTTGTATGACAGCAGACAAGTTCTTCTAAATCACTCGTACAAGCCACCTCAGAACAAATGTCTGGGTCTTTTGATTGATGACTCCCTGACTTTTAAGCCACATGTGCTGTACATGGTGAATAAGCTGAGGCTAAAACCTTTTTTTTTTTTTCTTTTAATGTAAAATGTTCCGCCAGTGTGTGAATGGTGAATGCAGATGTAGTGTAAAAGCGCTTGAGTGGTCAAACAGACTAGAAAGGTGCTATACGGAGCATTTACATTTACATCTCTGTGCCAAATACCCGTACCAAAGCGGGAAAGAAAGCATTTGTGTATTCTGCACCCCCAGCATGGAATACATTGCAAAAGGACTTGAAACTCACTGAATTAATCTCGCTAAATGCATTTAAATCCAAAATGAAAGACTTAGAGGCAGATGCCTTAACATGTAAGTGTTCTTAGATTGTGAAAATCATTTAAAATGATTACCTATGTTAAATGATACCTATGTGTTTGTATTTTTTTTTATATGTGGCCAGGCCAGGAATGATGAGGCTAAACACACAATAAATTTTATGGGTTTTTATTCCCCGACTGGATTCAAATGAGAACAGCGTTAACCATGTAAAGTCAAGGGTTTAAGGCAGGGACGTTTCCAGTGCTCTTGAAACATTGGGGGCTTAGCCCAGCCCAGAAATCTTTCATGTTTTCACCTGTTTTAAGCCCAACCCAAAAATTTGGCTTTAATGCTTAATTTCCTGCATTCTGGTTAATTTTTCTGTTTATCTGTTTTTCAATTTATTGAGGAAATGTCTTTATTTATATAACAGGAAAGAAAAAAATACAGTGTAATATAATGCAGTAAGGCTCTCAGGCATTCTGTATTGCTGTCAGTTATGTTTCTCCTGTAGATCAGCTTTTCTCATTTAATTCTACATACAGTACATGCAGGCATGCCTGAAGTAGCCTAAAGTCTTTTTAAATGTGCATGTGGCTCCTTTTCACCTCAATGATAAATTAGCTTTATTAATTGGAATTCAGTTAGAAACTCCTGGATTTTTATAGCTCCTGTGTTTCAGCAGGTTTTCTGCTCATGCTCAAAACTTTCTGCACATTCAGAATCTCTCCCACATACCTGTGTTCTCTGACATAATATTACAGAATAATATTTTGAGACAAAAGTTCTAATATGAAGACAAATAAAATCATTATCTGATGAGAATGAAGTCATAATATTTTAACTAAATCTATCTGCCACTCTGCTGTGCATTACCCTGCATTATTGCTCTGCTGATATGGTAGTAATTTTCCCCCTTTAGACCGTCTGACAGACACAGAGCTCGGAGCTGGGACTGTACTGGATGAGACGATCACACTGCTCTTCAGAGGTAGAAAACCGAAACTGAAAAGACCTGTGATCAGGCTTTTCACTAAATGTTAATGGTTATGGCAGATCTGATAAAGTGCAGTTCACAGCTGCTTCAGAGGGAATTAAGCATCCTGGAGCGAGGAGGACAGAGAAAACAGAAGTCTGTGTTGTGGTCAGGTGTGTCATGTTATTCTCTCGCTACTTTGCGGCAAATGTTAACCGTTTGTGTAGCAAACACATTAGATGCTGGCTGACAGCATTTAGCCTATATTTAAATGTTTTGATTACAATTTTGCTTGGCACAATTCAGTAGTTACTGACAAGCTGTGAAGCTGTGAGCAATACGCTCTCTCTCTCCTCACATGCTCTCTCTAAATGCATGCAGGCTGAGTAACGGTGGGGGGTCATGTTACGTGATTTCAAACAAAATGTAGCAATATTATTGCGAGTTGCCTCCGTTATTTGAAGACCTGCGAGACAGACTGTGTCATAAAGATTATTGTATATTAATATGGAAAATATTTTTGATGTTGTTGAGTTACATTTGGGGCTACAGTCAAAACATTTGGGGCTAAAGCCCCAGAAAAATTACCTGGCGACGCCCCTGGTTTAAGGCAGTTGGTGGTTATAGAAAACACCAAAATAACTTTCTTACTCGTCCTTAGCTTATTGCATCTGATCTCAACTATGTGACTTAACAGTACTCTATATTACCCCTTAACCATACCACAGTATGTAAACAGCTGCCATAAACTAGTTTACACTCACTCTGGTAGACTTCAGTTACTTCTAAACAGGAACTCTAGACCTAAATTCTCAACAACCAAAGCTGTAAAACAGCCAAAATCTGGACAACATGTAAATCTAGACATCTTAGGTAACACCACTCTAGACTAGACAACAGTAGTGGCCTTTTGTTCTAATGTGCAGTGTGCGTCCTCAGGACACACCCACACACACACACACACCAAGAACTCCGCATGTGTATCTCTGTCGCCGCTGGTCAGAGTCTCTTCCCCTCGTGGTGAAGACACACACACACACACACACACTCACTCGGCTATCAACTGTCAGGAATCAGCTGGGACACCCAGGTCTTCATGCATCTACCTCGGTCCGCTAGTTAGTTAACTCTTTTGTGTGCCGATCTTAAGGATTATTACTGTACTTTACCATGGGTTATGGAGATATCCTATTGATAAACCAAAGTACATCCCTTCCCGTTTCTCTACACCGCGGGACCCAACACTTCCATTTTCCCCCATGTCCCGTCGGAAACTCTACCCTCTCGCGCGAGCCGTCCCATGTAGTACTCTTAAAGTGACCAGAATAAAAAATCTGTTTATATGAGTGGTTACACTTGTACAAGTTGTTTGCAGTTTTCACTGAATGTGTTGTTATTGTTGCAGCGGAAGTAGCTGGAAGAAATTAGAGGCTTTCTACTGACAATAGTTTGACAAACATTGACCACTGTTTACATAGCAGTGCTAATTAGTTCTCTAACACAGATCTGGGATCAGCTGGTCATGTTACCGTTATGAAAGGAATTGGTCAGATTGTTTTTGGATTTGCCTTTGTGTTTATAACAATGTGTTAACAGACACTGTTTTGGATAAAGAAACTATTTATGATTGATTGTGGAACAATGATCAATTGTCTGATCCAATTCCTAATAACATGTTTGTTACTCTGCACATGATGCCCAATTGACGAGAGATACAGGGAAAAACAAAATTATGTCGCCTAAATTAATGTTGCCTAGGTGCATTTAGGCTGTGAATGTGCTAACCTAGCTTGTAAAAAAAAAGAAAGAAAAAAAGTACTTATTACTGTCACTGAAAAATAACTATATTACGGCAAAGTCTCAAATAGTGGCCAGGGCCTTTAGTTACCTCAACAGGCGCGGGTTCAAAGCCTTTATTTGAAGCAAGCTTATGTTAGAGACACACCTATTTCTGTGGTCATATTTAAGAGGCCTCCTTGTTTTCTAATCTGCTCCCATTTGCCCTGTTAAATTTCTGTTACTACAGTATGCGTTTAATACCAACACTTCCTGTATCAGTTTCAAATTTAAAGCCCTCTAACATTTCAGTTGACAGAATCACTTCATTTCCAAATGAGGGTTTATTGTGAAACTGTTTGTGGCATAAACATCACATCCCATTTGCCACTAAATTACAGAGCAAACTTACGTTTCTAGGTTACAGTATATCAAGAGTATTCTGTTCAGCAGCTCATTTCACCTGTCTTATACCAAAAAACATACATATAGTGGAATGCAGTGTTTCAAAGGACAAAATGCCTTCATAAATCCTTTATGGTCTACTTAGAGCCTTTGCCTGTATGAGCCTTCATGCTGTGGGAATCCCCGCTGCTCAGTCCTGCGTCTGATCTGTGTCAGCATGACACATTCACAGAGGAGAAAGGAAAAAAAGGAACAAGTGCAGCAGCACAGACAAAAGGGCAAATCACTCAGGTAAGCTGCTTTAGGACCCACTTATGTAAAGTGTGTCTCTCCTCAAACAGGACACCTCTGGCCCAAAGCCTGTCAGTTGGTTCTGTACCTAAAAAGACCGATGTCTCATATCTGTGACATGTCTCAGTATTCCCCTCATCTTGTCTGACAGGTACACCGCAGAAAAAGTCAGTTCACCTTTCTATTGATTAGGAGAGCAATGTGATAGCCATACAAATGTTTGCATGGTTGCAGGCTTGTTAAATTAATGTGTTGGCAAAGGCTTGTAAATGATGTAAATTAGCTTGTAATGGAGTTATTACAAGTCGATATTTTGTGCCAAAAGATGAATGTTTTATGGTAAGTAGCGTACAGGCTGCTGCTCGGGGCGATGAGGTCCACTTTACAACAACTGATTCACACAGTGAATTTAATTTTGTGGTAATGAGCGCCTAGCTTGCTGCACAATATTGCTTAGTCACTAAAATTAAACATTTATTCTTTTTTTCCCTTGTATTGTTATTTTGCTAACATCATGTTTGTATGATATAAATATTCCTTATACATGCCTGCTGTGCAAAATTATTCGATTTTTATACTTGCTCATATTTTTACTTAATGCAATGCCCACATCCAATTTGCTCTACTCTTATTAATAGTCTATTCATGTTCTTTGTTGCAGCCCTTTATCTTACTGTTGTAGTAAGGCAATCACCCCATGGGAAACATTACATTTTTATTTGGTCTTCTTTATGCTGTCTGTTCACATAGTTGTTCAGCAGCAGTTAAAGTTAGAAGAAATACAAACACGTGTGTGGGTGTCAGTTGTGCTTACTGTTGCTTCTCTGTTGTTTGTGTCTGTACCTTCTTAGAGCATGTCATATTTCTGAAGCAAAAGGATGATCATGTGACATGAGTTCTACATCACAATGTAGGAAAGTTTCCAAATATCAACTAGTGATAGACTGACGAGCTTAGGCTACTTATTACTGAGCAAAGAGAGAACGGTGACTTCACAGTGTTGAATGGTACTAAATTTTGTTTTATTTGATGCAGAGGGAGGCATGTCACAACCAAATAACTTATACAGATCCAAACCTTTAAAGACAACAAAATGGATATTTATTGTGTATTAAACACATTTATCAGCTGGAAAACCGCAGAGAACCAAAGAAGATAATGTATGTATGAGAAGTAGTCCCATCATTCTGCATTGTCCCTAGATCGTAGGACCCTGGTGTGCTCTGAATATGTTGCTGGTCACAATGGCGAATGTTTGTTTTGGTTGCGGCCGTAACAGTTATTTAGGAGAATAAACCTGAAAAACAAAATCATTCCACAATGCTGTAAGGTAATACAGTAGCTGGGTTTCACACTGTCTAAAGTAGCAGGACTGCTTCACTCACAAACTTTGTGAACAGCCTGCTTTAGTGAATGTGCGGCTCCTTTTTCCTGTTTGCATAATGAAACCAGACAGCAGCACTAATGTGGGAACGACAGTTACTGCTGTTACATTAAAGTAGAACTCTTTAAGAGATCTTAAATGTTTGAGAGAGCAAGTAAAATCCAATACAAGTACTTATTTCACTGCTTGTGCCTCAGTTCGACCCCGTCTCAATATGTTCATTTACTGAATGACTCAGTCACAATCACTATTAAAACCGACCGCTTCTCTAACACCACGTACCTTATTAAACAAGGCATTTCTTTTCTCCCAGGATTTAAAGTCTGTTCAGAAAGTAGTACAATATGTGTGTGTGTTTTTTCACAGTTCTTTTTTGCATGTTGGATCTAAGGACAATATCAATATCAGTCGGTCCACCGTGCAGATGGAAATATTTCCACAACTATTATATGGTTAAGGGTGAAATATCTTGATATAACCAGATATGGATGTATTGTCATTAAATTAAACTTTTACTCGTCAGAGAGGCAGTTCTTAGTGATAACTAACAAATGTTAGCATGATGGTGAATCACTATTCCCACAATAAACAATAGCATGTTAGCACTGTCATTGTGAGCATGTTAGCATACTGACATTATCATTTGAACATACTAAAGCCACACAGAGCTGCTAGCATGGCAATAGATTCTTACGGTGGTATTTACTAAACCTGTTGCAAATTACAGCTGGGGTGCAAAATTTTGCTTCACCACAGTTTTGTTATTTACGGGGGTATTTATTAAGACTACAGATGTAAATAGGCTCAGCTGCAGTTAATATGATTTGTAGTAAAACGTAAAATACAATCCTGTAAAAGGAAGACTAGTTCGCTTAGATAACATTTAAGTCATGAGCCATCATTTATGTTTCATGAGTCTGAATAATTCATAAAGCAGATTATGCTGAGCCATCATTTATATAACACATTTTTTGTTATTTAATTTTTATTTGCTCTTCCTGTTTAAATGGAATAATACTGTCCAACTGAATACAAACCCAGCTATTGCGGACATCCCACTTTTCACAAACAGGATCGGGGAATGAGCCTGTTTGTGACAGCGTGTAACACACAAAATACTTTAAACAAGTATAATTTATTAAACTAAAGTTAACAAAGGCTAGCAATGAGGTGTGGATATCAGCTATATCAACAATGTAATGCATGTGAGGCATATGTTCTGTACAGGTCTTGCGGTGCAAAAGAATATACCACAGCAAGGGAGAGGGCGAACTGAATACAAGGGCCAGCTTTTATAGCCCAAGGGCCCAGGTGAGCTCAGTCAGCTGAACTCCCAAGTCAGCCAATTGTCAGCTGAGGTTGGCCAATACAACCCCCAAGACAGTGGGTCTTAACTGAGAAAATCTCAGTTAAGGAAAACGCCTTTTTCCTTGCAGTATCCGGTATATACTTTATTTTACAGCACTGGAGAGACAGGCAAGCAGGCTCACCATTGTGCCCATAATCACACTGAAAGGACTACAGCGTTATGGCCATATGTTGTTGTCGGAGAATTTAAATCTTCCATCATCCCCGTACCTCTCTATCTCCTCCTCTCTCTTTGCTTCTCTCTATCTTTCAGCCACATGAATACTGAGTAGCACATCAAATATTCATAGCACACACACACACACACACACAAGCTTGCATACCTACTCTAACAAAATAACAGCACACACACTCACCCTCGCCCCCTCTCTGTTTTATGCACTTGAACGCACCCATACACACATATACATACAACGCCGCACTCATTCACATGCTGCGAGAGAAAGAACCAGCTCAAACCAAGCGGCCATGAAAGTTTAATACACCGGGTGTCCAATGGATTCACAAACAGAAAGACACACACACACACAGATGCAAGTATGGGCAGACATGGACACACTACATCTCTTTCTCTTTCACCAACAGCCATAAAAGTTTAATCTACAGGATGTCAAGTGGATTTATTTTATTGAGTTGCTCGTTGCACCTGAATTTTTACACCCCTTAAATATTTAAAGCATAGTCATGCTCCAGGATACAGCCAACATCATCATCATTATCATCATCATCTGCCCACTGTAAGTTGGGGTAAGATGTCAGATGGATTCATATTCATCTACATCAACAGGAAAAAATGTAACATAGCTCTTTATCATGGAATTTCCTCCTTCCTCCAACTGCTGCAGTCTGCTTTAAATCTGTCTGCTGTACACACAGTGAACCTTTGCTCAAAAAGTCTACTGCGCTTTGTCAGAGGCCTGTGATTGGGCAGTGTGTCTACAATTAACAGCAAGTGTGGTTCAAAACTACAGGTCAGGGCAGCAAAACAAACTTTTGTTGTTTTAATAGAAAGAAGTCAGGCAGTAATTGGCCTTTTTCCATCATTCTGTGAGCAACCGTGATCTGATTTTATGCTGCACACAGCAGGAGTCTGCAGACAGCAGGACACGGCGAAAGAAGCTGGTTACCTCGCTGAGAAGTTGGAGGTGTGCAGCCTGCCTGTCGCCTGCAGCCAAAGGTGGATATTTCATGTCACTTTTGGTGGGAACAATAAAAACTAATGTTATCCTCCCATGTTGTTGTGAAGTTTGAGAGCGTCCCCGTGACCATAGTAACTACGTCACTTGCACTGCAGCAAAAGGAGAGAGAGAGACACTTACTGGGATGACTCTGAGCAGCATGCAGGGGAATCAGTTAGCGTACAATATAATGTACTTTTGCATATTTCTCATTTTCTTCACTTTAGATTTCTCACTAGTCGCTTTTTAGAAATAAATTCTCTGAAACAGGTGGGCAGCAAACCCAACCAGCTCAGCTGTCAAGGTTCACAGCCAAGTTGTTTTGGGCCAACCTTGCTTCCTTTTCCATGGTGGAGCCCATCATAGTGCAACCTTTGGGATTCAATCCTGCGCCATTTTAAAGATGTGCCTTAGCCAACGGGTTCGGTGACTTTTGATGTCCAGCACCATACTGTTGCACCTCGGCTACCTAACCATCATGAAACAACAAAGAAAATAACATTTCATTTCCCTGATTCACTGCTTTGTTCTCACTAACGCTGCTCACTCTGTTCATTCCAGCTCATCCTCACCCAGAAATCAGCAACATAGGTCGATAGTTGAAGGGCTTAAAACTACTCGTTAGGAGCAAACTCTTTGGGCCGTGTGATGAAGTGCATGTGAAATTTCAGGGAAAACACCAGTTACAGTATTAGGACTGGACAAAATAGGAAAGTGATTGGTAGGATGGATGGATAGATGATTAGATGATGTTCACCAAGGAGTTCAGTTCCTGTGTGAAACAAAAAAACCCATCAGTTTTTGAAGTATTATTAGTGTAAGCTAGCTTGCCTTAGCAATAATTCTGGTGTTTTTTTGCAATTTGTAGTGTTTATTTTTAGCATAGCATTTTGTAGCAGTCCATGTAGCCTTAGCTAGCTAGCATTAGCAAGCATTTTGTAGCATTAGCTACCATTAGAATTACCGTTAGCAATACCATTAGCTAATGTTAACGCTAGCTAACTATACTACTATTAAAGGCATTGGCAGCTCCTGAATCCCCTTACCTTAACCCTAACCATCACAGGGGTTTGTGCCTAAACCGTGGTTTAGGCCCGGGTTCCAGTCTGGGTGGAGTGACTGTTCTTGCTCCTCCGTTACATATGGTGGGATGGCTTGCCGTGAGATTGTCAGAGGCGTACCCAGTGTGTGAAGTGTATGAGGGACCACTGTCAATACAGTTGAGCGCTGTGACTGCTATACCAACGAGCCTGGTTCTTTGGCATTGCATGTTTGGTACCCTGTAGACCCGGGTTTGAATCCGGGTGAGGTGACTGTTCTTGCCCCTCAATCACATCGGCCAAGGCCAGTGTGCTAGCATATAGGATTAACCTCCCTGTGTTGCAATGGGGAACAGAACGCTCATATGCTGTTAGAGGAAAATGGTCATATGGTCACTTTGGTAGTCATTTAAAACACTCATATAGGTTGTTCTGGGGACATCAACTATCTACCAATTTTTGTTGTTTCTATATGAGGACGTGTTGCTTCATTCACTCTCTAGCTTGCTCGACCACCACTTCTCGCACTCTCTCTCTTTCTCTCTCTCTCGTTGAGCCCACTCATTCTGCCAAAACACACCTTCTAGTGGGTAGAAAGCCTTGTTGTAATATACAAATCCAGACTGTTTACCCTAGCTTCCAGTCTTTATACTACCTGAACCGAAGTATATCAAACAAAATGCACTTAAAGTATCAAAAATAGAGCAAGAATAATGCCCCCTGTGCATTTACTGTTAAGCTACTATTAACTACTTTATGTACAGTTTGGGTTCGTCTATGTGTGGCCCTGCGATGGACTGGCGACCTGTCCGGGGTGTACCCCGCCTTGCGCCCGATGTCAGCTGGGATTGGCTCCAGCCCCCCCGCGACCCTGTACGCAGGATAAGCGGTTGACGATGGATGGATGTACAGTTTGGTACTTTCCAACATAAGGGTTGGGATCCCTAAATCTGAAGGGTCTTGAGATGATAAATAGGAGAGCAAAGAAGGAAAAACTAAGGGCCCAATTTACTAATATCCTGAATAAAGAGTGCTAAATTGCGTGTGCATTCTAAAATATTGCACATGCAATTTTAGTACCTGTGACGGGTGATTTACTAAGAATTATTGCGTAGATGACAACAGGAGCAAACACAATGGAGGTGGGAGTATTTAAATGAGGTTTTGCGTGTTTTAATCGTTTCCACCATGGAGAGTCGAGAGGGAAAGCAGCCACAGTGTAAAAACCTTGGTTTGTCCATCTCACGGAGAAAATAAATCAGGTCGAAACTATAAACTACTATAAATTTGCTTTATTGGCATGAATGTTAATACAACAGTATTGCCAAAGCTAAAGGAAAATACAAAAGAAAATCTATTCATATAGTTCATCTAATAAATAAAATAATTGTATTTCTATATAGAACATAGAATAATATTATCTAATATTGTTAATTTCTCTACTTCTTCATTCATTATGGCTGTGTCTCCTTCTGGCAACAACAACAGAAGCCATTTGCACCTTCCTCTCAAACATATTAAATACAGAGGCTGTTGCACTCACATGAAATTGCGTTTAGGCTTGTTGGGTCACATTGCCTATAGTAAATAAATGTATTTGCATGTTACGCCCCAAATTGCGTATTCATTAAGGCAAAACTACTAAAGGAACAACAGGTGCTATCTTGCGCTTTTGAAAGACGTCACTCTGCGTGCACACCATTAGTATATCAGCTTACATGCATTTGCTGGTGATATCAAGTTTTCACACATTTTTACTCACGCAAACCTTTAGTAAATCAGGCCCTAAGTTTTTTCTGCTGCTCAAATTTGTATTCACATTTTGGACTTTGTGAAATATTGGATAAGTTGACCTCTTAAGTGCAGAAGACACCCTGCAGTGTCACAATTGTGTAAGCCTGTATTATAAAGTTAGTTAAAACATTAGTCTCACTTTGGTATTTATTTTTAAATACAATGAGGATGAATGAATGGATTGAATAATAAAAAATAATAATAATAATAAAAAAGTGGTCTCCAGCCATGCACATAGCAGCTTGCAGACAATGGCGTGCAGAGACAGATATCTCAAAATCTTGGAAAATGAAATCAAAACAGTTTGCATGGCTACACATGACTTGAATAAAAATATGTTGTTTTGTTGGGGGGGAGGGGTTGATTAAACTGGCCCTTTTAAAAACATGACCTCAACGAGAGGAGTTTTTCACTTTCTCTAGAAATCCAGCGAGTGTCGAGTTGTGTAATGAGCAAGGAGATGTCTTCTTTCAACAGGCAGGTGCATGTTTAGCCGCTAGGATGCTGGCACAGATTTCCCTAAGCTGAAGTGCCCTGGACAAAAACACAGAGTCCCTACCAGGTCTTGAGGTGCAGTTTGTTGCTGTTGTTGACCTTTTTACCTCCCACTGGAGGGAGGCGAGCACATTTTCTTTGGGGAATTGAGAATATCAATCGCTAAAAAAGAGGCAGTATTCAGAGAGCAGCTGGTTTAAGTGGAAAAACACAATGACTGCCAATGCAGGATCAAAGAGGTGGGGGATGTCTGTTTGTAAAGGAAAGAAAGAAATTGGGACAGAAGGGGGCAATACAATCAAGGCAAGATGCGGAAGGATGAGGCAAAAGAAAGAAAAACTGAAAATAAGTGGACACAGTGAGATTTTTAAAATGTATTCAGCACACTCTTATATTATTAGTGTAATACTTCTTAACTTCAAGAGTGCCTGTATGAACATGTACTAAGAGTGTGGACATATCTGAGATATATAGTGTAGAATGAAAGAAATCCTTCCCTCCAGTGTATTTTGACATTTCTGACATGATATTTCATAGTCATTTCTTTATAATGTTCGTTACCCACATAGTTCGCCAAATATTTTTGACAAACAGCTTAATTTTGTGCTCAAAGTTGCTTAGTTGTTAAAACAGGGTTGTGACGTATGACTTTAGTAATTCCATAAATCACACGTCATTCTCCAAGCTTGCGCAGGCGCACTGCCACGCCTCGTTAAGTCAGAGCATCAAACCGATAAACATCATTGTGAGCTAGCTAACCAATTTATCATGTAATTTACTTAGAACTTACAGTAGGTATGTCTATGTGTCTGATTGTTGGTTTGTCTTTCTTTTTTAGTTAGCTAAGTTAACTAATTTGTAGTTAGCCAGGTGTAGTTAGCTAGCATGGTTATTGCAGAAAGTTAGCTAACTGAGGGTCTTCATTTTATTTTTTAGTTTCCTCTTCTTGGTTTAGTGTGCTGTTCATTATGACATCTGTGCGTGCGGTGTTGGAGGACAGATGACAGAAAACGCGTTGCACTTTCACCTGCCATCGTCTTATATACAGTCTGCAACATGCATTTTACTGACGGCCGTTTCACCAATGCATCGGCAGAGGCAATGGTATCAGTAGGTATTTACAAACAGTTCCACAGAATAATAGATGTATTACGTCCGACTATTAACCACACCCCCATTCTCTGTCTGAGAAAGAATGTTAACCAAAAACGGCAGTTAAACCTGGCTGGAGGGGGGCTTTAAGAATGACATCTAAATTTTTATGTATGGAATTACCTCAAGCTTGCACAAAACAACATATTTTATTATAATTTGTATGAAACAGTATAACACAGTCCAATGCATTTATTGTAAAGTTAGTGTCAGGCCTGCACTGAACTCAGTGAACTCAAATGAACCATGCAGGTGCCTTCTTAGCATATGTCCAATTTTGAAAATCTCAGAAAAAATTTGTGGCAAAAAAAAATTAAAATCTTTAGAACTTTTCAGAAGGTAAAGCTACATATGGGATGACAATATGGGCCATTTTTTTAGGGGGCAGTCTTGTTGTTCATCTGCTCTTTATTATGGATCGTTGCTGTTTAATTTGGACCCCAGTAAGGTGAACAGCCAGCTTTGAAAGCTTGTTTGAAGTGACTTTGTTTTGTCTTTCTGTGCTTGTTGTAATGATGACCACCTGGTGGTGTTCAGTCTGGTTTCCTCGCTGTTTGTGCTCCAGTAAGGACATACAGGTCTCTTTGGGAGGGTTTTATGTACACATTTATGTCAATTTCACCCACACAGTGCAGCTAGAGCAGTCCACTGCAACTCACCTGAGCTCTCTGTGCTCAGAGGAAGCACCGAGCTCAGTAGTCATGTTTTCTTTAGTATACGTACATGTGTATATTTCAATATCCTCTCTCCACTTTCACATAGAAACTATTTATATGTGGAAAAATTGATAAACCTTATTCTGTCTTCTTGTGTTCTGGCACTCATTTGCACAAAGTCCCTGAAACAAAGAAAACTGCATCAGGAACTGTAAACAATGTTCAGGTACAGACCGAAGGGCAAAATAAAGACACAAAACAGAAGATGCACTCAGAAGGAAATATTATTATATAGTATTGAACAAAGGACTACATCCAAAGAGAGAGGATGTCTTCACGCTAAAGTTGCAAAAACAACTGACAGAACAACAGATCTGAGCTCTAAAAGTACTCAGTAAGAATACAATATTTGGCAAAACCTTCCTAGGAAATTACTCTCCAGCAAAGAGGACAGAGAAAGGAACTGTGCACGGCTCCAGACTAGCCCTTTCATTTCAGTGCACCAGCACATCATTGAGGTGCACTCAATTATACATTATTAGCATCACCTTATTTGTCATTTCCCATACACATTGTCTAATTCTCCATCTCTCATGAATGATGTGTACGTGGAATCTGTGATTTGAACAGATGTCGGCCCTTTTTGAGATGGATGATCTGAGACTTAAATTAAGTAAAAGGTAGCTCTTCAGTGTTAAATTTTATTAACTTTTCGGACTCTTCACTGTTTCGCTTTGCCTGTTTGATCATTTCTGAGTCATGGAAATTGGACACGCCATTCTTTGCGAAAGACACAAGCATTTTTCGCCTTTTTGTGTGTGGTAGGCTCTGGCGGGGCTCGGAGTCAGATAAGGTGGAACTGGCGCTGCAGCTGTTTTCTTGGCTTAAAAAATAATCAGTGGCATTCATTTTGAATCATGCTGTGATGTCACTGCACATACACACAGAGACATGCGCGACACATGCTAGATGTATATAAATCAGAATCTGTTTATAATATTTGTTCAAAGGCAAATGTCTGCCCACACAGTTGGTGTTTGTTAACAACTACAGTATTTTTACACCCTGGAGCCCTGCTGTATAGCCACATTAACAAGTGTGTTTGATGATTAAACAGGCTCAGTCATTGGTTTAGAAGCTCCCACTACAACCACATCATTCCAGCTGCTGTTTAATGTACCCACAACACAACACATGTTTTTATTTCACACTTGCTTTGGCAAATGTAAACGTTGCTTTCCCGTGCCAATGAAGCCCCGTTGAATTAAATTGAATTGAAGTGAATACACAGAATGTCATCCAGTGTGGAACATGAAAGTAGCAATAAGGCTTTTCAACCTTTGTGGAGAGCAATTTGGACTCAGTGTGTAGAGCCATTTCAGGCTGTCCATGGTCATCCCAATATAAAAAACTATTTTCTGTTTATCAGCCAGCTTGAATGAGACTTGCAGATAGACACAGACACACAGTTGCCATGGGAAAGACTACAGGAAGTCAGTGTTTGATAGTCCGCCCGCCACTCTCTCCCTTTACACACCTCCCTCCCCCCACGTCTGCCCTTCTCTCTCTTTTTTCTCCACATTACTGTCACTGCCTCTTTCTTCCCCTATCTCACATTTCCTGTCTCTCACTTAGCAAAGTAAAGAGCGACAACTCCACTACCTTGACATTCCCTCAGGGGCCATGTTGAAAAATAAGAAGTGATGCTGGCCTTGTATAAGAAAGTTTCCTCTCAAAAGTATTTCAGTTACTACAGGTAACCATTTGTGATCATGATATAAAATAGGCCAACCTAAAAATAAAATCCTTTCCTGTTCTCTTGTTCTGAGTTTAAAAAGTTGAAGTGGGTGTGGCTTTTACTCCATACCTGTCTTGGATACACTTTCCTGACAGACTGGCTGGGTCCAGCAGCAACAACACAGAGACACCAGACATATATCATTGTTGAGCTTCCCGAGAGCATCTTATTTAAACCCCACAACTCCCTGATCGAGGAGTCATTGCAGATGCAGTACAAGGGCAGCTGTGAGCAGTGGTAGTGAGCTCTTCTCAAACCTGGCATCTGTCTGCAGGGAGTTGATGTCCAGCTAAAAGAAGTGCACCAAGGCGGGCCTGAAGGTGGAGCATTTGAATATAAAAGTTGGTCCTAACTCGCTGGATACGCTGACAATCATGCTGGAGTTCTGAGGTATATCTGAACGTCATGTCGGGACACGGGAGAAAAAGGTTGTTCGCTGAGCAGTTTCATAAAGAGCTTCTCCAAATATGTACATCTACACTTCTGTTAATTAACAAGTTAATCATATGAACCTCTCTGGCCTGGACTTGAACTAACTGGACTTTGTTTTGGACTTGTCTTACCCTCGGCGAGTGTAATATTATTCTTTCAAGTGTCTATGGTAACACTACACCCTTTTTCCTTTACATATCTGCTTACACGTGGAGAAGCCTTTATTATTTTGGCAACGTGATTCCTCCCTACTATATTTGGATCCATTCCATTCCTGCTACATAATGTACAGTTTAGCTGTAGAGTGTTGTCTGAGTCTGAAAGGTTGAAACTCCCTAAAGTTGTTTTTGTTTTGTTTGTCATTGTCATTACAAATATTAAAAATTAAATAATGTTAGCTTGAAGACAAGATCTTTTTTGATTGTTGCATTTAAAAATTTCAAAAGAATCCTTCTGTAAAGTTATTTGTTTTTTATCATCTTGATTAAATGTTGATATTCATGAATAATCTTTGCATGGTGGCTACCAGCAGAAACTGGGCTGTTATTAGCAACGCAGCTGCAGAAATCAAAACCAAAGCAACTACTGAGTTTGGGTGCGTGCATTTCAGTCCCCATTGCAGTATTATATTATATTAGTGCACTTCTGTTATGATTTGGAGCTATATAAATAAAAATCAATTGAAAATTCCATAATATTCTAGAAAGTCCTAGTTATTTATACTTAATTACCACAAAAAGGCTGCCATTGGTCATGCCTGTATTAAATAAATGTGCTACCCTGAGGGGTCTTTGGAAGCACAAGGGGCCTTAACATAGGGCCATCTAAGCCTCACGTGAATAAAACTGATGTACAGTCATAAAGACTGGCCTTGGACACGCCTGATCAGAATTAGTTTAACATCCACCGAGGTCATCCCAAGGGCCCCAGAAGCAAACAGAAGCTGCCCTTGGGACTAGACCATAACATTAATGGATGGAGGGGTCCTACAGAGGCTGCCCTACAACATGCCTGGATAAAAATGATGGAATATCCAAAGGGGTCATTCTGAAGGGGCTGGGGTCTTTACCACTCTGGGACATGCCAACATATATTTGGGGTAATACCCGTGGGAGAGGGGCATTCTGGGCGTTTTACTGTGAAGAGGCTGTCCTGAGCTGCCAATGGAGTCTTACCTGGTTATAATTAATGCAACATCCCTTATTTAGGAACCAGTTTGGAGTAAGAGCAGAGGAAGAGAGAGACAGGCATAGAAAAGGTCTTTATACAATCTCTACATCTCCATTTCTCTCCTTTTCTCTCTTAAACAGCTAAAGGTCTGCTCCCAGGGGTGCTACAGTTGCAAAGATCAGCTTTTTAATATCAGTAAAGTTCTGACCATTAAAATTGATTAAAGTTATCGCTGTAATCTATCATTGATGGGGGGGGGGCAAGCCTGCCCTCATTAGAAAGTGAAGGGGATTCAGAGGGACAGGCATGGAAGGAGAAAAGGAGGAGGATAAGGAAAGGGACAAAGAGGACAGGGTTAGAGAGAAATCAGGAGAGTCACAGAAAGTCATCAAATGAGCAGAAAGGGATGAGCGACACTGCTGTGTGATTATGCTGCGAGGGAGATTATTTTTGCATTACTGAAGTATGCTTGATAACATGGTTTGTGTGCTTGTCTGTATTCATGTGTGTTTCTGTGTGTGTGTATATCTATGTGTTGCCGTGCCAACTTGCCCATTTTAAAAAGGGCCTAATTCCTCTGGTGGCCCAGTTTGAGTCGACATAAATCAGTTAACTTGGTGTAAAGGATTTTATACAGAATAATGGATGTAGACCTGCAATAATGAATTATAGGGAACAAATTCAACAGCAAGACAAGGTGGTAACATTCCCATTTCCATTTTGGGGGCACCACAAAGCTGGTGTGTGACAAACATCCAGCT
Organism: Micropterus salmoides; assembly: GCF_014851395.1. NCBI lineage: Eukaryota > Metazoa > Chordata > Actinopteri > Centrarchiformes > Centrarchidae > Micropterus > Micropterus salmoides. The sequence goes on along the minus strand of NW_024041039.1, from coordinate 24,271,151 downwards.
AACATAATTCTAACAGGCTGCAAGACTTCTCATCATCAGTTAATTGGTGTTTATAGAGGGCGGTTCATACCAAATCTTGTTATAGATAAGCACATGATGTAAATATTAAAAATAAATGATTGCTAGAGTCCATTAGTTACCTTACTTTTGGCATGCTGCCACGTTGTCATGGCTTACTGGGACACATGCAGTGTGTTACTTGTTACTAATAGCCACTAATAGCCATTGGTATTGTTATTAGTAATACCTGTGCTTTTCCTGCTATGACATGTCAGAATACCTGCTGTGAAAATAATGTGTATAGTCTCTTGGCAGCACAGAAAAACAGAAAAAAAGTTCATTTTAAAACTTGTAGAAGTTTCATTGCAATAAAGTCACAAGCATGTTAGGGCCTTTGATTTAATAACATGATACAGTCACACTGCTTCTGACAGATGATACAACTCAACTCATGAGTTCAAAGCCTGTCCAGGTAATATATTTCTTTTCCTCAACATCACGCTTGCTTTTTGTTGCTAATTATTAGTTATACATGACTGCCATCTTGTGGCAGCACATGACATCACCCTTAGATTTACTATATTCAAGTGTCTGCATATAACCACTGGATTTGACTATATAAATGAAGCCTGAAAGGTCAGTTAGTTTGATGATTTTGTTCTGTTGATTTTGTCCAGAGTTGAACTGGAACATATTAAGATGTATACACAGCTTCCATGCCCACCCTCTTGTCTGCTTTCACTCATGACTGATAATCAAATGAACACTGCACTGGTTGTTGGTGAGAATCCTTTAATCTTTGTGATTTTCATATTTTTTAAGGCACAAAGACAGTGAATATTAGCAGAAGCTGCTACCAGCAGGTTCACTCCTAGTATTTTGGTGTGGGTGTCTATTTTAAAGTCTGTTATTGATTGAATCCTGCTTCCCAGCCTCTGGGCCAACACACCGGCATAACAGACTCTGAAGCACAGAAGTGGCTCAAATTGAGTAGCACATACTGTACATGCCTGAGGTAATATGGGTGTATGTAGTTAGTGAAGTCATCAACAATTTGGTGTCCTTACTCTCCTTTTCTTGTTGCAACACATCTGGATCCCTGTTTCGTCCAAAATCATCAGTTATCACATGCTCCCGTCTTCTCTCTAACTGTGAACAGTTTGCTTTCCACAAAACGCTCCCAAATGAAAAGAGCACCTATTACAGTCACACCTTTGCCTTAGAGACAGGGAGAGAAACAACAAGGGGGAAAAAATGAGAAAATGGGAAAAGACTGAGGGAGAGACAAGGCAGAGAAAGACAAACACGGGAGGAGACAGAAAAGGGAGAACCAGCAACCAGTAAGTAAGCAGATTCTACAGTCCCCTGAGAACTAATTATACCATTACCACAGAGCTCAGTTCAAGGCCACTCTAAAAAATGAATGTGGCTCTTTCCTTCTGTACTTGCTGACAAAACACAGAGCGTTTCCACGTATGTCCCATGCTGCCATATGGTGTGGTGCGTGGATTTTAAAAAAAGCCTCACAGAAGCCATTACGGCATTCACGGAAATGGTGAGATCTATCATTGCTGGTACATCTTGCTATATATTATGTATGTGTATGCGCGTTTTCAGCAGCATATTTCTGTGTTAGCTGTGTTTTTACATTAATGTGTGGAAATACCTTGACTGTTTTTCATGTGGAACGATGCACAATGCCAGTATTCTAAATTAAGCGGGTAGAGACTAGTTTAAAAGCTGCAAGCATTACACTTGCAATTTAGAGCAACCAGCTATGAGGCTAATGCAGAATGCCACAGTAAATATGTGAAGATTCACATTGATGTTTCTTTTCTTTTTTTATTCACTTGGCTATAAAGATAAATTGAAGACGTGATCGTCTCTATCGCATGTTTTCACACTGGCTCATTTTCCTCACCTGTCCATCAGGTGCCCTCAGTGTGCTTCTCATGCTCCACACACACACCTGTTACTGATTGTCTCATCAGCCCTTTTGGCATCTTGTTTGGCTCTTCAGCCGATTCCCATTGTCTCTAACGATGTTCTTGATAAACCTATGGAGGCTGAGCATGAATCTCCTCCTTGGAAAAAAATCTTTAGTTTTAACATAAACATGGGGAACACAAGGATTTAGACCTGCTGTGAAACATCACGGTGGAAATATAAAATTCACAAAATAATGTCAAGACATGATGAGAAAAATTTAGATTGGAAGAGGGCTGGTGATGAATTGAAATATCATACAGTTCTTTGGTGGCGGCTAAAGTGCAGGTCATCATATTGGATGTGAAGTCGGGCAATGGTTAATTTGATCAATAAATTTACTATTGAGTTTTTAAAAATATTTTGCTATTCCATTGTATTCCATAACCTTTGTAAACTTCATGTTAGAATGGTCACTCACCTTAGATATTATTTACAATTTTAGTGTTTATTGAAATCTATATGTGAGTCAATACAATGAAACAACGTGTAAAAGGAGGAGATTACTCTGTGATCCCCATAACTATGTGGCTGTTGCCATTGTCTGCCTCCACCTCCTTTGCAGCCACTTTTGCTGCAGTGCTTTCTGGGAGAACGAGTATAGACTTAAAACTCCCAATCTGCACACACTGCTCCTTTTTGGTGGCATCATGACTCCCACTGTTAGCTCCCATGTGTCGCTCCTCTGCCTGCTCACCATCTTCCGGGCGTCGATCCGTGGACCGGTCATAATGACGGAAAGGACTCAGAGGGATCACTTGATTGTTGTTGCTGTTTTGATTGCCACAACTGATGGGATCTTGCCTTTTTGGCTTGAGGTGTCTGATCATGAGGCCGCTGCACTTGAGCAATATCAGCAGGCCAATGAAAGCAGCCAAGGTGATCACCGCCGCCCTCAGCCTCCCGACAACAGTGTTAGTGTCCTGAACCTGGACGAGGTACTGGACCACAGTCTTCCGGTGCACTTTACTCTTTACTGTTTCCACTGTCTCACAGGTGTAAAGTCCAGAATCAGAATAGGAGGGTCTGATCAGGAGACCCTGGCTGAGTACAGTGTGTCGGGGACCGGGAAGGAGGATGCTGTCAGAGAAGCGCCAGCTGACTGGGAGGTTTGTCTCAGGGGAACATGGGAGGAACTGCGCTATCTTGATGGTGAGGCAGACGATGGCAGGTTTATTTTTCACTGAGGAAGAAATCAAGCACGCACACATTCAGACTTAACATATTACATCCAGATTCTATTTCAATCTCTGGAGGTGTAGAATAGGTCATTTGATTAATTTCAGACATATGTGTACAGTTTGAGCATTTGTTTATGTTTAACTTACACTCTGAGATTGGGCACAATGTAACGTTTCCATCAGTCAAACTCTGAATCCTGTAATAAAAGAACTACCTCTTTCAGTATGAAGCTCACAACAAAGAATAACCTTCTTGAAAGTAAAGAGTCATAAGAGGTTTGACTTACATGGACCCAAGTGATGCGCCAACAACAGGTGCACATTGGCCTCTGATCCTGTCCCAGCCACAGTATGGGTCTCTGGCAAGAAGGCAGTCATCACATGACGTGTAACGGCTGCAGTCCCTTACATTAACTTGAACAGCAACGTTATCGGCGCCACTGTACAGCTGGCCCTATGGAAACAGTTTACAGCTTCCTACTAGGTGGTTTTTAAATTGCAACTCTAAAGATCAAACAAGAACTAAAACTTGAGTTTTAAAGGGATTCGTTTATTTTACCAATTTGAATACATGTGACTTGAGCCTTACTGTTTCCAAGGACAGCTGGAGAAAGTTGACAGGCTGAGGAGTTAGAAACAGCTGCAGCTCCTCGATGATGCGTCCGTCCTCACCATCAAACATCACTGCCTTCTGCAGCCAACCAGACTCTGAGGGAGAAGAATGAATCCAACGGTTGATCGGTCAATACACCTCAGGTGTGATTTGTGATACTGGTGTAAAATCATGTCTGCACATGCTACTGCAGTTGCATGCCTGTGCCAACAAGCATAACTTGATGCTGTCGTCCATCCAGTGACGTGACTTGGTCCACGACAATTTTGGAAAATTGAGTCCCTGTGCGGACCAGCAGAGGCTTGCCAGATATCGGCATAACCACTCCCTCCATCAGAGGGTGGTTCTTTACGAACAGAAGGGTTTTGTCTGAGAGGTCGAGAGAGGTCATCACTCCTTGGGCGCGCAGCTCATCGTTTATGCACTATGAGAACAACATAAAAACAGACTGCACTGGATGTCATCTGATGAGATAACGATGGATAACAGGGTCATCTAAATGCTTCTTTTATTAAAACTAAATATAATCAGCCCTAATAATGATGTGTTCTTTAAATTGTTCTTCGGCTTGTACTTACTGAACTTGGGTGAGGAAATGGCTCCTCTCCTGTGTATGTATCCCAGCTCCCAGTATCTCCCTCAGTCAAAAACCTCCCACTAAAAACCTGGCTGATGTCTGATAGCTTGTACGGACAGATGGCAGACTGGCTACAAGCACCTGAGGACCCCCTGTGACGGATCCAGGAAAGATATCCTGTTATTTTCTATTCCTACTGTGTATATATCTTCTTTACATCTCAAGTTATAATACTCATCAGCAATATACATTCAAAGCAGAGGTGCGTACTATGGCTACATGCAACTCACGTGTTGGAGGTGAATACGGTGTAGAAGATGCTATCCCTCCAGTTATTTTGGTCTCGGAGAAGGAAAACATCCTGAACCAGGGACGGTGAGCCAGCATCGCCAAATGGACAGTCCAAACGGGCCTTCAGGAAAGAAGTCCACTTGCTCTGCAGGGTCCTTTTGCCCCCCAAGTCACTCTAACACAAAACACACACACACACACACCTAATTTACACTTGTAGTTTATCTAGTGCAGGTTTTTTAAGCTTCTGACTTGAGAGACTTACCTTGCACACACGGGCAATCCTTGACACCTGGATGTTATGATGATGTTCCTCTACAGCATTCTCAGTGAAGAACAAGAATACACTGTCGTCTCCACCGTCCTCTCGGTTTTTGCTGGTTTCAACGAGGCTTATGGAAATCATGGTAGGCTCTGACACCAAAGCATTGAGGATATGAAACCACAGAGTACAAAGAATTTACAAGGTCTGAAAATGAAAATAACTGATGGGTGTACAATTATGGCCGGAAGAAAACTGACTTCATTCAGAATACAAACTGTCTCATGAAACTACATCCTCTATTGAATAATTTTGTTACTGTACAAGTAGCCACATAAGAGCAGCTTACCATCAAGCCAGGAGCGTTTCACTTCAGTCTTTAGAGGGTCCGGTCCATGTCTCTGAAACACCAGTTCCGTGCCCAAAAAGTTGGAGGAGGCAGCCGAGTAAGGTGTGTTTCCTGTCAAGTGAAAAAGAAACAGTGGTGGGTCATTACAAACTACAAACCAAGCTTTATTTTTTTTTCTGACCCTCAACTTCTTACAGCCAGATGTATATCTAAGGATAAAGGCCATGACCAAAAAAAAGAGATAAAGTGCGATAAAGAAATCTGTAAGCAGTTGAGTACTCACCATCCATAATGGAAGCAAAGCGTTGGTAGGGGTCAAAAGGAATTTTACCCCTACCCACCTGCGTCTCTCCTTCTAAAGAGATGCTTCCATTTGTGAAAGTCTGTTCAAGACATTAAAGTTTTTGAGCCTGAATTCATCCATCAACCTATTCTTTTAAATTAAAACTTCTCAGGAAATACGCCTTTTCACTTTGTTGCCGAGTTACAGTACATAAGAAGATACTGTAGAGCCCTTTCTCCTGTGTGTACAATAAATACTGTAAAATGCTAGAGCCAGCAGATGGTTAGCTTATCTTAGCACAAAGAAACAGGGGTAACAGCTAACCTACTGTAACTCTCAGCAAGAAAGCTGAGACTAATTATTGAAACGTGCATTACACAACACAGCAGCTGTCTACAGAAGTACACCTACAGTATTTGGTGTCTTGGGAAACTTTCTATAAAGCTACTTACCATGTAGTCACATGCAGGGTTGAAAGCGTTTGTCCCGCACACTAGCATTTTACCGTCCTCCGTTGTGTGTAGAGTCCGGATGAAGTTGTCACACTCCTGTTGGAAGAACAGAAGCGATTAAAATGAATGAAACCTTCTGTAGGCTGTGTTGGATGGTAAAAACCTTCCCAACTGCTGATGCCATTCACTAATAATCCACTTCTTACTTCACCTTAGTGTCCTTGCCCTTCATTTGACAGAGGGTTTTCTCTGCTGGACTGACCGTCCAATTGGCCTGGAAGAAAAGAGAATTAGCAATGACCAAGGAGGTATTGTGTTTATAGTATAAGTGAAATATAAAGGATTGCTCTGGCTGATAGCATAATAGTTCTGACAGCTATTTTTTAATGACACTGAACCCTTTGTATTTTAACAGGTTGTTTACTGAAATGTCTTTGTTTTGTCTACAATGCATGTTTCTTTACTTTTTATATTCACAATGCCCTTTCTCAATTAAATCTAGGGTCAAGAGGACAGAGGATGTTGTACGCTGTACAGATTGTAAAGCCTCTTGAGCCAAATTGTGATTTGTGATATTGGGCTATATAAATAAAACTGACTTGACCTGTCTACAGTACCGCATCACAGTCAGTCTTACCTCACTGGTCTTTTTGGTGATATCATCCAAGCTGAGGGCGAGCACCTTCCCTCTGGCGCCCACGATAAGCTGGCCGATATCGTCTCTTACCATCAAAGAGCTCAAACTGTCAAAGCCAGACTCCTTGAACTGTTTTAAGTTCATGTCTAAGCCAGACAAAAGGAGTATTAGCTGGAGGTAACTTTTCAAACCCCTGTATTTTAATACAGCTCACTTGTTGATTTGTTTCCCACTGTATAGCCTATAATTTTTTTTATTATTTCTGATAGTATTGCCTGTACAGATTATACACAGCTAACTGTTAGAATATACTCATTTCAGCTGTGACGCTCCCTTCAAAGTGCCATGTAATCACATCTACATTAGAAGTCTTACCTTGGAAGGAAACACTCCTGCGGGGTTTGTTGCTTGCTGGATAGCCTTCAGTCATGATAAAGAGGAAACAAAAGAGCACCACAGGTCTCATGTGTGCCATAGGATTGTAGATCAGGAAAAACCATAGACTGTAGGGACAAACACACCACTTTAGACCACATTTGGCTGAAAGGCTCAGATCTTCACCAGCATGCATCACATTAACTAAGGACAACAGCAATGATTTCTCCTCACAGTGACTCAGTGTCTCCGTCTTAGTTTTATTCTCTTTTATTTCTTACCTGTTTTCTGCGAAAACAAACATGTAGATAACTTGTTGTTAAGCAGTTATTGTTTTTGTTTTCTCGCCGTTTTGGTCCGCTGTAGCCCCACAGCTCACTAACGTTAACCTGTGGTGTTTCAAATCCACAAGAATCTGGGCCGAACGCGCGCGCCGAACTCTGTAGGATTCTGTTCAGAACATAATTACCCAATGACGTTTTGCGTCAGCTGTTTAGGATAGAAGCCTGCGGGGTTATCGGCCTGCAGTGTGCACGTAAACAAGAACACGGCTTTCTTTGGTCTTCTGCAGACATGATGATCATCAAAAAAAATTATAAATGATCCATTACCAAACCACGTTTGTCACCTGAAATAATGTTTAAAACATCGGCGCAGCGGGAGTGGCACCGAGTCTCCAGCCCTGAAAGTGTTCTCAAATGCACCGAATGTTTACGGTTTTAAAATAACGTCCCCTTTCTTTCATTTTAAGTCAGTCTCTCTGACTGGGCACCTGGCAAATCAATGGAGCAAACGTTCCTTTTACTGGGGGAATATCGACATCTATAGCCCTAACATTGCCACCTGGGGTTTGTGTATATTTTTCATTCACTAGTGTCAGTGCTAGCTAGCTAACCAACATGTGGACTATGGAAATTACGTCTTTCAGGAGAAGTGAACCTCGGTAGCAGCATCCGCCAGTGAACCGCAGACAGATGGTGCTTCAGGTGTGTGAATCTGCGTCAGTAGCCTCGTAGGCTAGTAGCTAGATAAGTTAACATTAGCTTGTGTCTATTGAATATCGCGTGACTGATGATGTGATGATTTCTGTAAGTTATTTAAGGTTAGGTGTTTATTATCCCCTGAACACAAGAGTCTTATACAGGGAGTAATGTTAAATAAGAACAAGTTAAAGTGATAGAAACACTAGACTGATCATATTTTAAAAGGTATTACTAGAAAAGCATTGCAAGTAACGATACTGCAAGTATCTTAACGTTAAACCTGTATGACATTGTAGCCTTCATGTACAATAAAACCAAGTTACTATGTTTTAGATACAAGAAATTGTTTGTCAAAGTTTTTATTGAGTAAAGAATAATAGTGTTTTTTTTTTAATCCTAGGCTTTTTTGAGGACCCTTTCCATGTTAGGGCCTTGGGAACTAGTTTTTAATTCATTTGAATTATAAAGATTAACTTTACAGCAATTAATCCCAGTTTGTCCCTTTCCTCTGTAGCACAGTTTGGCTGCCATTACAACCTCAAACCACTAGAGGGAGACCTTCAACTCTGAATTCCACAAGAGACGCTATTGCAAGAGTCCAAACACAGACTGTTTTGGGCAATGTTTTGTTTTAGTTTTTCAAGATCATGATGTAACGCACCTCATCACTACCACAATTAGGCATAAATGCTGTGAGTGTGTCTTCTTGTGGGAAGAGGCGAAAGGAACATTCACTATATGATTCTGAGAGACAAACCTTGCGTTTACTTAAACTACATTTTCCACAGATACATTAGATCTTTTGAGTACCTTCATGCTTAAAATGTCACACTAATGAAAAACAAACAAGTAGTTACAATGTACCTCACATAATCGACATGGTAATTGAAATCAGTTTATTTTAAGATCAATTAAGAAGGTTTATTTAATATATCATGAAACATATGGTGAACAGTTGGGCAAATCCAGTACTTCTTGTATCGACAGTGTGAGAGGTTTAGTCTGTGATTTTACTTTAAATTCCTCCTGTGGCCCCAATGAGGAACTTTCCTCCATATATGTGTGAATTGAAAGAGACAATATAAAAAATCCAAACCCCTAAAATTCAACTTAATGTCAGTTGGATTTTAAGCACAAAAAACACAGCCAAGGACTTTAACAAGAATATAACATTTCTGAGATAGTAGGCCTGTACCAATTTGGACTTTATTCTTAGAAAATGAGAATTACTCAAGACATGTTAACAGTGTGTGATACCCAAAATTCGATTATCTTTAAAAGTCAGATGTTTCTGATTTAATTTACAGTAGGCCTATTTGCATCTTAGCTTTTTTAAATTTAATTTTTGAAGCTGCCACACATTTTATTCGATTTTTTTTTTTTTGCTTTCAGGAAACGCTTGGTGCCACGTACGTAATTTACTGTGAATTTACCTATACAGTCCATGGAATCTTTCCCTCCAATGTGTGGCTGAAGTTCATGTACAACAGGCCACGCCCCTTTGTACATGTGAAGCCCATTGCCCCGCCCCCTCGCGCAAGCACCGGTATAATTTATGGGCGTTGATTTCCGGTATTTAGCGTCTGGAATTTCAGGTTCCAAAGAGTGTGTGTTATGTCTGGATGTTGTATGTATGTGTGTGCGTGAGTGTGCGTGCGTGCGTGCGTGCGTGCGTGCGTGAGTGAGTGAGTAAGTGTGCGTGTGTGTGTGTGAGAGGGTTTCCCAGCTCGGATACTGTCACCACCTTGCACCGCAGGCAGTCTCCGTGTTCCTACATGCAAGTTACCGCCGCGGCTCCACAATCGTTGGCCAGCAATGACTGAAAGCCCCGCGACAAAGCCAGCCAACGGGGACGTGTGTCAGCGGGCGAAGAACGGACTGAAACCGGAGAGAAACGGCTTGGCGAGGAGCCTCCACCGCTGCCATGAGCGGCAGCCCAAGCACCACTGCCACCCCGAGGAGGAAGAGGAGGAGGTGAGGCCCGGGATGGGACGGGGAGGAGAGGCTAGGGAAGCATCTAACGTTACTCTGTGGACCCGGAAACACCCGGACGATGCTGTGGTCATTGTCATTTTCATTAACTTCTGCAATATCAGGATATGATGCGATAACCGCTTTTAATGTATCAATCGAGTCCTGCTGCTGACAGTTTGTTGTCATCGAGACCCGATTCTCTCGATCACGCCAAACTCCTTAAACGATATGCTAATATAAAGAGTTTTCACTCATTCTTAGTGGTATATAATCGCTCAAAACATGACTCAAAAGCTTTCTCTGAATCATTATGAGACCTTCTTTAATTCGGCACAATCATATTTGCACCAAGCAGCACATGAATTCATTAACATCTCAACTTTATGAATGGGTTTATACTGCGCTCCCCTCAGTCGTTCAGACTAACGTATAGTATAGATAAGGAGATTGTTTAAAAAAGGCGGGCGTGACATCTCTGAAAGTTGACATTGCATTGAATACAAATACTGTTTAGTGCATAATATGTTTGCCGAATTTAAGAAGAGATCTAGCTGTAGTCCCAGTTTGTGAATTTGTTTGGAACCACACGCTGCCAATAGTAGGCTATTGCTCCTAACAGTTTGCTGTGTAAACGCAGTGTATTGACACCTAATGCCTGCTGTGCTGTCCCATGAGTGCACCCTTTTGTAGCTGTCCCAATTAACTGGTCACCTGTGTGTGTTGTGATAGGCTACAGAGTTTTTTTTTATTGATTTGAGGCAGAATGTTGCACTGCTGATCAAAATGAAAAGCAAACTGCATTGCATGACATTTTTTAAAATTCTGTCCTGACTGCAGAGTTTGTGTGTGTGTGTGGGATTTGTGACTTTTGCTTGGATTTGTGACTTTCTCAGAGCAATTTGGTTGAACATCACATGATTCTAATAACTGACATCTTACTCAGTTGGGAAATCACTGGCAAAAGCAAATTCTTCAAAATCAATTCCAGTATGAGACTCTGAAGGTAAATGAGGGCAGAAACACACCGCTGACAGGTAATTCTCATCACCAGACATTGTCTTACTGTAGAAACAGCCAGTTCGCTCTGCTGATGTTTCAATAAACTGGGTTGGGTTTGCTGAAAAACTGAGCGCCTGGTGATTGAACCTCAGCTGATGTCAGCGTTGCTGCTCTGTAAGGTATCTGAGAGAGAGAGAGAGAGGCATGACCGGTCACATGTGGTGCCTAATAGCTATTAGCACAGAGACGAGCGTGATGGAAAGGCAAACTGTGGGTTTCTGTCTAACCACTTTTCACAATGGAGAAAATATGTGAGGTTGAATTGTCTTCACGAAAGACTGTTTACATGCCAAGTTTATTATTGAATAGTAGATCACTCTGCTCCAAGTGCACAGATTTACATCAACACAACCAGCGCATCCCTTATTTGGAAGTCAAATCTTCCTTCCCTGGCCGTTTTGTCCCACACTGTTTTCTTTCCTTCCAGCTGAACTGGTGCTTATCTTCCTCCTCCTTATTATTTGGCTGCACACAAGTCACCTTTAAGAGAGTTACAGAAAGCTCAGCTACCTTTACCAAAACATAAACTGTGTTTGTTTTTTTTTCTCATTGGGACAAAAAGAGAGGGAGTTAGAGGAAGTCAGACTGTACATTTCTGTAAAGAATGTGAAACTGTATTCCAGCTAATGTATTAGTTGCGCAAAATGTGTTTCCGTATGAGTAGTAAAAGAAGTTTTTCTTTTTTAGAGGCTAGATTATATACACGGAGATAATGTTCACTGCTATGTTTAACAATGGTTCTGTATTTATGCCTATATTAGCTACGTCCACATGAAACTGTCCTATTTACATAACCAGCAAACAGAATATAGATGCCAGAATATATCATGTAAGCTAAGGCTCCAAGTACTAATTGTCTTTTTCCTAATAATTAATTAACAATTAATTAATTAGAATTTTTTTTTTAGAAACAGAGACTTAAAAAATTATGTCAAGATTATCTAAAACTGGCATATTCCAGCCAGAACATTAGTTTTTACCATTTCGTGTCAGTTATGTTTACATAACATGTAAACAGCATATTGTAATAGCCCAGATATAAAGAATTAGTAATTAAGAAACACTGTTATTTTTTTAAATATCTGTGGATTGTAGATCCCATAACACCAGTGCAATCTGCATAAGGAAAAATATATAATATAAAAATATCATTAAGGGCTATTACAAATCTACAGTACTGACTTAAACACCCCAAACAAAAGATTAAATTATCCTCTCTGAATTACCATATTTTATTGGGTAACAACCATAGTGTGTGGGTTTTTTTTCTTTCACAATTCAGTTTCAGTACAGTAGAATTTCTGGTTTCCATGTTGCCCAGGTCCATGCAGCAACACATCATGGCAGCCTGTACAGCAGGCCCTTCATCGAGTCTTTCGAGGAGACGCCCATGCTGGTGGCAGTGCTCACCTACATGGGCTACGGCATCCTGACCATCTTCGGCTACCTCCGCGACTTTCTCCGTCACTGGAAGATCGAGAGGTACCACATCGCCAGGGAGAGGGAGGAGCAAAAGGTGAGAGGAGCCACTGGCGCAGTGTGGTGGTGGGATTCGTCACCTAGGTCTGAAAAAAGATACGCAAAAAAACGCAGGAATGAGTATATGCAAGTCATGAGGCAAGTCTGGAAAAGAGGTCACTCATTTGAACAAGTTTGGATTTGTCAGTTAACAAACCTGACTATGACCGTGGCAGTGTTCTTTTCACACGCCTGTTTTCTTGTAAACTGGCAGTTGAGCAACATGCTGTTGTGATTTACAACAGCAGTATGCTGCAGTCAGCACATTTTGGCTGTACTACAATGACTGTAAGGCTCGGATTTTTTTTGTTTGCAAACTGACAGTGCCGTCAGCAAGATAGCTGTCAAGGAAAAGAGGGCCATATGCGTTCCAGGTGTTGAATGGAACTGATTTGACTGAGCTCTAATAACATGTTGACAGGCAGGCGAACGTTTGCCTCATTCATGTAGAAATAATAGTGATAAAAAATGGAAAAAGAGATCTGTATGTTTTCTTAACCAGAATGATATTTCCACAGAGTCTCCCAACACTCAAAGCTATAAGCTCTCGTATTTCAAACATTTCAAGTAGCATTGCCTCAAAGAAACGAAGAAAGGAAGTTTACATTTAGCAAGCCATGACCTTATTAACCATAATGATATCCCAAACAGGAAACATTTGCAAGAAAGGTGTTTGTGTATATGCAGAAACGCTTAGAAGTTCAGAAAGAATTTAGTGTGCCTCATTTACCAACCGCAAACTAACTCACTGAGGCTAATATAACATTTGAAATATTTATTGCTTTTCTTCACAAGCCAGTGCAATGTGCTCCTAAGATAGTGGGGGGGGTTTGTGTGTCAACACATACCAAATGGTGGAGTTATCAGCACATTTGGAACATGTCCTTGACCACTGAGATTGTTTTTGACCTGTTATGTAACGTTTGATAGGGAGGCCCATTGTTTTTAAATATTTGGTTTTGTTGTGGAAAGGAAGCCAGTGGGATAGATGCAGGGAAGCCAATAAATCACCCCAAGGCTATCTCACGGATGTTTCCTCCAAGAGACCAAGGAATTCAAACCCCCTGGTTCATGTTTACATGTTGAAGATTATATTTTTACAGAATTCCTACCAGCTAAGCTCTCCAAATGTATGAATGGCTCGTAGTTATTTGAAATAGCTCCTACATGCTCAGGTAATGCAACCCCTCTCTACTCCTCTTATTTTGTTCTCTTTATTCGTCCATGTGTAGGACTTTGTGCCCCTCTACCAGGATTTTGAGAACTTTTACACCAGAAATCTCTACATGCGTATAAGAGACAACTGGAACAGGCCCATATGCAGCGTCCCGGGGGCCAAAATGGACCTGATGGAACGAGCCTCCCATGACTACAACTGGACTTTTGAGTGAGAAAAACCTGTTTATTTAAGACTGTTAACCTGGTGTTTTATGAATTAACCTCAAGGTATTCAGACACGTGGGGCAGAGCAGGAGGCCTCGATGGGACATTAGCAAAGGGAAGTGTGCTGTATGGTTAATGCCCCCAGGCGAGGATTAGTACTAAGTGTGCTAACACTGTCGATCTCCTACAAACACCAAGACACATGACACATTTCACTTTAGACAAAAGACAGGGGAATGTTATCAGTCTGCACCTGCTAGCTGGCCAGAGGTGACCACTGACAATTTCATGTTAAGTTGTGTAAAAGCCGAAACTGGCTCTACCTGCAGTCATTAGTAGTCACTGAAGGGAATTTGGTCTCTGTGTGTCCATGGAAAAACCTGTGCTCATTTAGAAATTTAAAGTAGACCTGCAAGCAGTATTAACGGGGTCCAAGCCCCCAGGTGCGTGTTGTACCTGGCGGCCCGCAAAGGTGATGCAAGTCGGACCTGCAGTCCCAGGTGGAGAGCCGGGCCCTGTTGCAGAAAGCTTTCAGAAACGGGGCCCTGCACAGAGATTGGAACACATTCAGTTCAAAACAGTATTTTGGAAAAAAATATTTTATACTTGCTTAATACTAATTTTAGCTTATTCCATGATTTTTCAGCAAGCAGTGGCCCAAGATTCTTGTTAATCAGACCAATGTGGAGCTCTGCGACTAATGTGGCACCAATTGACCACTAGGTGGTGCTCTTGTTGAAAATTCATGAAATATGCAAAGATCATTTTTGTAAACTACTGTTAAATTGACATTTGTGGTATAGAACGGTGCACACAAGGCAGATGCCAGAAATTACACGTCCACCTGCAGATGGCTCTATAATCAAAGGAATGTGCATTTTGGCCAGTAACTCCCACATGAAACCTTCAAACACCTTACATGGATGTGTTCCCTGAATTGAGTTGCATCTTGTGATATAGGCCGTGCCTTTTTTTGCTATGTTTTCGCAAAATGTGCGAAACGTAAGTTTTCGAAGTCCTAGTAGGTGATGAGTCTGATCTGCACGGAACTGTGCACATAGACTCTATGGACCCTAATGATCAAAAGTTATTAAAGGAGACCTATTATGCTTTTCTACATGTTATGACTTATCTACAATGTTATAATGTTGGATGTTGATGTTAAACATGGCCAAACTTTTAAAAAAAATGAGGTTAAAGCATTTATAAGAAATCACTGTGAGCAAAAACCTCAGGTTTCCTCCTCTTCTGAACGCTCTGCTTTTTCTACCAACGGCTCCGTTCTCGGTGATACCGAGTTCCATATATAGTCATGTACTCATGTACTCCCACACTAACGGCACTGTGACGCTCAGTCTGCCTGTTCCGCCCAGCAACAACAGCCTGGTAACATGCTTCAGAGTGGGGGGCCTTAAAGTGACAGGAGCATCTACAGCTTGTTCAGACCATAGACTGTATATAAGAAATGGACGTAGTCATCATGACGTCACCCGTTGGTTTGTGGACTGCCATTTTGAAGCCTCGAGTTTGGCCGATTAGGCGCCGCCATGTCGACTTTTTGCAACCAGGAAGTGCCCAGAAGTGATGATACTGGCGAAGCTAATGGCCGTGTGCGCGCTAACTTGCTTAGCTAGGTGCAACTGTAACTCACGTTAACTGTCATTTTAACAGGGCTGAAGTTTGTCTAGCGAACAACAGTCTTAAAACTAAATGTACTCACCAGAGAAAGTGAACAGCCAACTCCTAATAAGCTTTTTCAACGGCGCTGATTAAATTTACACAGTGCCGAGGGTACGAGTCGGCTCTAGCCTGATTGACAGGTCGCCATGGTAACGACTTGTCAATCATAGATAATCCCGGCCTGAAACAAACTTATGGTGTAAGAAATGCAAAACTGTTAGGAAAATCTTTACCAAAGAACGACAGAGTCACTGGAGTCTCAATGCAAGGAGTCAATACATGCACTGCAATGAATACAGAATTGACTGACAACAAAAGCTTGATAGTCTGCTTTTAAACAACTGGTGACACCGATTTGTTGTTTTTTTCCAGGGTGTAACAAATGCAAGTCACATATTGTCTAACAGCAAAAATCACAGGGAACCAGATCTCATCAGTGTAGATTCTAACTGCAAATGTAGCAAATGCGATACAAATGTAGCCTAATTGTGATACATAGCATTTGTCATCTTGACTCCTCGCTGGTGTTTGGGAGGACAGCTGCAGTGGAGGTGTTCAGCGAAGGGGGCAGTGAGGTGTGTGAAGTCACACATCCCACACTGCAACAAAGAGAGCAGAGGGCAAAAAGAAAGAACATTGGGTACCAGTGAGAGACTGGGAGGTCCACTCCATGTGGCAGATACCACTCGAGATTGGAAAGATAAAAAACAAAAGTATTTCTTGCTCTCCAGCCTTTCAGTCCACTCCACTTCAATCGAACCGTACCAGTAAGCTTGTAAAAAATGTTAGCTTCCTCTCATTGATTGTTTCTTCTGTCTGATTGTCTTCTTCTCTCTTCCTTGCAGGTACACAGGCCGGGTAGTGCAGGATGTGATTAACTTGGGTTCCTATAATTACCTTGGCTTCGCTGAGAACACAGGTCCATGTGCTGACTCGGCAGCCGAGGTCACCATGAAGTATGGCGTCGGCGTTGCAAGCACCAGACAGGAGATTGGTACAAACACAGGCCAAAATACAGACACACCCGATATATTTGCTATCACTGGAACTTAACAGTAGGAATTTGCAGGGATGAATTCACAGTGCTGTAGTGTTGGCTCCATAAGAGATGCGAGTTGTAAATCTAATACATAGATGCATATACAATAGGATACAGTACAGTAGAAGACATCTATAATCTAGACTGAGAGACACCTTGACTCCCTGATTGTCTAGCTCACGGATGTTTTGATGATTTAGGTGCTTTGAAAGATTACAGGTGTCTGTCATTATTTAGCTACAGAAGCAGTAACTTAAAGGAATAGTTCAACACTTTGGGAACTTGTTAGATGAGAAGTGCTAAAGGAGAGGATCGATACCACACACATGTCTGTATGCTAAATATTAAAATGCAGCTGCTTAGCTTAGCATAAGCAGGAGGAACCAGGCAGCTTGGCTTTGTCTGTAAAAAGACATCTGCCTATTAGCACTGGTTAGATCACTATTTAACACATACTGTTTGTTTAATCCATACAAAAACTGAAGTGTAAAAACAAAACTGGCCCTGCCAACCTTAAAGCGACAAGAAAACTTCAGGATGTCACTGCACCCGCCAAAGAAATAGTTTAGCACCTACCCTTTTTAAAACCACAACTTGTCGTTTTTACATACAGTTTTTGTACAAACGAGATACAATATGTTAATTGGTGAGCTTTGCAAGTGTTTGTTGGCGTTTTTGAACTTTGGCAGAGCCAGGCTAGCTGTTTCCCTCTGCTTCTAGTCTTTTTGCTAAGCTAAGCTAACCATCTCCTGTAGCTTAATTTTGAATGGACAGTCCTCTCAGAATTCTCAGCAAGAAAGCAAATGAGCATATTTCCTTAAGTCGACCTGCTCCTTTAACTTTTACCAAGAGATCTCTATTTGCATAAATCTTTAAGGTTCTGATTGGCGTCTGTTTATGGTGATCTGCTATGTGTCTGCATCTTAGGTAACCTGGACAGACATGAGGAGATGGAGAAACTGGTGGCTAAGTTCCTGGGTGTGGAGTCAGCCATGGCATTCGGGATGGGTTTTGCAACCAACTCCATGAACATACCAGCACTGGTAGGCAAGGTAAGACCTCAGGTGATAGATGTTTACTTGCAGGAGCTATGATTTATTCTTGCTGCACACTTTTCCCTCTGTTTTCTATCTCCCCTCTTTGGCTTGCTATTTGTTTCCTTTATGTTGTCATAGCACTTGCCTTCCTCAATGTCCCCTCTCTCCGTCTGTATTCTGTCTCACTGTCACTCACTCTTGTTTGTATTAGTGTATACACTCATGTATTTGAGAAGTAGGATAATTTTCTCAACAACGAATCCTTAAGTTCATCAGAAAAAAGTGAAATTCAAAATCACCAAATTTGGAGATACAGAAGGGTGTGAAAAAGTGTAATCTGAAAAGTAACTAGTAACTAAAGCTGTCAGACATATGTAGTGGCGTAAAAAGAACAATGTTTGCCGCTGAGATGTAGTGGAGTAGAAGTATATTGTTGCGCAAAATGGAAATACTTGAAGTACAAATACCTTGATTTTTTTCACTTAAGTACAATACTTGATTGAATGTACTTAATTACATTTCGCCACATAAAGCAGCTTTCACAGTGTTATTGTCTCAGCACAGATAATCACATAGAAACATCAAATGATACACCACCCAGTCACCAGGCCCACCAACCAGCAAAAATCAGATGTATGAATCTTGCATATTAAAGTTGGTCTGGTGTCCTGCAGGGCTGTCTGATTCTGAGTGATGAACTGAACCATGCCTCTCTGGTCTTGGGAGCCAGACTCTCCGGGTCCACCATCAGAGTCTTCAAACACAACAGTGAGTCTGTGATCACAAATGGGTTCTCCTGTATGTCTCCTGCATTGCATCTGCATTTATAGGTCCGTTCTATTTTTCTTTCCTGCATCCTTGTGTCTATTCCTGTTTGTCACCCCAGTTTAAGTGTTTGCCCATATCTTTCTCTCTAAGTCTCTAGCTTTTATTACTTTTATAGTCCCATTCTGTATTATTGCTGTACTACAGCAATAATGTGTTTACACGTATCCTTCCATATGCTGCATGGAAGGAAGACATACATTACAATGCATACATACGCTATTGGGGAGTTAGCTCTGCCTTCTATCTCTCGGTGTAAGTCTTGTACTGTACTTTGAGTATTTTGAAGCAGATAGTTGTTTCTTTTTAGAAAAATAAAATGAATTATGGCTTAAATTGTTTACGCGGGCTCACTTGTCACACTGTCATGAATAACGTTTTGTTAATGTTACTAGTAACAAGTGTTGGGCAAGTTACTCTGAAATTATAATAGCTTAAAAGTTACTTATTACTCCTTAAAAAATTAATAATATTATGCATCACTGGCTGTAGCGGCCGGAGTGTCTTTCTACAAGTTTCACATCGCTGTGCTGCTTTAGCAGATGCTTCAATAAATCAGATGTAGAATGGTTCGCAGTTGAAAGCTTTTTGCTGGCTGCAAAGGACCACAAAGTTCTTTGCATATTAGACTGTGACACAATAGTGGCACAACTTACAGCTGTTGAAAGAACACCTCTCCCTTTCCATTCTTCCTTTAGCTTTTGATATCAAGGATGATGCATTCAGTAACGCAGTGGTACTTGGATTAGTAACTTTAATATTATTACTGTTTTTGAAATATTAATCCCTTATACAAATAGTTACTGGAAAAAGTAATAATATTACAGTAACTCATTACTGGCAAACACTGTTAGTGACACCTGTGCTTTTCCTGATATAAGTCAAATTGTCATTGAGCTCTATATTCTTTCTGTAACACAAACGTCATTATATTCGCACCAAACAATTATTTAAATTAAATTGACATGAATTATAACTTATAATTTGTGTGTGTGATTAGTTGTTAAACATTACTAGCGACTTATTTTTATAACTGTTGGGCTAACTAGCCGCAGCGTGGCTCTGCAGCTACACCTACATAAAAGCATTTTTATCAGAGAATCTTGTTGGATTAGTTGATATTATAATTTAGTGAATAATCAAGCTGAGTCAGCTTCTGTAATATAATTATTCGGATGCCGTTACTTTTTTCTGTGTAATTAGCATCTAATAATTACAACCAACCTTTCACATCTAGTTAGCTACAAGCTAACTAC
Source organism: Micropterus salmoides (assembly GCF_014851395.1). Taxonomy (NCBI): domain Eukaryota; kingdom Metazoa; phylum Chordata; class Actinopteri; order Centrarchiformes; family Centrarchidae; genus Micropterus; species Micropterus salmoides. The sequence continues at coordinate 24,251,391 of NW_024041039.1, read as the reverse complement.
CCCAAACTCCTCAGCTTGCTTAGAACCAGTTGCTTGTCTGTTTCTACTGCTATGTCTGTATACTAACTTGTTACCCTGTCAGCTATAGCCACAAACAAACAAAATACACAAGTTCATTTCACAAGTGTGGGGTGGGGGGGGAGTGATTGGTTAATTTTTTTTTCTTACTAAAATACAAGGTCCCTGAACAGTTGAAATACAACTAATGTGCTAAGAACAAGAGCAACTTTATTGAAGAATCTGCTACTCAGTATTGAGGGGTTTGTTCAAACTTTGTTTGGGGGTATATTGAAACTGTGTAGGTGAGTGTGAATTTCCAACAAGTGGTTTTCTGCAACTGCTATTTTGCCACCACAACTTTCATTTTGAATGTAACACTCTCACACTGTTTTTCTTGTCAGACATGCAGAACCTTGAGAAACTGCTGAGAGAAGCCATAGTTCATGGGCAGCCCAGGACTCACAGACCATGGAAGAAGATCCTCATAGTGGTAGAGGGCATTTATAGGTAGCTTATTCATTTTCTTTGTAAGATAGACTTTTTAAGTAAAACCTTTTATTACACTATAAGGCATTTTAAATTTTGTTGTACTGTATCTCTTTATTCTTTATATTTTTTTTCTCAGCTTTGTGTTTTGCGGTTATTCAAATGGTAACTTGATGTGTTGGTGGAGAGCACATCAAAATAAGTGTTATCAGTGCTATCAGAGAATGAGTTCAAGGGCAGAGACAACAATGTTTTACAGATAACCATGTTAAAATTGTTATTGGCCAAAAACAGGGGAACAATGTGAGTTTCCCATTTTAAACTCCCCATGATTTCCTTCCTAGTTTTAACAAGAACACTGCCTAACTTAATTGCACAAACAATAGTTTTATTTTGCACATTAGTCAACTGATTTTGGCTGTAAGTTCTATACCGAGCAAAACACTGAAATTCAATCTAATTATTAACTTTTTTTAAAGCTAGTTCTCTGTATTAGCTTAAAGAGGTGGTATTATGCTTTGAGTTATATACCCTTTTTGTGCATGTAATAGGTTTGCAAAGTGAAAAAGACCAAAGGGAGTTCCCATCTCCCACAGAGAACTCTGCTCTGAACTACCTGAAAACTGCTCGTTTGTAGTCCAGTTGCTTCCCTTTCATCCTTGTGACGACACAGGGAAGAAAGCTGAAATGCGCCCCATATAACACTTGCCAAGCAGCTACTCCGTCACGCCCTCAAAAACACTGAGATGCAGCACACCCCTCCTCTCCCTTCCAAACACTAGCTACCCTCCAGGCAGTTAATGGACATAAAGTTGTTACTGTGGTGTAGAGACAGAGCTCAGTTATAACTTTATGGATGAAAGATACATTTGCTACAGATTAATAACTCGCCACTCTGAAACTCTGGCTCCAGTCCATGTTGCCAAGCTGGTCGGCAACATGTAGCCTATAGCTGAAATAATAATAATAATTATTATTATTATTATTAATAGTAATTTAGGGACAAGATGTATCACTCCATAGCTAAAACGAAGCCTTCAACACAAGGTGAAAAGAGGAGCTGCAGCAAAATAAGATTTTGAACCTGAAAATTAGCATAATACCACCCCTTTAATAATCAGGCAAAGCAATGCAAGTCAGTTGAAGTCTTACACAAATGCATGCAAAAACCAGGCTCCCAGAAAAAGTACTTATCGATGGTTCATATGGTTTCATTGGGTTCAGCAGTATCAACCCTCTTTAGCTCTTATTGGTTGAACACACAGTGAGCAACTTTGATGGGTTACCTGATGCTGCCAGAGGGTGAAGCTGCACTATACAGTAATCTGCAGCTTCAAGATATAAGCAAACCATGTGCTTTTGTTTGGTGCTCTGGTATATTCTTAAATTAGTTACCGTACCCATATTTGTTAACATATTTGAGATGTCCACTGTTATTCAGATAAAGTCTGTTCAGTAGTTGACAGGTCCCAGCAGTTTTTAAACCTGAGTGGGGAACACTGAACGCATCAGGACATTTTGCTTGAAACTGGCTATAACACCTCCTACATTGCCTTTTCCTCCCTGCAGCATGGAGGGCAGTACAGTGCGTCTGCCGGAAGTGATTGCCCTGAAGAAGCGCTACCGGGCCTACCTTTACCTAGACGAGGCCCACAGCATAGGGGCCCTGGGGCCGAGAGGGAGAGGTGTGGTCGATTACTTTGGCCTCGACCCCTGTGATGTGGATGTCATGATGGGCACTTTTACCAAGAGCTTTGGCGCTGCAGGGGGATACATTGCAGGGAAAAGGGTGAGGATGGAGGATTGTTTTACCATATCACTGGATTTATTTTATTGCCGTTTTGTTTGTTTTGGAAGGCTGAGGTATAAAGAAAGATGTACACCTAATTCATACCAGCTGCAGCATAGAAGAACTATCAATAGAAGGACATCAATGTGATGACTTCAATTTATAAAAGCTAAATGCTAGATTCACCAAAATCAGTAGTCTAGGGATGTGTCATCAAGTCACAGGGTCTACCTTACAGTGAAGTGTTAACCTGCATGTCTTTCAAACATTGTAACTAAACAGTAATTGATGGATGGTAGTTTTAATTAGTTTTTACTACGTTTTTTTTTCTCAACTTCATAAAAGGCACTTTGCATTGGATGTCAGAGCCTATTATATTTTTTACAATATGTGCAAAACTGTAAAATTTTAATAATTATGTAAATGTAGTAAGTAATGGGCATGGTTTTATTCTCACAGTAAATCTAAAGTAAAGTCCCAAACACTCAATGGTTGTAGGGACTGTAGAGAAATTAAAGCTTTTCATGCATATCTACTTACACCTTCTGTGTATCTGCTGGGTTTAGGAGCTTATTGAGTACCTGCGCTCCCATTCCCACAGTGCGGTCTACGCCACCTCCATGTCTCCTCCTGTGGTGGAGCAAATCATCACTTCTATGAAGTGCATTATGGGAGAGGATGGCTCCACGATCGGTGAGTGGTACAACAATATTAAAAGGTACCATGTGGAGTTTTTGACCTGTGGCCTGTACTATGAAGCGGGGTAACTGGCTTATCCAGGTAACTTCAGGAGTTGTGACGTCGGGTGTAACTTCCCGGTTAACCCGTACTAGGAAAGGTGGATAGGATAGGTGTTAACCGAGGTCTGTTGCCATGGCAATTTGCGCTGCATCTCTAAACATGGTTAACTGAGTACAGATTACTCAGTGTTTAATGATGAGAACTAGGATATTAATACACACCGCTTCATAAAACATGTTTAGATTTCTTCCTGATTTGTTCCACTGCGGCTGCTATTAAGTTCAAGAACACAACAGCATTACGTTCAGACAGCGAGCCCTGCAGCCTCTGTGATTTTAGACAGGAAATCTTAATTAATGAACGGGACAGTTTCTTAGATGTAGCCCATCTGTAGTCTATATTTGAATTCTCCTGTGTTTTCACATATTTAGATTGACTATTTTACGTGTCCAAAAAATACGGAGCCAGGGTGGGGGTTAATAACCGAGGGAAAAAAAATCTTAGATGAAAGTGTGAAATTTACAAGAAGAAAAATCTGAAATTTCCTGAAATCAATGTCATAAAAAATCAAAAATCACTCTGTTTTCTTCTGAATACCCCCAATCCACGGCAAAGTCTCTAAAGTGCATGATAGTGATTGTGGGCTAAACTCACGAGTATTTCCTCACTGCTAAATCCAATTGCAAAGTTTAATAGAACTTTCCAGTGCATGCATACTACACAGCAGACGTGTGTGTGTGTGTGTGTGTGTGTGATGTTGCACCCCTGCAAAGTTAAGTTTCTCTCATAAATGTGTGATTTATAATGTCAGAGAATATTCAAGTTTTTTACTTGTAGATTTATCTTATTTTAAACTCCCTTCGTAGTACAGGCCACTGGTGTCCCTGTGGAGCAGTTTTTTAATGAGGGGATGCCCGATTAGTTTTTCTGACTCGCATGCAATACACATGCCTACCATCAGTCTCACCCTATTCCACTGATCTACAGGTGAAAGCAATGCGCCGACAAAGGCAGGGAAGAAGAAGACTGCTAGCATGTAAACATGGATGTGAACAATACAGGTTTCAAACTGTTTTATGAGGAAGGAAATATGTTCGATACATCTGTCACCTCAAGGATGAACACGTTTTGGGCAGTAAAACTTAAATTAAACAGAACTTTTGTTTGTTTACAAGAAAACTCCACAGGGCACCTTTAAATTATCCCTGACTGGTTCTCAGATGTAATGAATACATAGCATGTCGGTATGTTTTGTCTTTGCTAATTTGTACCCTAATCCTGAAGTGGGATTCATAAAGTGTGTGATTCAAATGTACTCATTTGTAACAGTGTTTGTTCATTGTCTACTCTCCATAAATGTAACAGGTACAGGGAAAATTGATAGGGCATCTTTTTGCCAGCTCAAACAGTAGCATCGCAACGTTTATTATGACATGTCAAAAGACAGAGCTTATGACAAGGTCAGACATTTTGCTCTTCAGATGAATGAAGCATCTGACGCCAACAAAGCCTCTCAATGAATAACATAGATCAGATACTTTAATAGCTAAGAATCTAAAATGAATTAAGAGAGACAACCATCAGACTTGCTTAGCCTCTTTCTGCTCTGATACTGTAAAAAGAATCTAACCTTAGGTGCTGTAATTGTCTTTAGTTGCCACCAGGTGTCAGTGCAAACTAATGAACTGTAAGAGATCACAGCAGTCTCATATAAGTTACACCAGTTTAGATACATTAAATGGTATCTCTCTTACACTTTTTTTTTCAGTTGGTTCAGAGTTTTTGGGTGCGCGTGTACTAATGTGACTTTTGATTTTCTTATCATGATAAACAGTGTTGTGAGTCTAATAGATATTGGTAAAAAACTTGATTTATGCTAGTTTAACTGAAAACTGAGGTTATTTGTTGGTAAATCAGTACTTTATTAGAGGGCTGGTAAAATTTGTTCACAGAACTTTTGTGACAAAGACAAGCCATCTTAGTGTAACACCTGTCTAATGTTGTCCTTAAATGTTGTCATGTTGCACTTTTAGTGGACGAATGTTACTTTAACAGGCACAGTTGTCCCTAAGGATTGCTGGCTGAGGCATAGAGCAAGAATATTTCAGTGAATTAAGGGTTTATGTCGACCACACCGGAGTTGTTGGAACAGTGACAAAGACAGTTTTGGTGAGTTTTATTTTTTTTATGTCCAGTGTGAACAAAGTGTATTTTACAGTGATCAGCCACTGCAAGGTAAAATTACTGTTTTTGAAAAGCCAGGACCGGAAAGTTAAATCTGACAACCACAACCACTTCTAGGATCATTCACCCATGCCCAAACTGCACAAAAATATTTGGCTCGAGGATAGACCTCTATGACCATCTGAAGACACGCGAGGACAGTCAGTTAGACCAGAGTGATTTTGTTGTGTGTGACATTTAGTGGCAGAGAATGCCACATACAGCTCCTTTTTAAGATAACTTATGTTACAAAGGTTACTCATTTGTATGGTCAGTGTTTTGTGACTAGTTGTGAACCAAATGTGTGGGCAAATGAAAGAGTTCGCAGTCTTGTGTTGGATGCAAAGTTAGCTTTTCAAAGAACCCAGAGAATATCCTGTGGGAGAAAAACATTACAGAGAAACTAAAAACTTGATCTCCCCATGGTGCCTGCATGCTGTAACCCTCAGATATTTTTTCACACTCGTCTCATTAATGTGATTGTTTTCAGCTGCTTGTCAACCTTCTTTTTTCATCTTTTCAAAGCATCATCAACCTTGCTCTGAATAATCTTTCTTTTCTTTTCCAACCAAAAAGATCAAATGTGGTAACGGGGGAAAAAGGAAACATGTTTGGAAAAGAGAATAGTCTGTGTTTAACTCTGACGCTTCATGTACATTTTATTTTAATCCAGCACAGTTCTTTGTTTTGTTTTTTTTAACTTTCAGTAGTAAATTGTACTGAATAGAAATGATGGACATTCAGTACAGCTGTATAAATATCCACTAACTGTACATTAACTGCACATCAGCTTGTGATCAAATGTATGCCGCTGAATGTTCAACATTATTTGCAGTTTTACTTAAATAAATTAACTGAGATTATGTGTAACATGTTCTAGTCTAGCGTAGTAAATAGCGGTCAGCACACTAAATAAACTAGATAATTATTAAAAACATGTCCTTTGCAAACATTTGGTAGAAGTGTAGTTTACTTTCATCGTATTTTGCTGTCAACTCTCAAAATCTCTTCTCATCACTCCAAGGCCGTGAGCGCGTGCGGCAGCTGGCAGAAAACACAGTCTATTTCCGCAAGAGGCTTCGAGAAATGGGCTTCATCATTTACGGCAACGAGGACTCGCCTGTCGTACCCATGATGCTCTACATGCCTGCCAAAATAGGGTGAGCCTCGAGCTTTGACTGGCTGCTGTTAGTAGACTTTAGAAGTATTTAAATCAATAGAGTGTGGTAGATAATATTTGGATTGGATATCAGATATTGATACTTTATGATTCTGACAATATCAGGGTTCATTTCTTTTTGTCTCAAACTTTAGTAAGATGACTATCTTTGTCTAAATCAATATTTTGAATACAGTATTTTTAATCTTTTAAAAGTATAATTTTATCGGTTTAATATATTTTGCTCAAAATTAATAAAAGTAAAAAAATATATTTAAAAAATAACAATCAGATCAAAACACTTTATTCATCATTTTCCCAGACTTTTTTTATTTAAAATCTTAACTTAAAGCCTACTTACTGGCTTTTTCCAGGGCTTTCAACCCCATTTCTTTCTGAGTAGATGTCGTTTGTTGCCCCTTGAGTAAAGTTGTTTTTTGGTTGTTTTTTTTACTGACTACACATACTCAACCTATCAGCAGTGCAACACTTTTCTTTTCAGGTCTCCGTTGAGCTGACCAGTTGTGTCATTGTCTTTATAGAACCCACGTTGTGTCTTTGAGTCATTCCGGTTTTGTCTTTGTGTTTATCCCCCCAGAGCGTTTGGCAGGGAGATGTTGAAGAGAAACATCGGGGTGGTGGTCGTGGGCTTCCCCGCTACACCCATCATCGAGTCCCGGGCACGCTTCTGCATCTCGGCCGCCCACACAAAACACATGCTCGACAGGGTAACTAACTGCCTTCGCCGCTCAGCGTCTTTTAGACAGAGGAGATCTCCTGGGGCAAACGACGAGATCTTCATTTGAGAACTTTTTATTTCCTAACTATCTATCTACCGTAAATTCCACCTCAACTGGACAATTGAAAAACGTGGTTTTCTTTAGACAGGATTAGAAAAAGATTTTATGGTCTGCATTATTAAAACCTGTTAAATCATGGCCACTAAAAATGCTTATAGGGACCACTGAGGGACGCCTCAAACCCGGCAGTTAACTCACACTGGTGAAACTATTCTCCAGCTCCTACACCCGCTTCATTTTCATAAGAAGTATTTTTAGACCGCAACACCTGTAGTTGCAAGTGTATTGATGTTGACTAGTCGTGCGTAGCCAGATCTCGCTGTGCTCTGCCTACACAGGAGGTCGGGCTGAAGCTGTAATTGTTCAGTGAGAAACACTTTGGGTTGTTAGAGTTAGTCAGAATTGTCAGTCCCAAGCCTTAAAGAACTAAGCTCACTGGTGCTTTTGCCAAATATACTTCCAGTGGGCTATGACTAATTACAAGAAACAAATCAAGCTTTTGTCAAGCCTTCAGCTAGTTTGCTGGATAATTGATGTTGAGTCCAGAAGGAGGAGAACGGTGTTAATGCCTACGTCTCATTGTTGGCAGGCTTATCTCAGTGAAACTGGCTGGTGCAGTTGCAGCAGATCTTTTGTTACACTCTTTAAAATGTGGGCCCTCCTGTTCCCAAGTTAGTGTAATGACCTTCAGATTTCGTGCAACTAAGCCTAAGCAAAGAGATCATAATGACATTAAAGGAATGAAGAGCAGTCCAATGGGTGGAAAAACAGTGTAATTTAAACTTGTGACCCCCTGCTTCTGTAGATGTCTTTGAGTCACTTTAGGAGCATTGAATCCCTCCCAGCCGTGTGTCTGGCTACGACAGAGGCCACTAAAACAGAAGAGTCTGTCACTCTGGGATTAGCAGGGAGGGTATCGGGGAAAACGTTAGCCGGATCACTCTGCAGGTTAACGTACAGTGTCTTCACAGCATATTCCCAGTGAATTTAGAGTTCAGACCTCCATTCAAACCGTTCTCTTTGCTCATTGTGTTGCTCTGCGTAAGTGCAGACTGTTCAGCTTTGATTTCAATTGGCAACGCGTCAAAAAGCCGCCCACTCCTCTCAACGAGGGCTCTCCTTCTACTATACTGAGCTTGCTGCAGACCTGCCTGTCACCGTCTGAAACCTCAGTCTTTCTCTCATTTAACCCTGAACATAGATCATTTGACACGTTGGGTGAAGCTTCTCTTAATTGGGTGTTTCTCATGGCTCAAGCTGGCCCTGATGCATACTGCGTCTCCAGCAAGCGCTGCTGTATCGGGGGCCTATTATCCAGTCTTGTTCTCCTTCTTGGCCTTCAAAAAAATTAAATAAAATAAAGCGAAGAGACAGGGAGTGGGAGTATTGTAGTGCTTTTATCTGTCATGATGCTAAAATCTCTTTTTGTTAGCCTTCCTCTCTGTATCTTCCTCTCGTGCTTTGATGTGTCGTGTCGATTTGCGTGTCTCTTTTATCTACTGGTGAGCTTTCGCAGTTTTGCCTTCTCATTCAAACACACCCACACACGTACACACACACACAAACCTAAATTCTTGTATTATTGCCCCTCCAGAGAACTTCACTGACCACATTGATTCCCTAACCCTGAAGCCTTAAGCCAATGTTAAATCACATTAATCTACACTGACATTTTCAAGAAGTGAAAACAGACCAAAAAGACTTTTTGGGTATCCTGTGGAAACAGTAGGACTGGCATACACGCAAGCAAAGTCAGTGGAAAGAGATTCACTAGTTATTAGGTCCACAAATTGATGTAAAAGGCACAGCAGGTTACAGCTGCACCAGTCAGTGTTTTTATCCTCAACCGTAGCAAACCTACAGAGAATGATCACCTGACTGTGCAGTTTCCCTTGGCGCTGTGGAGATTATTAGCATTTCTCAGCCTGTTGTTTTAGTTTTCCGGCCCACAGCCTCACTGTTTTGGTTCAGTCTCGCTGCTCTCATTAACCTTGTTTTCAGACGAAAGCTCTGAAAAACCAACTGCATGCTACCTTCCTAGCACCAGACACAGTTAGCGACTAGCTGTGAGGGGAGCGAACTCCCTAACATTTGTGAGGTGGCCAGAAACACATCTCCAAATCCCTCTCTGGTCCCTCTGCAGGTCACCTAAATAGGCAAGTTTTTGGTAACACGTTCGCCATGTCAACTTTCATTAGGTGCGTTTGACTTCTTGCGGCGCGGCGCTGACTTAACGTGATGCATGCTGGACTTCACATAACATGACATGCTAGTTAGAAATTTCAGAATCGGTTTATTTCAGGTATGTGTACACAGACGAGGAATTTGACTTAGGATTGTACATTGCCCACGATGTGCTTACTCATACAATGATACAATGATACAATAATAAAATCAGACACAGGCTACAGTATAGAGAACACCAATATACACACTATAAACAAGAACAAATTTTGTCTGACTTTTGCTGGTGCTGCAAAACGTCACCATGTCACATGACATTAAAACCTCGCGGGAGAAAAGCGGCTTTAGTCGCTGACTCCGGCTGCCCAAAATTGGAACCACCTTTTGCCTGATCTAACGGCATTTTTGTTTTTGAAAGATTTTTGCAAATGCTGTGAGATCGGTCATTGTTCTAAGCTCACAGTAAGCTCACGCAGGTAGAATGTGTCCGATGCGCCGTTTTTATTCCCCGCCCCTGCAGTTACCTGCAGCTCACATTAGACTATCAAGTCGGCGAAAGTCCGCCGCAGTCATCTCGAACGCACCAAACGTTGTGTTCACAGCTTGTTGCGCTGCCCCCAAGTGGACAAAATATAATTTAATGTAGCTTTATATTAAAACGGTCTATCATATTTCAGAAAGACATTTGCATGACACTTCAAAGTAAATTTTCAAGTTGCCTGAAACCTCCAATTGCATTTTTTTTGTACCTGCACTTCCATTAAAATCCAGCCAGGACTGGATAGTCATCCCTAAATTGTATTTTTGTTGTTGAACATATAACTTCTTGAAATTTAGAGATTTTTTATTACATTACTCAGAAATCATTTTAAGCACTTTTAAGACTGAATATCTTCTCTTTGGGTGAAGAGTGTTCAAGAATGAACAACTGCTGCTTTTTAGATGACGTATCTGTATGAACTCGTCGCCTCCTGTGCCCAAACCCACTGGTGACTTCACCTCACACATAGTAATGAAAAATTGGAAAGACTGGGTCCATCTGCAGCATAAACGTTAGTGGTGTTTTCGGTTTCAGCCAAAGCTTGTGATTTAATCTTACAAGACAGGTTTGTTTTCCATAAAAACCTTGCTCGGTGCAGTTTTAAATTTCCTCGAGCCACATATTGCCCTTCATGGTGACAGCTTTTTTATTATACAAATGTCTCCACAGGCGCTGAGTGCCATCAGTGAAGTAGGAGACCTTCTTCAGCTCAAGTATTCCCGACACAGAATACAGCCATCTTTGGCGCGGCCCTTTGACGATAATGTGTATGAGGACATTGACTGATGGACCACTCTTCTCCTGAAGTGGCGTGAACCTGAGCAGCCCCAGAAAATACAGAACTGGTCAAGATGGATCACAAGTCTTCCACAAGGACCAAGATGTGCGCAGGTGCTTCTTGTTACTCGCTTGCCATGATGTAACCCCCGCCAACAAAAGGAACACATTAAAAAAATAAAAAAAAAATCATGTAATTCCACTTTGCCTTACCTAAACATGCAGAACTTGTGATGAACACACATTGGAAAAAAACGCACCTCTGCTTTTTCCTTTTATTACCTTTTAGTTCATGATTTTGGGGCCAAGAATTTATTTTGTTTGTGTGTGTGTGTCTGCAGTTCTTGTAGCATTCGTCCTGTGCTTGTGTATGTGAAGTGGACAAACGTCAACTTTCCAAATGTTTCTGAAATGGTGAGCTGCTGGGATTTATTTTTTTCCTAATGTGGCTCTAAAGTGAACTTTAAGTGTCATTACTTTCAAACATCAATCTAAAGAACAAGACTTGGCCTTTTATCCAGTACCATTCAGATTAGTGATTGCCATACGCTGAAAGCACTGGATGTTGCATTGTTTGGACAGGGCCACGTGACTAAAATGAGATTTTATCACTGTCTGTCTGTTAGCAAGGCATCACACAAAGTGAAATGGATTTTAAGGATTTTGTAATTAATGATCTAGTTCTGGATTTTTGTTACCATTAGACCATTTTTGTTTCACCATTCCTGAACTGGGAGTGGGTACTCTTGCTAGAGGGCTTCTATTTGTCAAAGGTGGTTTTATATGTTGACGCAGGTATAACCTTTCAACATTTCTTTTTAGGAAACAATATTCGTCTAAAAAGCCCTGTTAATGACACCTAGAGACCGTATTGCTGCTACTTAACTTAACATTTTTGAACCAACAAATCTTCTGATCACATTACATTGCTCTCATTGTTCTTGACAGGCTAAAAATATAAAACCTCAGAGTTAAGTGTGCCACTTTTATCGCCAGTAGTGTTTGATGTAGCACTACAAAAAATGATGCCAAATATCAGGGGATGCTGAACTTCAGATAATTACCCTGATCAATCCCAATGACTTGTAAAGAAATAGTTTAACATTTTGGGGGAAATACTTCTGTGATAAATATGAAGCTACAGCCAGCAGGCACTTAGCTCCACTAGCCCGAGAGAGGTATCATTCTTCTCATCTAAATTTAAAACGAAGCCCGAAAAGCTTTCCTTTTAAAGCCGGGTCATTGGGGGTATCGGGTTAAACGTCTAATGCTTGCTATAGCAAGCTAATTTACTTAGCATAATTAGCATTCAAAAAAGCCATGTAAACAAGAAGGCTTGAATTACAGCTTGAGAACTTTATTCACTTGAGCTAACACCAGCTCTGGGTCAGTGCAACAGTGCCAAAATGGAAATGGATCGTAAGTACTAGTGAGCATTAGCCATGGTATTGTAATGTAAGAGTATGTTGGCCACACACAGAGGAAAAGTCCTGTTTTGAAAAAGTCCAACAGTCAGATTGTGGGGTTAATATTTTCATAAAAATCCCATCAAAATCATCAAGCGTGTCTGCAACCACTCCAAATGCAAGAAGAAAAACACTATTTTTAGTGTAATACTCAAATCGACAGCTATTTAGTCTTCCAAAGATTTACGTGCATCTTTTGCTTAGAAATGTAATTATCAATTTGGATAGTTTTGTTGAAAAAAATTCATCTGGATTATATCTTAAATTCCACTGGTCCAAACATGTGGAATATACTTTATTATGCTCCTTTTAAAGAAATTTTAGTATTTTTTTAGATTGCACCCATCCATAGTCAGTGGATAACTTAAAAAGTGGTATTAACTGATTAACAAAACTTAAGAAAGCAGTGTTGTAATTCAGACTGATAGTACTGCTGTTGGAAAGAAATGTCTTTTGAAGCTTAAATGGAGAAATTAATCCAGTTATCCGTTAATTTGGCTGGCCTCTTGTTCCCACAGCTATGTTACATGTCGCCATCACTGGCATCCTTCATAGATTTTACTTGACCAACTTAGTGTGTATTGTAGTTTAACGTATTAAAGATGACCTCAAAGATCAATTTTAACATGACTCTCAGACTGTAAGGCCAGAGTCATAATTGTTAAATTATCTGCTCAATATAAAGCCCAGGTTATTGGTAATAAATGCTGAAGTGCTGAATGCTGAAAATTTTTACAAATGTGATACTTCTGTCTCCAGGCCAGAACATCTAAACTATTTATACTAAACTAATCTGGATGTGATCTAGCGCTGGTTATAATATCTTTCATTTTCACCATATCTCTTAGGTGCTTATTAGTAATAACCCCATTGCTTTGTGTCTGATAAGGTTGTTTTAATGCCTTGTAAAAAAAGTGCTATCTTTGTGCTGTGACTCCAAGGTCTTTAATAACTTTATTCAGGGTGTGACTTGGTGTGTGTGGGGGGGGTGTCTGCGCGTGAGTGTGTGTGTGTGTGTGTGTGTGTGTGTGTGTGTGTGGGCGCATGCTCTTGCATGTTATGGGTATTAATGTGCGTGTTAATGCACTTTTACCTTGCTTTTTTCCCATCCACGTACGCAACTGTCCATTAAAGTGTTGGTTTGTCTTAACGTTGTGCAACGTGTAATGTATGCACACTGACAAATACTGTGTAACCACTCGTTTCTCATACTGATGCACGTACAGTAAGAATTAGTCATAGAAGCTGCTCTGCACAACAGCCAGTGATGCTCAATGATATACACTGTTCTGCTACACGTAACTGTTTTGAATGTTGCCATAAAAATCCACTTTATTCAGAAAGTTTAACTACCTGCCTAGGCTTCATGGAGGTTCTTAATTTTTCTTCCATTTTAATGTTTATCTGTTACTGTAAATGGGAGATGTTTGTTATTTAGTTTCCTCACTGTAGAAAAAGACCTGATTCTTGGAATTACAGATTGTCAATTAGCTAAAAGCTAGAGTTACAATATAACACATGTAGATTCAGAATGTCTTTCTACGTATTTCTAAGATTGCACACAGGAAAGTCATCAAATGATACTACAAAAAAAGGCATTTTAATATCAAAATATGATTATTTGAAACCCCAAGTTTTAATGATGCTGTTCTTAATATAAAGTGTGTGTATATATGCAGTATCTTCAGAACTACTGGTACATCTTTGGTCTTGAAAAAGAGATTCACAAACTCAGAAAAAACTTCATGCCTTTTTTTTTTTTAAGGTCTGTAAGTTTTGTTGGTGGTCTAAGATGGAATATGGTCCCAATATTTTGTACAGTCTATAGTGGTCCACTGAAAAGGAGCTATTCAGAATTTTTTTTTTTTTTTTTACCATAGAGTAACATGGGAACGATGGTTATCACTATTACTGGCAGCTTTTGCTCGAGTGTGCCAATAATAGAGACAGTCATTTCAGTGGTTGAGTACAAGTTAACACACATCAGAGATGGATATAGTGCCTTTGAAGCAAATGATTTTCTAAGAATTCTGATTATAGTTAAGTGTCATAACTTGATTGTTCATTTTTACAGCCTTATTTGACTTATTTTACTACTTTTTCTTAAACAGTACTTATGATTAGCACTGGATGTGTTCTCGGTGTTGACTAATTGCCATGCGATCATAGAAAATGCACTATTTAATATGTAAAGTGTCACCCATGTCAGTGGTATTAGTAGATCATTAAAACAATAAAAAACAAATTAAATTTTGTAAAGACTCATCTTTAACACACCTAGATAATCTGATAAACTACCTTATTTTATCAGTCCAATCAGGGCGTAGCAACCGTAACTGGGCAATGTACGCGTGTCAAGCTAGGTATTCTTTCACTTGTTGAAGCGGTGTGTATTGGTCTGTAGCAAGACCAATATAAAGAGCTTGGTGGGTGGTGTCTTTAGCCTTTCCAACACCAAAGGCACAAGAGCAAAAGTGTAAAGAATGAACGGTGTGTTTGCTGTAAATGTGAGCATGACAGGTTAAGCCTCTCACCACAAGCCCAACTCGTCCAAGTTGTTCTTGCTGAGTTACAAAGAGAAACTGATGCCTGCCTCTGCAGACAATTGGCTTTCTAGGAAGGAGGTACAGCATTACCAGCATCTTTGGCGTTACGGGGTTTCCCTATAGAGTTGTATTGAGGATTCTTAAAGTGGCGTGTCTCCTCTTAAAACATATCTGTCCTCTGCTTAGCCACATCTTCCACCTGTTGCTGTACAAGGGTGAGTCAGTACTCACAATTTGGCAGCATCCTCATCTAGATTCTTCTTCGTTTTACTTTTTTTGGCTACTTCTCCACACTCCCCTTCTTTCTTTTTTGCTTATCCATCTTGACAATTGACCAAGACAACTTCCTTCCACAGATGTTTGGCTCTGAGGCAAGAAAGAGAGAGGACAGAGGGGGAGGGCCGGCACTAAGAGATGTGATTGGTCCGGCCGAGTGTCATTGGGCTTTATATTGGCCTGTCATCTGCAAAAATGATAACCAGATTACCAGTCCAGCAGTGGTTGTCCTGCTGTCTGGTTTTGACCCTTGCCAGCCTCACCTTCCCATAAGCCTTTGCACCTCTTTTTGTTAATAAAATCACTAAACTGCATCAAATCTGCATTTGAGTCCTATCCCCCAATTTCCTTTGACCCACTAAACAGCAATGACAAAAATGTTTTTTTGCATGATCATCAGGCATCTGCAGTGGTTGCTGCTTGTTTGTGCTGGCTTGGCTCCATGCAGCCTCCACATCTGTTGGCCAGATTTGAGGAACTGATAACATGGCTGCAAAAGTTAGTTTTTGATTTTGTTTAATCTTTTTGCAGTCACTCAAAGTACAGTCGAAAACAATAAAAAGTCCCTCCCCCTTTGAATGGTTACATAACTGCTTTTTCTCGCAGCAGTATTTAAACCTCAAGTTCTCTCCCCCTCACTCTCCTGCAGCTTGATCTTTTTCAACTCCTCATTTTTTGACACTCATCTTTCCTGCAAAAATGGCCACAGCTGGTAAGGTAGGTACATCCAGGAGTGCTCATACTGTATGTTACAACTTTAATGGTTTAGTGAGTGTTTCAGATTCTGGTATAAGTATAGTCAAATATAGTAGGTAGTAAAATGAAACACCAGAAAGACTATGCAACAACCCCTATATTAATATATTTTAGTGTTCATAATGTTTTCATGTTTTCTGATAATGTCTGGTTATCCAGTGGTTAAAGCGTGGATGGGTGTAATAGACCAAGGGGATACCTGACAATGCGTTCTAGTGTTCTCATGTGCAGTGTTTTACTGTAATTCTCATTACACGTGTTTATTTCACTTGTACATACTTGCAATTGTTATTTTTACTGCAATCAAAATGTATAATAATATAAAACCTGCAAATCTCTTTCTGATCCGCCTGCCTCAGTGAAATATTGCATGTCTTTTTTTGACTTGGCACACCGTCTGAAACTATCCAGACAGTTTTGTGCAACTATGGACATTGGCAAAGATTTGGGGTTCGCAGGCCAAAAAACAGAATGGTGGAAGAATTCATTTTATTTCCACAGTGCACAAAAAAATTCAAGGCAAACTACTTAATTCATCAAGACTGACAAGTGATATACTCAGCACTTTACTCAGTCACAGTAAATTTCCTACATTAAATGATACCGTTCTAATAATGTATTTGCCAACTAACTTGTGTGCACTTTAAACCATTGATTATCATGTGATGTTTGCTTATTCAGGAGCAGCCGTATCAGAGAAATGGAAACCTTTGTGCTCTACTGTTAACATGTTATTAGAAATGTGCAGGGAATATGTGAAGCCCATTTTTTTTAAGGTTTACTTTGATAAACAATTGACTGGTGGCGTTTATGCCAATTTGATGCCTCTAGATGAGTGTTTGCCTTGAAACCATAGCACAAAGGATAGCAACATTTTATCCCATGCTCAACTAGGTACAGGAAAATGCAACGAAATTCTTGAAAGCTCTCAACTGGTCATTGGCCAGATAAATGTAAATGTGCTTGGAATTATACATGCTACTTGAGCGGGTGCTTGAAGGATTACAGGAAACTGTCATGGCACCTTTCCTGAAACCCATCCTAGTATATTTAAATTTTAATTAGTAATAATTTCATGTGGTGTCACCGCCCACTAGGTCATCAAGTGCAAGGCAGCAGTGGCCTGGGAGCCCAACAAGCCTCTGGTGATTGAGGAGATTGAGGTAGCTCCGCCCCAGGCCAACGAGGTCCGCATCAAGGTGAGAGATGTCCACTTTAAAGACTTACACACGAGGGTACGCAGAGATGTCTTACTGCACATTTGAGTAAAGGCCAGTGAATGGTTGTAGGTTGTAGTATATTAGGACTTCCCTGACCAGAAATCCTATGCAGTGACATCATCACATTGTCTTCTTCTGGATGTGCAGTTGTCCAAGTAAGTAATGCAAATGCAGCTTTAAAGAAAGCATGTAGTGAACTAATACAGTTATGAACATTAATACTTATGGACTTACGGAAATATTACTATCAGCACCAGCCAAGTTTTAAAGTTCTTGGCAAACTTGGGAATAGTAAAGTTGTAATTGATACATGTATTAATCAGTCTCAATATCTGAAGTGGAATTCTCAAATCAGGGATTCAGGCTCTGGAAAGTAGTCCAAACAAAAACTAAGTGATCAGATGAATATTTATTTATTTATTCCAAGACTACAGTAAATACAAATTAATAAATTTTTGAAAAATGGTTATATGAACAACAGTAACAACTAATGGCAGTTTGAAAAATGGCAAAAAACAGGGTTGAACTGATGATTATTTGGCTAAAATGAAAAGAGTGGCTTTCACAGAATAACAGGAAACGGATAATTTTTTAAGATTTGTCCATGATATAATTTCATGATATAATTATTTTGAAATCTGACCACAGAAATTTAACAGACGAGATGGCGGAAGTACAAAAAGGATTTCAAAATAAGATACTCAAAACATCAGCAGTAAATGCGAGAAATTGAAACATAAAACTTCAAAGATAGATAAATTGAATAAGAAGAAACTAGATCATTTAAGGGGTCGCGAGAACGTGTGTTCTCAGGCATCACTTTAGCTCAAGAGCACTCCAAAAGAAGAGTTTCAAAAAGAGGAGTTTTAAAAGAAGTGAGTGATTGATAAACTCCTTGGGGTTCAGCTTCTGCCCACTCTGGTTACATTTCTTTGTCTCTGTCTTATCTGCAGTTACAAAATTTGGTTTAAAATGTCTACATTACACGCATGTGACTAAATCTCCTTTCACAATAGTCAAACACACTAATTAACATGGCAGTTAGACTGTATATTCAGATGATTTCAAAACAATACCAAATTTAAATAAGGAGAAATATTTCATTAATTTAAATATTCTTAAACTATAACAGTTCTACATAATAGTATGCAATCAAACCATAATTCCATATGATAAAAGCTTAAACAGGTTAATAGAAAACACAGATTAAAGTCTAAACTTCAAAATAGTAACAAAATAAACTACTAGGAACATTTTGATCATAAAGGAATTTCCAGCACCTGACATCCCTGACTACTCTTGGGGTCAAATATAAATTCTAATACTGTTAATAAAGGAAATGAAGAAAGAATATAAATTTTTAAAGTAAAGCATGGTTAACTTCAAATGTTATAATGCAAGAATTTAATTTATTAACTTCAGATGTTATTTAGCTTACATGAGAAGTTTCAGCTGAGTCACTTTGGTTCATGCTTTGAATTGCCAACATTCATACCCCCCACCCACACCCACACCCACACCCCCCCACTGGCTGGTTGAAGGTTAGCTTCGGGTCAGGCAGGGTTCTCTGTGTTTTGGGTTGAGAAACTCACATTCTTGATAAATATAATCATTTGGGATATCATCATTCCTCTGGTCACTACAAGCACAATACCCAATTGTTCAAAGGTCAGTGTTTTCATTGTGTGGTCGTTGTCTTCGCTGCAGATTGTCGCAACTGGGGTGTGCCACACAGACCTGTATCATCTGTTTGAGGGTATGCATAAAGATGGCTTCCCTGCAGTCCTCGGCCACGAGGGAGCCGGCATCGTAGAGAGTGTCGGGAGTGGAGTCACTGAATTTCAGCCAGGTCAGTTAAAGCTTACAACGTCAACAGTTTAAATTGTCTAACAGCTCATTTTTCTTTCCCTGTTAGACTTTGTCGCGGCAATGTTAGCACTGGATGGAGCGGGTGATATTTGTGCCATTCAGCCCAACAAACCTGTTGATTGTTTTGTTGTTGTGTAAGCAGGCCTACAATTTATTTGACATGGAAACATTGTTTTTGGATTTTCAGGAGACAAGGTGATCCCTCTCTTCATCTCCCAGTGTAGAGAATGTCGCTTCTGTAAGAGTCCTAAGACCAACCAATGTGAAAAAGGATGGTGAGGTCATCTTTTTCTTTACATCTCCTAATTTCATTCATCCAGGATGTGTTCCTAAGGTTATAAATACATTTGATGGTCTATGTTTCTACGTATGTCATAGTGCTCATCATGTCTGTGGAGCAGCTTCAGGTGGTGTCTGACCTGGACATTGTTTGGAATTTAGTTTTTTTTATCCTTTCACTGCAAAAATAGTAGTCTCCGGCTGTATTTTCATTTTAATGATTTGATCTGTTCAGGGCTGCTGATCGTCACGATGTGATGGCATCAGTTGACTCCAGGTTCACCTGTAAGGGGAAGAAAGTGCTGCAGTTTATGGGAACCAGTACCTTCTCTGAGTACACTGTGGTTAACCAGATGGCTCTGGCTAAGATCGACCCCGCTGCCCCTCTAGACAAAGTCTGTCTCCTTGGCTGTGGGATCTGCACAGGATATGGAGCAGCAGTTAATACTGCTAAGGTGTGTACTGTATGTTTGACTGTTAGGATAGTCCAACATGTATTATTACTGTATGGAGCATTAAGAAATCCTAAAGTGCCATGTTGACCGAAATCTTTTGACTTTAGGTGGAACCGGGCTCCACGTGTGCTGTGTTTGGCCTGGGAGCTGTGGGTTTGGCTGCAGTCATGGGCTGCAAGGCTGCAGGAGCCGAGAGGATTATCGCTGTCGACATAAATCCAGAGAAGTTTGAGAAGGCCAAGGTGTTTGGCGCAACTGACTTCGTGAACCCCAAGGATCACACTAAACCCATCAGCCAAGTGCTGTCTGAGATGACCAACGGAGGAGTGGACTACTCCCTGGAATGTGTCGGGAATGTGGGAGTCATGGTGAGGCAGATAAAGACTTTCACATAAAGATTTGATGTAAATTAGCTCAAAAAGGCTTTTTCTATTTAAGATTCTTTCCCAAGAAGAAGTGCTATCTAAATATTGAAGCACACATTCTCGCAGGATTTGAAGCCCTGTGGTTACAAGCACACTGACTTTGTGCTTTTCTTTCCTGTAGCGCAGTGCCTTGGAGTCTTGTGTGAAAGGCTGGGGTGTCAGCGTGCTGGTTGGTTGGACAGACATGTACGACTTCGCAGCCCGACCCATTCAGCTCATCGCTGGACGCACATGGAAGGGCTCCCTGTTTGGAGGTGAGACGCCTGTCAGTCAATATGACCATCATCACTAACTAATGAAACTACTGTAGCTGTCACGGTCACAGGTTGTCATTTGTCCTTTTTGATTATTTGTAAGAGGAGTGAGTTTGAGAATGGAAATAAGAGTGGTGTATTACAGACGAATGCAAAAAGCAACTTTTTGTTGAGAATGTGAGAAGTCAGACTCTTGGCTTCTCTTGAGTGAACAGTTGGCAGGACTGTAATTGCTGATGGCACTGTGTTGCTTGTGGCTTGTTAGACCCATTTGTGCCGTTTGTGCTTGGTGGTTTAATTTTGATGCGGACTGCCACACAGAACTAAAAAGTGGCTGTTTTCAGTGTTTGTATGTGAGTAAGGGTAATATAAAAACCTGTGGTTTTTTGCAACATGTTAGAGGCCATTTGTGCAGTGTGGATTTAATTTCCGCATTGCTCTTCCAGTGTATGTCAGCAACTGTAATGCTAGCAGAATAGCTTCTGATTTGGGAATAGAGGATGTGATTGGCAATCAAAAGCATTTCTCATACTATATTTATGTAACCAAAAAGGCTGTAGGATAGATCTCTGCAATCATTCAGCCAGTATTATTAAGATAAGACTCCATTTGGAGTTTAGTATGCTCTCTTATTATGTGTGTGTGTTCTTTACGGCTCAGGATTCAAGAGTAAGGATGGCGTGCCTAAGATGGTTAAAGCCTACCTGGACAAGAAGGTGAAGCTGGATGAGTTCATCACTCACAACATGACCTTGGCCCAGGTCAATGATGCCATTGACCTGATGAAGTGTGGCAAATGGTATATTTACACTCCTATACTTTCTCCACCATTCATGATTTACTCATTTGCTCCACAGATGGAGAATTAATAAGTGCAAGTCCTCTCATTTCTGTTTTGTTTTTGCTCCACAGCATCCGGACGGTCCTGAGTGTTTCCAAACAATAAGACCATTGTGTTGCTTTGAATGATGCCAAAAATCATTTAATGGCGTGCAGCTGTGTGAACACAATATTCATCCACACAGTACAAAGCACATAATAAAGAGATCGATCGAATGATGTACAATGTATGCGCCTGACCTTGAACAATCAACACTGTTCAGTGGATTATGTCCAGATTGTGAGAATCATCTGCAGCGTTCACATAAGCAAAAGCTAAGCATGTCAAAATGTTAACAGAGCAAAATAAATGGTCTAAACAGATGGGATATGCAACTTCCTTGTTTGTGTTCTGGTTTTGTTGTGGAGTGTCTCACTGGAATGGCGTTTAAGTGTCTACAGAACTGTATCTGTATGTTACAAAGTCCTGTCTTTCATAGTGTAGTGTAACATAAGTGTTCTTGTCAAACAGGTTTAAGTAAGATTTACTCAGACCTGTGTACTTACTGTATATCAATGTTTACTTAACTTGGCAGGCGGTGTTGAATTTATTATTTGCATTCTTTGTCTGCTATAGCATACACATTTGCTCTGTAAACCATTGTCCTGTGTTCACATTTGATAAAAAAAAAACATTTGAAAACAAAGGGGAGAAATTTATATTTTGTGTTTTCACAGATAGACGTGGACTACTCCTTCAAACGCGGGCAATGTGGCAATCCTGATAGCTTAGCTAGCTGATGTAGATGTCAGGAATGGTTTATTTAGATGTTTATGTAAATCGGTTTAACTCATTGCATAATATTTTTTCCCCCCTTAATTTTGTTGATAAAGTTAGATGTGAGAGATGCATTTTTGCCCTGCCCATAACTGATTTTGTGCCCTCAAACGTGAGACTTGTGGCTTATAGACATTATAATTTTGTGATAATACACACATTTGCCTTGACTTATACTCTTGTCATGTAAATGTGTGTAAGGCTTTAGTAAGACTTCCACGGTCAAGTGGTAGCATATTCTCAGCTAACCCAGATTGTCATCTCCAGTAACTTGGACATTTACTACTTTCATTATAGTCAGTAATGATGGCACATGCATCTTCCTTGCTAGTTAACTGGAGTGCAGTAGTGCACTCAGTGCAACCTCTGGGCACCAGGGGATTTGTAAGGGAGATTACTTATTTGTTCAGTATTGATGTAATTGTGTGGCCAGAAAACAGGACCGAGACAAAGTTAAGTTTACTTGTATAGCACCTTAAACACGTTAGTACAGAGTCCCATAAGATGATATTTTTTTATCTTGTTCCCACAAGATAATAACTTGCATGAACAAGAAAACTTACTATAAATTCATGTTTCTTTTAGGTCTACAGATGCTTGCTGCTACCATATAATTGAGAGAACTCAGCTAATCAAGTTTTATTTTAACCTCGGAATGTCATACAATAATATTCTTGCTGCTCTTGCACTTAGACACAGGATTGCCATCAGCAGGAATCATTTGCTGCACATACTAAAAGACAGCAGACTCAGCCGACAGAGGGCTATGCAGATTCAGGCCATGTCACTGACTTCATCCAGGAACAATTACAGGATCCAGGGAAGATGTATGGATATAGATGGATGTTTACGAAATGCCAAGAAGATGGCCTTAAAGCTAAAAAGGAAGAAGTGAGATTCATATTGGCCGAGCTGGATCCTTGGGGGTCAGCATACAGACAACAACGGAGACATCACAGGAGATAGTACTTCTCAAAGGGACCCAATTACCTCTGGCACATTGCTTTGTGTTGAAGTTGAAACCTTTTGGTGTGTGTATTAATGGATGAATCGATGGCTTCTCTCAGTAAATAAATCTTGAGAGTTAGTGGGGCATACTCCGGAAGGAGGGTATGGAATATTGGATCCAGCTTCTTGGTGAGGTATGAAGGAGATTTTGAGGATTGAGAGTTTGATGGAGGTTTACTGGACAAGGCCATACTTCATCTGTGCATAATGGGAATAATTCAGGTATGATATTGTTAATGCGCTTACAAGTGGATGATTGCAAAACATTATATAAGGCTATTAATGTCATGGGTTGGCTGAGTGAAGGCAGGGAGCTGAGGTGTGGACCTAAATGCAGACCAAAAGGCGAAGAGGTTGCAGTCCAAAAACATTTATTAAACACAAAACTGAACAAAACAGGCTTACGTGAAGCACAAGGCAAAGACCAAAACTGAAGTAATCCAACAAGCAAAAGAATCCAGAGCATGGGCAGAGTAATCCAAAGAACAAGAGACAGAACAGGAAAGAACACTCAACATATGACACAAGGACGTGACAAAGACTGAAGACACAAGCAGGCGCAGGCGCACACACACACACACACACACACACACACACACACACACACACACACACACACACACACACACACGAGCAACACAGGTGAGGGGGATCAGGACTAATGAGACAGGCAGGCAGAGAGACAGCAGGGGAAACAGACAGACAACAATAAGGCCACAGGGAAACTAATAACCAGGAAGAAACAGAATATAAATAACTGAACCAGAACAGAAGCAGACAGATCACTAATATACCAAAAAACTACAACTAACAGGGAAAACAGACTGAACTAAGATTAAACAGAACGCAGAGCAAACATGGACAAAATAATATCGAAGTACATGGACCAGTAGAAGAAACTAAGACATGGATAAGAATGCAGAACATAACTAGAATACGAGACAAGACAGATACTAAGAAAACTTAAACATGTGAATGAACAAAGGACTAGATTTATCTACAAAACCCTAAACATGACAAGATCAAATAAAGCTATAGAAACACTATAAGACTAAAACAGGAAAGACATGAACACAAAACCACACCTAACAATTAAAACTCATGACTGTCATTCAGTGATTAATGGGTCTATCCTATATGCCGTTTCCTTTTCTTTTCTTCCTTTTCCCATTACATTTTATGTTTATTACCAGGAAGAGCTCAATAACATTAAAAGGTGTTTGAAATGCACAATGAATCCGACTTGTACAAATTATTCTTTTGGAGCCACGTCTGTCTTACTTGTGTAGCCTTTGTATAAAGGTTTAGTCAAAGTGGAGCATTTCCTGGGGTGGAAGTCTCCAGGTGGTAGATTCTGGTGGTGATTCCTCTTTTAGCGCCACCACCAGCCTGGCAACATTACCATCATGTTTGTTTTATAAATACACTGTGCAAAAGAAATCTTCATTGCTACACCCAAAAACCTGAAGATTATCTAAAAAGAAAGCTATTACACAGAAAGCCAGTCCAATCCCTTCTGACAATGTGTCATCATAAAGGACAATGCATTTTACTTTACCTGCACAGTAAACCAAAAGATCAGTCTTTTAACACAACAGCCAGGAGGCTCCTACCACAAATACCCTAGCCTGTTGAACACGATCATCAAAATTGCTGACGTTTGCCGTTTGTGTCCAAAAATCAGATGATTTGTTGCTGAGTATCGGCGGGCGCAATGATTATTGCGCAATACCTAAAAGCTGTGCCTGCCTTTTTCTGCAGAGCAGTGCCGCTTTAGAACAAAAGTCTTTTCACCATTTGGTGGCGATTGATGCCCACATCCCAAGCTACAGGCCTGTAAAGCATGGGTGTGCTTTTGGTGACAGGAATGTTTATGAATATTCACTGTTTTTAATATTTCAATGTAATGTTATTTGGTTAGGTTATATGAAAAAAGTGTTTTAAAGAGAACTCCCAATAAGTCAACATTTAAACAGTAAATATGACGAAAATATCGACATTCACCTAGCTAAATATCCACAACAGACTAGCTAAAGAACAGTCGTTAGTTTAAACAGGGAGATGTGTGGATCCATGCTTAGCTGCAGGCATGTTCCTTAACATGTCTTGCTGTCACCTTACCTGGCAAGTCTAGACTCATGACTGAATAGCACAGCTATAATGTAGCTAGCATGTTTCATTTCTATATGCTACAAGATTTCTTCAGCCATATTCTCTCAGCAGATTATACACCTACAACTGTTAATATGACAACTATGATACAAATTAAAATTAGTAACCATCCTAGATAACTATCCAAACTGCCACTGAACTTTCAAGATGTTGTCACCTAACATAAGAGTATCAGACACTTTCTTTCAGTTGGGAAAGAATATTTCAGCCTAGGTAAAAGGAGCTAGAAGCAGAAAGCCATCTTCAACAAAAAACTTAGCAATCTGACAGTCCAAATAAATTGATGAAGGCTGTCATGTCAAACATACCTCAGAAATCTAATTCCTAAAAGCTATAAGTGCAACTTAGCCCTGTGGTCTTCAAAACAACTGTCTGGCATGCCTTTAGTGTGCAGAGATGTCAGGATCGAGGGTGCGCAAAGCAGGAGAGAGCCCAAATGCATGACACTGGGAGCAGAGATAAAGTTCCAGGGTTTTTAATCCAAAGTTACAGGCAAGCCAAAACTCACAGGCACTGGAAACTGGCAACATCCAAACTGCAGAATGGGTAGCCAGTAACTGGCAGAACACACATCATACAACAATGACCAGACGGGGACTGAACAGAAAAAAAAAAAAAAAAGTAAGAGATATGTCAATTTTGTGTGAAAATGGTGTACTTGTTAAGTCAGTATGGATAATAGATGCTCATAGAAAGTACTGTATGATATTTTTTCATTGACCCTGAGGCTGTCATCCGACAGTCTGACAGCCAATCTGGCAATGTAGTTTAAAGAGGTCGTATTATGCTCATTTTCAGGTTCAAAATCTTAATTAGCGGTTGTACCAGAACAGGTTTAATTTTCAAAAACACCATATTTTTCCCCTCATACTGCACATTGCTGCAGCTCCTCCCCCTATGTGTCGTATGCTCTGCTCTACAGAGTGATGCAAGGACTACTAGCCAATCAGAAGCAGAGAAGGGCGGGTCGTAAGAAACAAGGTAGTTTGATCCAAATCAAAGCCGCTTCAGACTGCGACCGTAACCAAGCAGATGATATAAGTTACTCACAACATCATTGTTCCACATCTTACCATTAGGACTAAACGTTGGAACTGTTGCCGGTGTTCTGACAATCTATGCTGCCTTGCCAAAAAATGCTACCATAGCAAAACTCGATTCGACTGCTCCATTTTCCATTGCAGGTAGTACCCAGAGATAGTACGTATCTTGTCGTCATAGCAACGCCACACACAACTGCCTTGAATGTTCAATGCAACACACACACCAGCGATCCACACAGCTTTCTCTTTTTTAACTTAAAACGTTTCAATATTACTCAGAATGTAAAGACAGATAAGGGGTATGAAAACCTTCCAGCTGTGTTTTCCTCTGCAGTTGTTGCTGCAGCGGTCTGTGTGACAGCGGGAGCAGAGGGCTCTGTGAGCGGGCGGCTGGCCTGCCTCACACGCTCCTCCCGGGGTTGGCACAGGCTTCCCCCGCAGACACTTGCGGAGCTCCTCAACTTAGAAAATATTCAAGCACATTTTTGTTCCGCCATCACTTATCGTAAAACTGTCAATATTCGAAATTTACACAGCTGATTTCTCACCTCAAAACTTCTCAGAAGTGGATGTAGTGATGAAATTTCATACGTAAACTGTAAAATATAAAACTTTCTGTTGCTGGCCTCTGTCTGGCGCACGCACTGATGATGTAGTGAATATTCTCTATTCCAAACAAAGGCGAGTCGAGCTAAAGGGCCTCCGCTCAGACTAGCTTGGTTTGAGGGCGTGCCTGACACCGCTAGCCGCTTGGCAAGCTTTATGACGCGTTTTCATTTAACGTCACAAGTAAAGGAAGTGAAGGGCTGGACTACAAACGAGCGGTTTTCAAGTGGTTCAGAGCAGAGCTTTCTGTGGGAGATGGGAACTCCCTGTGGGCTGGACTTTGGGCTTTTTCCACTTTGCAAACCTGTTACATGCACAAAAAAGATATACAACTCAATAAAGGAGAGGGGAAACGCCAAAAAGCATAATACCACCTCTTTAAGTATAAGGACACCCACAGGTAAACAATTCCTGCTGTGCTAATTGATATGCGTTTTACAAACTGTCAGATGTCTGAACTGCACACACTTGAAAAAATTTACAAAATAAAAAACAGGACTTGGACCTAGATATGGAGATGAAAAGAAGCACTGAGGAAATTGGAAATCCAGCAACTACAAAGAGAGGTGATTATTGCAAAGCACACTGTAGCATGATGTATTAATAATTGTTTTCTCTCCGCAGCAGACAGTGATCCCAGGTAGAAAAAAAAAAAAAAAAAAGGTAAAAAAACATTGTGGTGTCCCTTCCCTGTTGTTACATGAATAAACAGTGCACAATATCTCCTTACTGAAGTGGGACTGTAATTTGGGAGTTTTATTCAGTTATGAAACCTAATGAAAATTATTTAGGCCTATATAAACACACACACACACACACACACACACACGTCATATAATTACAAAAAGTTGGTTTTATTTCAGTAATTCCATTCAAAAAGTGAAACTTGTATAATGTATACATTCATTCCACACAGACTGATATATTTCAAGTGTTCATTCCTTTTAATTTTGATGATTATAGATGACAACTAATGAAAACCCCCAAATCAGTATCTCAGAAAATTAGAATATTGTGAAAAGGTTCAATATTGAAGACACCTGGTGCCACACTCTAATCAGCTAATTAACTCAAAACACCTGCAAAGGCCTTTAAATGGTCTCTCAGTCTAGTTCTGTAGGCTACACAATCACGGGGAAGACTGCTGACTTGACAGCTGTCCAAAAGACGACCATTGACACCTTGCACAAGGAGGGCAAGACACAAAAGGTCATTGCTAAAGAGGCTGGCTGTTCACAGAGCTCTGTGTCCAAGTACATTAATAAAGAGGCGAAGGGAAGGAAAAGATGCGGTAGAAAAAAAGTGTACAAGCAATAGGGATAACCGCACCCTGGAGAGGATTGTGAAACAAAACCCATTCAAAAATGTGGGGGATATTCACAAAGAGTGGACTGCAGCTGGAGTCAGTGCTTCAAGAACCACCACGCACAGATGTATGCAAGACATGGGTTTCAGCTGTCGCATTCCTTGTGTCAAGCCAGTCTTAAATAAGACACAGCGTCAGAAGCGTCTCGTCTGGGCTAAAGACAAAAAGGACTGGACTGCTGCTGAGTGGCCCAAAGTTATGTTCTCTGATGAAAGTAAATTTTGCATTTCCTTTGGAAATCAAGGTCCCAGAGTCTGGAGGAAGAGAATCCACGTTGCTTGAAGTCCAGTGTAAAGTTTCCACAGTCAGTGATGGTTTGGGGTGCCATGTCATCTGCTGGTGTTGGTCCACTGTGTTTTCTGAGGTACAAGGTCAACGCAGCCATCTACCAGGACGTTTTAGAGCACTTCATGCTTCCTGCTGCTGACCAACTTTATGGAGATGCAGATTTCATTTTCCAACAGGACTTGGCACCTGCACACAGTGCCAAAGCTACCAGTACCTGGTTTAAGGACCATGGTATCCCTGTTCTTAATTGGCCAGCAAACTCGCCTGACCTTAACCCTATAGAAAATCTATGGGGTATTGTGAAGAGGAAGATGCGATACGCCAGACCCAACAATGCAGAAGAGCTGAAGGCCACTATCAGAGCAACCTGGGCTCTCATAACACCTGAGCAGTGCCACAGACTGATCGACTCCATGCCACGCTGCATTGCTGCAGTAATTCAGGCAAAAGGAGCCCCAACTAAGTATTGAGTGCTGTACATGCTCATACTTTTCATGCTCATATTTTTCAGTTGGCCAACCTTTCTAAAAAATCCTTTTTTTGTATTGGTCTGAAGTAATATTCTAATTTTCGGAGATACTGAATTTGTGATTTTCATTAGTTGTCAGTTTTAATCATCACAATTAAATGAAATAAACATTTGAAATTTATCAGTCTGTGTGGAATGAATTAATATAATATCCAAGATTCACTTTTTGAATTACTGAAATAAATCAACTTTTTGATGATATTCTAATTATGACCAGCACCTGTATATCCAGTGTGTGTACTGTAAATTTCTTGAGTGACATAGCCTAACGTCCAGTGCTCATTTTTAAGGCACATAACATAACAATTATGACTATGAGTTTCAGTTGAGAGCAGTGATATTTTTAGCTTCTCACACATTCAGTCGGTCCATTATTGGCTGCCACACTTTATTACTGTGCCTGAGTTACCTTTTATTTTATTCCTTTTTTTTTTTTTTACATGTGCTTTCATTCCACGTAAACCTACTCGCTGATGCTCGTTGTGTGCAAAGTATGGTGCACAAGTCTTCTCCAATTATGAAACCTTATAACCACAAACTGCTATTTTAATACAGGCTAATGAAAAATATGCAAAACAAATACATAAGCACATGGAATAACTGGAAAAAACCCCACTCTGATCTGAGTGACCGCTGACTGAACAGATAAGGGACCAGGATTAACTAAGCCTGGCTGTTAGCCTGGTCTGGAGCAGGCTTGCTGCACAGAATAAATCGCCATGGTAATTTATGTGCTACTGCTTTCATGAAACAGAGTCACGTCTTAATTCAGCCAGGATATCTAAAAATATTTTCCATATTAATATGCAATAATCTTTATGACGCAGCCTGTCTTGCTGGTCTTAAAAAAAAACAGAATATCAAAATATCAAAACATTTTAATATAAATGTCGGTCAGCGTCTAGTCAATGTACTTGCTACACAAACGGTTAACAGTCGCCACAAAGTAGTGAGCTAATATCATGACACACCTGACTGCGACACAGTCACCTGTCGCTATCTCTGCGGTCTCTGTCCCCCTCAGAGACACTTTGCTCTGTTTGACTGTGTCTCTGCTCCAGGATGCTTAATTCCCTCTGAAGCGGCTGCGAGCTGCACTTTATCAGAGGTGCTGAAGTGAACATGTGTGTGGATGTGTGGCGATATTTCTGTCTGCTCAAGGTTTTCATTTTTGGTTTTCTACCTCTGATGAAGAGCAGTGAGCTTGTCTCATCCAGTACAGTCCCAGACGTGTTGTGTGTCTGTCAGACGGTCTAAAGGGGGTAGCAGCCTACTACCATATGAGCAGAGAAATAAGGCAGGGTAATGCACAGCAGTGGGGCAGATAGGTAGATTTTGTAAAAATAGAATGACTTCATTCTCATTATATATCCTAATATTATATCTTATATTATTATTCTGCAAATGTCAGAACACAGATATGTGGGAGAGATTTTTAATGTGGAGAAAGTTTGGAACATGAGCAGAAAACCTGCTGAAACATAGGAGCTATTAATGTGCAAGGGTTTATAACTGAATTAAAATGAATTAATTTATCATTGAGGTGAAAAGGTGCAGCGTGCGCATTTAAAGACTTTAGGTTACTTCAGTCATGCCTGCATGTGTGTTGACTCAGCGGGGATGAAATAAAATGAGTAACAAGAGAAATATATTTGAGAGAGCCTTACAGCACTATATTACATTTATTTTTATTTATTGAATTTTCACCCAAATTTTATAGAAAGACATTTCTTAATGAAGTGGTGCAGAAAAATTCACCAGAATGCAGGAAATTAAGTGTTTAAAGCCCACATTTTCAGGGGAAGGAACCCCAAACCCCCCTTCTTAATATTTTTTATTTAAATTATTATCAGTAGTAATTGTAAAAATCATAAATAGATAGATAAATGTATTTATATGGCCTATGATATTTAATAATTAAAATGTAGGTCACTGATTTATAAGGTTCAGCTACATGTTCACCACACGGGAGTGGGATCAACTTTTTCATCTAATTCAGCAAGAAAGTGAATAAAAATATTTACCAACATGTCAAACTATTCCTTTAAAGCTTTATCTCCAACTTCTTTAATAAGTCCATATGTTATGATAGCTAATTAAAGTCTGGAGGAAATTGAAAAAGTGACTTACATGATGGTTTCTGCTTGTTTTTTTTCCATACAGGCTCCACATCTGTTGCCTGGGAACTCAAGGAATTGATAACATGGCTGCATGAGCTTTAAAAGTTACTCATGACCAATGGTAGTAAGAGAAAACAGTCCCATGCCCTGCCCATCTGAATGTTTGCCAAAGGATGTCTCCTCCCCAGTAATCCCAACTAATGTCCTGCAGCTGCAGCTCTCTCTTCACTCATCTGTTGCTTGTTTACTTGTCTTGACAGCAAAAATGGCCACAGCTGGTAAGGTAAGTATAATCCAATATGTGCCCATATAGTGTATGTGATGTTTTTTATTTTCTCTTTGCAATATGTGCATGAATAGTGCATGCATGAATTCTGTTGTGTAGATGGGTGTAATACAAAGTTGATAACTGACGACACTAGCAATTCAGTGCATTCCTGGTCAGTATCTTACCGTGTATCGAGTTACAGAAATGCAGGTAAATTAAATATTTCACCAAAATCAAGTTATAAATCTTTGTGCATCGCTGTCTCCTCACAGTCTCAGTGAAATATCCCATGCTCTCTTTTGACTTAGCAGCCAGCTTGAAACTTTACAAGGTTGATTAAAATCTGTTGTAACATGACTATTTAAAGTGAAATGTAGTTTGCAGCCCACCTGCTGCATAGCAGATAATACACAGTATACAACAGTAAACAGAAATAAACTATGTTACATGGAGCAGTGCTGAGGATGAGTTTGACTTAGAATTTAAGTGTATAGCTTGGGGGTATTCAGGGGGGAAAAAAAATAATTCCAGTCAATTCTTTTTCCAGCGTTCCAGTCAGTCTTGCGTAACCTGTTGATGTGGGGCCGGTGTTGACATGGAATAAATAAAAAGGGAGATTGAAGATTGTGAAATCCATTTGTTTGCTTCTAGATGGATGTTTGATGCACTGTTGAACTTTTTTGGAAACTCTTCCTTCCTTCAGCTTGAGCTGCTGCTCAAGTTTGAGTACTATTGGATGAGAAAATACATGTTGTACACAGTAATGGCCATTCTTGTTTTGTATTGTCTCATGTATGTTTGCTTGTGTTTCTGTTTCTTAGCTCTATTTTAAATTGAATTTCCCCTGGAGGGACAATAAAGATTAAAGTGAATTGCCTTCTAGGTGATCAAGTGCAAGGCAGCAGTGGCCTGGGAGCCCAACAAGCCTTTGGTGATTGAGCAGATTGAGGTAGCTCCGCCCCAGGCCAACGAGGTCCGCATCAAGGTGAGACGTCCACTATCAGAACACACACGGGCACTTGTCTCTTTCTCTCTTACCTGCAGCAGCCTGACTTTGTCACACATTGGTTTTCACAGAGTTGTACTGTCATAAATAAACATCCAAAAATGCTTAGTGCAGCTTACATGATGTGTTAAATGATATGTTTGATATTAACACTGAATAAACGTGTCAATAAAATGTGAAAGTGGTGCTAGTACTGCTGAACCCACTGAGAGTGAACACTCATCAGCCTGTCTCCTTAATCATCTTGTGTTGTCACTGTTTGGTTACTGTCTTCGCTGCAGATTGTGGCAACTGCGGTGTGCCACACAGACCTGTATCATCTGTTTGAGGGTAAGCATAAAGACGGCTTCCCAGTAGTCCTCGGCCATGAGGCAGCCGGCATTGTAGAGAGCGTCGGGACTGGAGTCACTGAATTTCAGCCAGGTCAGTTTTGAACAACATTTATTGATATGTATGCTTATTTGCTTTCTTCTCTTACAGTGAAATGATAAGAATATGTTTCATGTGTATGGGTTGTGTACAGAACTGGGGCATGTATAGCGTAGCTAAACAAAGACTAAGCTAGCATGGTTTTGTCCAAAGTTCAGAAATACAGTGATCAATACAGATTTCTCACTTTTATTCGAAATTCAAACTTCATTTGAACATGGGGGGGGGGAACCAATACATTCATGTAATGACCTGTTCATATTCAAAATGTACAGACTTTATCTGTGCCATTCAGACATGTTTTTTAAAATGATTTTTTTTTTTTAACATTTTAAAAGTTGGCCTAAAATTTATTGGACTGTCACACGGCTTGTTTTTGTCTTTCAGGAGACAAGGTTATTCCTGTGTTCCTCTTTCAGTGTAGAGAATGTCGCTTCTGTAAGAGTCCTAAGACCAACCAATGTGAAAAAGGAGGGTGAGCTCAATAAACACTGATCTCCTGCCATCTACTCCGTTCTAAACTTTTCATTCCTCTTGAATGTGTTCATACAGTTACAGGTCCATTTGATGGAAACATTTATTCAACATGTCTCTATCAAAAACTTTAAATTACACTTTTCATGTTGCAAGTACTCAGTGGACCCTCCACTGGATACTTGCAATATGAAAGGACAAAAGAAACACTCAAATGTGGTTTCAAGGTTTACTTTACATAAAAACATTATATCGTTCAGGTCCACTGTTCGTCTAGATGCGATGGTATCAGTTGACTCCAGGTTCACCTGTAAGGGGAAGAAGGTGCAGCAGTTTGCGGGAACCAGTACCTTCTCTGAGTACACTGTGGTTAACCAGATGGCTCTGGCTAAGATCGACCCCGCTGCCCCTCTAGACAAAGTCTGTCTCCTTGGATGTGGGATCTGCACAGGATATGGAGCAGCAGTTAATACTGCTAAGGTGTGTATGTTTGACTGTTAGCATAGTCCAACATGTATTGTATTGTCCCACATCTGCAATGCTTCTAACTTACTGACATACTAACTGCTTGTGGCACCACAGTATTTAGGAAAAACATGTTTATTACTGTATGGAGCATTAAGAAATCCTAAAGTGCCATGTTGACCGAAGTCTTTTGACTTTAGGTGGAACCGGGCTCCACGTGTGCTGTGTTTGGCCTGGGAGCTGTGGGTTTGGCTGCAGTCATGGGCTGCAAGGCTGCAGGAGCCGAGAGGATTATCGCTGTTGACATAAATCCAGAGAAGTTTGAGAAGGCCAAGGTGTTTGGTGCAACTGACTTCGTGAACCCCAAGGATCACACTAAACCCATCAGCCAAGTGGTGTCCGAGATGACCAACGGAGGAGTGGACTACTCCCTGGAATGTGTCGGGAATGTGGGAGTCATGGTAGGGAGCTTTCATCTGATTTGAGAATATAATGAAGAGGTACCGTGTTACCTAAAACAATAACCTTTTATTCTTATCTAAATCAACTGAGTTCACTTCCTCTTTCCCAGCAGTAGCAATTGAAGAAGAGCTGAGCGTCATTCATTAAGTTACCCAGCTCACATTTCCTCAGCTAGCCCAGAGATTTGGACCAGCACCCATTCAGTTTCAAACCACTAACTTTTTTGACGTTTCTCCATTCAGCGCAGTGCCTTGGAGTCTTGTGTGAAAGGTTGGGGTGTCAGCGTGATTGTTGGCTGGACAGACTTGCATGACACTGCAGTTCGACCCACTCAGCTCATCGCTGGACGCACATGGAAGGGCTCCCTGTTTGGAGGTGAGACAAATGTGACCACTGACTAGTCAGTCTCAAACTAAATGACTGTGGGCTCATGTTCTGCATTTCTCCAGCCAGTCGTGTTCTGGATAAGACTCCATGCTCTGATTTTGGGATTTTGTGACTTAGGTTTTAAGGGTAAGGATGGAGTGACTCAGATGTGCAAAGCCTACATGGACAAGAAGTTGAAGGTGGATGAGTTCATCACTCACAACATGACCTTGGACCAGGTCAATGATGCCATTGAATTGATGAAAAACAGCAAATGGTAGGTTTATGCCTTCTCCACCATTCATGACTCACCAACACAGATATTTAATTATTTCTGTTCCACAGCATCCGGACGGTCCTGAATGTTTCTCCACAATAAGTCCACAGCAACACTACTCAGTGAATCATCTGCAGCATTCAAGCAAAAGCTAAACATGTCAAAGTATTCATAGAGCAAAATAAATGGTCTAAACAGATGGAATTTGTGTTTGGTTTTTTTCTTGTTTGTGTTCTGGTTTCATTGTGTTGCACATCATTTGTGTCTATAGCATTGTCTGTCATGTCTCTGAATGCTTTATGTTTAAAGTGTCACTCAAATAGTTTTAGCTTAGATTTACTCAGACCACTCAGAACACCCTTTACTTAACTAGACAGACAGCATTGTAATCATTCTGCCAGGTTGAACTGCACAATTTGTTCCACCAGCAGTGCTTCTCCAAGTTTCTTGAATCGTTTTTAATGAATGATTGGATAATGCAGTTAAACAAGAGAACAATATAACAATGAGAACAATATAACAATAATAATGGTAATAATAGCTGATGTTGGCCACAGAATGTATGGTTAAGAAATTACTTAATCACAATTGCTCTTTGCAGAGGAGCAGAGCCTATAGAACATATCAAATTGTTCAAAATAAATGGTGTAAACAGATTCTGCAGGTTCTGCGGCTTCCTAGTTTGTGTTCTGGTTTTGTTGTCTTGTATCTCACTGTAATAGCAACAGATGTTTCGACAGAACTGTATCTATATGTGTTACATAATCCTGTATTGCATTATTCATCATTCCAATTTTCTTTCTGCTAGCATACATATCTGCTCTGTAAATCCAATGTACTGTGCCTTTGCCTTTGAGAAAAAATAATCAAATCAAAAGGGAGATATTTATGAATTTCAAGTAGCGCCCCCTAGTTTTGCATTAATTTGATACTCCTCCTACATAGAGAGACCTTATTTTGACATACTGTAGCCAAATCTAGCATAAAGCAGTAACGTCAGTGTTCTATCATAAGCAGAGTACGTGGTCATATTGAGCGGGACAGCAGCCTGCCGCACAACACAAGAACCTCAGACTCCCAACATTAGCTTTCCTGCTAAAGTCTCCTTATCTGACTTACTCTTAATCTAATTAACAAACATTAATACGTGTTGTCTTGCACCTTAGCTTGTTGAAAGAAACACAAAAGAAACATTCACTGGAGAACAGTGCACTCCTAACATATGAAATAAATTGCCCTTCATGATGGGAATAATAAAGTCTGTATCTATAGATGTATAGATTAACCGCCATAATTCAATCTAAATGAATGTATCAAACTGGATTATTTTAATAAGGTAAGCTGCTTTCCAGCATCCAGGACAGACAGGAAGTTGTTTTTTTATTTTATTTATTACATAAATAATAATAATAATAATCCTTATTTGTAGAGCACTTTTCAAAAACAAGTTACAAAGTGCTTTAACAAGTGTAAAGAATAATACAAGATAAGAGCATGAAAATATTGAAAAGACTAAAATACAGATTAATATAAAATTAGTAAAATACAATCAAATAAAAGGGATAAAATAAAGTCAAATAAGATCGGGAAAGGCTCTCCTATAAAAGTATGTTTTAAGAAGGGACTTAAAAGCGTTCACTGACTGAGCCGACCTGATTTCCTCGGGCAGGCTGTTCCAGAGCCTCGGGGCCCTGACAGCAAACGCTCTGTCCCCTTTAGTTTTCAGTCGAGACTCTGGAACAGACAACAGACCTCTGCCCGAGGATCTCAAGGTACGTGCTGGTGCGTATGGGACTAAAAGGTCAGAAATATAACAAGGCGAGAGGCCATGAAGAGCTTCAAAAGTGATCAATAGAATTTTAAAGTCAATTCTAAAACATACTGGGAGCCAGTGTAATGAAGCTAAAATAGGAGTAATGTGGTCATATTTCTTTGTTCTGGTTAAAAGCCTGGCAGCTGAGTTCTGGACAGTCTGGAGTTGATCAATAGATTTTTGGGTTAAACAGGTGAAAAGGCTGTTGCAATAATCCAGGCGTGATGAGATGAAGGCGTGTAAAATGGTCTCGGTGTCCTTAAAAGTTAACATAGATTGAATTTTAGCTATATTTCTAAGTTGATAAAAACATGATTGAACAAGCTTGTGGTGTGCAGCAAATTTAAGTTACTATCAAACCAAACACCAAGGTTCTTTGCCACAGGCTTAATGTGATTTACTTGGGAACCAGCAGATGGCAGTATTTGATTTGCCATCTGCTGAGACCCGATGACCAGGATTTCTGTTTTTGTCTGAGTTCAGCTGGAGGAAATTATTTGAGATCCATTTTTTAACTTCACAAAGGCAGTTGTTCAGTGAACTCAGCATTCCTGGGTCTGTGGATCTGACGGGCAAGTATATTTGTGTGTCATCAGCATAAATATGAAAAGAAATGCCATGTTTATGGATAATATGTCCAAGGGGAAGCAAATACAAGGAAAACAAAATGGGTCCTAAGACCGACCCCTGAGGCACACCATATTTAACTGGACAGAATGAGGAGACATACAGTGGGTACGGAAAGTATTCAGACCCCTTTAAATTTTTCACTCTTTGTTTCATTGCAGCCATTTTCCAAAAAATCAAAAAAGTTCATTTTATTTCTCAGTAATGTACACTCAGCACCACATCTTGACAGAAAAAAACAGAAATGTAGAAATTTTTGCAAATTTATTAAAAAAGAAAAACTGAAATATCACATGGTCATAAGTATTCAGACCCTTTGCCGTGACACTCATATTTAACTCAGGTGCTGTCTATTTCTTCTGATCATCCTTGAGATGGTTCTACACCTTCATTTGAGTCCAGCTGTGTTTGATTATACTGATTGGACTTGATTAGGAAAGCCACACACCTGTCTATATAAGACCTTACAGCTCACAGTGCATGTCAGAGCAAATGAGAATCATGAGGTCAAAGGAACTGCCTGAAGAGCTCAGAGACAGAATTGTGGCAAGGCACAGATCTGGCCAAGGTTACAAAAACATTTCTGCTGCACTTAAGGTTCCTAAGAGCACAGTGGTCTCCATAATCCTCAAATGGAAGACGTTTGGGACGACCAGAACCCTTCCTAGAGCTGGCCGTCCGGCCAAACTGAGCTATCGGGGGAGAAGAGCCTTGGTGAGAGAGGTAAAGAAGAACCCAAAGGTCACTGTGGCTGAGCTCCAGAGATGCAGTCGGGAGATGGGAGAAAGTTGTAGTAAGTCAACCATCACTGCAGCAATCCACCAGTCGGGGCTTTATGGCAGAGTGGCCCGACGGAAGCCTCTCCTCAGTGCAAGACACATGAAAGCCCGCATGGAGTTTGCTAAAAAACACCCGAAGGACTCCAAGATGTTGATAAATAAGATCCTCTGGTCTGATGAGACCAAGATAGAACTTTTTGGCCTTAATTCTAAGCGGTATGTGTGGAGAAAACCAGGCACTGCTCATCACCTGTCCAATACAGTCTCAACAGTGAAGCATGGTGGTGGCAGCATCATGCTGTGGGGGTGTTTTTCAGCTGCAGGGACAGGACGACTGGTTGCAATCGAGGGAAAGATGAATGCGGCCAAGTACAGGGATATCCTGGACGAAAACCTTTTCCAGAGTGCTCTGGACCTCAGACTGGGCCGAAGGTTTACCTTCCAACAAGACAATGACCCTAAGCACACCGCTAAAATAACGAAGGAGTGGCTTCACAACAACTCCGTGGCTGTTCTTGAATGGCCCAGCCAGAGCCCTGACTTAAACCCAATTGAGCATCTCTGGAGAGACCTGAAAATGGCTGTCCACCAACATTTACCATCCAACCTGACAGAACTGGAGAGGATCTGCAAGGAGGAATGGCAGAGGATACCCAAATCCAGATGTGAAAAACTTGTTGCATCTTTCCCAAAATGACTCATGGCTGTATTAGATCAAAAGGGTGCTTCTACTAAATACTGAGCAAAGGGTCTGAATACTTATGACTATGTGATATTTCAGTTTTTCTTTTTTAATACATTTGCAAAAATTTCTACATTTCTGTTTTTTTCTGTCAAGATGGGGTGCTGAGTGTACATTACTGAGAAATAAAATGAACTTTTTTGATTTTTGGAAAATGGCTGCAATGAAACAAAGACTGAAAAATTTAAAGGGGTCTGAATACTTTCCGTACCCAGTGTAGTTGTTTACAGACACACAAAACTTCCTATTTGACAGGTAGGATGAAAACCATTCTAGGGCAGTACCAGAGATCCCCACCCTGTGCCTCAGTCTGTCTAACATGATGTTGTGATCAATGGTGTCAAAAGCAGCGCTAAGGTCCAGGAGTACAAGGACTGAGCACATGCCTTCATCAGCAGACATTAAAAGGTCACTGGTGACTTTAAGCAGGGCAGTCTCAGTGCTGTGGTACTTCCTAAAACCAGACTGAAACTTTTCAAATAATTTGTTATTTTCCAGTACAGTGAGCAGCTGTTTGGACACAATTCTTTCTAGAATCTTTGCAATAAAAGGCAGTTTTGAAATTGGTCTAAAATTATGTGGGAGGGAGGGATCTAAACCAGGTTTCTTTAAAAGTGGGTTCACGCAAGCCGTTTTAAAATAATCAGGGACACAACCAGTAGATAGGGAGCTGTTGAAAACAGAGATCAAATGGGGCCCAACAGAATCTATTACTTTCAGTAAAAATTTTGTAGGTATTACATCAAGTGGGCTGGAGGACACTCTCATTTGTGATACTGTTTTCAAAAGCTCAGACAAGTCGATGGGATAAAACTGGTTAAAACTCTCTTGTTGCTGGTGAGGAACCTCTGAGTAAGAGGCCGCGGGGGTAATAGAGGCTCTGATTGACACCACCTTATTTGTAAAATAAGTCACATTCATCATCACTTCCAGCTGAGGCACAAGGAGGGGTTGGGTTTACCAGCTGATCCACAGTCTTAAACAGAAACCTGGGATTGTGTTTATGTGTAGTAATGAGTTCAGAAAAATAGTGTGTTCTCACATCCTTAACCATGTTATTGTAGTTAATTAATAAATCCTTCAGACTGAGGTAATGGACTTGGAGACTGGATTTTTTCCATCTGCTTTCCTGCATTCCCTTTTTAGGCTGCGAATGCTGTCATTTATCCAGGGTTGTTTAATAGCTTTAGACGTAGGCCTAACCTTTGGAGGAGCAGTAATATTTAGTGACGACAAGCAGATATGATTGAAGTGATCAACCAGATTGTTGGTGTTGGAATCAGACAGGTGTTGGCTTTGGCTCTGAAAGAATGCGCAAAACTTTGAAACACTTTGTTCATTAAAGATGCAAGAACACACGGAGCTTGGTGAGGCGGCATGAGTAACAGGCGAATCGCAGCTAAAAACAATACATCTGTGGTCAGATATGGTCATGTCCACTAATTCCACAGAGGAAATGCTGACACCCAGGGTAAAAACCAAGTCCAGTGTATGACCACGGTTATGTGTTTGCCCTTTGACATGTTGTTTGAAGTTAAAAGAAGTGGCCATATTTAAAAAGTCAGTTGCATTAACATTGTTGGGGTCATCAACATGAATATTAAAATCGCCACAAAGAACAATTCTGTCATAATTTAAAACCAGAGTAGATAAAAATTCAGGAAGTTCTGATAAAAATCCTCCAGGCGGTTTTGGGGGGCGATAAATTATAACAAATATGATAGGTTGCAGCCCTCCAAGTTTAAGAGTGAGAACTTCAAAGGAGGTAAATTCATCACAGCTTACTTGATGACATTTAAAATTTTCCCTATACACGCTCACTAGCCCACCACCACGACCACTGACCCTCGGTTGACTAAAACAATCATACTGAGGCGGACACAGTTCAGCTAGCTGGCTATAGTCATTCATTTGCAATCAGGATTTAGTTAAAAACATAAAATCTAGATTTGCAGACAAGATAAAATCATTTAAGATAAAAGTCTTACTTGAAAGTGATCTCACATTGAAGGAGCCATTTTAAATGAGTTTGTTCTGGGTGCTGGAGTTGGTGCAGTTGTCCTAATCCTTAAGAGATTACTAATATTTCTGTGTGGGATGTGCACATTTCGGTTTACTGGTCTATGCGTGATGATGACAGGAAAAGGAAAAGTCTTTGGAACAGCGCTGGGAGCAGGCGTATTTACATGCCAGCAGGTGGAGACAGTTATTTGTGGCAGTGAGGCAGAGATCTGTTCAGTGACCGGTGGTGTGTCCAGGTGTGCTGCATGAATGATTATTATTATTATTATGGGAGTGATATAGAATATGTGGTTGGGGTTTATCAATCCCTAAACTACCTCGGTAACTTCTACCAGGGAATACGACAATGATCCCCCATCACCCTCCAGCTTTTACTCTAACATAGAGGGTGATTTAGTGGGATTCAGGATTTCCTCAAAGTGTTTCTTCAATCGCCCAATTACCTCCCCAGTTGAGTTCAACGTGTCCGATCCTTACTGTACAGAGCTTGGATCGTTCCCCATTTCTCCCTCCTGAGGTGGTGGATGGTTTACCAGAAGCAACTTGGTACTGACCCAAAGTCCTTCTCCACTGCTTATCTGAACTTCTCCCACACCAGTTGCTTTGCCTCTTTCACAGCAGAGGCTGCAGCTGCTCGCGTCCATCAGTAATCGCCTCCGGAGTCCTGCAGAGTAGCGATTCAGGACAGCCGCTTTCTTTAGTCAGACAGCTTCCCTGACCACCAGTGTCCACCACAGTGTTTGAGGGTTCATTCCTCTTGAGGCACCTAAGACCTTGAGACCACAGCTCCCTGCAGCTTCAGCAATGAAAGCCCACTCAGGTTCAATACTCCAACCTCCACAGGGATGCCAGAAAAACTCTGTCTGACAGGGGCCTCCTCTGGACAATGTCAGTTCTCCCGCACTACCACTTTGGGCTTACTTGTTCTATCCAGAGTCTTCCTCCACCCCCTGACCCAACTCACCACCAGATGGTGATCGGTTGACAGCTCCGCCCCTCTCTTTACTCAAGCGCCCAGAACAGGCAACCTCAAATTGGATGACTTGATTGCAAAATCGATCATCGATCTTCAGCCTAGCGTGCTCTGGTACCACGTAAACTTGAGTCGCAGTCTAACACACTTCTCTGCCCTTCTTTTTCAGCAGTTACCCACCCAAAACCCTACGCAGAGTCGCAGTCTAACACACTTCTCTGCTCCTCCATTTCAGGAGTTACTTAGTGAAAATCCTAGTGACGGTGTCTGACCCCCGACCATCGAAATTATTTAAATCAAAGGTAAACAGAAGAGGAGCTGTACATAAAAACCTAAAAAAATTAAAACCACAAGACCAACAGTGCAAACGAATAGGAGAGTTAAATGTGGACTCTTAAACATCAGATCTCTCTCTTCTAAAGCTGTACTAGTAAATGAACTAATATCAGATTATAATATTGATTTATTTTGTCTTACTGAAACCTGGCTGGGTGATGGAGAATATGTTAGCCTAAATGAATCCACCCCTCCCAGTCATATTAATACTAATATTCCTCGAGGCACAGGCGGAGGTGGAGTTGCAGCTATCTTCAACTCTAGCCTATTAATCAGCTCTAAACCTAAACTAAACTATAACCCATTTGAAAGTCTTGTTCTTGGTCTTTCACACCCAAGTTGGAAATCACTGCAACCAATTCTCTTTGTTATAGTGTACCGAGCACCTGGCCCGTACTCTGAGTTTTTGTCAACTTTAGTCTAAGGACTAAAGTTGACAAAAACTCAGCAAAGTTATTATTGTAGGGGATTTTAATATTCATGTGGACGTTGAGAATGACAGCTTTAGTACTGCGTTTATCTCTCTGTTAGATTCCATTGGCTTCTCTCAGAGTGTTCATGAACCAACTCAATGTTTTAACCACACCCTCGACCTTGTTTTGGTGTATGGTATTGAAATTAAACATTTAGTGGTTCCCACAGAATCCCTCTTTGTCTAACCACTCTTTGATAACTTTTGAGTTTGTATTGCTTAACTACACGCCATTGGGCAAAAATTTCTATACAAGATGTCTGTCTGATAGTGCTGTAGCTAAATTTAAGGATGCAATTCCATCAGCTCTAAATTCATTATCAAGTCACAAAGTAACGGAGGACTCCTATGCTAATTTCAGTCCCTCCCAAATCAATCAATAATAAAACAAAGACGGTTAGCTCCATGGTATAATACTGAAACTCGCAAATTAAAGCACATATCGCGGAAACTTGAGAGGAATTGGCGTTCCACCAAACTGGAAAATTCTCGTTTAATTTGGCAAGATAGTCTTAAAAATTATAGGAAGGCCCTCCGTAATGCCAGAGCAGCGTACTGCTCGTCATTAATAGAGGAAAATAGGAACAACCCCAGGTTTCTTTTCAGCACTGTAGCCAGGCTGACAGAGAGTCACAGCTCTATTGAGCCAAGTATTCCCGTAGCTCTCAGTAGTTACGACTTCATGAGCTTCTTTAATGATAAAATTCTAGCTGTTAGAGACAACATTCACCAAGATCTGCCCCCAACTGGCACCGAATTATCTCTAAACTCAGGAACCTTAGAAACAGCTCTAGAACCAGATATATGTTTAGACTGTTTTGCTTCCCTCAGTCTTTACCAACTAACTTCAATAATTTCTTCATCTAAACCATCAACCTGCCTCTTAGACCCCATCCCGACTAGGTTGCTTAAAGATGTTTTACCCTTAGTCAGCACCTCTATACTAGATATGATCAATCTATCTCTATCAACAGGCTATGTACCACAGTGCTTTAAAGTAGCTGTAATTAAAACTCTTCTGAAAAAGCCCAAACTTGATCCGGATGTTTTAGCCAACTATAGACCTATATCTAACCTTCCATTTCTCTCTAAGGTTCTGGAGAAAGCAGTTGCTAAACAGCTGTGTGACTTTCTACAGAGCAATAGTTTATTTGAGGATTTTCAGTCAGGATTCAGAGCTCATCATAGCACAGAGACAGCACTGGTGAAAATTACTAATGACTTCCTTATTGCATCAGACAAAGGACTTGTCTCTGTACTGGTTTTATTAGATCTTAGTGCTGCATTTGATACCATTGACCATCAGATCCTATTGCAGAGACTGGAACATTTCATTGGCATTAAAGGAACTGCTCTAAGCTGGTTTAAGTCCTATTTATCAGACCGATTTCAGTTTGTACATGTTAACGATGAGTCCTCCACGCATGCCAAAGTTAGTCATGGAGTTCCACAAGGATCTGTCCTCGGACCAATCCTCTTCACTTTATATATGCTTCCTTTAGGCAATATTATCAGGAAACATTCCATAAGCTTTCATTTTTATGCAGATGATACTCAGTTATATCTATCGATCAAACCAGATGAAACTCATCAGTTAGCTAAACTTCAAATGTGCCTTCAGGATGTTAAAATCTGGATGACCTGTAATTTTCTAATGTTAAACTCAGATAAAACTGAAGTTATTGTTCTGGGGCCTAAGCACCTCCGTGACGCATTATCTAAAGATATAGTTTCCCTTGATGGCATCGCCCTGGCCTCCAGCACCACTGTGAGGAATCTTGGAGTTATCTTTGATCAGGACATGTCGTTCAAGTCTCACATTAAGCAAATTTCAAGGACCGCCTTTTTTCACCTACGTAATATTGCGAAAATCAGGAACATCCTGTCAAAAATGATGCAGAAAAACTAGTCCATGCATTTGTTACTTCTAGGCTGGCTTACTGCAATTCCTTATTATCAGGCTGCTCGAAAAAGTCCATTAAGACTCTTCAGCTGATTCAGAATGCTGCAGCACGTGTTCTGACAGGAACCAGGAAAAGAGATCACATTTCTCCTGTTTTAGCTTCTGTGCATTGCCTTCCAGTAAAATCCAGAATAGAATTTAAAATCATTCTTCTTACCTACAAAGCTCTTAATGGTCAGGCACCATCTTATCTTAAAGAGCTCATAGTACCTTACTACCCCACCAGAGCACTGCGCTCCCAGAATGCAGGGTTACTTGTGGTTCCTAAAAAGTAGACTAGGAGCCAGAGCATTCAGCTATCAAGCTCCTCTCCTGTGGAACCAGGTTCCAGTTTGGGGAGTTTTGGAGTTTGGCGCTTT
Organism: Micropterus salmoides; assembly: GCF_014851395.1. NCBI lineage: Eukaryota > Metazoa > Chordata > Actinopteri > Centrarchiformes > Centrarchidae > Micropterus > Micropterus salmoides. The sequence continues at coordinate 24,206,523 of NW_024041039.1, read as the reverse complement.
ATAAATAAAACTGAATTGAATTGAATTGAACTTATGAGCATCCTTATGTTCTAACATGGTTTGTCATAGATAATCCATGACTAACACAGAAGTCTTACAACAAACGACCACTCGGGTTTAGATCAGGGAGGCCATTCCTCCCTATCCGAGTCTGCTACTGGGGACCCATGCAGGACTCCATTCAGGGTCTCCAAGAAGGCTGACTACACCGAACTGCTGTTTGGTGCATATGCATAGACAGCAGCAGAATTTTCCCCTCCATAACTCATAGAAATAGGTAACTCCAATAAACTCCAATGTAGCCGGGGACTTGTGAATATCCCTACACCCTCCCGGTGCACACCCGGCAACCAGGTGTCCGCCGGTTTCGACCAAAGAAACTATACTCCAGAACTAGGAACCTTTGGAGGAACTCACTGTTTTTCCACCGGAGGGACCAGGGTCTAAATGTAGTTCTGGGGTCTTCATTTTACCTGCTTGGGGAGTAGTACTTTCCAAAAGTACCGGTACTTTGCGGGGGGTGGGGCTTGCCTTGCATTGAAATTCTGAATGGGCGAGTAGAGGCTACTGGCTTTAACTGGAGAAGGTTGCCTGTTTTTCTACGACTGCTTGTCTCTTTTACACCTTTGTTTGCAAACCAATAAATCACAATCAACAGCCACACAAGTCTCGCCGATGTCCGCCTGAGATCGTATGTTGGCATTAAATATATTGGAAATAGCAGCCAGAATGCAGCAGTGTGTTTCCGCTAAATACTGGGTCCTAAGTTGTTGTTTTAAGTTTTCATCAGTCATGAGGTTTTCACACAGAGCTGAAGTCTGTCTCCTCCTCTCCAAAACAAGTGGAACAGCAGGTAATTACGCTTGTTTAACATCACGTTCCTCCAACACTCAGGTGACACAGATGTGAGTTCTACAGCTCTTGTCCCTGGAAACGTTTTAAAAACCTTCCAAACTGTCACAATTTTATTTTTGTGTTGCTTTCTCTGTGCTGGAGTTATTTTAAGAACTTGATGGTTTTATCCAGTTTTTTATCCAAGTCTCGTCGATATCCACCTGGGATCGTATGTCAGCATTAAATTTATAGCTGGGAAATAGCAGCCAGCTGCAGCGGTGTGTTTACAGTGAACAGCTGATGGAGTTATGCTAAATACTGGGTCCGGTGTTGTTGTTTTAAGTTTTCATCCACCAGGAAGTTTCTACATGGAGCCGAAGTCGGTCTCCTCTCCGAAACAAGCGTAACAGCTGATTATAGCAGGTAATTAAAGCTTGTCAAACATCCCGTTCTTCCAACGGAGGTGGACACAGACATGATTGCTGCAGCTGATCTACAGCTTTTGTTGGCTGCTAATGTTTTAATAACCTTCCAAACTGTCGCGTTTGTTTGTGTTGCTTTCTCTGTGCTGGAGTTATTTTAAGAACGTTATGGCTTTATCCAGTTTGTTTGGCTACTATTTAATAGTAGCCAAACAAACTGGATGCACCACTGGTGCAATGAACTTTATCATTTATCATTATGGCTCCCACACAAAAAAGCTGCTTTAATGGTCAAGCAAAGCCTACAGTTTTTCATTATATTCCAGTCAAATCTGATGTTCATTTATAAATGTTGCTCATGGATAGTGGTTACAAATAATGATGCCTGTGCATCGCTTTGTAAGGCTACATCCTAAGTCAGCTGGTTAATTTGCCTAATCTTCACAGGTGGAACCACGGTGGAAACGCACACAACAGTGGGCTGAAGGAACTTTTTAGTGCCTTGAAAAGAGATCTAGGGACTTAAAAGTCCCGGGTACCTTTGGTCGAAAAGTGGCTTAAATATATACCATACATACATGGGAGTGGTATCAACCTTTTCATCTAACTGACTAACATAAAAGCGAAAAAAACTTATTTGCCAATATGTCAAACTATTCCTTTAAAGTCCATATGTTATGATAGTCTGGAGGTGATTTGAAACTAAAGAATTACTTCACCCACTTAGGCATCTCCATCTGTTGTCTAGATTTGAGTGACTGGAAACTCATTGAACTGATAACATGGCTGCTGGAGCTTGTATTTAAAAATAATCTATACATAACCAATGGTAGTAAGACTTAGTCATAAAAAGTCAAAGTCCATGCCAATCTGAATGTTTGCCAAACTGGTTTATACTGCCCAGGCTCAAGTCTCCTCCCCTACAAATGTCCTGCAGTTCTCTCTTAACTTCTGTTTGTCAAAGCAGCAAAAATGGCCACAGCTGGCAAGGTAAGTTTAATACACTATGTGGGCACTCATATAATATATATGATGTTTTATTTTATTTTTGCAATAAATGAATAAAGATTGGGGTGTGGATGGGTGTAATGCAAAATTGATAACTAATGACACTAACAGTATTTTACTGTGTATCTAGTTACAGATATTTGGGTAAATCAGGTGTTTCATCAAAGCCAAGCATACAGTTTTGAACTTTCCTGTCAGTCTGTCGGGGGGGGGGGGGGGGGGGGTATTCAAAACAATAGCTGTTAACATGTAATAAATAAAAAGGGAAGCTGAAGAAAGGGAAACAGGAACAGTCTCTTATAGAATTTGTAATGTCATGTGGTGTCACTGCCTTCTAGGTCATCAAGTGCAAGGCAGCAGTGGCCTTTGAGCCCAACAAGCCTTTGGTGATTGAGCAGATTGAGGTAGCTCCGCCCCAGGCCGACGAGGTCCGCATCAAGGTGAGAGACGTCCACTATCAGAACACACACGGGCACTTGTCTCTTTCTCTCTTACCTGCAGCAGCCTGACTTTGTCACACATTGGTTTTCACAGAGGCGTACTGTCACATAAATAAACATCCTAAAAAGCTTAGTCCAACTAATGGGATGTGTTAAATAAAGGAGACGTTTGATATTAACGCAGAATAAAAGTGTTGCTAGTACTGCTGAACCCACTGAGAGTGAACACTCATCAGCCTGTCTCCTTAATCATCTTGTGTTGTCACTGTTTGGTTACTGTCTTCGCTGCAGATTGTGGCAACTGCGGTGTGCCACACAGACCTGTATAATCTCTTTGGGGGTATGCATAAAGATGGCTTTCCAGTAGTCCTCGGCCATGAGGCAGCCGGCATCGTAGAGAGCGTCGGGACTGGAGTTACTGAATTTCAGCCTGGTCAGTTTTGAACATTTTTGGATATGTATGCTTATTTGCTTTCTTCTCTTACAGTGAAATGATAGGAATGATATGTCTCATGTATGGGTTGTGTAAAGAGCTGGGGCATGTTTAGCTTAGCTAAACATAGCATAAACAGTGGAAACAGCTAGCCTGGTTCTGTCCGAAGTTAAGAAAATAAGCAACCAATACAGATGTCACACTTTATTCAAAATTCAAACTTTAATTTCAAAGACTGAAAAAAAATGTATATTAATGACCTATTCAAATTGGAAATGTATAGACTATAAGTGCAACAGTTTGAAGTAGTTTGCCTTGTGGTCCTGCAGAGGGCACTCCTAAAATTCACTGCTTGACCTATTTTTTTAAACATAGTTCTAAAAGTTGACATGAATTTGCCACAATGACTTGTTTTTTGTCTTTCAGGAGACAAGGTTATCCCTGTGTTCTTCTCTCAGTGTAGAGAATGTCGTTTCTGTAAGAGTCCTAAGACCAACCAGTGCGACAAAGGATGGTGAGCTCAATAAGCACTGATCTCCTGCCATCTACTCCGTTCTAAACTTTTCATTTCATTCCTCTTGAATGTGTTCATACAGTTACAGGTCCATTTGACGCAAACATTTGATAGAGATCTCAATGTCTCTATCAAGGAAGCAACTTTACGATACCACAAGACAGATAGTTTAGATCTTTGGCTTTTTTTGTTTCACTTGAAGCATATTGCAAGTAGTCATTGTCATAGGACAAATGCACCGCTGTGATTAAGTTTTAGGTTGTTATTTTATACTCAAAAATAATATTGTTCAGGTCCACTCTTCGTCAAGATGTGATGGTATCAGTAGATTCCAGGTTCACCTGTAAGGGGAAGAAGGTGCAGCAGTTTACGGGAACCAGTACCTTCTCTGAGTACACTGTGGTTAACCAGATGGCTCTGGCTAAGATCGACCCCGCTGCCCCTCTAGACAAAGTCTGTCTCCTTGGATGTGGGATCTGCACAGGATATGGAGCAGCAGTTAATACTGCTAAGGTGTGTATGTTTGACTGTACATCATGTTTTGTGTCTTGAAACAACAGAATGGGACGTTTTGTGTTACATGCCTATAAAGTTGACAATTATTGTGATATAAAAGATGGGGAGGTCTTTGAGAGAACAATCACTCATTAAGGGACACGTTTCTGTTGCTTATTATGAAGCATCAAGAAGTTCAAACTAAAGTGCCATGTTGACCAAAGTCTTTTGACTTTAGGTGGAACCGGGCTCCACGTGTGCTGTGTTTGGCCTGGGAGCTGTGGGTTTGGCTGCAGTCATGGGCTGCAAGGCTGCAGGAGCCGAGAGGATTATCGCTGTCGACATAAATCCAGAGAAGTTTGAGAAGGCCAAGGTGTTTGGCGCAACTGACTTCGTGAACCCCAAGGATCACACTAAACCCATCAGCCAAGTGGTGTCCGAGATGACCAACGGAGGAGTGGACTACTCCCTGGAATGTGTCGGGAATGTGGGAGTCATGGTAGGGAGCTTTCATCTGATTTGAGAATATAATGAAGAGGTACCGTGTTACCTAAAACAATAACCTTTTATTCTTATCTAAATCAACTGAGTTCACTTCCTCTTTCCCAGCAGTAGCAATTGAAGAAGAGCTGAGCGTCATTCATTAAGTTACCCAGCCCACATTTCCTCAGCTAGCCCAGAGATTTGGACCAGCACCCATTCAGTTTCAAACCACTAACTTTTGTGACGTTTCTCCATTCAGCGCAGTGCCTTGGAGTCTTGTGTGAAAGGTTGGGGTGTCAGTGTGATTGTTGGCTGGACAGACTTGCATGACACTGCAGCGAGACCCATTCAGCTCATCGCTGGACGCACATGGAAGGGCTCCCTGTTTGGAGGTGAGACAAATGTGACCACTGACTAGTCAGTCTCAAACTAAATGACTGTGGGCTCATGTTCTGCATTTCTCCAGCCAGTCGTGTTCTGGATAAGACTCCATGCTCTGATTTTGGGATTTTGTGACTTAGGTTTTAAGGGTAAGGATGGAGTGACTCAGATGTGCAAAGCCTACATGGACAAGAAGTTGAAGGTGGATGAGTTCATCACTCACAACATGACCTTGGACCAGGTCAATGATGCCATTGAACTGATGAAGCACAGCAAATGGTAGGTTTATGCTTTCTCCACCTTTCATGACTCACCAGTAACCAGGGCTGTCCCCGACTAAGGATTTACATAGTCAAATCAGAATTGTAAAGTCTTGCCTGTAATCGACTGATAGTCAAATCAAATGTGTGTCTGTGTGCTCTTCAGCAAGTGTTTCTCTTCTGCCACTTCACACATACCGACACATACACACACATACATGCTACGCCCACACTTGCGCACTGACCCCCATTCCTCAAGGGTATTGTTACAATTTTTGATTTATTCACACACTTTAAAAACCTTTATTTAAAGCATTGTTCTTTTTACATTTTTATTGACAGCGTTATATGTTGATATTTATATTGTATTATGGCTGTATATTAACTTGGGAGAAAACCGGTAGTTCAGTGACAAATCAGACGTTGAGCACCTCCATATTGCCAAAATGGTATGATCCTCGTTCCATAATGCTGCTGTGAAGCTTTGACTGTGAGACTTACAGTAGAATCAGGCTCTCCCATCAAAGCATCGCATCTTCGACTATTCAACACAGATAAATGAATAGGTAATGATACATTGATAATCTGAGGATGATGATTCTATATCTGATCATTTCTCTTTTATTTCTGTTCCACAGCATCCGGACAGTCCTGAGTGTTTCTCCACAATAAGTACACAGCAACAATACTCAGTGAATTATGTGCAGATTGTGAGAATCGTATTCTATTCGCAAAAGCTAAAAGCTAAAAGTGTTTATAAAGCAGAATAAATGGACTAAACATATGGCATTTGTGGTTTCCTAGTTTGTGTTCTGGTTTCATTGTATTGCACATCATACGCAGAATTTATGCGTCCACAGCATTGTCTGTCAAGTCTCTGAATGCTTTATTAAACTGTGTTTAAACAGTTACTCATAGCTAGAGCTCCAATTTACTCAGACCAATCAAAATTATATTACTGTTTGCTTTACTAAACAGACAACATTGTAATTATTCTGCTAGAATAAACTCCACGATATGTTCCCCCAACAGTGTTTCCCCCTTTCCCGAAGAATTATTAATTAACGATAGGATATTGCATTTAAACAACAGGCACACTAAATTAAATTAAATGACCATATAACTGCATTTTATGGTGAAGAGATTACAGTTCATAATTGCTCTCGTCTGACACGCACAGCCAAATTGAAATCTAACTGAACTCAAATTGAAACTAGAATAGCAAGAAGGTATTAAGGAGGTTCAAGCCCCCCTGGTGCAAGCCGCACCTAGTGTCCCAATGCAAGTGGGACCTGCGTTCCGCAGGCGTCACGGGTGGAGAGCATGTTTAAGCAGTTTAGTCTGAGTTATTTAACCATGAGATGAGGGAAACACTGGGTTTTACATTCCAGAAAGAGGTTATTTTAACTATGTAAACCTGCTGGTAGGTTTTCCTAAACAAATACAGAGTTTCTCTCTGTCTTCTCCCTCTTACAGAGCCAGACACACTGTTTAATTTTGTCATTGATTCAGTCTGTATCAAAGTGCATTAGTTAGCAGAGATTATATGCTAATATTTCTGTGAGCTGAGTGAGCGGGGTCATGGTGCAGCTGCAGAATATAGCTAATTAATTATTTAAATAGGCTGCAAATAGTCTGGCCACATTTTAACAGCAATTCTGTAGCCATGTTTCCATCCAATTGTCGTGTACTTTTGAAATGTCACAAAAAAGAAAAACAAAGACATTGTGAAATATGTGCATTTCCATCAGCTGGTTTGGAGTGAAACAACAAGGCTATGGCAAGTGTCGTTACGTCAGTAGTTGACGTTACACATGGCTGTAATAAACAAGACGTATGAGGAGAGCAGGAGAAGATATATGCTGAAAATGTGTTTATATATAATAAATAAAGAATAAAGAGCGAGAGATAAAGTGTGAGACCTACAGCTCTCACATTAACTAAAGTGTGTAATATTATATTTTACAACTATTTGTGCAAGTGTCAGAGTTTTAAGGTATAAGATTTCCCTCTGCATGCATGTGAAAATTTGCTTTGAAGGTTGTAATTTCGGTGTTTGAGGTTTAAACAGAAAATGTATCCCCAGTTTACTGACAATGCGAGTCATAAAGGGTTTACATTAATAATAATTTAATGTGTAGCAGTTGTGAAGGGTCTTTCCAGAAATGAGGAAGTCATAAAATCAAATAAATGAATACTGAGCCAATGTTGTGTTTTGGGATGTATCCAGAACAGCAAATGTTGGAAAGAACATTTGAATTTGGTGTCTTTTGGTTAAAAAATCAGATATCTGTCTCATTGTGCTGTGCACAGCCCACAGTTTAGCCTCCTGGCTGTAGACCTGCATAGTATGAAAAAAGGAGGAGATGTCATAGAATAACAATCTTGTTTTGTCCCCTCTAGATGTTTAAGTAGGGGTTAAGGAGAGGCTAGGTCAACCTGGGAGCACTGGGCCTTGCAGCAATCATGGACTGTTATGCAGCTGGGGAAGCCAGGATAACAAGTTAAAAACTGCTCGAGAGTTCAGTGCTACATATGAGGTGAACCCAAATGACCACAGTAAGCCAATCCTGGAGGTCCTGGTAGACATGACAGATGGAGGCTTGGACTACTGTAAACCATGTAAAATCAAAGAACAGTGAAAGCTCTGGGTGCCAGGGGATATGTAAGGGCGATTGCCATTTGTTGCATATTTTTATAATTGTGCTGCAAGAAAACAGAACAGAGACAATTAAAATTTACTTGTAAGAACCTTTTAAACACAGGCATTTCAGAATGCTTAACATAACACCAAAATGCATTTAATCATTTTTTAAAACACTGAAAAGGAAAATAAAACAGGCTGAAAAAACAAAAGTAAAATTTTAATTGATAGACATAAAAGTGCAGTAGAGAACATGAAAGAGTTCAGAGGTGACTTCTGCATGTGAGCAGACAGAACTGTGATGAGTAACAGGTGATTAAATCTGCCTGTAATGACACAGGTAGATTTACACAGCTGACAGGTGGCTGGCTGGATTGCAGAATTTGGAAGTGCTCTCTGGTTGATGTTCTACTACTGCTGCAGTATTATGCAAGAAACCTCTATCAGCAAGCCAGGCTCTGTCCAACGATCACAAAATTAACCTACCACCACCTCTAAAGCTTGCTAATTAACATGTTATATCTTGTATATCTTAACATCTTAACATATATCTTAACATGTTATACCCCCCTCCCCATGACCCCATCCCATGGGAGTGGGAACGACCTTTTAATCTAACTCATCAAGAAAGCGAACAAGCATATTTCCCAATATGTTGAACTATTCCTTTAAAGCCTGTTCTCCAACTTCTTTAATAAGTCCATGGCTTAATCGCTAAAGTGTCCTATAGTCTGGAGGTGATTGTTTTATTAAAAAGAAAATAAAAAGTGATTTATTTATATTTTTTATTTTACCTTTATGTCACCATGAAGTCCCATTGAGATCAAAAACCTCATTTACAAGAGCTAGCTTGGTGGAAACTCAAGGAACTGATAACATGGCTGCAGTATCTTTAAAGAAAAATAGCTAGTTACTCATAATAACCAGAGGTAGTTAAGATTCCCTGCCCATCTGAATCTTTGCCAAACTATTTTAGTACAAAGTACAAAGTCAACTTCCCATTAATGTCCTGTAGTTGCAATTCTCTCTAAACTCTTGTTCAGTCATCTTTTCTGCAAGAATGGCCACAGATGGTAAGGTAAGCATAATCCAATATGTGGGCACTCATTTAGTGTATGTGATGTTCTTACTAGTTTCTTTTTGTAACATTTGCATGAATATTGCATGCATGAATACTCGAGTGTGGCTGACCGTAATACAAAGTTGATAACTTACTGCATATTGACTTACAGATATCCAGGTCAAATTAAGTTTTTCACCAAAAACAAGTTAAATATCATTCATTTTATTGCAATAAAAGGAGTAATCCATTTTTTTTAAGATAAGAGTGGAAGCCCAAAAATTCATCATATTTGCAAAGTGGATCAAAGAAATACTTCAAAACAAACCACTTGATATGTCAAAGAAAACTGATTTACTGAGTAATTTATACCATTCTTATAATAAAATTTGTGTTTGTCAAATAACTCATGTGTGAACTGTGGCTTTTCAATTTGTGTTTTTTCCAGGGGCAGTTGTATCAAACATTGAAACCATTAGCTTTTTATATGGAATAAATGCTTGATATGATGTTTTTTTTTTAAATGGGCTTCTAGATGATTGTTTCCATTAAATTACAGCAGAAACCACATTTCATCCCGATTCTCATTGATGTAGCGTGAAAAGCTGACAATATGATAGGCTACTTAAACTATCTGCTTTGCCTGATGCACTGTGGCTCTTTTTTTTGGAAACCCAGTGTGCTTGCAGGGGAAGTCTCCAGTGGTATTTGTCATACCTCATGCCTGTGGCGGTTTTGAGGGAGTGCCAACAGAGGCCAGTGGCCTCAGTAACACAGACCTTGGACCCCCCCGCCTCCCTCCCCTCCCTCTGGCACATAATCTAATATATATGACAACAAAAGTAAACTACATGTATAGCGTGTGAAAGTAGCTAAACAGTGAGTTATATCGTAACTTTACTCCTGCTAGTGTCTACAGCTAAAAGCTGATGAGAGTTGTTCCGGGTCCGCTCCACTTCAGAGCCCTGACAGGGTTCCCCTTCGAGGGAACTCGAACTGCGTCGGTTACGACACTATGGGAACGCCTCTAGGCGAAGCAGTTCCCCTTCGAGGGAACTCGAACTGCGTCGGTTACGACACTATGGGAACGCCTCTAGGCGAAGCAGGTCTGAACGTGAATGAAATCACTCCAATCCTATTGGCCTGTTGCTAGAACGGTAAGGTGTGACGGAATAACCGGAGGAGTATAAAGCACACCTGTACACACTCATCATTAGCTTTTTTTTATTCAGCAGGCGCTCTGTATGTTGTTTGAAGAAAGCTCCAGTCCTACAAGCAGTGTGTCTTACCTGAAGAAGAAGTCTACCAGCATGTCCGGCAACCAGATGTACAGAAGGTGTGTTTTTTCTTGCCCTCGGTACATCACGGATGGAGATTCTCATGAGATGTGTCTCTCATGTTTGGGAATGGAGCACGCACGGGCAGCTCTCGAGGGGGCTGCCTGCGCCCGTTGCGAAGCCCTTTCCGTGCGGGTACTGAGGTCCCGCATGGCTCTCTTTTCCGAGGATGGCCGGATGTGTTTTCCCTGTGGCGCGGGCCCTGCGGCCGCTGAGGCGGCCCGGCGGCTTCACTCATGGGTTCACAGCGTGATCTGTCGGAGGATTTCGGGACGGCTGAGGCTTTTTCCCGACCTTCATCCGCTGGCTCCGACGCTTCCTTTCCTCGTTCGGGAGCCCGTTCTCGGCTTCTCCCGCTCGCGGTTTTGGATCCGGAGGCGCTGCAGCAATCCGACTCCGAGGAGGCGGACGTGCTCAGCGCAGTCGACGATGACTTCCGGGTGTCGGGGCGGCGTCATCTGGCCGCGCCCGACTATGATGTGCTGCTGGAGGTGGTGACTAGAGCCGTGGCTAAGCTCAACATCAACTGGCCACGGGAGGAGCAGACACCACAGGCTAGTGGTAGCTTGATGAAAGGTTTCTTAAGCACCACACGCCACCTCCACGCCGGTCTCTGCCATTCTTTCCTGATTTACATGATGAACTGAGTAAATCATGGGGCAGACCCTTCTCTACATGGCTTTCCACACCCCGATCACTGAACTACAGTAATGTGATGGGGGTTAGGGACCGTGGTTATGGGAGGATGCCTCGGGTGGAGGATGAGCTTGCGAGCTATCTCTCCTCTCGACTTGCGTCCTCCCTGGAGAAGCCGGCGTTACCATCCAAACCATGTCGCACCACATCCACGCTTGTGGGGAAGGCGTACATGCCAGCGGGCCAGGCAGGTGCGAGCTTGCACACCACGGTGCTTCAAGCCTACCAAGCCAACCTGCTACAGGAGATGGTTCAGAGGGGGGGTCCCTCCGAGGAAGATCTGGCGGAGCTTCGCAGAACCACGAAGCGTTAGACGCAGTGCGAAGCGTTCCGCCAGTACCTCCCTCGCCGGTCTGGACCCAAGGCAGCTGAGGCTGCCAGGCGTAGGTCCCTTCCCTCTACGAGCTCCTACGGAGAGGAGGGAAGCAGAGTGTCGCTTCTCGGGGGCCCCCCGAGGAGCTGGGGCAGCGAGACGGCGCTCTCACCCTCAGCCGTCTGAGAGACGCGATCTGAGGACCGTCATCCAGTCCCGACGGAGCTCAGGGAAGACCGGGGTAGGGGAGTCTTTCTCCCCTCCCGCACCCCCCCCCACCCCCCCCGGAGGCCGACCGAGGTCCCCTCCGCCGTGGCAACAGGTGATGTTATCCCGCCGTTTACACGTTCAGGACGCACCTGCCACCATCGAGTCCGCACCGTACTGCCTGCCCCGAGGGTCTGCAGACGGACGGCATCCCGACTCACTCACCGTGGATCTTCGGCGGCTCCCCCCTGCCGTTCTGGGGCTTCAGGGGTCCACCAGAAGATTACACGAGACACCGACCACCAGCCCCGAGGGGCTGGTTCCGTTGGCAGACTTTGCAGACGCTTGGCGGAGCCTGACGAACATTTCTCCGCGGGTCCTGCGCACTGCCATAGATGGGTTTCGACTACAGTTCAAAGCCCGCCCTCCAAATTCAACAGAAGAGAGGGGGTGGTTTGGACTGTGGTCCGCCCGGAGCAAGGTCCGGTGTTGGGACAGGAAGTTTGTACTCTGCTGAGGAAAGGGGCCGTGGAACGTGTCTCCCCCCCAGACAGAGACTTCATAGTCCCCAAGAAGGACGGAGGGCTGCGTGCCCTATTTTGGATCTGCGGGTTCTAACCGGTCTCTGAGGAGATTCAGGTTAAAGATGCTCATCATCCCCGCCACCGTGACGCACATCCAATCTGAGGATTGGTTCGTCACGATAGATCTAAAGGACGCCTATTTCTAGGTCTCCATCCGTCCTTCTCACAGGAAGTTCCTGAGGTTTGCCTTCGGGGGTGTGGCTTACCAGTATCGGGTTCTTCCATTCGGCCTGGCACTTCCCCTAGCACATTCACCAAGTGTATGGATGCAGCACTGGCCCCGCTGAGGCTCCGGGGCATCCGGATTTCAACTTCATCGACGACTGGCTCATCCTAGCCCAGTCTCGAGAGTTGGCGGTTCGGAATCGAGATGTCGTTCTGGCTCGTCTGCGGCGTTTAGGGCTCAGGCTCTACGCAAAGAAGAGCGTGCTGGCGCCCACCCAACGGGCTGCGTTCCTAGGGGTTGCATGGGATTCGACAACGATGCGGGCACAATTGTCTCCGGCACGTGTCGACACCATATTGGCTGCCGTGAAAGGGGTGAAGTTAGGCCACGCCATCACTATGAAACACTTTCAACGAGTGTTGGGTCTCCTGGCGGCTGCGTCCAGCGTAATACCATCTGGACTGCTGCACATGAGACCCCTGCAGTGGTGGCTAAGGAACAAGGGTTTTTCCCCGAGGGGAATCCTCTCCGTCTGGTTTGGGTTACGCGCAAGTGTCTTCGTTCCCTATCAGTTTGGAAGGAAACTTGGTTCCTGTCCCAGGGGCCCGTGCTGGGAGGGTCTTGTCGCCGGCTGGTTATTTCGACAGACGCCTCCCTCACGGGCTGGGGCGCGGTCATGGATGGCCGCTTTGCAAGGGGATCCTGGCAGGTGCATCGATCCGAGTGGCATATCACTGTCTCGAGATGTTGGCGGTGTTCCAGGCTCTAAGGAGTTTCCTGCCCGATCTCCAAGGCCACCACGTCCTGGTTCGTTCTGAGTAGAACAACACAGCGGTGGTGGCCTATCTGAATCACCAGGGCGGTCTGCGCTCGCGCCCTCTGGACAGACTGGCGCGTCAGATCCTCCTGTGGTCCCAGCAGAGGTTACTATCGCTCAGGGCGATGTATTCCTGGGGACACAGAATCAGGGAGCAGACCTGCTGTTGAGGCAGGGGCTGAGGCCCGGGGAATGGAGACTTCACCCCGAAGTGGTGGAGCTCTTGTGCGAAGAGTTCGGCCCCATAGACGTGGATCTGTTTGCGTCTCAAGAGACTACGCACTGCCCGCTATGGTTTCTCTCGTTCCTCCAGCCCCGTTGGGTCTGGACGCCATGGTACATTCGTGGCCGAGGCTACGTCTGTACGCTTTTCCCCAGTCGCTCTGCTCCCGGGGTTCTGGAGCGGGTCCGCCAGGACTATGTCGGCCTACTGCTCGTAGCCCCGTTCTGGCCAACCCGGGTGTGGTTCTCGGACATCATGTCGCTCCTGGACGGCCCGCCGTGGCGGGTCCCTCTGAGGAGAGACCTGCTGTCCCAGGCGCAGGGCCGGGTTCTTCACCCTTGCCCCGCCATATGGCGACTGTGGGTCTGGCCCCTGAGGGGGCACAGTACCTAGAGGCGGGTCTAACAGCCGGAGCAGTCGAGACCCTCCTGAGCTCCAGGGCCCCGTCCACACGGAGGATGTACGGCCTGAAGTGGAGTGTTTTCTCCACTTGGTGTAGGGAGCGGTCGGTGGACCCTGTTACCTGCCCGGTGGTTCAGGTACTTGAGTTCCTCCAGGACCGGTTCTCTGCTGGTCTTTCCCCTTCCACCCTCAAGGTGTACGTGGCAGCTATTTCATCTTTCCACACCCCTCTGAGGGAGGGGTTCTTGGGGAAACTTCCCTTGGTTGTACTTTTCCTCCGTGGTGCCCGGAGGATGAGACCTGCGACTCGGTCCAAGGTTCCCACTTGGGATCTGGCAGTGGTTCTTGGGGCGTTGGCTGAGGCCCCCTTCAAACCCCTGGAGTCAGCTGAGGCTAAGCACTTGACCCTCAAGATGGCCTTTCTCCTTGCTATCACCTCTCTAAGGAGGGTGGGGGAGCTCCAAGCGCTTTCGGTTTCCCCGCAAAGCCTGGAGTTTGCCCCGGGGAATATTAGGGCTATCCTGCACCCTCATTCAGGATACATCCCTAAAGTGCCTTCTTGTGCGGCAGGGTCCACAGTGCTGCAGGCATTTCATCCTCCACCTCATGTGACGGCGGAGGACGGGAGACTTCATCTGCTCTGCCCTGTCAGAGCACTGAGTATTTACACTCTGAGGTCCTCCCGTTGGAGGAAGGCTGACCAGCTGCTAGTGTGTTTTGGGTCTCCCAGGGCCGGGCTCCCTGCATCCAAACATACTATTAGCAACTGGATTGTTCAGACTATTTCCCTGGCCTATCAGGTGCGCGGTTTGCCTTCACCTGTGGCTGTGAGGGCTCATTCTACCAGAGGCAAGGCGGCCTCTCGAGCCCTCCTTTCCGGGGCCTCTTGCAGGATGTTGTTTAGCGGCTGGCTATGCCACTCCGCACACATTCATTCGGTTTTACAGTCTTGACCTTCCTTCGGCACCTGGCACTCGTGCGCTCTCCTCTTAGTAGTGCCACTTTATTGCACACAGGGGCAGGCGGGGTTTTCGGCACGGTTTAGTGGGTATCTCGTTCCCATAGTGTCGTAACCGACGCAGTTCGAGTTCCCTCGAAGGGGAACGTCTCGGGTTACGTATGTAACCCTGGTTCCCCGAGAAGGGGAACGAGAGACTGCGTCGGCCCGCCGCACCTCTCTCCCGCCTGAAGCGCCTGCTTCATAGTTTAAGCTAATGATGAGTGTGTACAGGTGTGCTTTATACTCCTCCGGTTATTCCGTCACACCTTACCGTTCTAGCAACAGGCCAATAGGATTGGAGTGATTTCATTCACGTTCAGACCTGCTTCGCCTAGAGGCGTTCCCATAGTGTCGTAACCGACGCAGTCTCTCGTTCCCCTTCTCGGGGAACCAGGGTTACATACGTAACCCGAGACGGTCTGAACGTGAATGAAATCACTCCAATCCTATTGGCTTGTTGCTAGAACGGTAAGGTGTGACAGAATAACCGGAGGAGTATAAAGCACACCTGTACACACTCATCATTAGCTTTTTTCTATTCAGCAGGCGCTCTGTATGTTGTTTGAAGAAAGCTCCAGTCCTACAAGCAGTGTGTCTTACCTGAAGAAGAAGTCTACCAGCATGTCCGGCAACCAGATGTACAGAAGGTGTGTTTTTTTTTCTTGCCCTCGGTACATCACGGATGGAGAGTCTCATGAGATGTGTGTCTCATGTTTGGGGATGGAGCACGCCCGGGCAGCTCTCGAGGGGGCTGCCCGTTGCGAAGCCCTTTCCGTGCGGGTACTGAGATACAGCATGGCTCTCTTTTCCGAGGATGGCCGGATGTATTTTCCCTGTGGCGTGGGCCCTGCGGCCGCAGAGGCGGCCCGGCGGCTTCACTCATGGGGT
The DNA here is from genome assembly GCF_014851395.1 of Micropterus salmoides. Classification (NCBI taxonomy): domain Eukaryota; kingdom Metazoa; phylum Chordata; class Actinopteri; order Centrarchiformes; family Centrarchidae; genus Micropterus; species Micropterus salmoides. The sequence goes on along the minus strand of NW_024041039.1, from coordinate 24,190,916 downwards.
TCACAGCGTGATCTGTCGGAGGATTTCGGGACGGCTGAGGCTTTTTCCCGAACTTCATCCGCTGGCTCCGACGTTTCCTTTCCTCGTTCGGGAGCCCGTTCTCGGCTTCTCCCGCTCGCGGTTTGGATCCGGAGACGCTGCAGCAATCCGACTCCGAGGAGGCGAACGTGCTCAGCGTAGTGGACGATGACTTCCGGGTGTCGGGGCGGCGTCATCTGGCGGCACACGACTATGACGTGCTGCTGGAGGTGGTGACTAGAGCCGTGGCTAAGCTCAACATCAACTGGCCACAGGAGGAGCAGACACCACAGGCTAGTGGTAAGCTTGATGAAAGGTTTCTTAAGCACCACGCACCACCTCCACGCCGGTCTCTGCCATTCTTTCCTGATTTACATGATGAACTGAGTAATCATGGGGCAGACCCTTCTCTACATGGCTTTCCACACCCCGATCACTGAACTACAGTAATGTGATGGGGGTTAGGGACCGTGGTCATGGGAGGATGCCTCGGGGGGAGGATGCGCTTGCGAGCTATCTCTCCCCTCGACTTGCGTCCTCCCTGGAGGAGCCGGCGTTACCCTCCAGCCATGTTGCACCACATCTACGCTCGTGGGGAAGGCGTACATGGCAGCGGGCCAGGCACGTGCGAGCTTGCACACCATGGTTGTGCTTCAAGCCTACCAAGCCGACCTGCTACAGGAGATGGTTCAGAGGGGGGGTCCCTCTGAGGAAGATCTGGCAGAGCTTCGCAGAACCATAGAGCGTTAGACACAGGGCGAAGCGTTCCGCCAGTACCTCCCTCGCCGGTCTGGACCCAAGGCAGCTGAGGCTGCCAGGCGTAGGTCCCTTCCCTCTACGAACTCCTATGGAGAGGAGAGGAAGCAGAGTGTCGCTTCTCGGGGGCCCCCCGAGGAGCTGGGGCAGCGAGACGGCACTCTAACCCTCAGCCTTCTGAGAGACGCGATCTGAGGACCGTCATCCCGTCCCGACGGAGCTGAAGGAAGACCGGGGTAGGGGAGTCTTTCTCCCCTCCCGCACCCCCCCCACCCTCCCCGGAGGCCGATCGAGGTCCCCTCCGCCGTGGCAACGGGTGATGTTATCCCGCCGTTTACACGTTCAGGACGCACCTGCCACCATCGAGTCCACGCCGTACTGCCTGCCCCGAGGGTCTGCAGTCAGGCGGCGTTCAGACTCACTCACCGTGGATCTTCGGCGGCTCTCCCCTGCCGTTATGGGGCTTCAGGGGTCCACCAGAAGATCACACGAGACACCGACCACCAGCCCCGAGGGGTTGGTTCCGTTGGGAGACTTCGTAGAGGCTTGGCGGAGCCTGACGAACATTTCTCCGTGGGTCCTGCGCACTGCCATACATGGGTTTCGACTACAGTTCAAAACCCTCCCTCCAAACAGGAAGTTCGTACTCTGCTGTGGAAAGGGGCCGTGGAACGTGTCTCTCCCCCAGAGACGCCGGTTCTACAGCCGGTACTTCATAGTCCCCAAGAAGGACGGAGGGCTGCGCCCTATTTTGGATCTGCGGGTTCTAACCGGTCTCTGAGGAGATTCAGGTTCAAGATGCTCATCATCCCCGCCATCGTGACGCACATCCAATCTGAGGATTGGTTCATCACGATAGATCTAAAGGACGCCTATTTCCACGTCTCCATCCGTCCTTCTCACAGGAAGTTCCTGAGGTTCGCCTTCGGGGGTGTGGCTTACCAGTATCGGGTTCTTCCATTCGGCCTGGCACTTCCCCTCACACATTCACCAAGTGTATGGATGCAGCACTGGCCCCGCTGAGGCTCCGGGGCATCCGGATTTCAACTTCATCGACGACTGGCTCATCCTAGCCCAGTCTCGAGAGTTGGCGGTTCGGAATCGAGATGTCGTTCTGGCTGTCTGTGGCGTTTAGGGCTGAGGCTCAACGCAAAGAAGAGTGTGCTGGCGCCCACCCAACGGACTACGTTCCTAGGGGTTGTATGGGATTCGACCACGATGCGGGCATAATTGTCTCCGGCATGTGTCGACACCATATTGGCTGCCGTGAAAGGGGTGAAGTTAGGACACGCCATCACTATAAAACACTTTCAACGAGTGTTGGGTCTCCTGGCGGCTGCGTCCAGCGTAATACCATCTGGACTTCTGCACATGAGACCCCTCACGGGCTGGGGCGCGGTCATGGACGGCCGCTTTGCTAGGGGATCCTGGCAGGTGCATCAATCCGAGTGGCATATCAACTGTCTCGAGATTACACTCTGAGGTCCTCCCGTTGGAGTAATGCTGACCAGCTGCTAGTGTGTTTTGGATCTCCCAGGGCTGGGCTCCCTGCATCCAAACATACTATTAGCAACTGGATTGTTCAGACTATTGAACTACTATCCCTGGCCTATCAGGTGCGCGGTTTGCCTTCACCTGTGGCTGTGAGGACTCATTCTACCAGAGGCATGGAGGCCTCTCGAGCCCTCCTTTCCGGGGCCTCTTTGCAGGATGTTTGTTTAGCGGCTGGCTGGGCCACTCCGCACACATTCATTCGGTTTTACAGTCTTGACCTTCCTTCGGCACCTGGCACTCGTGCGCTCTCCTCTTAGTTGTGCCACTTTATTGCACACAGGGGCAGGCGGGGTTTTCAGCATGGTTTAGTGGGTATCTCGTTCCCATAGTGTCGTAACCGACGCAGTTCGAGTTCCCTCGAAGGGGAACGTCTCGGGTTACGTATGTAACCCTGGTTCCCCGAGAAGGGGAACGAGACACTGCGTCGGCCCGCTGCACCTCTCTCCCCGCCTGAAGCGCCTGCTTCATAGTTTAAGCTAATGATGAGTGTGTACAGGTGTGCTTTATACTCCTCCGGTTATTCCGTCACACCTTACCGTTCTAGCAACACCAATAGGATTGGAGTAGTTTAATTCATAGTTCAGCCCTGCCACGCCCAGAGGCGTTCCCATAGTGTCGTAACCGACGCAGTGTCTCGTTCCCCTTCTCGGGGAACAGGGGTTACATACATAACCCGAGACATTTGCCACATACATTAAAATATGACACTCAGCTGGTTGCTGAGACAGACCAGCCCTCCACTCTACCAGTAGCAACAGCAGAGGGAGGACAGGAGGGACTGAGTTGTTCAGTTGTTGTCGGGAATATGATTTATTTTACTTTATTTATTTTACTATTTTACTGACATGTTAGATTTGTTTCCAGTGAGATATTAGTGACTTTGCGGTTGTAAATCCTGTTGCTTCTCTAGAAACAACATTTAGTTAATAAAAAATGTTACATTCTTTTTTTAAATAATATATTCAATTATTTTGTAATGAATAGAACTTGGAAGAGCATCGATAAAGGATTACCAATATAAGCGTGAAAATAAAATCCTAATGATCCCAACTCCTGAGAAAATGTCCGGTCCATCTCTGTGTCCTGGTTTTAAAATCTGGCCCAACTGAATCTGTAATTGAATAGCCCTGGTCTAAAGTGATCACAGTAATATATCTTCCTTACAATGAAAAGTACATTATACTGAATGCAGCATTGTAGACAATGTTTTGTCTTTGTAATCAACGTTTCCATTGCATGGATAGTCTTTGGATATTGCTGGAATTGTTCTGATTCCCTGTCCTTAAAAGGTAAATTATTATCATAACAATTTAATAATGCATTGCATTTAAACCACACTTTTCATACACAAAAAGTGATAACAGTAGCCTACATGGATGCTGGACATGCAGTCTGCCAAAATATGTATCCCTGTCCATAATGCACAGATGATGGCTTACTATCAAGTATTTAATTTTGTGTATACTTCATATGATGACTAATAACAGGGGTGAATATGGAGAAGTTTCTATTTTCCTAGCAAAAGTTATAGTGGGATACAAATTATTTCAGACTGTATGTGATGGTTTTCAACTTGTCATAAAATGTTTTCCCCCCTTTATAATGCACAGATGATGGCCTACTATCAAGTATTTAACTTTGCGTATACTTCACATCAGGACTAGTTATAGTGGGATACAAAATACAAACTGGGATCCAGAGAATAGTACACTAGAGCTTATACTGTTCATTAAGCCTTACAAAGAAGTATTGCATCAAAGAATGTACTGTAACTTGAGCAAAAGTTAACGTGAATGTTTTTTTTAATAATGTAATTTAATAAAACTATAACTAAGATACTGAAAAGATCCTGTTACTGAAATAAATAAATGTCAGTTTATGAAACATACGAAAAAATTACATTATATACTAAACAAGACATTTTGAAAGCTTGAACATTGCCTTGGTCTCTTTTGTCCTGGATTGAATATGCCCCTCAAAACAAGCCTGGCCCCCTTAATAAAATTGGTCTAGAACCACCACTGCCTCATGCTTAGTGTGGTGTCACTGCCTTCTAGGTCATCAAGTGCAAGGCAGCAGTGGCCTTTGAGCCCAACAAGCCTTTGGTGATTGAGCAGATTGAGGTAGCTCCGCCCCAGGCCGACGAGGTCCGCATCAAGGTGAGAGACGTCCACTATCAGAACACACACGGGCACTTGTCTCTTTCTCTCTTACCTGCAGCAGCCTGACTTTGTCACACATTGGTTTTCACAGAGTTGTACTGTCACATAAATAAACATCCAAAAAAGCTTAGTGCAGCTTACATGATGTGTTAAATGATATGTTTGATATTAACACTGAATAAACGTGTCAATAAAATGTGAAAGTGGTGCTAGTACTGCTGAACCCACTGAGAGTGAACACTCATCAGCCTGTCTCCTTAATCATCTTGTGTTGTCACTGTTTGGTTACTGTCTTCGCTGCAGATTGTGGCAACTGCAGTGTGCCACACAGACCTGTATCATCTGTTTGAGGGTAAGCATAAAGACGGCTTCCCAGTAGTCCTCGGCCATGAGGCAGCCGGCATCGTAGAGAGCGTCGGGACAGGAGTCACTGAATTTCAGCCAGGTCAGTTTTGAACGAACATTATGAGATATGTATGTGTTGAGTATGTAGCTGGGGCATTTTTACTTAACTAAACTTAGCAAACTAGAAACAGCTAGCCTGGTTCTGTCCAAAGTTCAGAAATACAGTGACCAATACAGATGTCAACTTTTTATTCAAAAAAATGTAAAAATGTAAAACTTTAAAACGGTAAAACTTTCAAATTCTAAATGTACAGTCTATAAGTGCTGCAGACCGTTTGAAGATGTTTACCATATAGTCCAGCTTAAGGCACTGTTGAAACTCACTGTGAACATTCTTTTTGTCTTTCAGGAGACAAGGTTATCCCTGTGAGCTACTCTCAGTGTAGAGAATGTCGCTTCTGTAAGAGTCCTAAGACCAACCAATGTCAAAAAGCATGGTGAGCTCAATAAGCACTCATCTCCTGCCATCTACTCCATTCATACAGTTACAGGCCCATTTGATGGAAACATTTTATTCAACATGTCTCCACAGTAGGCACTTTGTGACGATACCACAAGTCAGATAGTTTAGATCTTTGGATTTTTTTTTCATTTTAAGCATATTGCAAGTATTCAGTGGACCCTCTAATAGGACAAAAGTGCCACTCAAATCAAGTGTAATTTTTTTTTCATTAAAAAATGTTATTGTTCAGGTCCAATATTCGTCAAGATGTGATGGTATCAGTAGATTCCAGGTTCACCTGTAAGGGGAAGAAGGTGCAGCAGTTTACGGGAACCAGTACCTTCTCTGAGTACACTGTGGTTAACCAGATGGCTCTGGCTAAGATCGACCCCGCTGCCCCTCTAGACAAAGTCTGTCTCCTTGGATGTGGGATCTGCACAGGATATGGAGCAGCAGTTAATACTGCTAAGGTGTGTATGTTTGACTGTACATCATGTTTTGTGTCTTGAAACAACAGAATGGGACGTTTTGTGTTACATGCCTATAAAGTTGACAATTATTGTGATATAAAAGATGGGGAGGTCTTTGAGAGAACAATCACTCATTAAGGGACACGTTTCTGTTGCTTATTATGAAGCATCAAGAAGTTCAAACTAAAGTGCCATGTTGACCAAAGTCTTTTGACTTTAGGTGGAACCGGGCTCCACGTGTGCTGTGTTTGGCCTGGGAGCTGTGGGTTTGGCTGCAGTCATGGGCTGCAAGGCTGCAGGAGCCGAGAGGATTATCGCTGTCGACACCAATCCAGAGAAGTTTGAGAAGGCCAAGGTGTTTGGCGCAACTGACTTCGTGAACCCCAAGGATCACACTAAACCCATCAGCCAAGTGGTGTCCGAGATGACCAACGGAGGAGTGGACTACTCCCTGGAATGTGTCGGGAATGTGGGAGTCATGGTAGGGAGCTTTCATCTGATTTGAGAATATAATGAAGAGGTACCGTGTTACCTAAAACAATAACCTTTTATTCTTATCTAAATCAACTGAGTTCACTTCCTCTTTCCCAGCAGTAGCAATTGAAGAAGAGCTGAGCGTCATTCATTAAGTTACCCAGCCCACATTTCCTCAGCTAGCCCAGAGATTTGGACCAGCACCCATTCAGTTTCAAACCACTAACTTTAACGTTTCTCCATTCAGCGCAGTGCCTTGGAGTCTTGTGTGAAAGGTTGGGGTGTCAGTGTGATTGTTGGCTGGACAGACTTGCATGACACTGCTGCGAGACCGATTCAGCTCATCGCTGGACGCACATGGAAGGGCTCCATGTTTGGAGGTGAGACAAATGTGACCACTGACTAGTCAGTCTCAAACTAAATGACTGTGGGCTCATGTTCTGCATTTCTCCAGCCAGTCGTGTTCTGGATAAGACTCCATGCTCTGATTTTGGGATTTTGTGACTTAGGTTTTAAGGGTAAGGATGGAGTGACTCAGATGTGCAAAGCCTACATGGACAAGAAGTTGAAGGTGGATGAGTTCATCACTCACAACATGACCTTGGACCAGGTCAATGATGCCATTGAACTGATGAAGCACAGCAAATGGTAGGTTTATGCTTTCTCCACCATTTATGACTCACCAACACAGATAAATAACCAGGTGCAAGTCTGATCATTTCACTTTTATTTCTGTTCCACAGCATCCGGACGGTCCTGAATGTTTCTCCACAATAAGTCCACAGCAACACTACTCAGTGAATCATCTGCAACGTTCACATAAGCAAAAGCTAAACATGTCAAAGTGTTTATAGAGCAAAATAAATGGTGAGTGCATGAGAGTGCATGCCCCCGCACCCCAGCAAAAGTGGATATCATTTTTATCAATCATTAAGAATACAGGCAATTGAAATAAACAATATTCATGTAAACAAAATAGCCTAGCTAGCATCAGAGTATTTTTGTTTGTTTATGTCACCATATGAACCCTATATATGTAAGCTTAGGTCCTCTAAACATTCATGAAGTGGCTCTACTTCTCCCCAGCTTGAGAACAAACAAATAGTTTTAGCTCAGATTTACTCAGACCACCCTAATCATATCAGTGTTTGCATAACTAGGCAGACAGCATTGTAATTATTCTGCTAGGATGGGCTCCTGGATTTGTTCCCCCAACAGGGCTTCAGCCTGTTTCCTGAAGAATTTTTAATAAATTATAGGATATTGCAGTTTAACAGTAGGCACACTAAACTACAAATAATCTTCTGATGTTGGCCTCTGTGAAAGTTTACAGTGAGTTCTGCTGAGAAGCAGAGACACTGAAACTGAAATTTTAGCTGAACTCAAATTTAAACAATTAATAATATCAAAAACTAATAAAGGGCGGCACGGTGGTGCAATGGTTAGCACTGTCGGCTCACGGCAAGAAGGTTATGGCCCTGGCCTTTCTGTGTGGAGTTTGCATGTTCTCCCCGTGTCTGTGTGGGTTCTACCTGGGTTCCTCCCACCATCCAAAGACATGCAGGCTAGGTTGATTGGTGTCTCCAAAATTGTCCTTAGGTGTGACTGGTTGTTTGTCTATGTGTGGCCCTGCGATGGACTGGCAACCTGTCCAGGGTGTACCCCACCTTTCGCCTGATGTCAGCTGGGATTGGCTCCAGCCCCCCGTGACCCTGTACGCAGGGTATGGGGTTGACGATGGATGGATGGAAAAACTAATAAAAACATTCCAAACATTTTTTCTTGTTCCTGAATCCTAGACCAAGAAAGATTTCAGCGAGAATTGTTTGGAATACAAAGAAAAACCCACGTCAGGAGAAATACAGGCTGCTCTGGAAAAAGATTATGCGGTTGTTGCAAGGAGCACAATACAACGATACTATACAAAAAAGAGCTGCATGGATGAGTTGCCAGAAAGAAGCCTTTCCTGCGCCAATGCCACAAAAAAGCCGGGGTTACAATATGCTGTAATTTGGAGTGACGAGACCAGTATAGAGCTTTATTGTCACAACCATAAGCGCTCTGTTTGGAGAGGGGTCATCAAGGCCTATAGTGAACAGAATACCATCCCCAATGTGAAGCATGGTGGTGGCTCACTGTAGTTCTTATGTGGGGGGTGGGGGGCTGACCAAAGACTTTGCATGAACTGGAGGCATTTTGCCAAGATGAATGGGCAACTATACCTCCTGCAAGAATTTGGGGCCTCATACACAACTATTACAAAAGACTGCACGCTGCCATTAATGCTAAAGGTGGCAATACACAGTATTAAGAAATAAGGGTGCAGAGTTTTGAACAGGGGTTGGTTCAGTTTTTTCTTTGTAGCCATGTTTTGTTTTATGATTGCGCCATTCTTTTAGGGAAGGTATGCTGACTTCTCCTCACATATATCAGAATAATGAACTTCTGTGAATGTTTAAATGGATTTGAGCTGATCTACAGAGAGCAACTGCTGCTAGGATTGCCCAGACTGCTCCTCTGCTCAGCCAAGAGTTTACGGAGCAGAGGTTAATGTTTGCAATACTGGAGGAAGGATATCATTGACAGGTTTTTAATTATTTATTGGAACATTAATTAAAATTTAACAGCTGTAAAAGAGAAACAGTCCCTCAGTGTGATGGAATGGTCTTGCAACACTTACTAAAAGAGAGCCAGTCAGTCTGTAATGAAATCAAAAAAGCTAATCCTTGTAATGTTCATTCCTTTTTCAATGATGACACATTGTTGTGATGAACAGCTAGCTTGTGCTAGTCATTTATTTTTCCACTCCATGTTATATTGATAAGAGTTCCTCTCTCTGAGTTAACACAGTAAATTATCACAGTGCCGCCTTGTGGCTACATGGATATATGACATGTTACTGAATCTCTTTACAATCCTGACCTTGGGTTACCTAGGAGTTTTTGTCCTTATCAAGGCAGCTGTCTAAGTTAGCCAGCAAACCAGACAGAGAGACAGAGATCGACTTATTGCTTCGGAACATCACAGGCTGTCACCTTTGGCTCAGCAAATGATCTTAATGTGATCTGAGGAAACCTGTGTGCTATTATCCTTAAAGAAGGAAAATTCACAAAGACAAAAAGAAGAAATTGAACTCTATATTTGTCCAGTGTCTGCGCTAGTTGAGGCTTCCGTTTGTTAGAACATGGTGCACAAGTTTGGGGGAAATGTGTACATTTCATCTGCAGTACAAACAGGCATGTGGCAATTTGTTTTCCTCCATTCATTTAACCAAGGCTCCTTCCACTATTGCACTGAATGGGTTGAATTTTATCATGAGCCAGATCGCCTAAAGGCAATGAATTTTGGCTGATGTGTTTGCTATCGATTTGTGCGTCTAAATTATGAAAAACGTTGCTGCAAACACTTCAGTTACTGTATGCTCATTTAATAATATAATTATAACCAGACAATGCTGCATCTATGGAAGTTGTAAAAATCCAAATTCTGATAATATAATGACATATCAGACAGTCTGCCGTACCTGATACTGATACTTTTTGTCAAAATTTTAACTATACTGATTTTTCAAACTGGAAATGATTTTTCAAATATAATCATCATTTTTAGAGGTAAAATGTTTTATACACTTAAAGGTAAATGACATGATGCATACCACCCATTAACAAATTTATTACAAATGCAAATATGGGTAATGGGCAATTAAATACAAATGTTTGTGCTAAAAAGTATAAAAATAGTTGAGTACTTTACAGAATAATTAAAGTAAAAATAAAATAAATTATTACATAATTATGAATTTAAAAAAACCAACATAAAATGTGCACATTGGCACTTAGCATTTTTTTATTTGCCTATTTTTACTGCCTACTTGATGGGCTGTAACCTCACTTGCTAGAAATGAAGAACACGCCTGTTTTCTCTGTTGCTTGCAATAATGCAACATGACGGCGCAGGACAACACCACAAGACCTATTCACCACAGTAGTGTTACTTACAGAGGTCTAACTGTTATAAAATGTGATAACGATCTCATTTAGAATAATCAGTCTAGCTCACTAACCGTTTTGTTACCATCCAATACGTTTAGCTATGGTGACATTGCTGAACCTCTGGTGAAAGATATACGATTAGTTATTGAAAAGCGGCAGATGAGCTAACGGCAACATATAACATCAGCTATATGCAGTCAATGCTGGGATACATTGAGTCCACTATATAGGGTATAATAATTCTCCCTATACATTCGGACAGCACTCCAAAATGGCGACCTCACTATATAGTCCATTATATATTGAGTATTGGGAGACTTCGGACACAGCCTTTGTTTCCGGCTCACACAGGAAACACCGAATGTCCTGTAAATGGTCTGAAAGTCCGACCCATTAAAAAAATGCTTTCACACTAGAAATGAACTGAACCATGGTTCAGTTTGATCCAGACCGAGACTTCCTCTTTTTGTCGGACCAAATTTCGCCTGTTTGGTCTGGACCATGGTAGAGGGGAGATTTCACACCTGTAATTTTGGTTCAGCTCAAATTAAAAAGTCCGAAAGTCGGAACCAAATAAGGAAGTTGTGAAAGCCTCCTGAGTTTCCAGCACATTGTGTAAAGCTGTCTCCCGGTGTGTCACTCTCTGCATGTCTGATTCTGCTCGCTCATATAATCTGCAATCTGCATCAGTCAGTCTAAAATCTGCAGTGGCAGCTTAAAACTAATAGAAAAATAATAATTTGATAATTTAGACAAATCAGTGAGATTATTAATTTAGTACTAATAACATTTTGTTACAAGTTGTCTCCTTCTTGGAACAAAAGAGGAAGCTCACACAAACATGACCTTAAAGGACTTTATTCTGCAAAACTAGTTACATAAACATGTAAATGTGTAGAACCCAATAATGTAATAATTTCCCAATGTAATAAAAATTTCCTCTTAACTCTGTCAAAAAGATTAAAAAAAAAACCCTGATAATGTAATAACTTCCCAATAACGTAATAAAATGTCTTTACCAAATGTGTCACTCTCTGTACCATTAATGTAATAAATTGTTACATTAACAGTGTTAAATAGTTTATTTAGCATTTAACCATGATGTTCCTATGATAACTGCTAAATACTAGGGTAATGTTTATGTCAAGGCTAGGCTGAGGGAAAAGTGTGGACCCAAATGCAGACAACAGCAAGGAGGATGCAGCTCAAACAAAAGATTTATTTAGCAACTTAAAACAGGCTTACGGTAGCACAGCAGGCAAAAAGTCCAAACAAAAGTAACTCCAAACTAAAACTTAATCCACAGGGAAAATCCATAAATAAGGACCAAGGTACAAACCAAGGATTAATCCAAAAGCGCGGGGACAGGACGGAACACTCAACACAGACGATGAAGACGCAACATAGACAAAACTGAACTGAGGGTTTAAATGCACAGGCAAATGATCAGTAAGGGCGTACACAGGTACAAGTCATGATGAACTAATTAGGCACGCAGACAGACTCAGTGAAACAGGGCAGAGTGAAACAGGAAGGCGAGACAGACCATGAAACCAAAACGGAAGAATGAACCAAAAAAAGATTAAAATAAACTAATAGAACAAGAACAAAGCTAGACAAGAACACCAGACACTGATGATAACAAAATAAAAAGATGGACAAGAAATAAATAACTAAGGACAAGGAAGAGAGAAACAGAGGCAAATAGAAAGACACATGAAACAATGGCAAAATCACAGGGACAAAATACAACTCATATATAACCCAAAACTACACTTAATAACAGTTTCAGATGTTTATTGGTCAAGTACACTGAACTTTTAGGGTGCAGTCTTCTTGCTCATCCTTGTTGCTCTCCGGCTGCGGCTTTCACATTTTTATAACAACACACAGACTTCACACTAACACACACACTACACATTTTGCAAACACACACACACACCACCTGGCCAGTTAAACAGTGTTGTTAGCAGGCTGTATCAGAGCCTCAGGTGAAGGCCATAATTTAGAATTAATTGCATATCCGACTAAGAGACAATCGGGCCTTAATGGATTTTAACAAATTGTGCTAGCACCTGCCCTCAGGCCTGATAAAATACAAGACTAGACACATAAATACAATGGGCCTCTGCAAGTGAACTGCAACTCTGAAGGCTGTGAAGGTCATCATGTGACACAGCACACAAACTTAGAATGTGTCGATTTTATCCAGCTGTGTAATTGTTTTATGCATGTACAATGTTTTGCTAATATCAAGATGATGTCTTCTTGATCAGTGTCCCATTTCAGACTTCAGAGTTGTTATAGGGTATGATACAGCTGCAAATAAGTATTTGAACACCTGAGAAAATCAATGTTAATATTTGGTACAGTAGCCTTTGTTTGCAATTACAGAGGTCAAACGTTTCCTGTAGTTTTTCACCAGGTTTGCACACACTGCAGGAGGGATTTTGGCCCACTCCTCCACACAGATCTTCTCCAGATCAGTCAGGTTTCTGGGCTGTCGCTGAGAAACACGGAGTTTGAGCTCCCTCCAAAGATTCTCTATTGGGTTTAGGTCTGGAGACTGGCTAGGCCACGCCAGAACCTTGATATGCTTCTTACAGAGCCACTCCTTGGTTATCCTGGCTGTGTGCTTCGGGTCATTGTCATGTTGGAAGACCCAGCCTCGACCAATCTTCAATGCTCTAACTGAGGGAAGGAGGTTGTTCCCCAAAATCTCGCAATACATGGCCCCGGTCATCCTCTCCTTAATACAGTGCAGTCGCCCTGTCCCATGTGCAGAAAAACACCCCCAAAGCATGATGCTACCACCCCCATGCTTCACAGTAGGGATGGTGTTCTTGGGATGGTACTCATCATTCTTCTTCCTCCAAACACGGTTAGTGGAATTATGACCAAAAAGTTCTATTTTGGTCTCATCTGACCACATGACTTTCTCCCATGACTCCTCTGTATCATCCAAATGGTCACTGGCAAACTGGAGACGGGCCTTGACATGTGCTGGTTTAAGCAGGGGAACCTTCCGTGCCATGCGTGATTTCAAACCATGACGTCTTAGTGTATTACCAACAGTAACCTTGGAAACGGTGGTCCCAGCTCTTTTCAGGTCATTGACCAGCTCCTCCCGTGTAGTTCTGGGCTGATTTCTCACCTTTCTTAGGATCATTGAGACCCCACGAGGTGAGATCTTGCATGGAGCCCCAGTCCGAGGGAGATTGACAGTCATGTTTAGCTTCTTCCATTTTCTAATGATTGCTCCAACAGTGGACCTTTTTTCACCAAGCTGCTTGGCAATTTCCCCGTAGCCCTTTCCAGCCTTGTGGAGGTGTACAATTTTGTCTCTAGTGTCTTTGGACAGCTCTTTGGTCTTGGCCATGTTAGTAGTTGGATTCTTACTGATTGTATGGGGTGGACAGGTGTCTTTATGCAGCTAACGACCTCAAACAGGTGCATCTAATTTAGGATAATAAATGGAGTGCAGGTGGACATTTTGAAGGCAGACTAACATGTCTTTGAGAGTCACAATTCTAGCTGATAGACAGGTGTTCAAATATTTATTTGCAGCTGTATCATACAAATAAATAGTTAAAAAATCATCCATTGTGATTTCTGGATTTTTTTTTTTTAGATTATGTCTCTCACAGTGGACATGCACCTACAATGACAATTTCAGACCCGTCCATGATTTCTAAGTGGGAGAACTTGCAAAATAGCAGGGTGTTCAAATACTTATTTTCCTCACTGTACATGTATTTGTTGTATTTGTTTATTTGCTCGAAATTATCACTAAACTTGAGTTACTTTGAACTTTATCTGTGTCTCATTGAAAAGAATACCATTTACATCGAAAGGACAACAGTTCATCATGTCTAAGTTATAGAGTACATCCAAGTAAAAAGTGTGAGAGTGAGGGCCCGTTAGGCCTCTGGCCCAGTCTGAGAGTCTTTTCCTCCCACAACAGGAGGTTATTACATTACTGGGTTAACGCTATTTTTGCAGAAGCTGATAATGTAATTATTTCCCAATACTGTAATAACTTGGCCAATGTTGTAGTAGCATGCCATCAATAATGTGTTAATGTTTTGGGAATGTATTGTTTTTGCAATTAAGTCATTTTCAAATAGGTAATGCCATGATTTTGTCTAATAACACAGTACCTTTTATTTGTGAATATTACACACTAAACCTCGACCCATTTCCAATAAGACAAAAATCCAGATATTGGAGTATTGTGTTTTATTAGGGCCTGAGTAGAAAAACCCTATTAACCCTAACGACCCTATTGGAAATGAAGGATTTTTTTTTCTGCAAATGAATTGCATTTTATTTAATTTTAAAATTACTTATTTAATATGTCTCGCACATGGGTGTGGCAAATTGGCATGCTAGCACCCCTTAAAGAGCAGCCTCTGGCCAAAGTTTCACCTAAATTGAATTGTATTGAATTTCTGTGGTACATGTATCATGTCCAGATGTACGCTCTGGATCGGGGGTCTGGGGCCTTGGGCTTTTGGCACACACAGTTATGCACACACACACACACACACACACACACACACACACACAGCTAATCAGCCAATCACATGGCAGCAACTCAATGCATTTAGGCGTGTAGATGTGGTCAAGACAACTTACTGAAGTTCAAACCGAGCATCAGAATGGGAAAGAAAGGGGCTTTAAGTGACTTGTAATGTAGCATGGTTGTTGAGAAAAAGAGAAAATATCCAGTGAGCGGCAGTTGTGTGCACCAGAATGCCTTGTTAATGTCAGAGGTCAGAAGAGAATGGACAGACTGGTTCAAGATGACAGAAAGGTAACTGTAACTCAGATAACCACCTGTTACAACCAAGGTATGCAGAACACCATCTCTGAACGCACACAACACGTTGAACCTTGAAGCAGATGGGCTACAGCAGCAGAAAACGGGTGACACTCCTGTTAGCTAAGAACAGGAAACTGAGGCTACGATTCACACAGGCTCACCATAACTGGACAACAGAAGACTGGAAAAACGTTGCCTGGTCTGATGAGTCTCGATTTCAGCTGCAACATTCAGATGGTGGGGTCAGAATTTGGTGTAAACAACATGAAAGCATGGATCCATCCTGCCTTGTATCAACTGTTCAGGCTGGTGGTGGCGGTGTAATGGTGTGGGGTATTTTCTTGGCACACTTTGGGCCCCTTGGTAACAACTGAGCATCATTTAAGTGCGGCCTAACTGAGCATTGTTGCTGACCATGTCCATCTCCATGACCATCCCTTTATGACCACAGTGTACCCATCTTCTGATGGCTACTTCCAGCAGGATAATGCACCATGTCACAAAGCTCAAATCATCTCAAACTGGTTTCTTGAACATGACAATGAGTTCACTGAACTCCAGTGGCCTCCACAGTCACCAGATCTTAATCCAGTAGAGCGCCTATGGGATGTGGTGAAACGGGAGATTGGCATCATGGATGTGCAGCCAACAAATCTGCAGCAACTGAGTGATGCTATTGTGTCGATATGGACCAAAGTGAGGAATGATTGCAACACCTTGTTGAAAGTATGCCACGAAGAATTAAGGCAGTTCTGAAGGCAAAAGCGGCTCCAACGTGGTACTAGCAAGGTGTACCTAATAAAGTGGCCGGAGAGTGCACATACTTATCTTGTAATTCTGAGATTATTATCTCGTTAATTGGGGGTTAGGGTTACGAGTAAAAAATTTTCTCACGAGTGAATGCATCACACTTACGTAGAAACCTACTGATACAGTAACAAACCCAGAACCCAGCTCTCATATACAGGGGCACATAAGGAGCACACTAATCATTCATTTTCTACAGAGAATGCTTTTTGACTCTGAACTGAAGCCAGGTTGTTACACAAGCAGTTGTACTGAAAAAGAAATGTGTAGGTGTACATTTAGCACAATTCTTCTTCAGTGTTTAACTTTTGTGGAAACTCAGTTGTGTAACTTGTGTGACCTGGATATCTTTACTTTTTCACATGTACATACATCTTACCCTTTAAAAAATGAGTCTCTGTTGTAAAATTAAAGTATTTAGGGCTCTTTTTACACTGACAAATAGTTCTCCTCACATTAACATCTATCACTTTTTCTGATCTGAAGTGAGGGAACAATTGAAGCCCATTTCCCACCATTAATTTGAGATAGTTTCTCATTTTAATGACTGATCACTTTGGCAGGGAAGACAGCTACCCTCGGGAAAAAACAAAACGTTGCACAGCTACTTAATGAAATGCACATAGGTAGGTATGTTTATTTTGTCACAATATAACAGGTTATAGAGTGAACTGTAACTCCCTTCTGCTACATAATAGACAAAAGCTATTTTTTTCACTACTTTCCTCTACTTAATCTACACTTTTCCCAGGATACAAGAGTGTCGACAGTGCTCCAAACCGGTGGAAGAGTACTTGCACAAGAAGAGATGTGTGAGAAAGGATGTTATAATAATCTCCACCATGAGGGGCCTTTCTTCAAATATGAATTCCAATTCAGTCAGTAATGTATAATCTGATATCCACAATCAAATTGCGTTTTCATCTTTCAGCATTCAGTTCTAGATGCAGAGGAGCACAAAAAAAACATGATCTCACTCCATGTTTACCCTGCTCAGTTTAATAAATAATCTTTCAAATCCCTATCCAAGTCAGTTTTATTTGAACAATGCAGTCAAGACACCTCTTTGATCAGTGTTTTCCCCCCTGAAGGAACAGCAAGAACATTGTGTGAATGAAAAACAGAAGAACCGAAAAGGATTATTCAGAAATGTTCTTTGATCTTGACTGACTGAATAATAAGGTAGTGCAACCCCAAACAACGAAACAACATCAGTGCTGGAAGTTTGTTAACTGCAAAGGATATTTGAGTGGTTCTTTTAAACAGCAGCATGGACATCAAGGCCTGATGAAGTTGTGGAAAAGGGTGTTGAAGACAACACAGAAAGTAAAAGTAGCTTGCTTGAAAAATTGCACAACTTTCCTGGATTATTCTCCCTGTAGGATGAGACTACAAGGCTGGTTTTATACCGTTTCATTACTTTTCACTGTAAATGCATGTGTCCCTCCAAGCTTGGGTGATGCACTTTCATTTCCAAAATGTTGACTCAAACTGTAAATGACTTGTGAGAATTACAGGGACGCCTTGTGCTCAGCTATGCCATACTTAGTTAGGCAACACATGTCCATGGCCATGTTTCCCAATAGCTCAGTCCATTCTCCACACGGTAAAGCCAGAAGCAGAAAGTAATTTATCCTCCTCAGTATTTCTGTAGTCTGATGTCTGAGAGGCAGAAAAATGGATTCTTGTACAAGGACAAGGAGGACACAATATTTAAATGGACGGCTCAAAGGGCTGTGGGCCTTTTAGCTTGCGGGGGTTAATTAACCTCAAACTAATTCTGATTTTCAATCTGCCTTTTTCAAAGCACACATTTTGACTTGTCATAGCAGGAAAAGCACTGATGTAATTAACATTATGGTGGCTCCATTCCATTTAGTGAGCAGCATGCAGAAAACCGAAATGCTGCAATCCTAATTAAGGCCTCAAAACCTCACATAGCACACAAATTAAAAACATGTACCAAATTAGATAATACATCATTACCTAGCAGTACATTTTCCTAAGCACAACCATTATTGCATTTAAAATTATCATATTAAATTATGCAGTCAGTGACTAAATCTCTACGCATGCTACGATCATTTCCTCATGATTAAACAAACCGCAACAAGAAAAAAAAAAAAAAAAAAAAAAAAAAAAAAAAGCAATTTATGCAGAAGTCAAGAAGTCTGAAAACATTTTATTTACCGAATATGCTGCAGAAATGAAAATACAGATGAGTCTGACTTTGAAGTAATCTACAGTAAATCCCGCATTCACACAAAGTAATGATTGATTGCACTTTACTGCATTAGTTTAATTATTCTCAGATAACTACCAGCGTCTCTATTGCGAGGACCGAGCGTGTGCGAGTTACTGTTTTCCGCTTTCTTTCAAGGACAGTATTTAAAGTCAAGAATTTAGCATGTTAGCTCGGCTCATTTTTACAGAGTTTACTGAATAACTGAATTCTGCTGAACAACAGCTGTTTGTACTGTTGAAGTCATGTTTGTAGACCTATAGTGTCTTTATAGAAGCAGAGAACCTTCATTGTAACTTTATGAAGGTAAATGTTAACTGATATAGTCACACTAGTGTAACTTGAAGAAAACTCAGTGTCAAAAATCAAGTCTCAAACGCACTTTAAACTATTATGTAGTCCACTGACTTTAAAAAGGCATTAGGTACCACAATAATCACATTGGGATTTAGATTACCTGTTCAAAGACAAACTCACCCACACAGAGCTACAGAAGAGTAATTTATTACTCCATTAGAAGAAATACAAAGATGGCAGAGAAACTGAGATCACATAAGTCCTCTGAAAATGTAGAAATAATGAATGCTGCTCACACCAGGAAAATCCCGACATCAAGGTAAACGATGACTGTTGAGATAAGGGGAAACCTGTTAACCTTCCTTGAGATATTCGGCAAGTTTTATTTCCTAGATTCACACATTAAGGCTCAATTTGCTACACCAGGGTTATCGGAAACATGAGACACTAAGTATTCCTCAGAGCAGGATTAACAAGTTCAGCACTTGAACGACAACTCTGTGCTCAATGGGAGTTATTCCCATTTTTGGATATCTATGTACTATGCTCTGTGGTTGCGTCACAGTTCTCCTAGCAACCACGGCTGACGTCCTCTACTGAAAAACTGACTGTGCACTAATAATAGCCACATTCAGGATAACAATTGAGTTAGAGTGCTTCTACTGGACAAGTCAACAGTTACATAAGACAGTGATAAGTGACCTGGTACTGTGGTTAGCTGACCAACAGGCTGGCATGACACAATAAATCAAATGAGCGTTGATCACCTTTTTTGAAACGGTCACAGAAATGAGATCAACATTTTGGGAAATATGTTAATTTTGCTTTCTTGCTGAGAGTTAGATGAAGAGATTAATACAAATTTCCAGGCCATAAATAACAATTATTTTCATTATCGATTAATCGGCAATTATTTTGATCAATTGTTTAGTTGTTATCCAAGGCGACGTCATCAAATGTTTTCTTTTGTCCACAACCCAAATATATTCAGTTTACTGTTATAGAGGAGCAAAGAAAGTAGAAAATGTTCACATTTCAGGACATCTTTTCTTTAAAGACTCAAAAGTGATTAATCAGTTATTGAAATAGTTGCTGATTACTGTAATAGTTGATAGCTAATCGATTAATCAGCTAAGAGTTGCAGCTCTACAATTCTCTGTGCATATGAAACTACAGAAGAAGACAGTTAGTTTAGCTCAGCCTAGCTTAGAATAAAGACTGGAAACGGGGAAACAGCTAGCCTGGCTCTGTCTGAAGGTAACAAAATCCACCAGCTCCTCTAAAGCTCACTAATTAACATGTTATAACTCATTTGTTTAATCCTTACCAAGTGTAAAAATGGCAAAAATTTACACTTCACTTCTACAGAATCAATAAACAAGACATACAATGATAACTGTGGAGCTTTTGTAGGCAACTTTGCATAGAGGCAGGCTAGCCGTTTCCCCCAGCTAGCAGTCTTTATGCTAAGCTAACAATCTCCTGGTTGTAGCTACATACTGAAGGGTCAGATGTGAGATTGGCATTGATCCTCTCATTTACCTCTGGGCAAGAAAGCAACTAAGTGTATTTCCTCCATCTGCTTTAAATACGTCTACCGTTAGTATGCTACTTTGCTCCTGTTTCATAAGGCCTAAAGATATCCAATATGGCTGCCGGAGGATGATTTTTGTTGTCGAGTTTTTTTAGCTTAGCTATAAGTTTTGAGTTGCTAGTTCTTGAGGTTGTGACACTTGTTGATCCAGTTTCCTGGTACTCCCTTCTTTGTCTCTACTATAGCTGATCATTTTCAGTCCAATCTCTGGGAAATTCATATGAAGTCTGATTAAGTTTAGCAGAGGCTGAGAGAAAAGAAGAGAAGCATGGGGAACTGGTTGGATTTGCCCTGAGCTCCACACACCACAGACAACAACTAGCCAGCCAGCCAAAACCCTGCATGACATGACACAGAAGTCAAAGCAGGCCTGATGTCAAGCCCAGCCACTAAGCAAAACCAAAGCCTAATAAATACTTTCATATTTCCTTCAAATGATCAGGTTTTCACTAATAAAGAGATCCACATTTGATATAAGACACATTCAAGTACTTCCATTTAATTTGAGGAACCAATATTTAATTCAAATAACAATGAGAGCCACAGTTGAACTTAGCTCTAGGAGTGGTGCCTCGTGTTTGTGATATGTGTGTACGTGTGTGTGTGTATGACCCAGAGGTGGGTGGCTGTATGTGTCTGGAAAGTCCAGTCCTTGGTGCGTTCAGGTCCAGCCTACACTTGGCTCAGGAAATGAGCGCGACCGTTGTCCTCCGGGCGGCGGGTGAGGATCTCGCAGCCGGTCTCTGTTACTAGCAGGGTGTGTTCAAACTGAGCCGAGCGCTTCCCGTCTCTGGTCACCGCCGTCCAGCCGTCGGGCCATGTCTCATCTTGCCAGCCACCTGAGACATTACACAAACACAAAAACAGCTTTGGTTGACACGCCATCAATTCAACACAACTGTAGAAACAAACACGTCGAGTCTGGCACGGACTCACTTGATGCCTGTATAAAGTGGTGTTTAAGATTCTAATGACCTGTTTTAAAGACGGACTGGGTCTGCTGCATCATTTAACCACTTGTGAGACAGTTAACAGCCTCAAATACTCACTCTCAAGTCTAGCTTTGAGTGTAAAAGTGACCATGTTTTTGGTACCACAACTGAAGAACTTAGGCTATATTAAAGAACTTCCTTTAAGACAGTTATATTTTTATTACAGTCCTAAGAATAATAATTAAGCCTCATTTAGCTGACTTTTATCCAAAGCATAGACTGTATATAAGAAGTGGACAGTCATTGTGACGTCACCCGTTGGTTTGTGGACTGCCATTTGGAAGCCTTGAGTTTGACTCCGCGTTCGCCTCAGGTCTCTGACCAGAAGCTTCCCGCTTGATCCAAAGCGACTTCGCCAATAATATACTTTTAACGGCCTTTTATTGTAGCCAGCCTAAGGCACATGTGTGCAATACCCAAGCTGTCTGAACAGCATCTTGATATGCCACACCTGTGAGGTGGAAGGATTATCTTGGCAAAGGAGAATTGCTCACAAACACAGATTGACAGATTTGTGAACAATATTTGAGAGAAATAGGCCTTTTGTGTACATAGACAAAGTCTTAGATCTTTGAGTTCAGCTTATGATGAATAGGGGCAAAAACAAAAGTGTTGCGTTTATAATTTTGTTCACTGTATATTGCCATATGTATATCAAAGGAGTGTCTTATCCACCATCAACACCCCAGAAATCCTAATACAGTCAGATAAACTGAAAATTGAAAGTGTTATTTTAAAGGCTGGCAAAATTCTCCTACTTCTAAAACCAATTAAACTATTTAAAACCTCTATCCATTATCCGACAAATACATTGTGACAAAAGAGTTTTCTGAGCTTATGAAAAGTTGACATTTTGGAGATAGATGGTTTTCACAGGACATGGATGTTTGAATCTGATCTCGTATTTTACCCTCTATTTTGTTGTTTACTGTCTCTTCACTGCGATATTTAACTTTGCAAATTGTATAATTAAGGCATTTGTTGTTCACACTCACCTTCACATATCATGGGCTCAATGGTGAACACGTGGCCAGGCTTCATAACTCCAACTGCTTTGTTTTCTAGGAAATGAATGAATATGGAAATCATCCCGAGGTTGTAAACATGTATGAAATTCAACAGTTTCTTTTGACAGCAGGTTTGTGACTACTCACTGGCATAATGTGGCACATTGGGAGCAGTGTGGAAAAGTCTGTGGATGCCGTGGCCACAGTAGCTCCGCACCACAGAGAAGCCGTTGGCCTGAGCGTGCTTCTGGATGATGTTACCTAATTCTCTATAGCGGATGCCAGGCTTCACTGAAGAAACACCCCCCCAAAAAACAATACAGCAAAGAAGTGAGCATGAGGTTTATAGGCCTGGGAAAACGAACCGTTTACTGGAATTCTGAGGCCGATATGGATGAAATCTTCTCATGTATTGTAGGGCTAAGCCATTTTTAAAACACATTAGCAATTATTTTGACTGATATTGCAATATTAGAGGCGATGATCATTTTTACATCAATATTCTCATTTCCACTGAAAAACATTGAAGTGATTATGATGAAAAAGATGTTTTCTTAAGTCTCTTCAATATGATGTTTAGGCCAGGACATCTCTGCAGCATGACAATATTTAATTAAAATGTTCTTTTGGCACAAAGAACAGCTTTAACAAACACTGCCCCTCCTGCGATTAGAAAATAGCAGTAGGCCATTTTACAATTTCAACACAATTTTGATTAACTGTTCAAACTTAATCTATTTCTATGGATCTCTTAAACTGGGCCATAAACTTGCTCTCAAATTACTAAAAAAACCCAGCTCACTTTAAGGGAGCTGCTCTGGAGACTGCAATCATATCACACAGTCTTCCTCAGCAGATGGAGCTGCTCAGTCTACATGGAAATTAGAATTTTTTTTCTTTATTCTGAGCACTTTAAGAACTTTTCATCCATGTTAGCTTATGTGTTGAGATCGAAAGTTCTTTCTTGACCTTGGAAACAAGTCAAACAGATGAATACCGTTCCCAAGGTCAAGAATGAACATTTAATCAGTGCTCTCTGGTGGACAAACTGGGGGAGTCTAAACAAAGTGCAGTGAAGGTGGGGTGACTCTCTGGTGGTAGTGTTCTGTATGCACACACAACATCAGCAAAAGAAGAGAAGAATCAAGCTGGAATTCCTACCAGAGTCGATGGATTGCATAAGGCATTCATATGTGGTCTGAACCAGTTTCTTTGCTTCTTCATCCACCTCTCCGATATAGAAGGTTTCATTCAGGTCACCGTGGAAACCGTTGTGGTAAACTGTGATGTCCACTGCGTGAGAGTGACATGATGAATATGTCAGAGCCGCTGTGTTAAGTGACCAACTACATTTGATTATGTTTACCACAAAGCGTTGTTAGAAATAATGAAACATAATGGTGTGTACTGGGCCAATTTGAATTTCAATCAATTCCATTTGCAAGGCCAAACAAAAATGTCCCCTTTTTAAAATGTATTGATGAAATTGGATTTACTAGTGGGCAAACTGGGACTTTTACCACTTAAGGAATAATATAGAGCCGACAATGTGACAAGCAAATCCCCACCGGTAAAGGTTAATGATACAATTCGTCTTGTCGGACCACGCAGCGAGAGATGTGTTGCTGGTGAGTATTCCATCAGACGCTCTGAGGGGAGTGGCGGATGGAAGACATCGCTTCAGCAGAAATATTCATAAAGAGGCTAAAATTGGCCAAACTCCCGCTGGCGAAATTTCAGGATGCTGGTACAACCATTTGTCATGGGGAGGAACCCCCACCCCTGCCATTTTCCTAAATCCAAACTTAGCTTAACTATTCCTAGGACTTGGTTTGACATTGAAAATATAAGTAAGTGACAATAGTGAGATGAAAAAGAAAGAGGTATTTCTAATAAACACAAGAATGTCAGAGTAGTGCAATGAGCATACCGTTGAGGATATCTCCTTCTTGTAGTTGTCTTCTGTCTGGGATGCCATGACAAATGACTTCATTGACAGACGTGCAGCAGGATTTGGGGAAATTGTAGTAGTTGAGAGGAGAGGGGTAGCAGTTCCTTGCTATACAAGCCTGAACAGACAAAAGCACGTTGGTTATAGCTGGGAAGCAACAAGTGAGGGACCCCTGTCCCCTCATGGAGCTGTATTACAGCTTAATGAAGTTGGTGAGGTCTGTAAAAACAGGAATGACCATGTATATAGGGATGAGAAACTATAAGACCCATGTGAAGCATTGCATTTGTATAGGACACAACATAGAATCATATTGTGTGTTTGGGTAAGAGGACACAACATCCCAGCCTTTATTAACGTGTGCGTGTGCGTGTACCAGATGGACAGCATGGTCGATTTCTTCTGTTGTAACACCAGGTTTCACCATCATGGCTGCAATGTCCAGGACTTCTCTAGCCAGCTGCAAATTACACACTGTACATGTCAAAACCCAAAGGTGTTAAACGGGAAACAAACCAAGGCAATGCCACGATGGCAATGCCAGTCATTTCTGTTACCTTGCATACTACTCTCATGCCTTCAATGTCCTCAGGAGAAAGGATCTTGATCTGTGACGTCCCCTTTAGAAACTGCTCAGACTCAGAAATGCCTGTGTGAAGGAAACAAGGACAGACAACTGGCATCATTCACACGTCAATACTCAGCAAAGCTGATGAGCCGACTCAAATAGGACCTTTCAAGGCAGCTGTCATACGTCAATCGATTTTTAGATGCAGCATCAACCCTGCTGGATTTACATAGTCCTAATCGATTTTAGTTTTACACCCTAAGTGACAGCTGACAATAAGTCACCTGGTATTGAGGAGGCAAAAGGCATTACTGTAACTTTGTAGTTACATAGTAACTGGTTTTTAACCAATGAATTTTCTATTAAGAGAACACCATGTGGATGGATTATATCAAGCCACTTATTAACTTTGAACCTTTTGTGGTGTTTGACTCCTGGCAGCTTCAAGACTGTGCACAATTTAATCAACTCTAGACCATGAGTACAACTGATGAGTGTAACTTTAGTTTAACTGATGAATCAACAAACATCCAGAACAAATGCAGCCTCTCCGTAACATAAGCCAAGCTCACAC
This sequence comes from Micropterus salmoides, assembly GCF_014851395.1. Taxonomy (NCBI): domain Eukaryota; kingdom Metazoa; phylum Chordata; class Actinopteri; order Centrarchiformes; family Centrarchidae; genus Micropterus; species Micropterus salmoides. Next base: position 24,165,786 of record NW_024041039.1, on the reverse strand, counting down.
TCACACAATAAGCCATGTCTAGAGTCTAAGACTGAGTTGAGCTAAGCAACATTTTAAATAATCATACATTATTCAGTGTGTGTTGTTTTTTTTTGATATCGTTCAGTTTAAAATCTTTACTTTGTTAAATTTGAACAACAAGTAATAAATTATTGATTTTCAACAAGTGAATATATTTGAAAACAATTTCACAAACTTATTTTGTTATCTATCTAATCTGCATAAATTCGATCCATACAGACTGCAAAGTACTTTTTTTTTTTAAACAGAAAAAGATTTTGTGTTGCACAAGTTGTTGTCTATCAGCTGAAGCGTGCTAGTCGGCTTAGCCTGGTTAGCCAGCTTAGTCAAGCTCCTGTAGGGCTGCTGCCTGTGAATGGCAAACACAAATGAGAGACCAGAGCTGGAGGATCCTCATGTGACATTTAGACACTCTGGCTGGGAGCATTATGGTTTCCCGGTTAGTTAGAGCAAAAATGGACAAGGATTAGTCTCAAACTGTACGCCAACATTGTTCAACTGAAGTCAGGTGTGCCGCCTGTGGAAACACTTCAAACATGTCTTTGATGAATGTGGAATTAGACAAAAACGAGTCCTCCCCGTAGCGTTCAGGCGGCTTCGTGCTGAAGATTCAGACCGTGCCAAATCCCCGCTACGTGTGGCCAGGTATGCATTTTAGACAGTCAGTGCTGCCCTGTATAAACAAGTGCAAGCTGCAGTTGTTTGGGAATTATCAACAGGTCAGTCTTACGATGGAGCAATACTGACATTTGTGTTAGTGATTTATTTGTCTTACTGCCTATGTCAGTATTTGAGTGCCTTAACTGTTAAAACAATTTTGGCCAATGAGACACTGTTGAGTGCTCGCATTTTTCAAAATAAATGCCAAAAATTATTTTCCAAATGTTTTTGTTTTCCCCGTTGTACCAAAAATGTACAGACTGTAAGACTGAGGAACATACCGAACTCTGTGTACCGTTATAGCCTAGTTTGTTCTCACTTGTGTTAACCTCTGTTTTTATTATTATTATTATACTTTGCATACATTACTTACATATATAGAAAACACTTAAATCCCAAATATCTATAAAAAGTAAAAGTCTATGGTGCTATGGTACTATGGGTAACTAGCTGCTCCTGGTGAGAATAAGCTACAGCATCAGCACCAGAGCAGAGGCAGACTAATGATACTCACACTGTGGACTCAAGAGGAACAGAGCAGGACTGTTACCGTTATGGACTGAAAAGCACATTAGGACAGTATTTCAGTACATGTTGGTCAAAGCACTGGAGCAGTCAACAATTTGTTGATTTATAATGTATTGACTCAACAAGAAGACTGCTGGATGAACATGAACAGTTGCCTAGCAACACGGACTTTAGACAGGTGTGTGTACGAGTCAAATACAGCCCTCCTATTGACCTGCGGAGCCTACAGTGTGAGCGCAACAATCAATTAGACTTACTTACGCTTCGATACAGCTGCTCAGAAAAGAAGCAAAGTATGAGAGAATGACAGTGTGAACATTAACATGTCTTCAGAATGATAAGGTCCACTTTCTGTTGATCAGTGCTATTATTCACCTTTTAAAGTGCAATTGGAAAACAAAACGTTTGTGGATTTGACTTCAGCTCAGTAACAGAAAAAGCAACACATCAGCCTGTAACAATTGTGCCTCAGTCCCTGAGAAGGAAAGGAGACTGTAACCATGACTACCCGAGTATGGATCTGTGCAGTCAGATCACAAGGATATAGATGTTGTCATGGCTGCACAGTGAATGGCTTGCCCAGGGAAATAAGACATACATAAGCCAGGTTACAATTATAGGTGACTGATAATCAACACAAAAGAACCCAACCTACTGCGGCAATGAATCTAAAATGGTGATGAGAGATCATAGTGAGAGACTATTGGGCTGTTAAACCGAGCAATATCCATTCCAGTTTAAAGGTTTACAATATCAGCTTTCTTTCTGTGAAAGAAAAGCCATTAGAACAGTGCCTGCATACAACTGAATGATGAGACAAAATACAAAAAGGATCTGAGGAATTGCATACAATTATAATGTACATGCATACTGTACTTAATTCTTTTTTTTATTTTTTTTTAAAAGCCACACCAATCAATATTTTCCACAGCAATACTGAATCAAAACTCCAGAGAAATGATACTGATACTACCAATTAGGGGTGTCACGATTTTGATTCGGAATGAGCTTTCGATTCCAACCTTCAACATAAAAAGCAGGACCGCCAATTCCACCACTGCCTACTTGCCGTGCATCAAGCAATTATGTCACACTCGATACCATGTATGCCCTTTGTTTTTAAAGAGAATTCGAAAATGTATAGCATAAAAACAATGATCTGTGGATCTTTACAAATCAAAACTTCATAGTCTAAAATGTTTTAAATTCTTTTTTTTTTTTTTTCTCAATCAAATTTATCGTGACCTTTAAATTGAAAATAGAATCGACTGAATTTGGAGACTTGTGACTACTACAGAGAAGACACAGCTTATACTGCAGTTGTGTACAGCTTTCAGCCACTTGCACAAACCACATAATAAAAGGATCAAATTCTTGAACTCACTACAGACAGCTGCGAGTGACAACACATTACGTCATGTTTGTGTTCGTTTTTTTTTACTACATTTCCTTGATAACATGATAACACAGCAGTACACACATGTATAGACTAAATGAAGAACAAAGTAGTGACAAAGCAGTGTGTAAAAACGTAGTAGTGAGAAGTTTTCGCTTTCAATATTTCTCTACAAAAATTGTGCAAATGCTGGTCTTGTTCTTCTGCATTGCCTACAGCGTCGCAGACGCTCAGACTATCTTGTCTGTGTAGAGTTCTTTAGCCAACAGCACAAGACATATCAGCATATCTGTGTATTCATGCAATGAGTTATTTAAAAACACATGCATGGATGACCGCTTTGTTCAGAATATTTTAACACACTGAGACAGGCCTTCAGCAGCTTGTAACTCAGAATGTGCACCCGCATGTTAGCCATTGATAGCATACATTTGATAACTGTTATGTTGAAGTCATCTAAAAAAAAATCTGGTATGGTAAGAAATTTGATTGATACCCATTCAGGATTGCACAAAAACATTTATCTTCCACCAATATAGTGGTGGTCCTGTTGGATATACACCTGTATTTATGTAGAGGAAATGGTAGGGGTTGGTGAAGAAAAAATAAATAAATAAAAAAATAAAAAATTTTTTGGACTAACTTTAGTTAATAACATCATGCCAACAGAGCGAAAAGGGGGGAACTCAAGCGTGAGGGCACAATGCAGCACTCCGGTGTTTGTCTTCAAAGAACTTAAGCGTTTTGGATTTATTTATAAATTTGGATAAATTTGCTTTGTAAGACAAAAGGAAGTTTTTTAAAGATTACTTTGTACCCCATCACCAACAGACTAACATTAGCATAGATTAACAGAGCAGCGTACTGAACTCCAGCACTGCTAAACGAGACCAGTGGACCACAGCTGGAGACAGAATGTTACCACTCTGCGCACGCACGCACTTTAGGAGCCCAGTTAGCTTAACTGTCAGTAATGTTTAATTTGCAGCTCAGTGGACAAGATACCGGTTAATGGTTTGGCACACAGTGCACTGGGTCAAAACGTGTCGCCAAGAATCAGAATTTCATTATTAGATAACCACCCCAAGATAACAGGTAAATAATGTGGATGTATAAATTATATAGGCATAGTGCTGAGAAACCACACCCTGCTTAGATTTGCTCTGGTAGATTTTGAGCATCAGATCTCTCAGTTCACCACTCTGGAGCTGGATTGTGGAGCATTGTGCTCACTGGATGGCAGTTCTTTTTTCCGGGTATCCATCATACCCATACAACAGAGATGTTACTTAATAGCAAGACAGCCTGGGTCATTACACCCCACAGTATAAATGTATTGTACAAAATAAGGAAGATATTAATGATATCTGCTATTATTAAACCTTCACTTTAGGACCCTGGAGCTAATGAGGAAAACAAACCATAAACACTGCTGTGTGAATGTTGTCGGGCAACTTTGCCAGTGGAATAAGGTAATAGTGGGGGGATTGTAAATACTTTAATCTCTGATTTTTGCGTGTGTTTTGCACTTTGCAACAAAGTGTCTCTCTGGATGCCTGTGATGGCATTAAGGCTATGCTTCCAAGGAAACAATGATGAGCTAGTATGATCAAAGTGAATATATACTTCCTTATTAACGAAGCATGGTTACCTCTGGGATGATCGGAATAGTCAGGTTTTTGGATGTCACCAGGCACCAGCCTCATGGGAGTCTACAGCAGGGGCCAAGGAGAGGACAGAAACATTAATTCACATGAACATTTTTTGTTACTCTTCTGTTGTCATGCCTGTTTCAGTCACAGCTGTTGGTGGCAAATTATATCAACAATTGTGACATAAATGTACATATAGGAGACAAAAAGGGTAGTAACGCCTACGCATGTCTGCACTTGGGTTTGCTTTTCAATTTTCATTTAATGAATCATACATGGCAAAATGTGTGAAATTGTAGAGTTTTTTTTAACAGAAGGAACTTGCCAGTGGGTAGTAAGGGCGTAGTTTTCCTGTGTAGCGGTAGCCCGGCCATGGGTCTGTGTTGATGTCCTTCTCCACACAGTTCTTCAATTCATTCTGATTCTTGTCCTCCTCTAACAAAACACAGCACAAAATCTCTGAAGCACTTGGCACCACTGCGCTAGTTTCACATTCAAGGGCAAGTTTCCTGACTTTGCTCTAATTGAACACCAAGTATAGGTCAGGTTATTGGTTTCTAAAACCTCAACTTCTCTGTCATCAGTGCTATTAAAAAAAATAACATGCAATTTATTCACACACTGTGAGCGAGTCCATCAGTGAACTGACAGTGATCAGTTATACATACTTGCTTTTTTGTGCAGCAACTTGTGAGACACCCAGCTCCCTTTGAAACATTCCTGAAAATGAAAACACAGAGAGAACAGGTCTAGGCATTTCTGTTACTGATTCGGCACAAATTGAACTCAAAAGTACACTTAGCTCATGTCTGCCAGTTACCGATTGTCTGCTAAGGCACAACTCATTAAAACCCAACTTTTAAAACACAATGCTACTTGCGTGCACACAATACATGATCGATATTGCACCGTAGGATGTGCACTATTGGTAGAGACATTCCCAAATATGTATAGTTAATGTATTCTTGACAAAACCACTCCACCACCACCATTTCTTGCCATTTCCAATGGTGTTTGTGCCTCAGTTGGACAATCACCACTGCAGAGAGAGATAGGCAAGAGAGAGAGCAGGGTCTGGTTGCACAGCCAAAACTGCAATCGCAGCAAAGACCTCTCGGGTCAAATACCATGGCACTACAAGCTCATATTAAGTTTAAGTTAAGTTTTCGACTCACAGAACAACTGCTGTAGTTTAACGCTTAATGCTTTACTGGCAGAGACCTTTTCCAGCATAGTGCCTGCTGCAAGACACATTTAGCACAAAGATACATCTACCAACTTTATCAATAGGACATCAACTCTCTCAAGTGACTCACACTGTTAAGAGTGGCTTATATTAAACCCTTTAGGGCATAGGTAACGTTCAGTTAAGTATGAGGACTTATAAAAGAAATGCATCTTTAAACTGACAGATTTGTGAGTGGGGTCTGGTCTTCTAGGAAAGAAAGGACCAGGATCAAGCATTATGGCACCAAGTGATCCGTCACGATCATGTCAACTCTGTAAAGTTAGCACCTTAACGTTACAACCCAATTCCCATTAACTTACTTGCCGTCTTTTGCATGACAAACACACCTGGTTCCTAACTTACACAAGGTGCACTATTTCATACACAGTTTTACGCTACCTGCAAAAAATAAAAAGTAACGTTTTTTATATTTACCAGGGAGGTTAACGTTGCTGTATGTCACTCGCCAACAAGCCAACAGTTCACAAGTTAGCTAGCTAACGTTAAACGTTTTGCCTCGGCCTAGTGCTACGGAGACTGCATCGGTTACAATCACCGACTGCATTATTCATCCTCACCAACCTGTATCACGTTACACTGTCAGAAAGCACCCGTTAACGTTAAGCAAATGCGTTATTAGCGGTTTACCAAGCACCTGACGTTACACATGTCTGCCTAGCTTGACAGTTAGCAGCCTGGTGATAACAGGGCCTTGGTGTGTGGCTACAGCCGCCGTTTAAGCCGGAAAGGCCGAGGAAGCAGCAGTACCTGCGAACAGAAATACGAGCCTTGAATACCAAGCTTGATACATGTGGGACACTGGAGTTTTGCGTCCTTGCTGCATCCCTCCGTCTCGCACTCTCTTCTAGCTTCGGTGCTCGCCATGCCTTCGTCTGCTGGAGGGGTGGAGTCGCAGAGAAGCAACCAGCCAGCGGCGGCCCACTGCGCATGTCCGCATCGGCGGTCACGTTGCAGCGCTCGGTCCAATCAACGGAAACTTTCCTAACAGAGATTTGTAAGATGGCGACCGCCGAACCGGTGAGCACTTTCTGTAAAGAGCATATCAAAACATTTTTGGGGGGGCTGTAGTGTCAAATACAGGGCGAGATCACGTTAAAAGTTTATGTACAGCTTTAAACATTAGTCCTCAAAAGGAAATTGACAGTTGTTTCACTCCCACGTGCTGTTTTCACTAGTTTCACGTTTGTCTTCTGTGCCACGACCCAAGTTAAGCGTTAAAAAAAGAGCTTGTGTGTGGAGATCTCCCAACTTTAAGGCTGACGTTATGGCTAACCGACGTGCCGTTCACCTTTGCGAGGAGAACGGCACCAAGTTAGAGTACAAAACGTGTTAGCTTGCCATTGCTTAGGTTAAGTACATACCTGAGTAACAATTATTTAAGACAGGTATGCTTATTATGGAGTAACAGTTAATTCGGCATGTAAACTAATCCACCAAATAGAAATAGCAGTTTGTTTTTGTAGCAAATATTTCTACTGTCAGAATTGACTGACAGTGCTCCCTGCTGACCTCTGCGATGCGACTGCTGACTGAACGTTAAATTAGGTAACGTTAGATCATAGTTACACAGAGGAAGTTTTAAAAGTGGTTTCCCCCTACTTTTTGGTGTATGAAATGCATGCCGGAATTATAGTAATAAGTGTTCATGTTATTATAGCGGATACTTTGTAGTTACCAAGGAACTAATTATTGAACTGACAGTCATATGAATGGAAATTACGTGGTGTTCTTTCCGTTCACCAACAAACATCATGGGAATTAATACGAGCGTGCCTGACTATTAAATAACACTTTTTTTTTTTAAACGTACGTGCCACCACTAGTGGGTGACGTTATGACGTCAAACTTTAGCTTCACTTCACAGTTAAATGTGTACCAGATGTTTGTATCGTGTTTCACTAGTGAACTCCTCCCTCACGGAATTTGTTTTTATGATAATTCCTAGTTTAATTATAGGAGATTTACTATTAATCTCGTTTGAGAGTAGAACCAACAATATTATTCTGTCAGCTGGGCTCTTACTAAATTTTGCCTAAATTTTTTGTTGTAACTTACTTCTGCAGTGATTGAAGGGGTCACTTTTGTCAGCAACAACTGTAAAGTTATTTCTTAGGAGATTAGATTATTTTTCCACCAGAAAGTACAGGTCATCAAAAAACTGTGTGTGTGTGGGGGGGGGGGGATTTTGAGCTGCAGCTGTACTTAACCTCTACTAATACTGTAAATAACCTCAAATATATGAATTAACTAAACTTTAGTTTTACAAAATCCAAAGGTCTGTCAGTGTGCAGCTCATTTCTCATGATTTAGCCTCATATTCAAATCCAATTTCACACTTGTACATAAAATTAGAGTTTATTTCTTTTTGAGATGCACCTGTATAATCATTAGCACTGGGAATAGAAACCCAATGCCTTCTTCCCTTTTATGTATCTCACATCTACCTAACTGCTTCTTAGGAAACCAACCCAAGTCCACCCCAGCCTGATGAAGATGGACCTGAGGAGACTGGTCAGGAGATTGTGAGCCCAGAGGCCTACATCAAGCACCCCCTCCAGAACAGGTTAGGGTCTGCAGTTTAAAATGTATTTGAGATGGGCAGTTTCATTAAATCAAGCACTAGAGCACATTTATTTGATCTGACATTTGAATAAATAAATTTGGCAGGTATAACATCCAGTGGACACTCTCACAAGCAGTATTCATATTTACTTTGTGGCATCGACGAATCAACCAATTTCAATAACATCATGATAAAAAATGTAGTATCAATCAGTATAAATAATTATCACGATAAAAGTCAAATCATTATTTCTTTCACGTTTAAAGGCTGATTTTTGCTCCTGAAAGTTTAAAATATTCTTTATGGTCAGAACATGACAAACATTTGCCAAACAGTGGATCACAAATTTGAGGTTGAACATTATAATGATAAAATCTTTTTATAACAGATATGCACGAGTAAAATTAAGTAATATCTTTTTTCAGTCTTTTTTCAACAAAATAAATTAAGTTCTGATTCGTTTGTGATTCAAATTAATTAAATCAAACATTTGTTGCATTTATATTGTAGAAAATTATATCGCAAGAATTATTGTTATCGTTTTATTGCCCAGCCCTGCCTTTACATAACTGTTCAGGGCTGGCTAGTGTTTTTATGCCAACATTATTAAACACACACAGTTTGTTAGTTAGCTTAATCAGTGAATGGATTGACAATCTGCAGGAGTGCTGCTAGAAAAGTTACAAAAATGTTGGTGTGTGCTTGTCAATCAAAGAAGTCATTGACAGATTAATTGGGAGGCTAATAATAGTTTTATCTGGAATTATTTTTACATTTTTATTTAAGTCGTTAAAATAGGGCTGGGCAATAAAACAATAATCAATTATTGCAATATAATTTCCCTTAATAACAGTATAACAAGTCAATAAATGTTTGATTTCATTAATTTGAATCAATAACTAATTAGCATTTAATTTTATATTAAGATATTATTTTGTTAAGGAAAAGGGACTGAAAAAAGATTTTATCATAATTGTTTTGAATGTTCTACCTCAGATTTGTAAAGTGATCCACTGTTTGGCATCAAGTGTTTGTCACGTTCTGTTGTATAGTTCTATATAGTAAAGCCACCCAATAAACCATCTGATTTTGTTTTTTTCAGTTTTCACTTAAGAGCAAAAATCAGCCTTTAAACTTGGAAGAAATAATAATTTAACATTTATCGTGATAATTACTGATATTGAATGATATGACATTTTTTTATTGTGTTTACATTTTTGGCCATATCGCCCAGCTTGACATTAAAATCAGGCTTTAGGAGTGTCAGTAGATGTGTATTGCTTTGGCTTGCCTGTTGAATTACGAGGGTTATGATTGACACAAGGTAGGTCCATATGTAATTCAAATGAACATTTGTTATATGTTTAGAGTTCCCCCTTTGAGGCACATATATTGGCTCAATTCAGATCCACCAGTATCAAAGAAAAGTTTAGTGACTTATGCAGCAGACAGTTGTTTGATCTCTGGACATGTGAAGTGTGTGACATGAATTGACCATTCATCAAACAAACAATGAACTCTTTGTTCACTAGGAGGATACTGAGTAATTTACAAAACTGTCTGTGCACAGTGCATGTGAAAAATATGCCAACAAAAACAAATACTATTTTTCTCCGAATTTAAACATACTTGAGATTTAGAAGTTACTAAAGCTAAAATCCATTTTCAGCTTGACTCTTCGGGAAAAAAAAGTAACAATTAAATGAAGAAATAATATAAATAATATAAAGATTTATAATATTTTGTATGTAGTTAATGATTCAGTGGTTAGCAGTGTTACTTGTGACGCGCGGTCCTGTGTGCGTTTTCATGTACTTTACTGTTAAATTAGATTTTCTCTCACAGTCCAAACAAATGCAGTCTGCTGGATTGGAGAGTTTAGTTCCCCACAGTAGGACTTTGATTGTCTGTGATGGTCTGGTGACCTGTCCAGAAAGTTTCAGTGTTTTCCTTTCCATCCATACTTGGATAGGTTCCAGCACCCTTCTGTGCTGAATACTAAATATTTTGTATACATTTAAATTCCACAAGGATAGTTATGTCCAAAAGGGTCAAATAGAAAAGCCAGACTCAACAGAAAGCCAGTCAGCCAAAGGAAAAGTTGGACCCTAAACTCGTAAGTGGTCAGTTGATGCAGCTCAGTTGTGAGGTTTAAAATGCATAGGTATTATGGCTAAAAAGGCCTACAAAGTAACCATCAAAGTGGTGCAAAATGACAGAAATTCCTTCATTGCTTTTCATTAGTTTGAATAAATTAATACCTTATATCAGATAGGATTTTTCCATACAGTTAGTCAGTGAAAGTTATGCAACATAAGCCTATTAGTATTTATTAATTTTCTTGACCCGCTTGTTTCTGTACAGGGTCTTGGGGTGCATGAGCCTTTCCTATCATGTATTAGAAGGCAAAGAAACCCCCTGTAGTGAACCATGTAAGGGACTGTACCATATATTCTGCCTCAGATTATGGCCTATATTCAAACATTCAAGTATTTTACCAGACAAGTTAAAAAGGAATGAATGTGCCATAAACTGAAGCCCACCTTGCTTAACAGATGTTCATGGACAATACAATGCCACTCAAGGGACTTCAGTTTGTATCTGTTGACGTATTCCGTCCTTTACTTGCATTTATTTTGACTGAAAAACACCTTCCAAACTCCCTGGTAGACTAGTGGCTTTAATGGCTTTATAATAGTTTATTATTCCTCAAGCCCAGGAACTTAAGGCAGTTGCTGAGCCATGAGAAGGTTCACCGTCGAACAAGTGTGACACAGCGTCGCAATTCATTGGGCCAAGAGAGTGACTGCTTGATTTACTGAACAGTTTGTGCTGGCAGCATCCAGGCGCATCCATACGTCGCTAATTTGCCCCCGAGCTCAATGGCTTTTGGTTACTTTTGTTTACCTCCAGTGTAATTAGAGCCTTGTTACATTTATGCAAATTCCTTTTTCTGTTTTCGCCCCAACAGATGGTCTCTGTGGTTCTTCAAGAACGACAAGAGCAAAACATGGCAGGCCAACCTGCGACTCATCTCTAAATTTGACACTGTTGAAGATTTCTGGGCGTAAGGAGCAATAAATCTCTCTCGAGTCTTTGTTTGTTCCTGATTTCCATGGAGTGACTGAAGCAGTAAAATGTCACGACTGTATACTGTTGTTTAAAATACTGTTTGATCAGCATGTTTTGTTAATGCTGTGCTCTGCTCATTCCAGCCTGTACAACCACATCCAGTTGTCAAGCAACCTCATGTCAGGTTGTGATTACTCCCTTTTTAAGGTATGTTTAATTTATTTACCATTTAGTTAAATGTGCAGAGAGCGAGGATTTCAAATACTGATTAAATTATAGTTAAAACCAATTTGTTTTTCAAAATATTTTGCATTCCAGTCGCCCCTCTGGATAAAATTACTTTATATTTTACACACCAGCGTCCACAATTGCTGTATGTGTGTTCAACAAGGACAATGTACGAGGACAACAGTGTTTTCTCTCCCTTTCTGAAATTGACTTGAAGGCTAAAAGAAGAACCATGTAAAAAGTTACACAACTTCTTTCTTGTGGAGGATGACGTTTACATCATCTGACATTATCATTTACGAACTAAGCAAAGGCCTCAGCCTTCACATATGGCACAAGTACAGGAAGAAAAGACATCTTTTGGCAGTTATTTGAAAATCTATGGTCCCAAAATCTCATTCCAAGCTGATATTCTTGTGAGAAAAATTGGCACTGAAAAACATTTTGTCAGCAGCTTACCGATTAAGCCAAATTTCAGTTAAATTTTTTTTCAAATGAAGCTTCTGCAAACAGTCTGATACATGGTTGAATTGTCAACACATAGACTTCCACTTCTGTGAAAGTCTCTGAATTAATCTGTCTCTACATACTGAGAGTTCATCCACAAAAAAGCTCTTTAAACCAGATGTGATGATATAAGTGTGTGGACGGTTAGTAAGTTAAATGGCAGGAGGAGGCTAGCAGCCACTAATTGATGTGCTTGAGATTGGTGATGATAATAAATGGAAAAAGCAGTAATCAAATATGACTGCAGTCTTTGAACAGTGTGCTTTTCTGTGGCGAAGGCCAACTAGTGAACTTGTATTCATAGACAGGGAGTTAGTTCATCTGCACCTGTAAAATGTACAAATTTTAAATCGCCCTGAGAAAAATCTTAGGTGAGTCAGAGCCAAATCCAAATATTTAACCATTACAGACTGGACACATGTTGAGTTCTTGCTTCCTTTTTAATACTCTTGCTCTTAATTAGATTCAAAGAATTTCAGCTGTGACTATTGAAGAGTCAGAAAAGACATTTCTTGCATGCAATGCTGAAATCATGTTGAAACCTCATTATGAAAGGCTGTGCTGTAGTTTGGGATGTGTATTGATACTTTGAACCACCACTGCAGGATGGCATTGAACCCATGTGGGAGGACGAGAGGAACAAGCGTGGCGGGCGCTGGCTTATCACGCTTAACAAGCAGCAGAGGAGATTAGACCTGGACCGCTTCTGGCTGGAAACTGTAGGTTTGGCTGCGGTGCTTTGTGGCCTGTTCAGCATTGTTACTCAAATGAAAGATGCTGTTAATCATTTCATGAGATTCTTGGGAAGTTGTATTACCAGCTGGCAGCCATAATTAGTTGGTTAGTAGTAGTTAGCCACTCCATCATTACATTTGTCACACTGCTGAAATGAGTGATCATTTGTCATACCTTTTAAAACTGAAGCCAGCCACAGATCAGATTGTTTTAGTGTGGTCATCATCCATTTGCACAACAAAATCTTCTATGATATCTAAAAAAATGTACTATTGCTTTGACTGTATGCTGATCTGATGTTAACGCGCTACAGCACCATCAAATATATCAACTGTTGGCTTGCTTGCTGCTAAGTCTGTGGTCACTGACAGTGATACAGACATCCAGCAATCCAATAAGCACTGACTATACTGTCAATATTGGTCTCAGTGGGCTGAAAGGGGTCACATTCCTTTTCAATGATATTCTAAAATCTAATTGTTTTACCAATATGTTGAGCTGTGATAGTTGTTGTGGTGTGTGATGCTTAGCCCTGGACCAGGACCTGTCTGAATTTGGTCATTTCAGGTACAGGATCTGCTCATAAAATGTGTTTTATGTTTCTGTGTGTGGAAGAAGGCTGGAGTGCTGCTGAGCAGTATAGCACTCAGTGCTGCCACTGGTGGCTGGAACCTGTATTGTAGTACTAGTGATTCAAACCAATATTATCTAGCTGCAGTACTGGAGGCACAAAGGAGGTGTTAACCCTGTCTGTCAGCAAGTCGGCCGTGAGGCCGATGTGCCCAGCTGTAGGGTTAACCTGTCGACATGCATATAATCAATAACTTAGGTTTAGGCACACACTCGGTGATGGTTGTGGTGAGGGTAATTGGTTTCAGGCGGCTGTCAAGAGTAATATAGCTAGCTAGTGACAGTATCAAAGTAAACAAGGGTCCTAGAAATTCAGTTCCGGTCCCAGGATTGCGGTCCTGAAACTGCAGCCTCCGGTATTGCGGTTACATACTACTCATTCAAACGGTAATCTCATATATACTTCTTCTGGACACCAGTGGCAGCACTAAGCACTTCCCTGCTGAGCAGCACTCCAGCCAGAACACAAGAAAGCAGCCCTGCGCCATCTTTAATTTTACATGGTTTGTATTATGTGCGTTTGACTTAATGCGGCGCTGCGCAGCGCTGACTTAACGTGATGCATGCTGGACTTAAAATAGGGGCATGCTGGTTAGAAATCGTGTCCGACTTTTGCTGGCGCTGCATAACGTCGCCATGTCACATGACATTAAAACCTCACGGGAGCAAGTTGCTATTCCCCAACTGCACCAAATTGGAACCTCACTATTCTCACTGTATTTTTCTTTGCAAATTCTGCGAGATCAGTCATTGATCTCAGCTGACAGTAAGCTGCTGCAGGTAGAATGTGTCCAACTTGACGGCGCCGTTTTTATAACCCGCCCCTGCAGTCACCTGCAGCTCACGTTACTGTGTGGCGGTGAGTTTACATACAAAGTCAATGCAAAGACGCGTAGAGCCGCGATTTCCTGTCGGGCGGCGCAAAGCGACACGAAGGGGGCGGTGCCGGCAACGCGATGGCCTTTACGTGATTGGAAATTTCCAACTCGAGCAAATTTTTTGCGGATTCTAAATGCCTTATCGAGGTGTGTGTGAACACTTGCAGCGAATGTACTCGAGGAAAGCGTCGTGAGGATTAAATTCACGTTTGGTCTGAAAGCACCATTAGACTATCAAGTCGGCGAAAGTCAGACTGACGCCGTCTCGAGATGTATGATATGACGATAAAAAATTTCATGTCGTTCAATAGCAATAATTATCAGGATAAATGTAATTATTATTTCTTTTAAGTTTAGCTGATTGAGTGAAAGTTGAAGAAACCAGATGGTTAATGATAAAATACTTTTTTTTTCAGCAAATATGAATGAGTAAAATTAAGTTGAATTTTTTTTCAGTCCCTTCTCAACAAAATAAATAAATAAAATAAATAAAATTAAGTGCTGATTCATTTGTGATTCAAATGAATTAAATCCAACATTTATTGAACATTTTTTATATTGTTGAGGAAAACTTTATTGCAATAATCATATTTGTTTTATTGCCCAGCCCTAGAACTGACCAAGGGCGATATTAGGATTTCACCTTTGGGGGCGGAGTCTCTCAAACCAGTAAGCTAACTTGAACTTTGAGGCTGCGTTCGAAAAGTCTTTTTTGCTTAGAAAGGTTCCTAACTGAGTGAAGTGAACCGCAAGTATTTCAGTGGCATAAGAGCTGTTCGAATTCTCTAAAAGCTGAGGAAAGGTGCCTCAGTGCTGCCTTTCGTATCTCCTTTAGCATAGGGTACGCCGGACCATCCTTTATGAAAGGAAAGGAGAGAATGCCGTCCCACAATTCCTTGTGGCGGCAACATTTAAAGCGGCGCACGTTCTCAAACTCAAACGATAAAATCCATCAACCACATTTAGCAAGATCCCTGCAACACAGACGCACATTATGATACTTTAATTAGACTCACAATTACCTTTTTTCTTTTGGCTTTTTTGTAATCTAATACTGTTTCAACACCGTTTTATGTTTCGGGTTGTTGAAATAAGCCATTAAGTGTTTTCTAAAAAAAAATAAATCGCCAACCATGACGGATAAAGGAGGTTGATCAATGGGAAGTTACCATTGGCTATTAAGCCTTTTCTCTCTTATGCCATAACTTGCTAATATGCATATATCTTAAACTGTCAACAATAACTGAGACCCATGCCAGCTGTTATTAGTCTTGTAACGTGATCAAAGTGAGGATAATGTTACAGCGTGTAGCCTCACGTTATGTACTGCAGCCTTCAGCAAATTAATATTACTAAAGTCACAGATGCTGACACCCTTGCCTTAATAAAGGCAAAGATCAAGCTGGATAACCTCCGCAGTAGGCGTTTCCCACACACTGATTTATTTGTGGTGGCCTACCACATTATCAACGCTGATTTTCGATTGATTTTGTTACTATGGTTAAAATCGTATTTGATGACAGAGCTCCGCGCAGCGCATATATTCTCTCAGCATCTCCTCTCACCCTGTCGCTCCCTCGCTCTCTCTCTCTCTCTCAGCACAGTTACTCTGTCATTCTGTGGGAAACACTGTATTTACATACAATTGGGATTCATGTTTATAAATACGCCTATGGGTGGGCAGGAGGGTGAGTGTGAGCAAGCATTCTCAATGTGACAACCCTGTCCATTATTTAGTGACTGGTAGGCTACCTTATCTGCCTTTCTGCTATCTTGGTTATTAAGTAATATATTCCACCGTGTTGTCCACATTTAGATGGCCTGTATTACAACAACATGGGGCGCAGTGTCAAAGATGCGCTTTTTGTAGTCCATCTTCGGAATATTGTAGCTTTATCACAGCAAGCCACATCAGTAACATCCGCCGTCGCATAATTAGGTCGCTTAGAAAAGAGCAGTCGGATTCTCTGAACCCCGCGGTCCTCTTTTCCTAAGTCCTTATGGATTCTTCTTTACAAGGAGGTTAGGAAAGGAGATTTTTTTGACTTTTCGACCGCAGCCAACGCAGTCATTGTTAACTTGCTACCTAGCTAACAAACAGGCATTGGCATTTTGGAAATACCCACCACAAATAAATATATGTTACCTAACTAGCGTTAACTTTACCTTCTGGGAGAACGAACAGTCAGACTCAGACCGGTCAATATCCCTTTTCCTGGTGGAGGCAAAGACCGATGGGAGTGGGGACAACAAACAAGGGCTTTATTCCATTTACTAGGCAGCAGCAGCCCAGCTAGCCTGCATTTTCACTGATCTGCAAACAACATATGTGGAGCTAGCTACCTACATACAGTAGACCAGTCGGACAGTGAAAATGAAGCCTTTAATTCTGCAACCTATAAAAAGGAAAATCACCAAGGTTGCGGAGTAGACAGTATAAAAGAGGTTGTTGTGGTCAAATACAGAGCTAATATAGCTAAGATATTAAGATACTATTCAAATATTATTGCTAACATTTTTTATTACTTTATTTGCTTTAACGTAATAATGTCACTATCAAATGGCTACAACATTATAATATGTTACTATCCTTAATATTGAGTTCAGTTATGATTTGAAGGATTTAGCAGCATACCTTGAAAACATTCTAATATGGCTGAATGAAAGGCTGGTCCACAGAAATTAAGGTTGCAAAGCTATCAATGGCCATGGCATCCTTTATGAGAATATTGAGGATTTGTAGTTATAGTGAAAATAACGGTGCCAATCATTATGTAATGACCCTAGCTTTTATTCCCCTCCCTCCCTTCACCAGCTCCTGTGCTTAGTTGGAGAGGCCTTTGACGACTACAGCGACGATGTCTGCGGAGCTGTGGTCAACATCCGTACAAAAGGAGATAAAATAGCTGTCTGGACATCAGACTATGAGAACCGGGAATCTGTGACACACATAGGGTGAGGGGGGTCTTCACAGTAGTAGTATCTACATTCTCAAACACAGGTGATGACGTTCTCTGAATCCTCTGACGTGTCATTTTTCTGTCATCAGGAGAGTTTACAAGGAGCGCTTGGGGCTTCCCATGAAGATGACTATTGGCTACCAATCCCACGCAGACACTGCTACCAAAAGCGGTTCAACCACCAAGAACAAATTTGTTGTTTGAGAAAGCGCCCTATGTGCCTCTGTCAGTTTCTTGTCTTATTTGTTATTGGTGCATATGTTTACTTTGCTGCAAAGACTCTGCGGAATGCAATCTGGAGGAAAAACACCCAATTCCGAAACTACGTGCCAAATGTTTCCATAACCTGCCCAGGACTTGAACCACAGGAAAACAGATGAAGATCAATCTTCCAAAACACTAACAGTGAGAGGTATTAATAGTGGATGAGAGTTAGAGTGCTGCATTACTCTACTAAATAAAGTTGTTGATTTCTTTTTTTTTTTTATGGAAGAGAATCTTGAAATGCTACCCAAAAAAGTATATTTCTCTCCCATTTTCTACAGCATCGTTGGTTTGCTGTAATAATGATGTTAAACCCTTTTAATTTATTATTAATTTGCCTGCATATTATTAGTTTGCCAGACCTTTGTTTTATGCTTTTATTGCCTTGAACTGTTGCACGTAATCAACCTTTTTAAAGTATTTCATGACTCATATTCATTTTGAGTGTTAATATAATTAAAACATTGGTTTTGCAATTATTAGTTGTTAAATTGTGTAATACTTTTTTTGCAACCTGTAATTGGTACATTCCTTGTAAATGATTTGCTTTTTGATTTGCAGTGGTGCTGTATTGTAGGAAATTGACATTTTGTCGCTGAGGACGCTTATAGTAGACCATCATATAGTCTTCTAGGGGTGGTCTACATATGCCCATATACAATAAGAATACTACAGGAGACACAATCCTAAAGAAACAGTAAAGTCTTTCCTTCGGCCTCCAAGTAGATTAGGAATTCACTGTTTGTCTTAGCTGGTGTGAAAGTGCCTAATTCAAACCTACTCACCCTCAGCCCATCATCCTGAGATCCCTTAAAATGTCAGCATAAAAAGAACTTTGATAGAAAAGGTTACTGTGGGCCACATGACTTTCCATCTCAGTTCATTGCCACCTTTAAATAATGTCACTTCGACATGACAAATGTCATCACATTCTCAAGGATCGGCGTTCCTTAAGACAGCAGTCAGAGCATCTGCAACTAGATCCTTCTTGATCTGATAAAGTGTTAAGTGGCTGTAGAAGCTTCACTGTGTCCCCGTTGAAGTGACAGCGTGGTTGTGGTTATAACCTTTAAAGGCCATCTATCATGTAAGCTCCTTTGCAAGCATGCACCTATACCTAGTATAGGTATATATATACACCTATATATATACACCTAGTGCCTCAATAAAAGCAATATAAGAGCGCAGAAAAACTTACCAAAGGCCAGTCCAAGCAGGTGGGTTCTGTGTTGCAATGCAAACTTTTAACAAATAACTCAAATAATTATTTTACCCCTGTTTAACCAAATAATTTGTTGAATATCCCACATCATCTGTGCAATGTAGAGCGTTGTGACTGTGATCATTCTATAAATCCATGCCAATCTAGTACACAGACCTGCAGCATCAAAATCTACATTAAAGCTGGCCCGCATTCCACAAGAGGTGACTGCCACCATAACTAATTAATTCATATAGTATATAACTTGTTTCCAATATGAAAAGGTTAAAAAATAAAGTACACTCTCTAACTTCTACATAATAAATAAATGTAGCAGAAGTTGGCCAATGGATGCAACACTTTCATAACAATAGCCCATTTCTCAAACGTATTATTTTAAATGTATTGTTTCACTCAATAAATGACATTTTAAAATGTTTTGTGGTCAGATCTGGTGTCTCAGTAATGAATATGTGTAAACGCATGTTCGCACAATCAGCCTCTTAGTAAAAACATACATGACATTTTGTTAAATTCATAACCTTCCACCAACATGGATATTTTTAATCTTTCTGTTGTGAATAATAATAAAACAAAGTGTCCCAGTCAAGGTTATTATCGTAAACGAAGACGAACGAAATATGGAAAACTAGATGTGAAAAAACATTGTCGTTAACTGAAATAAAAATAAAAACGAGGCTTTACAAAAAACGATAACTAACTAAAACTATATTGTAAGTTTGCAAAACTAACTGAAAGTAACTAAAATGAAAGAGCAAAAGTCCTTAGTTTTCGTCTATTTATTTATTTCATAGGACCGAAGCCAACATTTCGAGTGGATATGAAGCCGGGGGAACTGACGTTGCGGGGCAGTTGCTCTTGCCGGACCGGCAGTTTAGAGGTGCGGGGTCAGGGCGGCGTCTGGCCGCAGCGTAGCAGCTGGCAACCGCTGTTACGACGAGAACCCCGTGTAACGTTATGGGGAGGCTAACTTTGCCAGGTAGTGGTAGGTTGATTGTGAGCTCCCTTTGTACTGAGTTAACAGTCTGCTGGTCATTATATTTACTGCATGTCAGCCAGTGTGTGTTTTATGGGCTCATTCATATCTCAGCCAACCTGTCTCTTTGTGCTTTTAACATAGAATGTATTTATTGATTAATATAGGTTTACATTTTAATATAGCCTAACTGCTTTCCAGTCATACTTACCTTCAGTGTGCTAGGGACCTGTTGTTTGTGGCTCCAAAGGGGCCCTCCACTATCTTCCAATTTCTTAGCTGTCCATAACCCACATTTATTGTATTTCACCTATTTAACCAAGAATGATAGAGCTAGAGACTGATGTAATGAATTTCTTGGGACCACAGGGTAGTAGGATTAGGGTAGTTAGCTCTTAGGGTTTTCTGTATGTAGGTTTTAAATTATACTGTCGAAGTAGCATGTGCTTCATAGATTTGTAGCATTTATTTAGACAATGTGTTAGTACTTCAAATGTATGTGTGTGTGTGTGTGTGTGTGTGTGTGTGTGTGTGTGTGTGTGTGTGTATATATATATATATATATATATACATATATGCTTAGTGTTTTGGCCCCTACAAGCTTCAGATAGCTTTAAAAAAGTCACAAATTCACATTAAAAACCAATTGAAACTAAACTGAAATTGAATACAAAAAGTCAAAATGAAATAAAAATAAAAAACTAATGAAAAATCCTAAACTATAATAACTTTGGTCCCAGTCTGTGCAGACAGGTAAACACAAGGCCACTGACGCGGTCGCTTTATTATGGGTTTACAGACTAACCTTGGCAGCAGTGAATGAAATCAGTGTGGTAAATTGAATTGCACACACAGTTTCTCAGTCTCCAGTCAGCCATTGTAGCCGTAGGGCCTCCTTGTTTTCCAATCAGAGGAACTTATCAAAATCCCAAACCCTCTGATGTGAGTCAACAGGTCAGATCACTTGGACAGAAGGACATAATCCAGCATGGAAAAAACTAAATAAAAGCTTAAATCAGAATAGACTTCTCAAAGAAGAAAATATTGCTGAAGTACTCTGTTTTAGAGCTATGACTCCAAACTGAATCTAGCAGAAAAGTACTTAGTGCCAAAACATAAAATATTATTACTGTAGAATGTTTATCCTGCTGATTTGTTTTAGAGCTGCACTGGGCATTTCTGTTGATGCTGTGGCCCCAGGCAGATTTTATTAGGTAATCATTTCACTGCTGTCCATCACTTTACACTGGAGGGAGCTGCAACCCCACTTCACTTTAAACTGGTGTTTGTTCGGTCAGTAGGCAGTACCAGGATTTCTGTTTTTTTTAACAGCCAAAAGTCTACATCCTGCAGGCTTTCATTTTAAAAGGCAGTGATTTAGGGGCTCAGAGCGAGTGTGGATTACACTGTGGTATTGTCTGCATTTCTGGGTATTTTCGATCTGGGGCTGTGATGGTGGCAGCTCATAATTCAGAGGAAAATAAATTAACTTAGGCAGCAACACAAGCTGAAAAATGCATTGTCTGTGCGCAGAGGTGAAGAGGGAATTTCAGACAATCAACAAAAGCATAAAGCTATCCTGTGACTGCCTGTGTAGTGGGTGAATAGTAGTACGTGTCTAGAAACAGTGTTTACTAGGACTGAGATCACGCATTTAAAATCAAAGAAATGCGTAGGCCCTATTACATGTATGGTGTATGTGGCCAGCAGCTATAATTAGTACATTGTGTAATACCCTAACAACGAAGGGATCTAAGCCACGGCCATTTGTGAAGCTCAATGCTTTATTAGCTTACCATTCTCTATATGGCTTATCAATTTCCCCAGGGACCATTCAGGCACTAAGTAGCATAAGGATCGATGGCTGGATTTGTTAACCCAGATTAAATGAATAAAGAGGGTAATCAGAGAGGCAGCTAGCCTACTTTATGGCCTTGTGATTGAGAATTTCTGGATTACATTTAAAGCCCTGAAACATACACTTCACATATAGAAGGACCCATGAGACACTGTCACTGCATAAACACGTGCAGTGCAGTGTAAAGAAGTCACTGAACTCATTGTGGGGTTTTCGGTATTGATCCAAAACCCCTATACCCCTGACTGAGCCAGATAGTGTATAGTGTACAGGCAACTAAGAAGAAACGGCATATTATCGCTGTGTTAGCTTCACAGTGCTGACTCCCAGTGCAGTGTAAGATGCATTTTAACATTTCATTTATCACCTTTTAAAGGCACATCTTGGAGTACCTTGTTATTTGTCATAACTTAAAGGAGCTCTCACGGTCGCTTGAGCAACTTTGTGTCCTGCTTTAATACTTGCTCTGAACAGCTGAAAAGCTATGAAATTCTGAAAGCCTGAAATCTTTAGTACCTGGCCAAGGAAAAGTTTTTGGAAATACGTTTATTTGCTCTAGCCAAGTGTTAGATGAAAAGATTCATACTCAGGGTTCCCATGCGTCCTGGAAAACCTTGAAAAGAGTTGTCGATTCCGAAATGTCCTGGAAAATCTTATGTTGTCCTGGAAAAGGTAACGTTATGTTACGGTTGCTTGGTAATGTTGTGGAAGCATTGTGTACACACCCCCAAGTCACTTCACATGGTAGCACAGGTTAAGATTAATTAACTGATTGGAACTCTCAATAATGTAAGTTGCATTATCCTCCAAAGGTATGTATTTGTCACTGCTGGCTGGTAACTGTGGTAGTTTTTATTAGGTTTACAGATTAACATTTTCTTCTCAACTAGTATTAAACGGTTGACTAATGTTAAATTGTAAGATATTTTGTTGCTGAAGTTGACTTGCTTGCTAGCTTGAGTTGCCTGCAAAGGTTCAAGGTTTGTGTTTCAACTTTGGCTTGGAGCAGTGGTTTCAAATGCGTTGAGAATTGTTACCCAAGAAGTTGGATAAGAATGACTAGGAAGCCGGGTCAAAGCAATGAATGGGCAGGATATTTTTTTCTACTCTGCTAGCATTGTCTCTTCAAACACAATGCTACATTTTGATAAAATACATGATACTTCCTAGCCGTAGCTCACAGTGGAGAAAGCAACATGTCTGAAATAGCTTTTTGTACCGTTAAACTGCATTTGGGCTCAGGTCTAAATTGTATGCTATTATTTGTGTTGAGGCTATTCAGTTTTTGGTGTTCAGGCAGCAGTGGTTAAAATATAATTCATAACAAAAGCACTTGCCAAGCACAGAACACAAAGGACTTTCTAAAAGAAACAAAAATACAATGGCAATACAATAAGAAAGTAACAATATTAAAACATGGCATTAAAACAAGGTCAATTTGTCAAAGTTTCTACACATGTAATAAATGATTTCACAGATAAGAGGATATCTAATCCCTGTACATCCAAAGTGAGAACCGTGTACAGATTGTCAGGAGTAAGTCAAACTCGTTCCAGGTGGGAGTTTGCTTCTGCACTTTGTCACCAATCCTGTAGTGATATTTATGGACAGGATATTGAGGTAGAGTCATAGTGGGGAGCACTTTCACTTCGGTAGGCTGTGGATCTCATTGCTGCTTTTTGCAGATAATGTGGTCCTGATGGCGTCATCTGTACATTACCTTCAGCACTCATTGGATTGGTTCACAGCCGAGTGTGAAGCAGCTGAGATGAGGATTAGCACATCGATATCTGAGGCCATGGTTCTCAGCACGAAACCGATGGAGTGCTCAGTCCAAGTAGGGAATGAGTCCTTACCTGAAGTGAGGGAGTTCAGTACAGGTCTTGTTCGCGAGTAAGGGGACAATGGAGCAGGAGATTGGCTGGAGAATTGGAGCAGACGGAGGTGGTGCATTCACTCTACTGCACCAAAAAGAGGTGAACCAGAAGACAAAGCTGTCAATATACCAGTCAATTATCATTCCTACCCTCACCCTATGATCATGAAGGCTGGGTCCTGACCGAAAGAAGATCTAGATCGTGGGTACAAGCGGCTGAAATGGGTTTTCTGTGGAGGGTGGTTGGCTTCTCACCCAATCTCTAAGGGAGAAGCCAGTCAGGAACTCAGAGTCAGGAATTTGTAGAGCCACTGCTCCTTGGCGTCAAAAAGAAGCCAGTTGAGGTGGTTCGGGCATCTGGTTAGGATACCCACTGGGTGCCTCCATAGGGAGGTGTTCCAGGCTCGTCCAGCTGGGAGGAGGCCTCAGGGAAGACCCGGGACTAGGTGGAGAGATTATATCTCCACATTGGCCTGGGAAAGCCTTGGGATTCTCCAGTCAGAGTTGATTAATGTGGCTCAGGAAAGGATGGTTTCGGATACCATGCTAGAGCTGCTGCCTCCGCAGCCCAACCCCAGATAAGTTGTTGAACATAGATGGAGATGGATGGATGGAAGGTCATACCAGCTACATCATCACTGAAAATATCCTGGAAAAGTCCTGGAAAATGATCTCTAGAAAAGGGTGGGGACCCTGATACTGGTTTTGTCTGTCTGCTAAATATGAAGATAAAGCCTGGAAACATTAGCTTGTTAGCACAAAAACGAAGCAGGAGGAAAAAAATTGGCCTGGCTCTGTCCAAAGCTAAAATAAACCTACGTACCAGGACCTCTCAAGGTCACACAAAAACACATGGTATGTCATTTGTTTATACTAAATAAATAAATAATAAAAAAACAAAGTGTAAAAATAACACGTTGTGGTTTTAAGGGACATCACTCCTCCAGTCTATGAGCTAAGTAATGCTAGCCGACTCCTAGCTGTAGCTTCATATGAAACGGACATATATTAGAGTGATATTGATCGTCTCATCTAACTCTCTGCAATAAAGTGAATAAGTGTGTTTCCCAAAATGTCAAACTATTCCCTTAAGCCATTTGTAATTTCCCTACTATCTGCTTTGGAGTGTGGTCATTTTGTGACTTTCAGAATCTGACTTTTGCTCATTTAATCATTGCTACAAACCACTTTGCCCTTTTCTTCTTTCCTTTGCTAATTGAAAATCTGACATTTAGTATGCATTGTGTTAATTAACTTAGTGATTTGTTTCTTTAATACAGTGGTTCTAAATCATGTCTTCAGGACCCACAGTGCTGCTGGTTATCTATCTTACCAGGTGGCTAATTGCAGTTAATTACATTCACCTGGCATCAGCTAGTCCTTCATTAGATGGCTGGAATAAAAACCAGCAGGGCTGTAAAACCACAGGATAGAGAACCACTGCTTTGAAAAGAAATTGAGGGGGTGCTTAAAAGGTTGTTCCTGCTAAAACAAGTGGGTCAGTCAGTAAGTTTAAGCGCTTTTGAAACAGCATGAAGATATTCAATCAATAGAATTTCTCATTAATTCGAGCTGTGCATTCATCTAACTTTTATATGGATGGTGAGGTCCCGACTGGCAGGGTTCACACAAACTGGAGATAATTAGCGCTGCCTTTTGTGATGTTTCATGGTGTTTGCACTTGTAGTTATGTATTAAACTGTCTGGTACTAAAAGCCCCCTTTGCACTCCCTGCATCATCCATCTGTGACAAATGAGCCAGAGAGATTCAATAGTCATATTTAATTTGTTGTCTAGATGCATTGAGGTGAATATTTTCCTAACATTTAATTTCACAACATTTTGTTACGTCCCACCATAGACTGTACATAAGAAATGGACGCACTCATGGTGACGTCACCCGTTGGTTTGTGCACTGCCGTTTTGAAGCTTCGAGTTTAACCGATAGGGCGCCGCCATGTTGAGTTTTTGCAAGAAGGTGCCTGGAAGTGACGATACGGCGGAGCTAACGGCCGTGTGCGGAGCTAGCTAGCTTGCTCAGCTAGGTGCAACTCTAACTCACGTTAACTGTCATTTTAACAGGGCTGAAGTTTGTCTAGCGAACAACAGTCTTAAAACTAAATGTACTCACCAGAGAAAGTGAACAGCCAACTCCTAATAAGCTTTTTCAACGGCGCTGATTAAATTTACACAGTGCCGAGGGTACGAGTCGGCTCTAGCCTGATTGACAGGTCGCCATGGTAACGACTTGTCAATCATAGATAATCCCGCCCTGAAACAAATTTATGGTGAATTTTTCAATAAATGGGACCATAATTTACCAAATGAACATTATTTTATATTGAAGAAGACTTGAAACAGCGACTGAGACCATAAACTCATCAGGGTACTGGGGTAATTATTCAGCTGAGAAGTAGAGTAATTTTCCCATTATTTCTAATGGAGCCGGACTTCTTTTTGCAACCAGAAGAGTCGCCCCCTGCTGGATTTTCAATAGAATGCAGGTTTCAGGGACTTCCGCATTCGCTTATTTGTCAATATGTCTATATTGTTTTGTTCATAGTGTGTATATTAGTGTTGTCTACTCTGTAGTTTGTGTCTGATTTTATTTTATTATTATATTATTATTTTATTATTGTATAAGTAAGCACATTGTGAGCAATGTACAATCCTGAGTCAAACTGATTCTGATTCATATTGTAGACCGGAAGCTTCCCGCTTGCGTCCCACCCACAACTCATTGACGATATTAAAAAAAACAACAGCATGTCTGCCATTGATTGAGTAACTGCAGATTAAAAGCTGAAGCCAGACTGATATTTTGAGGCCAATACTGACATCATGAGTTAAAAGAGAAAACAATTAGATTTTTTTTGTGACAGAGATACAGAGCAGGCCGTTTTAAGTGACTAATTATTAATTTAATCAAGCATTTAATCCTAAATTACTTAATACCTATGCTGTGGTGAGGATGGTCTGCATATTTGTTATTATAACCAAAGACATAAAGCTCCATTAATCAGTTCTTTTTGGCTACTTGGGAATCATAAACAACATCATATTTACACTTTGTGCAGACAAGTCCATTTTATTTATATAGCTCAGTATCACAAATTTGCTGCACGGAGCTTTAAAAATGGACGAAACCTAAGGAGGAACTACAGAGTGGTGAGGCAGCTACAGAAATAGAAGCTACAGAATAGCTCTTTCCTCTCCTCTGAGCGGTTACTGCAGCCGCCGTGGCACCTGATCCAGTTGTTTGGGCCGGGTGGATCGAGGTCTGCTGCACTTTAATCCCAAAACCCCTTCTTCGTCTTCCAATGACTGTACTTGTTCTGATGGTGTTCCGACCCCCACCAAAGCTCATTACAATGGGGGTCGAACATAATCAAAGAGTCCAGGAGTTATGCAAAATAACATGAAATAAGTTCAAAATTTTATTCAAACAAAACAACAAATCTGATGGGCAGGCCAAAACAAACAAAAGAAAGGGAAGCCCTCCAAACCAGCCCACAAAGGGCCATAGGATCTGGAGGCTTCCCCTCTACCCCAAACCAATCCCTAACTAAACAAACAGAAATAAAGCCGCGAAAACTAAACTACCAGTCTCATCAGAAATTTAAGAAAAGACCAATAATCAAAGGAATACAAATCAGTCACAATCTCTGTGGTCTGTGGTTGCCACGGCTGGAAGGTGGACAAGAGAGAAAGCCAAGCGCCCAGCCCCTCTTATCAGTTTCTCCCCTTGTCACCCAGACCTAAAACACCTGAGGGGAAAAAACAGACACGCATGAGTCACCATCATCTAGAATTGTACATCATGACCAGCAGGGGGGGAGAATGTAACAGAGAGAATGTAACAAGAGGTAACGCATGTTTTGGCAATAAAGCCAGGGGAAAAAACAGATAAAAAAACAAAACTGTTGTGAAGTTTGAAGGAGCTACCGGCTGCTGCTGCTTCTACAAGCGCTGCCGGTCGCCACTGCAATTCTGAGCTGTGTTTGCCCTTATTGGAACAGATCAAAGACATTATTAATTTCAATTGGCAGAAATTCATAAAACATAGTTCTCTTGAATGGAGAGATACAGTGACTAATGAAAACATTTACAGTCTAAACCAAAGTCCTCTTTCCAGCTAGATGTGTTTGATGGCAATAATTTTTTTTGCTGCTTGTTTTTCATGCCTCGAGTACTTGGCAGTCAGTTGCTGCCTTTGTGCACTTGGCTTGTGTTCAACTGATGCAGCCTCCAACTATTGAGCGCCCACCTCAGAGCCAGTTGTCACTTTTTCATGGTTTTTATCTCTGTTATTCCCAAAGAAGTGCATTTGTGCAAGGCTGTATAAAGGATCGTGTGAATTTATTGTAAACAATAAATTGGCTTTGTTTGTTGTTTAAATACTCCCATGAGGCATATACAGTACAAAGTAATGCTTGAGTTACACGACTACAGCTGAAATTATACAATATTTTGAGCATAACTCAGGATAACAAACAGTTAAAGTAATTATAAACACTGCTGTAGCAATAGGGGGGAAGGCTAAATTAGGGTTATTTTATTTTTTATGTTCATTTTAGTGCCTTGGTGTCCTGTAACGACAGTTTCACTAAGCAGACAAAACATTTAAAAGCTTTAAATTTCATCATGAAATGATCACATTATGCTGGATGTTTTATTAACATTAGGCTCAGTCTGACTGCTCCCATGTTATTCCATTAATGACATTTTTATAGCTCTGTGACCTGAATCCTCTTCCTCTGATCTCTGCCTCTTTGTTCTCATTTACCAGGTACTGGTGCGAAAATGATTTCATTACATGTGTTGAACACCCAGCCGTTTGTAATTACAGGCGGTCACCGGGTATTGACGTTCTCTGTCTCAACTAATTTGCCTCCCGGACCACAGTAAAAAGGCAAAGATGTTGCAATATTCCTTGCAGGTGCTGTGAAGTCACAGAGAGCGTGACCTGTGGTGAAGCGGTTAATTCTCCTGCTGCCTCTTAATGCTAACATGACATTTCACCTCTAGCTCCCGACGTCCTGCATCTTTTTATGTATGCTAAATCTTCAGATTGTGCAGTTGGAGAAAAAAGCCACACCACAGCGAGCTAAACAGAAATATTTCAAGCTTCAGCTTTTTCATTACAAATCCTGCCATCAATAAAACATAGAGTACACAGTTTAATGTTTTGGTTTTTTTTACTTGTGTTGTAGAGGTTTCAGAAATATGTTTCTTTTTCATCTATGTTCAATGTCAGTCAGCGGTTAGCTTAGCATTAAGACGAAGCAGCAGGAAACAGTTAGTGTTTCTCTGTAAAAAGGAATAAAAAAAACCCAGTCCTATCAGGACCAGACACTACCTGGTATCTCCGCTGGTTGCCTGGCAACGGTGACAGCAGACAAGTCACTGCACTCAGCTAAGAAATAGTGCCAGCATGTAATCCCCTGTAACACCTGTAAATTGTCATTTTTGCACTTTGGTTTTTGAACAGATTGAACAAACAAGATATGTTAATTAGTGAGCTTTAGAGGTGCTAGTAGGCAGGTTTCTGTTACTTTTGGACAGACCCACGCTCACTGTTACTCCTGTCTCCAATCTTTATGCTAAGCATACATTGGTACCATTCCAATGTTCTCATCTAACCCTTTGCAAGGAAACAATTAGGCTAATTGTATTTCCCAAAATATCAAACTATTCCTTTAAAAAGAACATGACGCCTACTCCAGAAACTTTGAAAACAATTTCTCATGAGTCTACAGTATTCAGTTTTCACTAAATGTCAAATAACATTTGACTTTTTACCAAGAAATAAACCAGACCGAAACAGACATCTCTGTGTTGTGTATTTACTTTGGAGCCTGGCAATTAAGCAGATTTCCGACTGCTCAGAGCGGCGAGACAAAACCTGAATCAACCCCTGGACAGCAGCAACAGCCGCAGAGGAGCACATAAGCTGGAGGTGCTGCTGTTTGTTTAAAGGTGAGCTGTCACACAACCTGACGTCGCACCTAAGTCCTTATGCAACCCCACTGTAGTTCACAAGACCACCAGGAGGCCGGGCTGACATTAACTATGGACCTGCTACTATTGGAGGGCAGATGGGCTTGTGGAGGGTTTATGTAACTTTCACACTTTTTGCCTCCATGCAAACAGTTAGTGATGCACACTGTCAGTTTTAAAATGTCTACAAGAGAAGGAATGAATTGCCTAAAATGTTCCCACAATCTGTCCACAACACTGGTGGATATCCATGTACAGAGTGCCCCATCATGACACCATTATTGTATACCCAGTGTGGCCCCAGACACAGACCACCTTTGGCATGATGAAGCCAAGATGGCATCATTGTTTTACTTCATGGAGGAGGTGAGACGAAATGGTGTGTGCCTTCTGTCCCTGTTGTTTCTGCCCTTCTGCACAACTACTGCATTGAGTCCAGGCGACATTTTATGATGTAAGCCAGATGCTTGTGGCCCGACTTGCAGCCTGTCACTTTTCCCCCTCCAGATTTTTTAAATTAGGTTCATCACTTCCTTTGCTTTTATGTTAGAAAGTAATCATTTAGGTTATTTTCCAAAGTCTATTAAATAACAGTCACAGTTAACAGTCAATCTCCATTTTATACCAGTTGGTGCTTTTTTGTTTAGCTTGTTTGAAGAGATGAAGACAGTCAATAAAACACTGAAAGTTAAGGTTGCATATGGCACAATAATTTCAACACAAGTTCAAACATTTTCTACGAGTTAGCTACATTTTAATTATGAGAATGCATCTTGGGCTTTTGGTTGTCTTTTTACATTTTCATAAATTTTGTGGCTTTCTTGTTTCCCCCTCCCTAATGAGTCTACTGGAAAGAGTGGGTGAAGATATTAAATTATTACAGGTATTATTAATTCAGGACAGATTAGATGATTGCAGAAGTGACTTTTACTTCATAAGGCGTAATTACTGTCATCGAGATCTGGCAGCGTTTGCACCTCATTTATGATAGGGACTGTCAGTCTCAAATTAAGTTTACAGTCTCCTCATCCTGACCTTTTGAGTTAGATTAGAAAAAAGAAAATTGAAATGTCATGTACCCTATGTTTTAATCACTTGGGATATTACTAGAGCGAAATATTATTTCCTGTTTGTCAATCCAAAATGTCGTAATGCAAGTCACTTATATTTATAGCCTTGCCTCAGTCATTATTTGCCATCAGTCAAGAAAGCACTCTCTAAATTTGCTGCAGTTTTTTTCTGACTCTGCAGTGGTGCAGACATGAGTTAGCAAAATGGGTTGTGAATGAAAATTAATGTAATATGAAATAATATAATATGTAAATAAATCTTTCACTTACTTATATATATTTGTTACCACTACTATATGTATTTCTATACCTCTCAGGAAGCTATTTTATCATAGCTTTAATTCGGCCCTTATTTCCACCTGGTGCAGCAAGTACATTTTATAACCTAACAAACAGGGCGGACAATTGATGTTAACTTGTATCAGACACTAACTGTCCTCATCAAAGGATCAAACCATTGACAATGAAGGACACCAGTTACATGACTGAGCTTCTTCTGTACAGCCACAATAGCAGCTCTATGAAGCTTTGAGCTAAATGCAAGTGTCAGCATGCTAAAATGCTCACAATGAAAATGTTAACACACTAATGATTAGCAGGTATAATATCTATCATGTCAACCAACATATAATTATGCTAACATTTAAGAGTTAGCACAAAACACAGAGTAGAGCTGAGAATCATGGGAATGCCATTCGTTGTGCAGGTTTCTTGGGCTCAGGAGGTGGAGCAGCTCGTCCACTAATCTTAGGGTTGGAGGTTCTGGATCAGCCTCATGGTAGCGTGTGGTGTAAAATTTCACGGCCATCCCATAGTGCAGAAATATTTCACTGAAGTGGCAGAACGACCAACATCCTTAGAGCCACAATGTGTTATTTAAAAATATGAAAACGGAAACACTTTTTGTGGCAAAAATCTGTCTACTAAAGTGCAGCAAGAAGAATGAACTGCAGGCCGTCAGTTCATCTATATACAGTGTGATGCCATGATATATATTTCAGCAATGGCAGTTCAACAGAGATTTAATAAAAATACTGCAGGGTCTGATAGACACGTCATGACATGGTCATTCTGGCATCATAAATCAAAACACAGATATGTTGTCCACAAAAAATACACACAGCAAAAAACTGAAAATGTTCTTTGTATTTATCTGGGATGATCTGTCTTAATTGATTTTGTGTATCGCATTGATGTTTCTATGCGAAACAGAATGTTCGCTACCAGTGTCAAAGCATTTGAGGATAAACTTTCTGTGATCGTAATTCCTGAGCCTTCAGTTAAGATCTGCAAGTTAAATCAAAGTTTTGTCATGAAAAACCTCCTAATGGAGGGATTAATTATTCTCATTTACTGTAATTGTTTTGTTTTTCGTTTTATTAACTGGGGTGTTTCAGTAATGTTCAATCCATCAAATGAAATGTTATTACTAGAGTCTGGTAAAATTTATATAAGTTAATGTAATTAAAGTTGCTTTACGACAGAAAAGCTGAAACAAGGTCATGAATCAAACTAGGAGAGAAAATATTTGATGTTAACGGAAGTGTTGTGAATTATGGAGCAATAAAAATGTCTGTAAACAGCTATAGACATTTTAGGTTAGGCTTTATTTCTTCCTCAGCATGACTGTCATAGATGCCAGAACTGAGTCTGCTCCTCTTTGGTCTCTGGTTCTGTCTTTACTGCTTCTATTTTGGTCTCCCTCTCAGTCCAAAGTGTCAGACGGCACAGGAGGGGAATGGCAAGCCAGTCTTTCACCACAGGGATAGAAACGGAGTGTTAGGTTGTCTAGCCAGAACCCCATAGTGACATTAGCCCCACAGGTACATGCTAATGAAGACAGCAGAATCAATATTCCTGCCATCCTCACCAAAAGCGACACACACACACACAGAGGTTTATATTTCTGCTCTTGAGGGGACATTCCATTGACTACACCTAGGCCTTTAATCACACCTGAAAGGTAAAATACAACCTTAATATATGTTAACCCATTTTGCTTTAAACTGCCTTCTATATGTCAGTTAGCTACTTCTCCAAATTTCCTAGAATGCTTTTTTTATGTATGTGAAGAAACTAATACATTTTGGGTAATACGCATTATAATATGTAAATCTTTATTGCAAGCTAAGCTAACAACTACTGAACAAACATGAGAGCGGTGACTGTTTTTTCATCTAACTCTCAAAAAAGTGTATAGAAGTGAGGTTTCGCGCAGCATGTTAAAGCTGGATCGCCCAGACTCTTTACCTCTACAGCTGCTTTTATCTGGATCAAACAGACATAACGTGCAAATAAACATCACTTTATGTCGCAAAGGTATGTCTTTGTGAAACTTTACTGTTTCTTTTGACGGAATAATTACAATTGTGGCCAAAAAAGAGTTTGCAGTTTATAGCGTAACCAGGCTGGATATTATATATATTTAATATATTTATATATTACAGCCAATAATTGAAGCCTGTTGTTGCAAATGGATTATGTGTTTGGTAGGCCTATGTCTCGTATCCTTGTTTATATTTGGAAAAAGGACTGTAGCCTATAATTAACATGACTTACTGCTGGGTTTTATATAAAATAAAGACATGGTCTCTTTTGCAATTATCCTTCTTACTCTACATTATCTAACTTGCTGTTTACCTACCAACCAATCCAGTCCTTTTTACCTATTAGAATATCTTTAAATAGCCAATCCAACTCAATACAGTCTTCCACGGTAGATTCTGCCTCAAAATGACTTGATTTCATTCAGAAGAGTTCTATTTAACAGATTATAAAACCTTTTTTATTTCATCTATAATAACATTATATTTTTTAATCACATATTGACCACCGAACCAAAAATGTCCCTGGTTTTCATTTCAGAAATCTGGTCACCTTACTCCTGAGGATCCTGTTAATGATTACATTTTTATCTTTGCCTCTGTTATAAGTGAATTCTTGTGATTTCTGAATATTGGTGCACATTTTAAGTAGCAATAGAGCCCTTTCTCTTTGATTCTGAGTACTAAACCTAGGTTTCCCTGTGATGTTTTGGATAGCTAAAGAGGCAGCTATACTTTCGGTATCATCAAAATACACCATTAATCACAAAAGTGTCAGATAGAAAATATTCCCAGTAGCTGTATTTTTATTTATTTTTTTAGACAAACAGGATATTGGGCAGAGGTGCATCAAAAAAAGGTCACCTGCTGGAGTCAAACCAGTAACCTTGTGGCTGTGACTGTAGCTACAGAAATTAGCAGTAAGCTAGCTAGCAACGTACCGTGTGGGACGGTTCTGGTGTTCTTTTTGTTATCTTTACCAGTAATTCTCCTTTTGTCTTCTTGTCTTTGTAAGTTTTTAAGTTACATTCATTAAGTTCTGGGATATGTGCAAAGTCTCCACACATATTGCTCACTTAAGTTGAAATGTCTTCGCCTTAGTTTGACCCACCCCGGGCAAATTAGCAGCTAACTGCGGCTACTCGTGTCGTTCTGTTGACTTTGTATGTAATCACACCACCTCTAAAATTCACTTCTGTCTGAACACAGCCTACACACCAAAATAACTCTTTACCTAACCTGAACTCCATAATCTTAACCTAATCCTAAATGGAATAAAGGCAAGGCAAGTTTATTTGTATAGCACATTTCAACAACAAGGTAATTGTGTGTGTAAGTGCTAAAACATAAAACATAAAAGCAACAGGGAAATATAAAAAAGTTTAAAAGTAACATAAAATATAATAAAAGTTACAGTGTTACAATCAGGGTTAAAAGAGTTAAATGGAAAATAAAAACAGGCTGAGGGGGTTGAGCAAATAATTGAGTTACAATTATTCTGAAAAAAAGAATAAACAGAGAAGTCCACTTAATCTACTCTCTCTAGCTAGTCTGTACTTGGGTCCACAGCAATCTTTGGGTCCACTGAAACTCGAAAAACCCTCGGACACTACAGAGAAACCAGGACATGTCTGTCAGCAGGCCACTTTGATCCAATTATACTCTGGACCCACCTGCACGTTTACAGGTGGACAGAGGTTCCTGCAAATCACTCGGGCGTGAGATTTAAGACCTTCCTTCACTCTGTTCAATCTCACTCCCATTATCCCCTAACTCAAAGATTCACAATCTACATGCCTTCCCTGTATATACCTCAAACCAGTTCTCACTCTGGAGGGTTTTCTCAGTCCTTGCAATCTTTGTGGGGACATTTGGTTCTCATAAGCATGAAAGTGTTAAAAAAAACACTCAGATACGTCTTATGTCTTCATTATGTCAAATTTGATTCAGGGACCCCCCTGTGACTTATACATTAGTAAGTATGTCACAGAAGAATAAAATAAGGGAAAGATAAGGGGAAGTGTGTTGTGTATGAGTAACAAGGATAAAGGGTGGAAAAGAATGGATGAAAGCTTATCTCAGATTAAAAACCACAAAGTGCAGAATGACAAAGAAAGAAGAAATAAAAAAAGGTGAAGCAGAGGTAGAAATAAAAAGGATCCCACAGGCGCTCCTCTCTTTTTGCCCCATGCTGTGAGCTGCTGCTCACTTGCAATAGCAGACTGATTAACTTGGAAGACTGTATTCCCACCATCCCAGAGGCAAACAAGCCAGAATATGAAATTGGACTTCCTACAAAAACTTTCAAAATAAAACATGAAATGCTTTAAAGTGCTTCATATTTTATATAATGCGTGTTTAATACGTTTTCCCCGGACACGCTAGTTGTAAAAACAGTTTAAGGGGACAGGGTTGCTGCTCTTGTGTGAAATCTGCTTCTAGTAGGAAAGACTTGATCAGGGTTTGAGTGATCTATGAGCCAGTTATCGACCTGTTCTTAAAACCCAGATAAGCTTATCTTGAAGTCACTGTTGTCCACCTCTGATATAAGGATTCATTTGTTTCATCAGAAACTGACTGGAGAATTGATCAGTGCCGGTTGTCTATGAGAAGCCTTTAAGTTGATGTTAATGTGACATTTTGATCAGATTACAGACACACACACACACACACACACACACAAACAGACAGACAGACAATAATGAGTGTTCATCCTCACTGCCAGGTCTTTTTCCCCCCTTGTGCATCTCATTATTCTAAATGTATGGCATGTATTGACACAAGAGGTTTAGAGTCCTAGACGTAGTGATTTTTTGCATAAAGATTGTCATACTCGGTGTAACAGAAACACTCATAATACAAAGAAAGTACACCTCTTGAGTATCAAAATCCAGTAAGTTTGCAGTGTAATTCACATTATGTAGGGCATTATGTATCGTGTGATCAGAGCTGACGGTGCTGGGGTCCACTTGGGTTTTAGACATATTGACAAAGAGACCCAGACAAGCAGCAATAGAACAAGATCATACCAGGGCACGATTACCAGGGCACGATTACCAGGGCAGGATTAGACTAAATATAGTTTGAATCCAGCCAGATTTGGTTACTAGGAACTCAATGCACTAATGAAGACATATACAGTTGGCCCCCAGCTGATCATCTTTTGCCAGTCTTTTACTCTTATCTACCACCAGCAGGTGTTCACCATTTGCAGTTAGAGGCTATCTGTCTGATTGGGCTACTTTTGTTCATGAAAGGTGAAAGAAAAGTATAATGTGTGTGTGTGTGTATATATACTGTATATATCCTCCTGAAATTAAACTGCTGAGAAACATTTTATCCTGATGTGACAAATTTCATTAATATTTGTCTGTGCATTGGATTTATAATTTTTTTTATATTATGTGTTTACATATGAAGCCATTTCTTCGGTTTATTCCTTCATTTCCCTCCTCCGTATAACAATGGCAGGAACAAGGTCACTGGATAACCAGTGTCCTGCAGGTTTTTTCCTGTGATCCTCTATGCTAACATTTGCAGTGCATACAAGTGACGTCAGCCACCTTGTCTTTCATTATTTTTATGTTTTTACGTGTATAAAGAGGCCCTCCCCTCCCGGTGGATCCCAATGGGACCTGATTTCAGAAAAGCTATGTACAGCAGTGAACAACAAGGGACATCATTTTTTTTTTATCCCGTTTGAATTATACCATGAATTGCACATTATTAAATTGAAATATAATTCTGCAAGTCATGAACGGTTTATTGTAAAACTGAGACTGTGAAAATTCATACTTAATTAGACTACACACCCAGGAGTTGCGTAAATGGCATCATGGCTTTCTCTCTCCAAAAACTCAAGCCGCTGAAGCTACGATGCCTGTGTGTCTTGTACTGGGATGCAGCCACACAAGCAATGGGAGTTTACATGAGCCCGGACTCACTCTAGTTATTGCTTGTTCTCACACCAGAAGCGCTGCAGTGCATCTCAGAAGCGCCTGCTCCACTTCAGAGAATATGCAGCCAGCGTATTTTTGACAGAAGCCGCGTCAAGCAACACAGATTAGATGAATTGGGCAGGAAGTCAGTTCCAGAAATGGCATAGAGAATCCGATCAATTTTCAAAGGCCTCGAGTTCAGTATTTTGTCTGTCGCCATCTTGGTTTTTTGGAACCAGATGTGACCGGACGTGATCATATTTGGACAAGAGGGTGGCGTTAGCTAGACTGATCTTCTGGTCTGGAATTCCAGCTGGGGGGGAATTCACGTTAACTGTGATATTACCTGGGATGCTAATTTTTGCTTGTGAAAAGCAGGCTTAAAACAAAATGTAGGCTACTACAGGAAAACTGAACAGCCGACTCCTAATAAGCTTTTTCAATGGCGCTGCTTAAATGTAGCCCACAGAGTGCAGAGGATATAAGTCGCCTTTATCCTGATTGACGGGTCGCTATGGTAGTGACTTGTCAATCACAAGATAGCCAGGGCCTAAAGCATACCCTGTTTATCGTCTATTTTCCTCTAAATGAGACCCTAATTTACCAAATGAACATCATGCTTTAAAGAAGAATTGAAACTAGTAATTGAGACCATAAACTCATCAGAAAAGTGTTTATTGAGGTAATACATCAAATGGGAAGTAGGGTTATTTTGCTATAGACTCCAATGCAGTCGGACTTGTTTTTGCAACCAGTGGAATCGCCTCCTGCTGGCCATTAGAAAGAATGCAGGTTTAAGGCACTTCCACATTGGCCGCTTGTATAAAACAGGTATAACAGTGAAGATCACGCTACAAGGGACGACCACAATTGGTGTTAGCGATAGGCTATAGCCTATTGTGCAGTGGAGAGCTGTAGCTTTGTTCACTGAGCTGTTTCACACAAAACTAAATGGTAGGCTACTATGACAAACTGGGACTGTCACGACTTTAAAAATGATCTATTAAATTGAGAAATGTCTTGTGTGGAACTCATGGCACAAAAAAATGTGTCGCTTGCCTACATATTTATTCTGATAGGCCTATAAGGTCCAATGGCGCTAAGGGTTAGGGCTTATTTTTATTTTTTTTTTGTCGGGCTTTTACTCTGAAGTCTACAGCACATCAGCCTCGCTGTAGCTGCAGCTGCTGGCTTGACGCGTCTCTCTCTCTCTCTCTCTCTCTCTCTCTCTCTCTCTCTCCGTCTCTCTACCTCTCTCTACCCACCGTCACCCAGCGCGGTGCCGTTGCCTCGTTAAACCTGGAGCCGCCGCCAGGAAGGATGAGCTGCCTGGTTACTGGAGAGAAAACCAGATTTTTAAAAAAACAATAAAAAAAGAGAGGGGAAAAAACGGATTTCTTTTTTTTATAAAGGTAGTTTTCCATGGAAGACAGAGTGGAGGGAGACCCACTCAGTGAGAGGATTGCATCCACAGCGTGTGCAACTGTGTGAGTGTGTGTCAGTCAGAGTGTGTGCGTCGGACTCCCCAATCAGTGATGTAAAACGTGAAGGTGGATTTTGGCATGTGGAGGAGCAGGTAAAAGGTAAGACTCATGACACCTCATTGAGCATTGAGCAGCTTTAACACTCCAGTTTGGAGCTCCGGGGGGCTCCAATCTGTTGCCGAGATTAAAGAAAATGATTAAGAAAAACTATTAACTGACTGTTAACTCGCAGGAAAAAAAA
Organism: Micropterus salmoides; assembly: GCF_014851395.1. NCBI lineage: Eukaryota > Metazoa > Chordata > Actinopteri > Centrarchiformes > Centrarchidae > Micropterus > Micropterus salmoides. Next base: position 24,127,454 of record NW_024041039.1, on the reverse strand, counting down.
AATATTGACACTTGGTTTCATCAGCAGACTATAGGCGTAGTCCATATCTGGACACGAGGTGTGAGGATTTGGGGAGGATGAAAGTAATTCAGTAGATACATAAATAAGACAACTGATGAGGTCCCCATGACGTCTGTGGTGATGAATGGAGATTAAAAAAAAAGAAGCTCTGCCTCAGTTTGGGAGTGAGGTAGGTGTTGGGGGAAAGAAAATGCGGTGCATTCACTGTGTGAGTTTTGGGTGGATGACGACACCCCCCAACCCACCCCCTCTGCATTGTGGGATGAAAATCTAGATCAATTAGGTGATGTTAAATTTTTTTTTTTTTTTTAAGTGTCACATTTGGCCTGGGTGAATGTTTTGGTGTTGGCCGTGGATGTGACTGTAGTTTATTTATTTATTTAATTTTTTTCACTGAAGATAGATGCAGCAAAGAGATTGCATCTGTGCTCTGGATGACATGATGACACCAACACATACACCTCACAAGGTGGATGAAACCCTCCCCGAGCTGCACAGCGGGGATGACACATGCACAGTATGAAGTTGCCGGCTGGTGCTCTGCTGTGAGTCAAAGTGGCCCTGCAGCAGAGGAACACAGTCCTTTTTTTGTAACCCCCCAGAGTGGACCAGGATCTCTAAAAGCCTGCGGGGGTGAGGTATAGTGTAGATATATCCTTTCATGTGGATGAGTGCGTGCAACAAAAAAAAAAAAGCCTCACTTTCCACACTTCTATCCTGAGCTTAAGTATGAGAAATAGGACTGAATTATAAATGAGTTATGCTCCAGCTAAGGGACTCAGTTACTGTCTCCTGTCTTACTTCCATGGGCATTAATTGAGTACGGCATGGCCATGGTAATTGTGTGCAAATTGAATCTGCTTGTTCTTATCTGTATAATGGAGAGCAAAGTTCAGGGGGAAGTGGCCAGAAATGCAATTGTTATCCATATCTAAAAATAGGAGCGTTCAGGAACAACAGTTTGGGGAGGTATGTCAAATAATTTATCACACTGACCAAATTCTTACATCTCGCGCCCATAAATCCAGAATATAAAAGTGGGTTTTTACAAGTTTTCCTTTGTGACGAATGAATTCAGGCAAAGGGGACTTTGCTGTACATCAAACTGCCGCCCCTGCTGTCTCCAAGCAAGAGGGATGCTAATGGAGGAGAGAGAGAGGATACAGGCGTTACCGCTGCAAGATAGAGAGAGAGAAAGAGCGTGTGTGAGGCGTTTCCATGGCAACCTGTCAGGGGTGTGTTTGGTCCCCGGAGACGGTGAGGAACTGGAGGGGAAGAGAGAGATGAGAGACGAGGAGAAAACTATCCCTCGTTAAGGGTGAGAGGGGGATGGGAGAAAGGAGATAATGGAGGGAAGAGGGGAATGTGGCATTGTCTTCCCCTTTCCTCCCTTTTGTTTGTGTGCCTCCTTTTTCCGTGCTGTGTTCTCCTCGCAGGCTTCCTCCCCTTCGCTCACGCCACCTCCTCTGTTCATTTGGAAGTAACTCGCAGCGTTTGTCACGGCTGTGTTTGTGTCATATGGGAGGGTTATTATCAAGTGAACTCGTTTGAGGACATTTTCTGTTGACTTCTTTGCTTGAACTCTTCTTTTCTTTTTCTTTTTTTGCACACCAGCCGCTTCTTGGCACTGTTATTTCCATCAGACGGTGCCAATAATGTGAAAAGGCAAATCTTATTGTCTGCTTTGTAACAGGAGGGAACTAGAAACATATCATTTTACATCCCTGTTTGTATTATGACAATAACATTTATATTGTACCTTGCTTGGGTTTTATCTGCTGAGTGTTTAGCTGTGTCTACTGATTACCTTTATTGGTATTGTTCAGACTGACAAAAGCCACAACACAGCTCACTTCTGGCCACATTCATAAGACACACCCACAGCAAACTGTTAACTTCCCACAATTTCTGTAAAATCCAAAAATCCAAGGAAATCCAACTTAAGCCAAATGTAGAAAAGATTTACATGAACATGAAAGCGCTTGAGTTGATCAAATATATTTAACATTTATCAGTATTGAAAACAGTCAAATGCCTACATGTTGCAGCAACAAGTGTGACCTAAAGATTTTTTTTAATTATTACCTTTTATGTATTTTTTTATTAATGGCTTGACAATAAAGATATGACAAGAAATGTGGAAGACACCCCAGACTGCAGGTATTTTGTTGGTGGCGACACCAGTTTTGAAAAATGGCAGAAATGAGGGTTCATCATAAACACATTTTTCAAGTTAGAAGAAATCTGAAAACATATATGCATATTCTCTCCACTTCTTCAAAAGTTAAGCACATTATGACTTAGTGAATTAAATTAGTTCATAACTTGCATTTTTCATAGTCTCATGAATGTTATGTATGAGAAGAAGATTTTTTACCACCTGATATTGAATTCAAATAGTATCAACCTGGGAGCTTGAATCTGCTGTCTTTCTCATATGGTATGAATGCTGGACAAGGTAACAGCAAGGTGTGTTGCACTGACATATTGCTGAGGCCTAAAAAGCAGAACTCAATGTGATTTTAGTAATAGTTCATGATCAGCTGTCACTCAGCCTCTGCTTGCTAAAGTAAGAATGATGTGAATTAGCTAAATTAGAGGGTAAAGTTCTTTGTATTCAAACAAATTAGAGCTGTGTGTATTGTAGTTATTTCTATTCATATGTTTGGGTCTATTCTTAAGCTATTACACAATTGCATGCATTTAAGTCATTGTTCTGCAATCAGCTATAACAATAATGAAACAACACCTGGCTGCTGAACAGCACCATTATTATTCCAAGGCAAATTCACACACACAATTTTAATTGCTTTAATAATTACCTTCTGTTTCCTATTTTCTGTAGCATAACTCATGAATAAAATGCTGTCCTGCAGCCACCCGTCATGTCCCAGATGCGGGAGCTTCCCACCAGCACCAGAACATGGTATATAAGTCAGTGACAAACATAAAGTGTGGTCCAAGGCTGAGCAAGTTTCAAGTGTCTTCGAGTTTATTTTAATAGTGCGTGGAAATAACCAGAGAAGTAGTGGCTGTTTGGATGATAGTAAAACATATTCACCTGTCTGCAACACTCCCCCGTGTGTTGGAAAATGGTTTGCTGTAATATAAACAATATCTGATTTGTAGGACTGAAAGATGCAAAAACACCGGGTCAGTCTTGAAAGAAAAACACTATCGATTGTCAGTGGACAACAGCAATTTTTTATCAAACATTTGTAGACAATGCATTTGTTGTGCTGTGTAGTGTATAGTATTCAGTTTCAGTAACATTCTTCGAGGGTATGTCATTAATTCAGGGATTTTCCTGCAGGTTTCCGTGTAGATTGTGGTAAATACACCTTCGGGTCATTGGGTCTCAAAGCAGCAAAGGATCCACCCCATTTAATGTGTTTAAGAGTCAGCACAGAAAGCCTTCCTCTCTTTAAAATGGACAGTAGTTAAGAAACCAAAAGTGACTCTATAAGAATCAAAGTTAAGCAATTACTTTCCTCAAAGCAGTCCTCCAAATATATAGTGCAAGTCATCTAGAGCAGAGCAATGCCAGGTGCATAGCAGCAGACAAGCATGAGAAGTAAAGCTTACCTTTCTTTGAAAAGGATGTTCGCAGCAAAAAAACATGTGATCAAACCCGGAGAGTCATATTTACAAAGCTTTGACTACTTTAGGATTTGGCCCCAGTGCTGAAATTCAAAATATAGAAACAAGAAATCTTCTAAGAATCTTCCCTGAACACAGTAAAAAGTAAAAGCTATCCAGGATACATAGATCTCAGCCCTTAAGAAAACCTGGAAGGTGCAGTGTGGAGGAGGACTTTTATATAGCTCATGGGTTTTTAAGTAAAGTAATAAGTGGCTGCAACAGGTGGAGAGAAGAGAAAAGTTGTTGCTTCAAATTGCCAGAATAAAACCACTCCTTAACTGGAACTGCTTTATAGGTGACATTAAGAGCATTCTCAAAATAGCCACTAGAACCGGGTGCGTCTCAGGTTTCTGACACCAGCTGCTCTGCCTGAATAACTAAAAAGCTAAACGACCCCCCCCCCCCCCCCCCCCCCCCCAAAAAAAAAAACCCTTCATGTAACTTAACTGTTATGTATAGAAAGTAGGCACATAAAGACATTCACATTCGTTTAGAAAAAAAATCACCCAGCACACACATACAGTGCACACAGCTAACATCACAGAGCAGCAAAACTAAAAGCATCATCATGGCATAAAAATTATACCATACACTACAGTCTGAATACAGATTTGGATGAAGTGGCAGGACATTGAAGGCTCTCTCCAGATGTAACCCCGCAAGCCGCAACACATTAGCGATGCAGTGAGCTATGGAGTGCTCGGTTGTTATTGGAGACGAATTTTTAGTTTGACAGGGAAGACAAGGCTAGTCTGTGGGGCCCTTTGCTGGAGTGTGATTAGCATTGCAGATGCAGGTTTCTGTAGGCGTCAATTTCAACAAACTCAAGGTTCCCCAGTCTCCGATGCATGATTAAAATGTAACAGTGGTGCGTGGGAAATTCACAAGAGCAGAATTATGCTCCAACAGTCAAAGAGCCTATTTTTTGCTCAGGTATGTTGCACCTCCTCCTGCACACGCTCTCTTAGTCTTTCTCTCGCATATAAATACACACAAGGACTCGACCCACATGAGTTGAGCCGAAATCTTCTCAAGTCTGCCAGCAGCAATTATTTCTCGCAGATATTTGACATGAAAATTTAATGTTTGAATGTAAAGGAAGACGTTGCTGCAAATGAGAGTCATGTAAATTTCCTAGATAAAACAAAGACCAATAGCAGTGTGAAAACGACTCTAAAACTGTAACATTGGTAAAAACCTTATATAAATAATCATAACCCTAAGCTAAACTCAGTAATAATCATAACAATAATACCACATCGTTATGTAATCCAGCTGAAATGATCCATTAAAATCAATTCAGGTTACGGTCCTCCCACAGACAACCATCGTAGTATGGATCTATCTTAAAATAAACATGTGATTAATCAAACCGCATCATATCCATTCCTGTAGGCAGTGAGCAGATGATTCTTAATGAAAGCCTGTAGTTTCAGAAAATCAATATGCTGTATTGGTGTCAACCTACTGTAAATACACAGGGTGAGGTAATGCTATTTTGCTAATAGAGGAAGAACTACAGCACTTCTTTTTTTCAATGTCCTACAGTGTGTAGGAGTTTAAAAGATTTTTATCGAATAAATTGTGATTTAGAGATTTAACATTACAGCGTCTCCCTTCTTCATAAATTAATTTACATTAAAATGCCACACGTGGTGTCTTAAAGAGCATAGTGTCCATACTGCTCTGTATAGCTATGACCCACTGCATTAACACCTAATAATGCTATTTGTTGCCTTGATGTAAGTCACTGTAGACCGTGTTGATCTAAATTTGCGGAAATAGCTCATGGTTGCTCTGACTGAAAACACCTTTGAGGTGCTAAAAGTCAAAATGTTTATAAGTGTCTGTCACTCATTCTGCTATATATAATGTTACTCAGCTCTCAGCAATGTCATGAACACATAATAGCACACATCTTCCCATTGAGAAATGAGAAAACGGAGCAACAGGCAGGTCTCTGGTGAATACACTCCTGTAAGACGTACCAGAAAAATGGGGGGGGGGCTTTCAGCATAATGGCATTCTCAGGTTAGTGTGGGCTTCCCTTCCTCTGGCATTATCACATACCCAGAGGAAGGATGACATTAGTTGTTCCTCAGAAGCCCATTTCTAGATTATTTAAGAGCACAGTCTGTGCTGGGTGCCTAGTTTTTAAGCAGTGCGCTCATTAACACAGTAGTGTAGTTTAAGGAAGATATTTTCTCCCCTCTGAATTTCTGAGCTTTTTACAAGTTCTGCCAGCCAGTGTTAGCTAACGAGGAGTTTTAGCATGTATTATGTTTCTCCTGGGTTGCTAAATAACCTTTTCACAACCTAAAAAAAGCCTTGCTTTCGCTAGACCACTATTGTTTCGACATAATCCACTATCTCAACCTTACGGCTTGTTAATGTAGCATTAGCCAGAAAGCTACATTAGCACTGGCTTTGTGGTGGCCTGGTTGTTGTGTTATGTTAGCTAATTCAATAACTGCTTAGAGATAAAAGCAAAATAACAGTAGTAATTTATTTTGACTTTTAAATACAATTTAACGCCAGTAACTTCAAAAATCAGTTCAACCAAATTGCATGGAGAAAAAAAAACCTAAAACATATTTTTATACTCAACCCTCCAGATCTTCCCAGGAGATGTTGTGACAGCATGTATAGGTATTGTGAATGCACGTCACGCCATGTTGCATGTTGGGATGAGGGCGCCATCTTGTGAAGTAGGCTCCATGCTCAGTTTACCTGTGAGCAGCATGGTGGTTACAAGATTATCTTTTTCATTTGTTTGGCCAAAAAGTTGCTCTGATCGGTGAAATCTGATTGGAAAGGAAAGAGATGTAGAAAGGAAAAGAAAAAGAAATTGAATGTCACTGCCAAGAAACGGTATTTGGACAAACTAATGACCATAAACAACGTAAATCCATATTACTTGGCATTCCAAGACTGGATTACAGACCCAGACGCTCTACCTCCTCTCACATACTTGGACATTGCCAATTACCTCATTTTTGGATTGAGTGTGTACACTTTGCGTGAGTTTAAAATGACAAATCACTAGAAGCCCACAGTTGAGCAGTGGCTGGGTGCCAGATATGCTCATTCACAAGCCAGCTAACTGTGAGAGCACAGTCATAGTCATTGAGCTATGTTATTTTATTGAGTCATAAGCAGTGGGTTTGATCAGTAGCATTATTAGCGAAAAAGATTTGCTATAATCTTGGACCTTGTTAAAAAACACAGGTTTTTCTACTTGTAGTGGGAAGATATGTTTAGTATTTGGTTATGTCGAGCAGAAATTAATGGAGACATGATTTTACAGGTTTGATGTCAGTCACCCAAAATTCAACACGGCTGCAATCGCCTCGTTCTCCTCAGTGAGTGAGAGACAAAGAGAGAAATGAAGAGTACTAAGAGAAAGAAATAGTCAAGCAAATTTCAGACCTCCTGCAAAGAAGAATGCCTGTTTCTTACAGGAAGTTTTAAAGAAAAGGGGCATGCATTTTGTAAAATCTGCCTAGTCAATTTTACCATCGAGCACAGACTCTCTAAGGGCAGAGGCAAAAAATGATGAATGTAAGAAAACTGAGAATCGTGCAAGTTTGTGCCAGAGGGGCAAATTATTCTAAATTCTTTCCTGAGAATAATAGTAAAATTAAAAGTATTAAACATAAAAATGCTGTTGCAGTGTACTTTTGTTCATCATTAACATGATCATCATCCTTTAAAAAACACAAGAATGCAGGAAAGTGTCTCAAACTCAAATTTGTGGGCGAGGACTCCCAGACCCTGTCTTTCATTTTGACATTGTCCCTATTTTCGAGGTCTCATGGTTGACAAACGTAAATATTTTTTCTCTGAGATAGCATTGTTTTCCATTACTAATACTACTTTCTGATGAAAAAATAATACCTGAGCTATAAAAGTTGTTGATGAAGCGTTCTTTAACATCTAATAAGTATCAGAAACAACCATGGTTTAGAGTTGCAGACATATTTATACCAAAAAGTCAAACTTTGTCTAATGCCAAAAATTGGCATGATTTATATTCTGCGTTATATTTGTGTCTCACTGGGTTTTGTAGCAAACAGACTATTGTGTAAAGACACTGGAGAGACTAGGAATTACATGTGACTTAAGCAAAGAGCCAGATTTGATGTCATAATATCAGAGTACCTACTGGCCCTCCCACCCTCCCCCTCATCTCTTTCGAATTTGGTATTTCAACAGTGAGCCCCGTAACCCATCTCCAGGAGTTCTGCTTCCGTCTGGCCCATATTCTATCATTAGCTCCCCCAGTCTCTTTCCCGCTGCCTCCCTCCATTACTGCAACTGCAAATTTACTTGAGTAGTAAAAAGGATTCAAACAAATAAGAGGGAAAGAGATTACACATTGTGTAGGTGATAGAAATGAAAACCCAGAATGGTTTATGAAACTAAAACAAAATGAGACCGAAATATGAATGGAAAGGTTATAAAGACCTTACTGAATTGAATAACAGAGCAGAAATGATGCCAAAAGTCAACAGGGAGGCATTTTGGAATGTCATTTAAAGTGCACGAATGGCACACAGTTCAATTCAATTCAATTTTATTTATATAGTGCCAAATCACCACAACAGTTATCTCACAGCGCTTTTCATAAAAGAGCAGGTCTAGACCGTACTCTGATGTTATTTACAGAAGCCCAACAATTTTACACAGTAAAATAAAGTAAACCTGATACAGAAAATGAAAGTGAGAGTGCTACAGGTGAGTGGTAGCGTGATCTCAATGAGACGTTTTAACTTAAAAGCATAATGCAAACACAAATTAGATCTCCTACTGCCCTATATTCTGAATCTTACCATCTTTCAGTGCAACCCTAAGTGTGCACTAACTGCAAGGCTAATATTGATTGTTTTTTTACTTTCATGTTTTTCTCCATCATGTAGCAGCAATGAAAATAAATTGAGCACCACAAGCCATATACTTCAGCACTCTGCTGCTGTGCAAAGTAAAGATAAGGCAACATCTGCAACACCGTTATTATCACGCAACGTAACATTTTTATCACCGGGAAAATAACACTGATATAAAGAAATACTATACGTGTTAGGCTTCCTGGCCCAACCACAGGGTAATAAATGACACCGGGTGATACACAAACACAAATCATACTGATTTCCTGATATCATATGCGCGGTAATAAAAACAGCCGCTGATTGCCTGTCATGTGTGATAGAGGGAACGAGACTGCCTGCTGTAGCACATTTCAGAACAAATATTGTTCCAATCTAAGATGGTCAACATGCGGCTTTATTCACCTCTGTGACAGGATGCAGGATGGCTTTGCTGGATTGTTCAGTAATAGCACAAATAAAAACAGTGAGTGCAGATACAAACAGGCTGTTTGTTCAGGTAGGGAACAGAGCAGCGCTCCCAGGGAACACCTGCTGTACTGTGGTAACCACCCCGTCAATACGATTGGCCCAGAGAGCTGCAGTCTCAATTCACTCACCTTCCCCGCATCATTGTAAAGCACTTCAAAGAACATGAAGGCCATTAAACCGACAGTATAGCGTCAGGCCTGTGTGTTTCCAGTCATGGAGCCCATGGCCTCGCAGCTGCCCTGTTGTGTGAGCACCAGCGCACTGACTGTCTGAGAGCACACTCCTTGCCGTGGGGCCATGTGGCTGGTTGACGGCCAAAGCCACAACGTCAGTGGTTTTTTAGGATGACAGCGGCAGCGCAGCATGTCCTGCAATAGCTGCGTCCTTCTGCGCTGCTGCCACACTGAGCATCTGAAGCTAGTGGAGAGCTGCCTCTTAATCAGGGTAATTAAGTGTTTGATTTGAATTAATAGATTTGGGTGTATTAGTTTACTCACTATTTGGTGTATTTACACTATGCATTGGTCGTATAATACACATTATATGCATATATAGAGTATTGTGAAATTTAAAATTCTTATCAAAGTTATGTGTTAATTAATACAAAGTGCGCTGCTCAGATACACTCAATGATCTTTAGTGCTGACTGACTGTGTCTTCACTGTTGTGCATGCGCCACATGTGCAAAGGACTCCAGGCGAGAACCAGAAACATATTGTTCTTAGCATCTGGCATTGTTTTGTTTCACTCTGGAGATGAGTAAGTGACCTAAGAGTTAATTTAACATGGGAAGCATGGTGGCAGGAGGACGAGGAGTCTGACCCAAATGATCAAACAATGATCTATTAGCAAAAAGTCGACGTACGGAAAGTCTAAATAAGGGAAGGCAGTCCAAATCAGGCAAACAAATTCAACACAGAGCAGACAAAATCCAAAAGATCCAAAAGACAGGAAACATACATGGAAAACAAGTCCAAAAGACACTGGGAAAAAGGCTGCAACATTTGACAGAAGGGACTTAGAAACATTGTTTTGTACAGTGCTTCCCAGTGTTGGCGTGACCTGTATTAGTGTTTCACAGTTCCGTGCAGAGAGAGACTCTGGAACTTTGGTTGCAGAAAAGTGAACACTGATGTGGGTTGTTTGCCTGAATACATCAAATATGCTGGAGACAGCCACAGATGACTTTTCATCAAGACTTTTCACTTGACTGTGCAGAAAACGTTTTTACAGAGAGGAGGATGACAAAGGAGCAGTAGAAGTAGTTTCATTAACATTCCATTCACCTCCGTTATATCGCAGTGACACCTGTAAACCTCAGCAAATCAAACTATTTCCAAGCCATGGTTAGAGCCTGCAAGTGTGTGTGTGTGTGTGTGTGTGTGGGGGGGGGCTGAACTGACCTGACCCATTTAAGACATTAACACCAGGCGAAAAAGTGTTTCACTGCCCTCTCTGATTGAAAGTTTCGAGCCTGTTTCACCTCTGACCACACCCAGCAGTGATGTCACGCCGTCCTGACAAACCCCGGAGCACTCTTCTACATCACTGCAGCAAGGAGAGATGTTAAAGCACTGGAAGTCAGAAAGAAAACATGACAGATCAGTGTTAAAGTGCTAAAATTAATGTAAAAATCTAGTGGGCAAAAATGTTCCCCTTGCAGTATAAATAATTTATTGTATCATTAGTTACTGCAGAATATCTTTGGCAAACATAAAGTAATGATAGTAAAGTTGCACGATTCTGTCACTGTGAATGCTAAACCAAATCCAAACATTTCTCATCACAGCCAAAATGAAACTTATTTAAAGAGGTCATATTATGCTTTTTGGCTGTATGCCTTTCCTTTATCGTTATATATCTTTTTTGTGCATGTAATAGGTTGCAAAGTGAAAAAGTCCAACACAAATGGAGTTACCATCTCCCACAGAAAACAGTGCCGTAAAACAGCTCGACTGTAGTCCAGCCTTTACTTCCGTAATCTCTCTGCGTCATTTTGTAACACGTGTCATAATGCTGGCCTAGCAGCTAGTCAGGCACGCCCTCAAAAACACTGGTGGAGAAACACACTCAGCTGCAGCACACACAGTGACAAGACGTCTGCTTGCTGCCTACCCTCAGCCCCACCCTCCCTAATGCATGTTAGATACCCACCCGGCAGTCAGTGGACTTAAAGTTATTACTGTGATGCAGAGACAGTGCACAGTTAAAATGTTACGTATGAAAGATAAATGTAGAATAATAACTTACCACTCTGAATAGTCTTGCTTCAGTCTAGGTTGCGAAGTTGGTTCTGGTTGTTCAGCCTGCGTTTTGAGATCAGACCTGGCTCGAGCATGTACTGAGCTGAACCGAAGCCATGGTTACCTGCTGAAGCGCCTTTCTTGTGGATCACACAACCTTGCCTATCTGGACCCACCCTACTCTGCATCTTATTGGCTAGTAGTTCTTAACTAGGTACTGAGCATGTACAGCTCCTGCCAAAGATCAAATAGAAGTGAGATCCTTCACTCTGTAGTTAAAATGGAGAGTTTAACACGCAGGGTGAGATGAGGTGCTGCAGCGATGTGCAGTATGACAAAAAATATGGTGTTTTTTGATGTTAACCATACCATGTAAACCTATTCTTTTACAACCCCTAAAATAAAATTATAACCTAAAAAATGAGCATAGTATGACCTCTTTAAACATGAAATAAATTACAGAAATCACATAAACAATATGAAAATATTATTTGATATCTATAAACATTCACAAGCAGAATTTTAGAATAAATAGAAGAAGAATTGATGCTTTGCAAATGGGATGTTGCAACTCCACATTGCGATCAGAGGGCTGGAGTTACATTCACTACATAAACATCTTGCTGAGAACCACATTAATGCAAAATCTACACGTTTTGAGTAATTTGATGTTTATACTTGTTTGACTAAATAAGTGCATTATTCTTTAAGACTTGAAGTTCAGCTGGCAAACACCCTGGAAGAAATAAAAGTGTCAGACTATAGAACCATGCGCTATAGGAGCACTCCCATGGTTGGTAAGTGACAGTTTTCATTGTGCTTTGGAGCCATCTGAATGTCAGTTGTAAGTGAACGGAGAGCTGCTGTTGGGGCAGTGACAATTTGATGAGAGAACATCCTGAATGTGTTGCATTTTCCTAATCTTGCAAAATGTGCAAGCAGTCCTCGCTGTGTTTGTCAGCTGCTTTGGGGATTAATTAGCATAGCTGTCTTGGAAATGGATCCACTGCAGAAGAAGACTGTCCCTTATTTTGTACCCTGTTAGTAGGCCAGCATCACGCTCTCACAGAAATAGACAGCCCATACTTGGATAGAGATAGAGATGTAAACAGCATGTTACGCTTAGGAAGGTGTTACTTGTGTCGTACAGGCAAATGTCACTTGGTAATATTGCGTCTATAAAATAATACTGTGATCTATTTACACTTTTTCTTCTTAAAATACTTGTTGGGCTGCAATGAAATATTGCAATAATAAACAAGATGGGCACTCGGAGCCCTCAGACCTTAGCTGGCCTATCTCGAAATGTTAATACAAGTGGAAAATAATGTGTATCCGCCCTGTGATTTGGATCCACTCCAAAATAACTTCCACCAAGTTTCATGAAAATTGGGCCAGTCGTTTTTCCGTAATGCTTCTGACAGACAGAAAGTGTCAGCTAAATGAATAAATGTAAATGTAATGTGGAAACATTGCGAACACCGCTAGTAGACTGACACATTTTAATCATCACAGCATAGCCTTTCAGCCAAAGATCTGCTGTGAAACCAGAGTGTTAACAGTTAATTTACAGGTTTTATATGTGTTCACTGACCTTAACCACTGGTACAGATTAGGCCTACACGATATGCGGAAAATCTGCTATGTGCGATAATGTTGTTTAATGTTGCCATCATGCAATGCTGATGTGACTTGCAATAAATAAACACAAATTGAAGTGTGCATAATATCTAAACAGGTCCACTGTCAGCCTGGTCCTCTTTAACTTCAGAACAGGATTAGAATTGTATTTTTTAAATATAACTAAATGTTGTTTCTAGAACATCAACAGTAAGGTTTCCAACAACAAAATCTCTTTGTACACTCAATAACATCTCACTGGAACAAGTTCCGAAGCTCTCGTCAAATGACACGTTTATCATTCACCTTCACCTTTTCCTTTTCTCTAGTCGTCTGCCACGTCAGTAGTCGACCATGACCATTTTTTCTAAAATGTATGATGCAAATGTGTCACAAAATGTTGTCTTAAAAATGCCTGGCTGTTCTGCTCTTCCAGCTTAGACATCATTACGTGACACATTCGCGTGTGCACAAATTACATGCTGTATGCGCATTCTCATGACGTTTTGAATTTTGTGCAGTCTCCCTTGTGCACGTGCATTTTATTAGAATCCAGCACAAAAATGGTGGACTCCACCAACTACTGTATGGAGAGATAACTAATGGCTGTACATACGTTTAATGGCTATAGCAGAATAAATGCCAGCCATCATGTATTAAAAATTGACTGATGAATATCTGAAGGACTATAACTCAAAAATCCATAATCTTAAGTGGTGTATTAGTAAATAGAATGGATTACAGAGTGGATTAATGCACTCAAAGTTTTAACTATTAAATTCTGATGCCAACAACTTCATAAATTGAGAGGATTATTTTGGATGCTTGGTTTGGAGACATTGTTTGCTCAGTAACTCACCATGGGATTCATTAGAGGACAAATGATTGCTGGAGTATTTTACTTAAGTCAGTTCACTTAAAATCTCCCAAAGTCGGAGTTTTCACGTGGGAATTGATTCTAATTCCACGCTCGGACATTTGCAGTTGAGCAAAATGTCATTAATCTGTCATTAAGTGCATTATTTCTATTGTAACACAGTGTTGCCTTTTTTTTGTTGTACCTTCTTTCCTTTAAACTGCCTCCTCTACTTCAAACTTCATAATTCATACAGTGAGTAAGTGCTGTGTTCATTTCACAGAATGCCTTTTGACTTCTCTGGGAGATAGGATCAAAATGGCATTCAGCTGTATTTTACATGTCATTTAAATACAAATACAGAAAAATATCCCTGCAAGTCAGCATCATGTCCTGTATTTAAAATATCTTGCAGCTGCATTGCATTGTGGTCTATTGAGGCTTCTGTTTGTGGCTGAGAATACTAACTAACTACATTGCCATGTACCAAATAGGGCATGGCTTGTTGAGCTACAAAAGCTGGAAAGAGATGAATTAGGCAATTTGTTGCTGATCGCTCTCTGAAAAGTAAGAATACTATTTCTGGGAGCAACTAAGTGGTTGTAATGTTTCCGGGCATTTATCAGTTTTAATGGGTCATTAGAGGACGGGAAACTAGCAGGGAGCACTCAGGTTGCCAAGACATTTACAAAGTGCACTCAGCATTTCCACATGGACAGGGCCACTATCACTGGGCTTTGCCATATTCGGGTAATAATTTGCAAAGCCACTAATCTCTCCAAAATCAATTTCTCTTCAAGCAGTATTTACACACAAGTGTTTTTTCCAAAACTCCTGGTATAGTTTTTTCACCCCAAACCAGCATGAAAATAGGGATAATCAGTATAGCTTGCTAAAACATAGATTGTGCTCATAAGGGTGGAAAATATATGACAGAAACTGCTTGTTTGGCATTTCAGAGAAATGAGCAGTGAAATGTGTGGCTAGAAAACAGAAGGATTTCATTAATAACCTCATCTTTAGATTTAAAATACATTATTGATGCCAGAATTCTTGCTATATTTTTTTTTCTGTAAGTAACAATAAGACATGGCTTTACTTTGCAATTTCTGTGAGTACTGTGTACGTCACATTTCTATCAAGATAACAAATGTCTAATCAAACTAATTCTGTCTGATAAATAGTAGCAACTGAATAAAACACCTGAAAAAGAGTTGCATACAATTAGGTACTGTATTTCTGCATTCTATTAAGGCATGCCTCAGCAACAAAAGAGAGTAAATGAGATAAAAGTCCATGGCCCAATTTTCCAAAAATACAAATTTGAGGGACAAAAAAAATCCAAGGTTTTATAAGGGAAATGTATACCCAGAATTCAACTGCACAGTACACATCTTCCTCTTGCCTTAGATCAGTGATTTGGGCCCTAAGAAAGAAAAGGATAGAATCCACTGCTCAGAAATGTCTGCCAGCTGCCACTATTTACTCTGCTCCTCTGTGTTTCATTGATAGAAAATAGATGAGGTGCTAATGGATGCGTGCCACCAGTGGCTCTCCATCCTGTGTGAGACACAGGCTTTGCCACAGAGGCCCCTTTGTCCTCAGCTTCTTTGTATTGATTTTCTGGCATATGCTTGGTTTTCTTGAATGGTACAATTTGTAAGATTCACAATGTTGGGAAAGCTTAGCCACTGCATATAGACAGAGTCTGCAGGAGGATAAAAATGCATGGCTCCGCTTTGCCAAAAAGGAGTTGAGCTAAATTATTTTCTGTGCTGCTTTCTTAACTGGATGGTCTTCCCTAGGAGATTTGCTTTTTAGGGTACCAGTCATTTAGATGACTACATGAGGGGAAATACTGTTTAAACAAAGTAATTGAAGCTCTATCCAAACCACACTTCCTTCCAGCTGAAACAATATGAAATCTAGTCACCAGTAGAAATTTTCCTACTCGCTTAGTCAGAGGACTTTCAAGTGGATATCAGACTGCATAATGTTTTGGAATATTTATGCACGCCTGTGAATATGAGAATTTTGGTACATTTAGTGAACATTTAACTGGTCTAAACCCGCTCTATTCCCAAAAGGCTTCATTTTGCCAGTCTACAGCTATGTTTGCAGCCAATTATGCGGCAGGTGTAAATGGCAGGCAATATCCTTGTGAAAGCATCCAGTAAGCTCATACACACACACACACACTCATTTGATTTACATTAAGCCACTGGATCCGTATTGTGGCGTAAACAAATCACAGGAGGAGAGCTTCTGTCTCAGTCACAGTGAGCCTCGGGCTTCTGTCACAATAGTCGTTAGAAATCTGTAAACCCTATACTGCAGTCAGTGCTTTTATTGCAGCAATAATTTCACCTGAAAAAAAGAGATACACTGGGGGAATTAAGTAATTATTGATCTTTACAGTACAAACTGCAACAATGATGGTAGAAATGATTTCTAGGTAAGATCCAACTGAGAAAAACGCTGAAAAAGTTGTATTTGAAATAGTGCTCTAGCGACTAATCGATTATTGACTGATAGAAAACTAATTTATCAAGCAAAAATACAAAACATTCACTGGCTCGAACTTGTTACGTTCAAGCATTTACTGCTTTTTTCTGTTTTATAATGATATAAATGTTATCCTCATTAACATTGAGGATTTTGAACTGTCAGTTGGATAAAACAAGTAATGTGAAGACATCATATTGGTCTCTGGGGAATTTTGATTGCCATTTTTGATGATTTTATTGACCAAACAATTGACGAGTGTGGGGAGAGGGAGCTTTTCCACCGTCCGACAAGCACTACAGTTGAAGCAGACAACAAATGAAATCCAAAGGAGCCGAATCAAAACAGGCGTGGTAGAATTTTTTTGAGTGGTTTGGGTTTTGGTTTTAGCCCCCCCCTGGTTCCGGGAGTAAAAGTCCCATTCATTTTCCCACAGAAAACGATTTGTGACTTCATGACAGCTGGAGCACTTCTACAGCTCTGATCAACATCAAACTCTCTCAGCAGTCCATAAGATAAACAGGTGCATTAGTAAATATCTGGTTCTTTCATAAAAATAGGTGAAGGTACAAGCCTTCAGGGCAAGAAACATCCAATCATCGAGCTTAAAATTCATGATAATTCAAAGATTAATGACATAAACATTGAGGATATTGCTTACAGAAGCATTTTCGCAACTCTAAAAGAGTTTTTTTTATTTTTTATTTTATCAAAAATGCATGCTTTCTGAAAGACATCTAACCTCTGTGAAAACATGGGGAACAGAAACATACAGTGAAGTGGTAACCTCAGAAGGAATCATCTTGCAAAATACTGATATGGCTTTTGTTTATAGGCTAGAAAACAAGTTTTTGTTTTAGCTTGCGGGAGTGACATGTGTTGTGTAGAGCCATGGTGGGACTGGTGTTTTTTGTCAGGCACCTATCAATGCCTCCAGTCAACTGTCACATCCATGTTCCTATCAAGTACAGTGCACACAGAGGACAAGAAACCAATCAACACCTCTATGATGGAGTACTAAATGTCCTTAGGTTTTTCTGCGCGACAGTTAGTTTGAGGGAATGTGATTCAATACAACTTTATTTAGAAATATAACCAGTTGGTAATCTGTTAGTGTGTAGATGTAACAGAGTCAAATATGTAATATTATAATTACACAACATTCGATGTAAATAGTTATCACCTGACGTGTTTGATCTCCTGTGTCAATATATGAGGAACTTTCACTTTCAGGGGAGCCCCTTTTATAAACGTGGTCTTGTTATGTGTTTTAGCCTACTAGCTTAAACTTGTGTAGTATGCTAACATATTCCCTTGTCATTTAACTTGTAACATGACAACTGCCTGGAGGATTGTGTATTTACATCTGTTGTCAGAGAGAGAATAAACGGAGATATCCTCCAAAGATACCCTGGCCTGCACCTCCATAACACGCACGCAACACTAGAAAGAGATGCAGAGATGTTTGGGGGATTGTTACAATGTTGACATTCCGCTGAGGAGAGAGCATTTGTGCCAGAACTGATGGATTCAGGAAGTCAATCCAAAAAGTAATCACTGAGTTACTGGTGGAAAATCACACAAACTCTCACAGTATTTTGGTAAATTTTGCTTTAAACTAAGACTTTCACACAGATCCCATTATTTATTTGATTCTGAACCTTCACAAATCCATTTGTGCACCTGGCAAAAGTGACCCTTGACCTGGAAGCTGATTTACTCATTCAACAGTACTTCAGCCCACCCGACCACCGACGCTCAAGCCTTCGATTAACTCCCACTAAACGCCCGTCATGCTAACATTGTCCATGGTGAGTGAGGTGCCAGACTCTGTCAGAAAGGGTTGAGCAAAATGACTCATTCCCTTTCACACCAATGTCACCTTGGCTGTCACACCGACCTGAATTTGTTTGGCACTGGAGTGAATTCTCGGGAGTGACAGTGGAGATTGCTAATCCGTCAGAATGATTTGGTGACGGGCGAAAGTGCTAATCCTCCCTTGTTATTCAGTGCCAGTGAGGACTGCCTAATCCCTCGCTGAGGGTCTGATGCAAAAAGAGAGGACGCCAACTGAACGGCTCTCTAGGAAAGTTCACGCCTCCAGAACACACTAACTGCAACACAGCCAATATTAACTGCTGGCATGTGTAAAAATGTATCCACATGATGACTGACAGCAGAATAAAAAAGATATTTTGCTCCTCAAGCGATTAGAAATCATGAATGTTGGGGAAACGTGGGCTTCTGTTGGAATTCAAAACCTTCAGGAGATATTTCTTAAATCTGTTTTTTCTTTTTTCAGTGGTCAAACTGACTCTGTCTTCAAATACAATAGACACGTTTGAGTCAGCATTACTCATTAATATGTCATTACCTCAGTTCTGACTCAAAACACTAAGCTCAAAAAGATTTGTCACATACAAAATGTTAGTTTGATTGTTATTTTAAAAAATACTGTTACTGAGAATGGCCTTCAATGCAAGTGATGCTGCAGCAGCTGATTTCTCTCACTCCCAGCCTAAATACAAACTGATTTGAAGTCAGCGAGAACATGTTGCAGCTTTAGCACAAAACGTCCACATGAGTTCAAACATCTGTCTGGAAAAACTAGCTGCTCCAGAGATCCACCCAGCATTCAGGCTTTCATCAGATTCTTGTTATTAATAATTGCTAACAGGCAAAATTACTGCCTTGAAATGTGGAGCGGGATACAGAGGAAATATCAGGTCCCATGCTGACAAAGTTTATAAGTGGAGGAGACTTTCCAGAGAATGAGAGGAGTAACTTCAGTGTTTTTTCAACCTGCACCCTATTTTTCCTTATTTTTGTGTATTTGTTTGTGTTTTTAAAGCTGGTGTTAATTATAGAACTGTCAGAGGCATCTTGGTTTGGTTTCCAAAAGCTAACGTAACTACATATAATGTTTACTATCAGTTGAAATCATTTTGAAGAGGAAATTATGTATGCAGTGACCCAGAGGTTATGTGCAGAAAGTAGATGCAAGATGTCCCCACGCACGATTTTTTAAAATCTGCCAGTGAATTGGATGCTCTTTTTTTTTTTCAAAATGCAGGAGTTAATCACCTAATTATTAGCACTCTGATGCAACTACAGTATTGTTAACTGTGAACCTCTCACTCACAAAGATGAATCATCTTTTCTGACTCAATGAGAGGCCTGGAGCTGGGAGAGAATGAGCCCGAGAGAATTGACAACAAGGGTCTAAAAATGTCTTTTGATTGTGGAAGTGGACAAAAGTAAATGGAGTAGTTTGACATTTTGGGAAATAGGCTTCTCCACTTTCTTTATTTCAAGAGTTAGAAGAGAAGATCGATACCACGCCTCTCTCTGCAAAGCCTGACACCAAAAGTTGAGTTTATTGAACGATTTTACATTATTTAAAATATATTTGTGCAATTTGATTATCTTTTTTTTAATCAAATATGATACATCTGGCAATATTGTTTTTTTACATAAGACATTGTTTGCATGTTTATACTATATTTACATAACACTGTGTACAGCAACACACAATATTATAAAGATTTTATTAATTTATTGCTATTTTATCATGGCATTTTTCACTCCAGTGTATTGCTATATATTGTATTATATGCTATTCAATCTATCATTACCCACAATCCCTAGGAATATGCACTATCAATTAAAATTAACAAAAAATGTATTTATTAAAACCCATATTCCCACTCTAAATTTCATATAAAGATGCAATTGTATCTTTAATTGGTTTAATTAAATAAATTAAAACCAAAAAAACATGAAAAAAATGTTGTTGTTTTTTCAAATAAAATCCTTAAAATACCTACTGTGTCATATTTGATACACTTACTGTATATTTACTAGACATTACAACACAGAAACAGATCATCATTTTGAATGGCCGACATAAGACCTGTATTGATGTTATTATTTAACTCTAAATAAGCGTATTTGAAATATTTCTTTAATTACTGTGAAAAAGAACAGCTGTTTTGGACATTGGAAACTGACATTGTACAAATACCTGAATACAGATGCGTTGCTCCATGTATTCAAGTATTAGTGCTGTGATCGAATAAACTTGATCTTTTCAATATATAACTATACACTAAAAGTGCACTTTAAAAATACTCTCACAATAATTTATCCCACCTTTTCTTACCTACTATTTTATCATGTTTCATGTCATTTATGTTTCCTTCTTAAAGTAAATAAAAACGCCTTATTTATGAGGTTCCTCGTTGTTTAAAAAACGAGAGTACGTTCCATTGTTCTCATTTCCTTTGAAAACCAGAGACGCGTCTGTTGAATCTTAAAATCAAGGATGGACTTTAATCAATACCTGGGATCGATGCAGGCACCATATAATTGCAACAGGCCCCTACCAGGACAGTACAAATGCCTCCCCTGAGGTTTGTGGCAAACATAAAAATGTTAACAACAACAGACCGTCTCACATCAGAAGGCTCCTTCTCCCTTTTTTATTTTTAGAGGTAAGGAATAGATGTAAGTTAACACTTGACCTTTTTTAAAGTGGCGAAGCCTCAATGCCATTGTGGTTTGGCATCATGTGAAATTGAAAGTTTTGGAGGTAGCCACGGGCGTTCCTTCACATACTGAAAAAGAATCATATGCTACATGTGTAGATTTTCTCCGGTTAAGTAAAACCTTATATGTGGTTGTGAGGACTTAACACATGTTCAACATAAACTAATCCTAAACTATACCTCAGCTGCAGTAAGCCTTGTATGGCACTACAAACTGGAGATACTTGGAATTAAATGATAACGCAGTTTTAGGTGGAACGTGTTGGCAGAAGATGACATTATTAGAATAGGTGCGGGGGGGGGGGGGGGGGGGGGGGGGGACTGGTGTAATATGCTAAGACAAATCTCATTTTGGTGAATGGGGAAGGAGCCTATGAGTCAGTGGTGGTATGCATATACCATGAAAAATGGATGAGTTCTACCTCCCGAGACTAAAATTAGACAGAAACCTAATATGGCGAGTGTCCTTCAAGTAACACTCTGATTTATAAGCAACAACAAGAGAAAGAGGGTGAGAAAAATCCTCTACTCTACAACACTTGCCAAGATAGGTAGGGACACGTAATGCCAGTTGTCACACCGTGGAAAATCAGATCATTCCTTTTGCAGGAAACCTAAGCAGCCATTGAAATGAAGCAATGGCGTCTTTTCAAGCAATCATTTCACACAATATGATTACTTTGTGACTGTCCTTCAATGACAACGGTGCCGAGGTAGAATATAAAGTAGCATAAAGGAGAAATGTACAGTGTAGTATGAATATTGATTTTAAGTACTATTAGCGGGGGGGGTGGGGGGGATTAATGTAATTACTTGGCAGGCAGCTAATAGATAGCTAATAGATAGCTACTTAACAAGTTGATTATTTAATGAGAAAGGTCCTTAATGGACTTTTTTGTTCTTTTAGCTTCTGGAGGGAGGCTGCAGAGCATCTGTAGACAGTTATTGATGCCTTAGCAACAATTAAAAGTGCAGCTTTAATGGCTTATTCATTTATCAATTAAAGCTCTTCCATTCATGTTTTACTGAAAATGTGTAATTCAAAAGCGAGCCTGAACCCTCTCTGAAGTTGTTGTTGTTGCAGAACGCATAAAGTAATTACTTTTTTGTCATCCAGACGTAGGAGTCCGTTACATAAACGAATGAAAGCAGCTGCCTGCTGCGTCTGAAAACAGCGCTGACGTAGAGCCGAGAGGAACTGCCGCGTTGGGTGGTCGTTCGCTGTGGGTTCGTCACTATGGGTGACACCTCACACATTATCCATAGCCATTTGATTTATTGCTAATATAAAAAATGTATTAAGTTGGGACTCAAATGTTCTAAGCATTTTGCGTTACTGTTGTTGTAAGAGGAATTTTTTTATTTATACTGTGATTTTAATAAGGTAAACACAACGTGCATTTCATTTCTCTCTGTCCGTATAAAACTGCTTTTAAGTTAATCTCACAGCACTGAATTCAGATTTGTGCCGTGGTGAAAGCATTACAGACATGTTACTAGATGCAATCAAGTAACAACCTGCAACGTGCAAGTGCCTTTGGTGCTTATTTCGAGGTGAGGCCAACATGTAAAATCATATCTATGTAACAAGCAGCATATCTAAAAGTTTTAGTGTGACAAACAGGAAAAACTGGTACACTGCTGTCATGACATAACGCCATGTTCACATTATTCATATCCACAGCATGGGGGCTGTGTTACAAGTTGTTCTCTTTGTTTCAGTTCTGGAGGGTGTACTTTACAAGCACTGTGCCGTCCCTCCCTCTGTCTACCAAGATGAGCAAACACTGACTAAGTATTAACTGGTCTTTTCTAAATCCAGAGACTGCAGGGTGAAGCAACATCCCTTATGAGCCTGCAGCAGAGCAGACGTAAAACGAGCCACATGGTGGAAGTCAGGATGCACTGTTGATGGCTCAACAAGGCGCCGCTTCAGAGGAAACATGGCCAGTGGTGCAGAAAGGAGCTGTTTAATTGGCAGAGTTTGAATGCACAAGCACTAATTAGCCGAGAAGAACAGCAACAGCATCCTGAAAACTCTGCTGACATTTTGCTCTCTGCAGGGTGGTCAGTGGGTGTGCAGAGTGCCACTATTCCCAGAATAGAAAATGCATTTGGCTTGTTAGTATTTGTGGTGAATACACAGCGAATTAACATTAAACTGAGCTCGGGCTACACCAAACATACAAAGTATTTGGGATGCTTCCTGTTGCTTTTACATAATCCACATCTCAACTGTCGCGAAGCTAAACAGTCCTGTAGCACCTCTGCTTCCCTTCTCTCCACAGCTTCTGTCTCATTGTATGGACTTCAACTTGGACAACCTGATGAATACAATGCGGATCCCTCGTGTTTAGTTAATTTAGCGTGTCACAACAAGGGCCCTCTTTGAAATCAGCATCAAATTCCATTTAAAACACTGCTAAATCTTCACGCACGTTTGTTTGTCCATCAACACGAAGACGCAGAAAGGATGATGCGTTCAAGGATTAGTCCTTTCAGGTCAATTGTCATGCAGAGTATGTAATATTATATGTTCACACTGCGGCAATAATGGCCTATGTGAACTCTCTCATGTGAAATTTTTCCATTATTCATGCCAGTATTATATCTGGAAATGAGCAAAGCAGAAAAGCCCGGACTATGTTTGATATTTCATGGGAAACAATAGCATGAATGGATACTGCACAGTTTTTACGGCTCCAGTGATCCAAAGTGACAAATGAAAACTTAAAAGAAATACATGCTTTTTTTTTTAAATGAACAAACAAGTGTAAAATGTGCATTAAACTTCTTTGCAGAGCTTGTAGTGGGAGTGAAGTGAACAAGATGAGTGTTGAGGAAAATAATAATGGCTTCTTTCCGAGGAGCTGGGTGTAAAATAATTGCAGGCATGTAAATGAATTCAAAGCCTCTTTTTTGCACAGCTGCGGGAAGAGGAGAGAGGATTTAAAGTCCAGATTATTATGTATGTTAACCACAAAAATGACCTGTGCTTTAATGCTGTATACCTTTCGACACCACACATATCGGGGTAACTGTGCTAATAACATAAGCTTAAAGTTGATGTACTGCAGCACCAAGATACAACACAAAACACTGATTTAATGGACACCTAAGGGCAAAAAGAAATATGACAGGAACACATTCTGTCAATAAAATTCATTATTAATTCATAAAATAATTGTGTGGCAATCAATACTGTAATTTAGAGCAGTTTTAAAAATGTATTGGTACAGTCCAATTAAGTTGCTCTCTGTGTAAAATGCATTCGCTCTGCTCCTGTCAAAGGCCGCAGATTTGGAAAGTGGCGTGATAATGAACAGGGATTTATTGGTGCTCGTCTTGACAGATAAGCTCACAGATTAAAATCAACATGTGTGCCGAGCATTGCTTGAGTATGGCGGAGATCTCCTGGAAGAGCTGTAATAAGTTTCTCAAGCTTTACTCAGTTAAGATCACATTAGAAATCACGCTCAACTCAAGCAAACAAGGGTTTTATCCAATCTCGTGAGCGTGGCTTCCCTCATTTCTTCACGTATTTCTGCTTTATCTTACACTCCGCTCTCTTTATTTCTCCCTCTCTTTCACTCTTGCTCTCACAGTGACTCATGCATCACCCTACAGCTCCTTTTCGGATGTCAGATTTTCTACAGTTTCACTGACTCTAATCCATTTCAGAACCAAATCTCAAAACGCTCAACCCTGTAGGCTGCCCTTCTCAATGACCCCCCTCACCAATACCATTTACCCAGAATTCTGTGGGATCTTGTATGTTTTAAATCCAGCCCGTGACACGATGGATGGCTCCAAGTATTTCTAAAAATATGGCTGGGCTCAAAGGGAGTCAAGAAATGGCCACTACAGTGCTGTATGTGTGCCACCTATGTCAGCCTGGGTCAGGCTATTAAAGACTGAGCTGTATACAAACAGGCCACTGAGATAATCAAATGCCATAGATCACATCCAGTCTTGAACTCGCATTAATATTTGTATATTTATCACCTAGTGAATATAAGCCCAATATTTACGCTCCTTCCACTTCTATTTTGGTCTCCACCATCTCCTGATGGAAGTATCTTATCTTTAGTAGCTAAGTTCTCCACTGTGTTCACTAGCCAACATTAGTCGCTAGCTTTGTCTGTCTGGTGTTAGGTGCTGGGCAGGCAGTGTGTTTATCAGAAATGGTTGTCTTAAAACATCTGCCTGCTGTGGCTGGAAACAATGTTGACAAGCACTGGGAATGAACCAAAACTGTAACGTTTCGGGACGTAAGAGCAGAACCGTGAGCTGAAAGACGCTAAAATGCTCCTTAGCACTGAGCTGACGTTAGGTTTCAGTCTAAAGGATTCAAAAGCAGACCAGGAAGCAGATGAACATTAATACAGGTTTATTCAGAACACAGGTAACAGGACTGGCGGGGAAAAGCGAGCAGGCTGGGCGGAGTGGGAGTCTCTGGCTTATTGTACTAGCAAAGACAGCGCTCTCTCCAGGCTGGCAGGCAGTGTCTCCAAACTCAGTAGACAAAAAACTCGGAGGCCTGAGCGTGTGTTACTACAATAGGTTAACTGACAAACTGGCAGGGAGTGACTGAAGAGCTGGGGTTTTAACAGAGTGGGTTGATTGTTGATGAGCCTCAGGTTAGTGGAGCTGGTGGTGGTGAGCCTCAACACCTACCACTTCGTTTTGCGCATTCATGCGGAGGGTCTGCCACAATGCCATCCGAAACCAATGAGGATGGAGTGGTAGTGGGATGTTAAACCCTCCAATACCTAGTGAGCACTGATGCCGGCTTGTTGAAGGTGTGTAACACCCTTTGCTGCATGATGGGGGACCTTTCTTTCAAATGTGAGTTCCGTGTGACTACACCAGTTAACATGAAGGCCTAGGATTTTTAAATTCCGAAACTACATTAACATTTCATATCACCATTCACACCCCAAAGGTTATATTGTGTTTAATAAAAAAATGCTCTTGTCTGATAGACAACACAACTGTTGTTTTTATAGAATCGTATTCATCTTTTATACGAAAATCTTGTCAGCCAAAACAAAATAGCCTACATTAAAGGACCGAATTGTAGAACATGGTACAACTAGATAAACAGTGGGATCACATAACAAGCAACAAAGGCATTAAATAAAAATAGTTAAGTCTTTAGACATTGTAACAGTTTTAAATTCTATAGTCCATAGAATGCTCAATATAATGTTGGATTTCTATTTTGAAATGTATTTGTGGTTTCTTTTTAGACCATTTGTATTTGCGAATGTAATATTTTTCATATATGATAAAGAGGTTCAAATATATAGGCTTTTCTTTGACAACGAATATCAATCTTTTGACAAAATAGTATATTATTTTTCGTAAATATCTGAAATCATAGTCTTAAAGAAATATTCAAAATCTAGCCAAAATAATTTGGTTCATGAACAAACACAAAATAAGTGACGTCAGACCCTATTTACTCTGGGAGGAGAGGGTAGTTTGTCTGAAGGGTGGCCGCAGTATTTAAACCCAACACGGGTTAAGCCTAGTTCACACTACACGAGTTTTGTCGCTCGGGGAGCTCGGAGGTTGATCTGCGGTCGCCAGTCGTTATGTGTAAACTACTCAACGACATATCAAAACGGCTCCCCAACACATTTCTGACACATCGCCAATGTCTGCCAGATATCTAGCATGCCAAATATCTGGAAGAGTCGGCTGACTCAACATCCACATCCAGCCAATGAGAGCAGACTGCTGGCAGAGCAGGCAGCTACTTTTTCACTACAAAACACTTTTTGCTCACCTCCAGCTCTCTCTGTAGCTCAGACAGTCCCTGCTACCTGCGTGTGCTAATCCAGTCTTTCACCCAGATTCTTTGTCTTTATAATGTTTATCTTTATAATAACAAACAACAGCTGTGTCATAAGTAGGTTCCCATCATTTCCCCTTTTCACATTTCACGTGTGTTTTCTTGACAAAACGTGGTTTGGAGACCAGTGTCAGGTGACACAGCTGCTGTCAGCTCGTGTAGCGTGTGACCCCCTGTCACTGATCAGTCACATAGTGTGAACGCCACAACGACTTCAAGACTCCCGTCACATGATGGCAAGTTGTGTAGTCTGAACAGCACGGCGATCGGTCGACGCTGAAAGCCATGTAGTCTGCATAAGGCATTAGGGAGCTCGATTTGGCTGTGATGGTGACTCCGACCAGAGTTCACTCCGTGACGGAATGGAGGTGACGTGGGTCTAGTTTCGGAAAGGCCCAAAGACAGCAGGGAGGGGAAAACACAAGAAACAAGAAGAT
Organism: Micropterus salmoides; assembly: GCF_014851395.1. NCBI lineage: Eukaryota > Metazoa > Chordata > Actinopteri > Centrarchiformes > Centrarchidae > Micropterus > Micropterus salmoides. The sequence goes on along the minus strand of NW_024041039.1, from coordinate 24,100,366 downwards.
GGGGGAGAAGGCAGAGCCACTCCTGACAGCTGAACTGCAGAGCTGGATCATAATTACTTGAGGGTTTGGCACTATGAGCAACAGCTTTTCTTCATTGTTAATGTAAAACTATTGGTGTAGCGTTAAACAATTATAAATGTCATACGTCTCTGCAAATATGCGCAGTTAGATGTGTACTGTTTAATAACTGCAAATCAATGAGATTTGATGTCTTTTATTTTATTTACCTGTGATTGTTCCTTACAGTGTTTCTTAAAATTGGGATCACTGAACCTTCTGTTGTAACTCTGTACTTCTTAACATGTTGGAAGTGATTCCATCTGCCTTTCACTCCTTCCACCATCTGCCAATGCCTGAAAGTCGGAGAAGCTTCAACTCTATTTTCCTGGAAAAATCAGAGGCCTCATCAATACAAGCTGCTAAATCTCCGGCTAATTCTGAACAGGTGCCACGCAATACAAAAGAAAATATGAACAGCAGAAGCAATATTTTTTAGGGATGGGAAAATTCTAACTATACAATTTAGGCATTTGCTATCTGTTACTGCTGTGACAGCTTTTCTTGGATTTTTTTTTCTCCATTATATTGTTTTCTTTGAAACCACATTCTGCCATATAGACCGATACTTGAAGGGTCACATACTATTATATTAGATTACATGCTGTCAACCATCCTTTCAGTTATTCTGTTGTGGGAGAAACATGTCTTTCAGGCAAATAACTGAAGACCTGGAAATAAAAAGCAGTTAGAGGACAGGGCTGCGTATGCCAGATATGGATCGGACATCAAACAGACTCCTGGTCTTCAGCAGAATCAAAGCTCCTCATTTTCCAAGGTTATGCACTTGTGCAAGTGCTGAAATAGTATTTTAATCCAAGGACATGATTTACAGTCTTTAGTGAATCATGTCTGCACCATGAAGCCTGAATCTGGACAGATTTTGATTCATGACATATACCGGAAAAGTGTCTGTTTTGTTAGGACGATTCCGGCTTTAAAATGCAGAATATTCTCTTTTAATACATTTACAGTTAAGAAATTAGATTTCTTTTCTCAGTGGCCTGTCAGAGAAGATGAACTTGTCTTTTCTATTAAGGTTTAACTCCAGAGAAACCAAAAGAAAAGGGTCCAACATAAAAACAGCCATTTCATCATGTGCTTTCTTTCAATATGAGCTTTCATAACTTACATGACTGAGGTGTTTTTCGCGTGCGCACCATCTCTCTGAGTAGAGACGGCATACTGCCTGACACACAACTGACAGATCACCAGACCAGTTCCCCACTGCAGCAACAGACAACTGGACTGTAATTATTAAACAGAGAGGCAGAGAGGAACAGAGGCTGACGGGTAAAGGCAGACAGATAATTCACAAAGACAGAGGCAGGCTTGTGGATGGATAATAAGGAAGAGAGACAGAGACAGAGGTAAGGTAGAGAGACAGAGATAGTTACCAGAACACCAGATGGATGGGCAACAAGACAGGTCGACAAATAGCAAGGTAGCCAGAATGACAGATTGGAAATACCTTAAACTAAGCTCCGCTATACCAATGAAACTGAATTTCCAGGAATGTATTCAATTTGTATGTTCTCTCAACACAGGGATTAAAGGAATATGAAAAAAAATCACCCTCCTTACTCTATTTCTTCCTTTTTTCATTAATTTGATTGGCAGACTACATTGAGCGGATGGGAGTAAGGGTTTGTAGTTGCTGTGGCAACGGCCTGCTCTTTGTTAAAGGCTACATTCCTGGCATCTGATGTTTCTGCGATGCGATCGATAAAAAGCCCCAGCCTGCGGGGACTCGTGAACGGAGTGGGGCTTTTGCCAGGCCAGGCAGGGCTGGGGAGAGGAAAGGAGTTAGGTGGAAGATCTGTGAGCATGAAGACGGAGAGATAAAACAGCGACAGTCAGAGGAAGAGGGAGAGAGATGGAGATACGAGCAGTGCAGAGGGGCGAGTGCTGTGGGAAAGGGAAAGAGGGAGTGTGCTCTCCGGCTCCTTCTGCCTCGTCTTGGCTATTTTCTGAATGTCACTCACTTCACTATCAAAGTAAGGTAGGTGTCTGTCTGTGTGCTCATCATCTGCTTACCTTGGCGGGATTTTGCTTTGCTGTGATTGACAAGAGCTCTGCAAGCAGTCTGAAGCTTTTTAAAGGCGCCTTTCATATTTCTTTTCGAGCATTTTTCTTTTCGTTTATGATAGTGCACACAAATTCCCACTGCTCGTGTCTTTTCTGTTTTGCACACCTATTTGGCAGAGATAGCCATGAGCAGAATACAGATACTACTGATAATGAGGCAATTATGGTCAGGCTCTCTGTCTACTTAGCCATCTTTCAATTCAACAACCTGTGGCTGCCGGATGGTGTTTTTGCTGTCAAGCTCTTTCCAAGCTGTGAGGAGTCACGGCTCTCAGAGAGAACATCATCTTTCACAGCTGAACTCTGCATCCTTTCCCCTCATTACCCTGTCATTATCATCTCTTCCCGTAAAACCTTCCCTGGAGAGTGGCTGGGAAGTGGCCAAACGCCATATATTTGAACACAACATCTTGGTGATAAATATCAAAATTTAGGGTATTCATTGTAAAATGCAACAATGAGACATCATTAAGATTACTTGGTATATCAATTATTTATCAAGCAAAGACCATTAAGTCACTTCTATTTGTTTCCGTTCATCCTACGGGGGTCATGTGTGCTTGGCAAAAACTGCTGTAAACACTGTGGATTCAACAAACACAAGCTGCCATTTCACTTCCAATTTAGTTTGTATTTTAGTTTGAACACTTGCCACATTGTCCATTCACCACCACACCCCCTCCGAGAGGAAAAATGTTTTCCTCAGAATAGTCTTTTCTTTAACTCTTGAAAAAACACTAAGATCTTGATAGTATATCTTTTTGAGATCACTCCAATCTGAATTATTGCTCCTAAAACCCCATTAGGAGAAAAGGATGGGATGAAGAGAGATTGAGGTTTTGAGACTTAGGTAAGACAAATGGATACTGAACTGAGATTACAATTGAATAAATGAAAGTAACAGATGAGATCTCATCATTGTATCTTTTTGAGATCATTACTGTCTTGCATATTGCTCCTAAAAAGCAGTTGGGAACTCTGGGGAGATGTTCGTGAGTTTGATTGTATTATATTCCTCTCTATGCATGGAGAACCATGCTGGAGGCTTGCCCTGAGCTGGCTTTGAACCCCACTCCTGCTGTTCAAAATGCAACAACACTGCCGCTGCGCCATTGAGCTAAAATTAAAGAGATGGTATTATGCTCATTTTCAGGTTCAAAATCCTATTTAGGGGTTGTACCGGAACAGGTTTACATGGTTTAATTTTCAAAAAACACCATATTTTTCTCATACTGCACATTGCTGCAGCTCCTCTCCCTATGTGTTGCATCTTACTTGTACAAAAACTTTGTTGGGAGCTGCACATGCGCAGTTCCCAGGTAAGGACTACTAGCCAATCAGAAGCAGTGAAGGGCGGGTCGTAAGAAACAAGGTAGTGTGATCCAAATCAAAGCCGCTTCAGACTGCGACCGTAACCTAGCAGATGGTATAAGTTACTCACAAGTCCACAACATCATTGTTCCACATGTTACCATAAACCACTACAAAAATCACCATATTTCAACTCAATTTTACATAAAAATTGGCCGAACAATTTGAACGTTTGCTCAGTAGCTTTCACATCAGGTGAACGTTTACAACAACTCCGCACTTGAACAGTCTGTGAAGTTACATTTCCGCGTTTATTTTCAATATAATTCACAACCAATAAAGCATACTTACAGGTTGTGATTTTGAATTTCCAGGCCCAAACAGAGTCGGAGTAGCATCGTCGTGCCTTGCCAAAAAATGCTTCCATAGCGCAAATCGATAGACTCGACTCTACTCGGCCCTGCTCCGTTTTCCATTGCAGATAGTACCCAGAGATAGTACGTAGCTTGTCGTCATAGTCGATGTAATGTTCAATGCGACACACACACCAGCAATCCACACAGCTCTTAAAATATATACAGTCTACGGTTAAAACGTTTCAATATTATTCAGAATGTAAAGACAGATAAGCCGTATGAAAACCTTCCAGCTCTGTTTTCCTCTGCCGTTGTTGCTGCAGCGGTCTGTGCGACGGCGGGAGCAGAGGGCTCTGTGAGCGGGCGGCTGGCCGGCCTCTCACGCTCCTCCCGGGGTTGGCACAGGCTTCCCCCGCAGCAACTTGCAGAGCTCCTCAACTCAGAAAATATTCAAGCACATTTTTGTTCCTCCATCACTTCTCGTAAAACTGTCAATATTCGAAATCTACACAGCTGATTTCTCACCTCAAAACTTTGTGGATTAAAGTGGATTTAGTGATGAAATTCCATATGAAAACTGTAAAATATAAAACTTTCTGTTGCTGGCCTCTGTCTGGTACACACACTGAAGATGCAGTGAATAGTGAATATTCTCTCTGACCAATCAGCAGTCTGTCGTGTTTTCACGTTACATTTTAGTATCCCTCAGCTCGCTTGGAACCTGTACGGAGGTGAGGTGATACGAAAAAAAGTACCTGGAAGCAGGTACAGGTGCAACCTTTCTACAATGGAAAACCAAACAAAGGCGAGTCGAGCCAAAGGGCCTCCGCTCATACTAGCTTGGTTTGAGGGCGTGCCTGACCCCGCTAGCCGCTTGGCAAGCTTTATGACGTGTTTTCATTTAACGTCACAAGTAAAGGAAGTGAAGGGCTGGACTACAAACGAGCTGTTTTCAAGTGGTTCAGAGCAGAGCTTTCTGTGGGAGATGGGAACTCCCTTTGGGCTTTTTCATTTGCAAACCTGTTACATGCACAAACAAGATATATAACTCAATAAAGGAGAGGGAAAAAGCCAAAAAGCACAATACCACCTCTTTAACAAAGAAGGACTAATTGTCTTTAAATAGAGTACAATTTTCCTTTACTTAAAAGAGGAGAAATACCATATCCAAAAAAGGTATAAAAGTATTCCATAGTGAATGTATTTAAGTATCAAAAGTAAAATTGCTTATTCTGTATGACAGATACATGTTGTATCTCAGTTCTTGCGTGTATTCAGTCCTTAATGAATTAATTTCTAAATATCATGTCAAAGTGGGTGTTCCAGTTATGCTGGCTGTGACTACCTTAACCAATTAGAAAGCATGACATTTGAAAGTGCCTTATTTTCAATGTCAAAATTTATTTTATTTTTCTCAGTAACTTGTAACAGATAATTAACAATAAATACAATAAGGATTTGAAATTAATGGGAGTAAAAGTACAGACCCCCATAAAAAGAAAATACTCAACCTCAACATTTAACGTAAGTAAAGTACTTTAGTAAAATAACCCCTAAGTAGGGTCACTAAGACAAAACTGAGAAATATCTTGGAGCTTTTTTTCTGATCCACATTCTGGACTGAAATAAGACTTATTTAAGCTCAGTTAGAGATCTCTTCTTTGCTTTCCTAGACACACACACATACACACACAAACATATACAAACCACTATCACTGATGCAGAATATACAGTCACACACATGCAGCAATAGCAAATCCACATGGGCATTTAGCCTCACTGCACTCTAATGAGGGTCATCGTCAATCCTCATGAAACATCCCCAGTTAGCAGTGATGAACGTTCACATTTTTCTGCAGTTGATATTTCTCTTACCGTGCTGTGAGTTTTCCATTACATCCACCTTGCCAGTAAAAGGGACAGTTCATTAAGGGAGAAAAGACATGGCAGTTTAAGAAGACATAAAGTGTAAAGGGGTGAAAATGTAGGTGAGGGGGGGCACACCGGTGAAGACACTCTGAGTTGAGTTCTAACACATTTCTTGTTCATGTATTGTGTCTCGCAGGGCTTGTTCGTGATGGTGCTCTGTATGGACAAGAAGCAGTGCCTTGACAGAGGGCAACGTGGGTAAAAGAGACATGCGACACCCAGCCCTGCACCACGGCCACCTCTTCCTGGGCGGGGCCTTGTTGCTTCTCCTGGCCAGCCCGGCTCTGAGCTGCCCCGCCCGATGTGAGTGCTCTGCCCAAAGCAAGTCAGTCAGTTGCCACCGCAAGCGCCTGTCCACCATCCCTGAAGGCATCCCCATTGAGACACGCGTCCTGGACCTCAGTAAGAACAAGCTCCGCATCATCACGCCAGACAACTTCTCTTCATTCCAGCAGCTGGAGGACCTGGACATTAGCGACAACCTCATCAGTGTGGTCGAGCCTGGCTCATTTCGTTCCCAGCTTGCTCTCCGCTCGCTCAACTTTCGCAGTAACTTGCTTCAGCTGGTTCCTGCTGGCGTGCTGTCAGGCCTGACCAACCTCACCCGCCTTGACCTCAGCCACAACAGACTGGTGGTTCTCCTGGATCATGCCTTCCAAGATCTACGCAGGTTGACGTCCCTAGAGGTGGGTGACAACGAACTGGTTTTCATCTCTCAGCGGGCCTTTACAGGATTACTCGGGCTCCAAAGTCTGACCCTGGAACGTTCCAATCTGACTGTGGTCCCTACTGATGCTCTGGGACATCTGCACAGCCTGGTTGAACTGCGTTTGCGCTACTTGAGCATCAGCTTTCTAAAGCCTTTCTCCTTTAAGAGGTTAACGCGTCTCCGCCGACTAGAGATTGATTACTGGCCCTGGCTGGACACATTGCCTCCCCTCTCCCTGCACGGCCTGAACCTCACAACGTTGTTCATAACCAACACTAACCTGTCTGCCTTCCCCGGCGCAGCACTGCGCAACCTTCCCTACCTCACACATCTCAACTTGTCCTACTGCCGCATCCAGCACATCCATCAGGGAGAGCTGGGCCAACTCCCACACCTGCTGGAGCTTCGTCTCCAAGGGGCACATCTGATTTCTATTGAGCCCTTTGCATTTGCGGGCCTCAAATCATTGCAACTACTGGATGTGTCACAGAATCGCCTGGACTCTCTGGAGAGGGGAGTGTTTTCTTCACCAGACAGCCTCCAGAGGCTCTGTCTGGGTGGAAATCCATTAGTGTGCGACTGCAGATTGCTTTGGCTGCTCAACAGTCACAAGCCCCCCTCTCTGCAGATTCTGGATGTCCAGCCTGAGTGCAGCGCCCCTGAGCGGCTCCTGGGGAAAACTCTCCGTGACCTCACGGAGCCCCTGGCATCCAGGTACATGACCTGCACCAAACCAAGGATTGGACCCAACACAACCCAGCTACTGATGGCTGATGAAGGTCAGCCGGCCCGTCTGAGCTGCATGGCAGAGGGAGCACCTCGGCCCTCAGTGGTCTGGATTACACCTCACAGACGCTACATCACAGCCAGGAGCAGTGGTAGGGTGGAACTCCAACCAGATGGTACACTGGAGATCAAGGCAGCGGAACTGCACGATAGCGGGGTGTACTTGTGTATTGCTAGTAATCCTGCTGGCAACGCTAGCCTGTCGGCCTCTTTAGCTGTGAAGAGCCTGGGCATTGGGGACAGATCTCACTATAGCAACAGGAGCTCAAACTATCTGACAGACTCCAACAGCACATGGGGGAATGGGACTGTACTGTACAACATGACCGTCCCTATAGACATTAAGACTATCATTATATCTACAGCCATGGGCTGCCTGTCCTTCCTAGGTGTGGTCATCTTCTGCTTCCTGCTTCTATTTGCCTGGAGCCGAGGCAAAGGACGCCATAAGAGCAACTTTGATATTGAGTACGTTCCACGCAAATCCAACGGGGCAGCAGCAGAGGTGACTGAAACAAGTGGCCCACGACGGGTAAACATGAAAATGATTTGAAACCGATGCAGACGGACTTTGTCAAAACAACAAACCGTCCACATATCAGCTGAAAAAAAGTTTTTTCCTATGACACAGTGGATTTGTGACAAACAAAAGTGATGTACTAATATAGTGGGTGTCGATATGACGGTGATCTAGTGATAAAGTGGGCATGTGAATATAAAAGTGATATATGAAACTGTGGACGTGTTTATATGAAATAATGTTCTCATACAGTACATTGAATATAATACTATAACCAACATATCAATATGGGAGTGATATAGTGCTGCACTAGGCATGTGTTTAAGTGGTGACGTGATGAGTAATGATGTTGTCGACTCACCATGACATCAAGGTGAAGGAGGGAGCCGCTGGGAGTGACAGGGGACATCTTTGCGTGGCAGTAGAGCTATCATCGCTGCAACATGTCAGGACTAAATTCTCTAATACCCATATTAGCTGCAGTATGAAAGGTGTGTGTATTGTTCATGTGTGCACGTGTGCGCGTATGTGTGAGTGCATCGGTGTGCGCATGTTGCATTTGTGCGTTTCTTTGTGCATGTGCACGCATTGCCTTTCTTGTTGGACGGAACAATTAAAAATGAATGATAGGGTCAAAAGTATTTTTCCAGGCCTTTGTTCTTGTTTGGTCATTGTAACGGCAGTGTTGTCACTGTTGAGTAAAACAGCAAGATTATCTGTGTTCGTATGCAAAATCACAATTATTATGTTAAAGAGAAATGCTGCATACATTTTGAAATAGGTCATTGTCCCCCTTGGAATGACATTAAATGGGGAATTTTTTCTAAACTCAAGGAAATGTTAAACACACGCAGTAGTTATAATGTGAAGTCTGAGCTTTGTCTTTACCATATAGCTCAGTTTCCAGCAACACTAGACACTCCTGAGAACTAGCAGCGGTCAGTGGTGTTATTACTCGGGAAAAGCTTTTAGCTATAGAAGTGGCATGTTAAACCCATTTTATAACATAATAAATCATGGGCAGATTTTCCTGCCAGACAAATCCCTTGATATGATATAAAAGAGTCTGTGGCCAGACACAATGGCAAAGATTTACAGGATGTTGCCCTCTTTGGGACAAGACAAAGTTGAGCTTCACAGATTTATGGTTTGAATTTCCACCCCTCTCATTTGTCTTTGATCGCACCACTTCAAGCTTGCGTGTCCGGATTCTTCCCTGGGGTACTGGGTATTTAATAGATGGCAATTTGAAAGTTGTAGTGGAATCTTGTATTGTTTAGTTTTTTTGTTGAAAATGTTTTAAATGTTTAGAAAAAAAAACTGTAAAACAATTTAAGGGCAATTATTTGTAATGCAGGGACGTACGTGGGTGTTAAATGTGTGATCCTGTTGTGATAAAATGTTCAAGGTTGTAAAATTGTTTTCATATGACAAATTTATGGGTATATTTTCAAAAGGAAATAAATCTTAATCATACCCCTAAAATTGGAGTTCCAGTAGTTTAAATATTGTTTACTGACTTAACAGTCATTTAAATCCTTTTGTCTAAACAATATTACTTGTAATATTTAAACATTTTCCTAACCCATGATATTTCTCTGTCACTAAGTATTGTATTAATCTACGGTCATGACTTTTCCAACTTTTTTTGCTATTTATATCATGTCATTTAGTAAACACTGTGTTGTAACCACTCAACATTTATGGCATTTTTACTCATATGGTCAGTATAATGTTTCTGGGTCAGTGTGATTTGTACATTACTGTATCCTCCTTGCATATTTGCAGGCTATTTTGACAGCTCATTCCTTGTCTGATGCCTTCAAAGTAACCCCTGATGTCCACTCTGCAGACCTTCAAGGCCAAATTTTTGCTTTTCTGATTTTTAGCTACACTATTAGCATTGCTCTAGGGGTGATACTGTTGGCTGGTCGGTTATTTGTCCACCACTTTGAGTTGGATGGTTCACAAACATTCAAAGCATTTATCTGTAGGCTATTTATTTATTGAGTGTAAAGTTATGGGGACAGTGCACATAAATAGACATTTCTGTAAATGTGCCAGTTTAGCCATCTTGGATAATTTTCAGCTGCAGTTCCTGGGCAGCTTTAATGGCCGCTACAGAAGGAACACAGCATACATTACAACAGGAACAGCAATAGCCTACAGTACATATACAAGAGTGCACGGAATAAAAAGACACAAAATGCTTCAAAACAAGGACAACAATACATAAACCCTAAAACAAAGCTTTGGTAATAATATAGCCTAAGTAACTTTTTAAAATCTTTGGGTTTTGCCCTATTGCAAAACTAATGACATTTTCACCTGCCTCTGCTCTACTTTGGGTTTAGCGCAAAATCAGCAAATGTTTGCATGATAACACACTAAACTAAGATGATGGATGGTAAACTTTATACCTGCTAACCTTCAGCATTTTAATATTGTCATTGTGCGCATGTTGGATGTTGACATTAGCATTTAGCTCAAAGCACCAATGTGCCAAATGCCTCACAAAGCTGCTAGCATGGCTGTAGACTCTGGAACAAAAGGCTTAAACCCAAACCACTCCTGCTTGTTTTCCACAAAGTTCACGTTCAGTGCATGTCTTTGAGTTTGGACTTAATTGGTGCATCTTCTCACGCAGTAACAGAGTCATGGCAGTGCTGTCAATTTCTTGTGTATTCATATTCAAGCTGCTAGAGGTTGCACACCCTGGGATCTGATTGTGCACCACACTTCCATGTGGTCCAGATGGGGATTGGAAAACTGCGACTCCATGCAGCTTTTTGCAGTTCACACTGATCAGAAAACATCAAAACTGGGACACATGAAGTAAACACATCAGAATTGGGACACTTTGAGCTTCAGCATGTAAGCAAGCAAACACATACCACATTACATGACCCAACACCTAGTGAAAATGAAACCCTGCGTGAGATACCTATTCCCATCCATGCCAAATGCTTCATGGAAAAAGAGTTTTTAATAGTTGCCTTCTTCGCTGCCTCACATGAAAATCACATAAAAGGAAATGCTAATTTGGCATCCTGCTCTAACAGAAAGCGTCTTTTTCAGACAGCACTTGATGCTATCATGCTAATGGTAATCAGAATTTCTGTCTTTTGTTTGTGAACGCTCAGAGGGAATATTCAGGCTGCTGCTGTGGAAGAATGAAGACAAGATCAAAGTCCCTTCAATGGGCCTTTATTATTTTCATTGCAGTTTTTCCTTTTACTGAGAGATTGCTGTAAACATCAGAGAGGAAATGTAACTAATCAATTACTGTCTAGTTTCCTTCCCATCATACATCTCAAAGATGGAGGAATTTCCGAATCAGTTCTTTAATGATCCCAGCTTGAGTGTGTAATGTGTATTAGAATATAAAAGATCCCCCTGCTCAGTGATCTGGCAAAGAAACACTATGTTATTAGCTTAGTTTTATGTGATTACGACCTGAACCATCATCTATTGCAGTAAATATATAATGCCAACACTTCAAGTGAAACAAAACACTTAAGGAGTGTTGGGTCGCGCTCAAGTAGAGGTGTTCACGCTCTGGGCCATACTCCCTTAAATTAATAATTTCACGCATCATAAAGGATCTTCATAAAGAATCTATCACCACCTCGCAGCCTCATCAAAGAGCGTGAATCAAGGTCAACCAGACTCTGTGAGCCTGGGTGCTGCATCAGGGTGAGTTTAGCTTGGTTGGTAAAGAGGAGCTTCATCACACAAGAGATCCAGGTTTCCAGGAATGGACAGGCCGTCTTGACATGGGATGTTTGACCTGTTGGCCAGCGAATTAATTTCGTAATGAGGTTTCTAAGTTCATCCTGTCTCATGATATCTTTCTTCCACAGCCAACTTTACGTCAGTACTTTCCACCTCCCATTAAAACCTAAGCTGACAGGAAGTGGCTATTGTGCTTTGTATTAACTGTGCGTCTAAGAGATAAATGATATGATGCCTTTAGGTCCCTGTCGGTTATATCAGAACCACCACAAGCAGATGATGTATTAACAATACAAATAAGGGGGTATCTGTATTTAGGTGATGAGTTTGTAGATTTAAAGACCTGTGAGATGAAATTACATTCTACAATAAAAAAAAAAAGCACATGGTGAGGATTTTTATTCCTGAAAACATTTTATCTGAAAGTTTGGGTAATTACACATTACAGATTTTCTGAGAGATTTGTGCTCTTCTCACTGGTTTGAAGTGGGCAGGGGGACAAATGGAAAAAGGTAATGTCATGCATCATCACAGATTTGTGATAGGATCTGATTTGTCATCAAATCCCATCACAGTCCCGATGGAACAGATTAGCTTTATTAGTGTGAATAAAACATGAACCAAAAAAATAAACTTTGAATGTTGTTAATTACCACCAGGCATGTTACAACATATCACTATTTATATCCTTATTACATCTTTGTAACCAAACTTGATAAGATGCTGAGGTTTTTGCACCTGCCTTACTTGTGTTACCAATCATTATTGCTGCTACATTTCACTGGTTGCTCCAGACGTCTGTGCTGTTTTGATGCATGCTTCACAGCGAATCAATAACAAATATTGGAGTTTGGTGCAGTGGCTCTTCCCAGTGCCCTGGGGCTCGCTGACAATGTACAGACGATAATGAAAGGTCAGTCACTTACCGAGCTGGCCGGCAGAGATGGCAGGTTCATGCCACACAGGGCCCCCCAGAAGGCCCCTAGAAGGAGCTGTAATTGAACCAATTCTCCTCTGATCATTAACCAACAGTACAGCCTATTTACAGTACAGACTCAGTGGGTAGCCTACATTAATCATTCTTCTCATCATTCTTGATAAAGACTACAAGAGATTAAATACTCCAGTTATTGACCTATCTTTCACATACCACTATGAAATAAAACGCATTTTGAAACTTATTTCACTGATAGTTTTGAGTGCCATATTTCTTTTTAAAAATGGCCCACATTCAGACCAGAATTAATCATACACTTAATGGTGTAAATCACAAGTAAAACAGATGGAGCAGCAGATTTATAATTGTGTTTACAGCTCTTACATTTGCGGCTTGGCATCTTTCTCAGTATTGGAAATGTCTCCATCTGAAGCAGCAACAGATAGATCTCTGCAGCAGTGAGTAACAGAAGGAGTATCTGATGATTTTGTGAAGAAGATGAAGACATTCTCAAGGTTTTCATGTGGCTTTTGCAAGAAGAAATATAAGCAATTTAAAAATAACAACTCTTTTCTCCCCCTCAACAACTCGTTGCCTCCGTTGGTTAGCGTCAGCCAATCAGAGGCTGAGTACCTGATGCAAAGCTAGTGTCTGTCAAGTGAAAATCTAGTGGGGGAAAAATAACGAGTTATGAACTCTGAGTAACTTGGTGGCTTTGGGTAGATTTTGCTGTGAAACTGACATTACTTGGTCAGTTTGCTGACTTTGTGACTCTTCTCTACTTGTGTAATTGTTAAAGTTTAGACATGAAGTGAATTTTCACATTGCAAGGGCAAATTTGCATCCACTCGCGTCTTTCTATTGACTTTATGCAGTTGGACCACCTCTAAAAATATGGTTTTCGCCCTTTACGTTCAAGCAGACATTAACGCTACTTTACTATTACTCTGTTATCGCTTTTGGCCACACTTGTTGCTGTTCATAATCACACAATCTCACTTGAAATGTAGGCTATATCTGTCGTCCAACATAAGCAGCTGAATGAATGGAAATGTGACAAGGCTTTCTGCTGGAGAACAGTGGATTTTATTCTCATTTGTCCGTGACAGTGATCCCGCACTCACCATCAACCATAGCCGTGCCCTGGTCAAAGTTTGGCACCACTCAGCTCATCTCTGTGGATCTGCCCCATTAAAACACAGCTTGTGGCAAGTGTCAGTGAGAGGTGCGGTGTGAAAGATGAGAGCAATAAGAGAAAAGAAGCACATCACATTGCATCACTAGTCGACCCCTGGGGTGTGTATTGAATTGATATGTCATCCAAACATCAGGGGATGGAAATGGTTTAGTGTGACGTAGTTTTGCAGACTTCTCCCTAGAGTTGTATTAGCCTGGGAGCTTATGAAGATGTCCTCCCTGCAGAGTGTTACATGTGTATGAAAAATTACAGCTGGATGCCAGGAGGCATGTAGTGTGATTTATTCTGAAGCCATGGAGAATTACAGTCATTTTAGAGATATCCTCTGGGCTTCACTTGCAACCCATGTGAACACTAGCCCTGAAGGCAGCGAAGTGATCGAGCTACCTTATTCTCAGAAGTACTGTAGTATTGCTCTTTAAAAAAAGCAGAGCCATAACTTTATTCTGAAGATAAAGGATGGGGAGAAACATGTAATTTACATATTGTGTATCTTATCAGGGCGTGTTAATTCTATTTTAACTGTAGCCCTGCAGTTGGCCAGCAAGTGAGATGAATGACGATAAATGGTTCATTTGTGAGTGATGACTCTTTGCCCCTTTTCCTCCTGCAGACACTAAATCACAGAGGAAGAAAAGCAATGCTAGGTGCTGATTAATTCAAACATTAATTCTCTATACAACAAGCCTCCCAGTCAGCTTTAAATAGGCCCATTGTTCAACAGAAATTTGCTCTCACAAGACACAATCGTCTTTTCATGGCAGTGTTCTTGTCAGTGAGTCACCAATTAATTTGGTGCATTCTGGAGGGCTGGCCAATGGCAGCTCACTTCACACCAATCACATATATTACAAGCCAGTTTAAACACTAAGATCTGACCTACATGCAGTCTGCTTGGACTTTACATGGGACACCTACAATAAATGTGATAAATTTGTCAATCCCCCAGGGGGGATTCGGAGTTTCACCATACATGTAGGACAGACGATAGGTAAGACAAAAGGAAAAGACAAACACATCTCTATGAAATAAGGGAATCGTAACAACCACAATAAATAGTGTAAACGTCAGTGTGAATTAACAATTAAAACTAATTTAAAAATGCTGCAAAAATCTTGTTCTACTTGCACATATTGGCCCATCCTCCGTTTAGCGCTGGTCACATGTCAGGCAGCAGTCAAAGTGATGAGGCAGAAGTCAGCGCCTTTGCTGGATGAAGAGGTCACAGCCATGCTTAGGGGGTCAGGAGAGCTAATTAGACTGAATGAATGACAGGGACCTGAGGGGGTAAATGCAATTACCAACAGAATGAAAGGCATAAGTAGAGGAGATGAACCCATGAGATAGCTGCTGATGAAAATCATTTTTTGAAATACCTGAAGTAAAAATCAAATATATGCAGTGCTCTCTGATCATCGTTAGATCATCACACTTAGTTGCAGGGATGAACATTGTCCATGTTCATTAGGAAATTTATGGTCAATATGACAACCACAATAACTGTGTAAAAATTTGTCAGCTTGCCAAAATGAATGATGAGCTAAAAAGCTGCAGTGATTCGGGATAACAATAATCACTTTGCTCCTCCATATATACAGCCCTGTCTCAGCAGGTGCTGCGAGATGAGTTAGACTGAGCCTGCAGACGGCAGAATCTCACTTCAAGCACGTCTGGAGAGAGACGCAGCCTGAATAATCATTATAGCCTGTTCAGCTCTTTCTCAAAAAAAGGGGAGCAATAAGCAGAAGAAGTACCTGTGCCGCATGTTTCATGTTGTCTGTTTGATTGTGTGATCCAGGATAAAAGACGCACGGGAAATCCAGAAGGCTGCCTCCGCTTGGCTTCCTTCCAAAGGCTGTCACTGTTTGGAAACGACTGGGAGTCCCTTAATGTCTAAGCAGTATAGGAAGGATGTCTAGAGGAATTTAAATCTGCAGAAGTAGTGGAGTTGACACTTAACAGTGTCTGAAGGCCCAAGGTAATAAGAGCAGCATAAATGAGCCCCTAAAGAAAAAGCTCAACACATGAATCAGCATTGTGTAAATATCACTGATAATAAAAATAATACAAAACCTATTGCAGACCAGAACATACATACTGGAAGGTTCTGTAATAAAGGTTAATGTAATTAAAATTCTGGATTTCTGCAAATACCTGCTCATGTTAGGCAACTAAAACACAGCATGTCAAATAGATGAAAGTTAGATGTGCTACATGCCCATCCACCACCCCAACCTACATATCTTTACTTTCTGCCTTGCTACATAGAACACTCTATTTCTGCATTGGAACTTTACATGAGTATAACATTAGCACATTAGATGTAAATCACGAGGTATGGAATCATCCAGTATGGATGCAATTCCTATGATATATACAGTGTAAACCTATATGTGAGATAGGACAATGCAGTGTTCTTGTTGACAGCAATAGAAAGTCGTATAAAAAAAACTACAAAAAGTACTTAAGAATACGGAGTGAATTCTGTGCTTGACTGCTCAGGTCTCAGTTCTGAGTCAAGCAGCCCCACCGAGTGCCACTGGCACTTAGACATAGGGAATTGGAAAACAAGTTCAAAGGGATTGTGGAAGCTTTGGTCTTGACCCAAGAAAACCTGCAAGGGACAAGCAACACCCTTAAAAAACAGCAGGATACTAGTCGAGGTGGTATATTGCAAGAGGGATGCAGTAAGGTGTGTTAAAAGACATTTTCAAGCATGGGGCAGATGGAGAAAACCTAGACAGAGAAGCTTTATTGTAAAGCTCTGTGTGCCACAGGAAGTCATATTAAATGACGCTCAGATACAGTACGCTGAGCTACTGTAGCAGCTGTTGCTTGAAGGCTGCAAAGTCAGTCATATGAAAATGCGTTCATTTCCAGTTTACTATTGAGTCGGTGCTGAGTTTGGGATTCATAGACAGAGAAGGCAGCTTTGAAATCGTCTGAAAAGCGTGCACTAAGCTTTTTCATCATGCATCATCGCATCCAGGGAGATAGAATAAACAAATTTTTTCCACCGATAGTCAACTTAGCATTCAAATGTATATTTGCATAAGAGGACCAGAAAACACCAGTATAAACATATTATATAATTACATCAAAATGGTAGAGCAGAGGCAGATGTTCAAAGGTCTCACAGCTGACAGCATGACAAATAAAGCATGATATGAGCACATATGAGGCATGAAATCCCAACACAAACACAGACAGCACTGAGCCGCTGCCGCTGAGCTAGGAAGGATGACTTCTGGAACAACAGCACATATTAAAAGACATAATAGCAGCTAAGCTTAAAAGACAGATGATGCATTTGAAGTGGATGCATTTGAAGTGGAAATTGATCAAACCTGAAGTCATGCATTAAAAATCAAAGAAAGTCCGAGGTACACTGTTGAAGGCTTGTTCAAGGTGAAATGTGTCACTAACTTTTAACTATTAAGATTGTCAGTACAGAATAAAGGCTCTCATTTTTTTTGCTATCAAAACCTGCCTTGGATGGTCTTGAGGCTTATAGGCTTACATTCGGGTAGTCTCCATTTAGATGAGCAGCTATCGATTACTTTCTTCTAAGGACACGCTGGCGCCCCTAACTCTTCAACAACAACAACAAAAAAACTCAGTTCATTTGTGTTGATCCTGTCCAAAGTTTTGGGAGTTCCAGCAGATTTTATGGTAAAAGAAGTAACACCAAGTGGTTAATGTTAATATAATGTAACATTTAATAAGTGATTCAAATTTAGCTACCTGGGGAATTTAAATAAATTTAGATAATTTACACCAGTGCTTCTAATACTGTATGTTATATACTAATATGAATTTTGTAGTCTTTGGACCAGGATGCATCTGTTGAAAGCTACAAATATTGCTATGCAAACAGCAAGTATCAACCCATTCTCATCCCAGGGTGTTAAACTTGATGAAGACCCTTGCCATCGCTTGTAAATGCCCTTTAGCATTGTTTTTGTAGTTGTAGGGAACCGCGGTCAAGTTAGCAAGAATAAACATCCAGTAGTCAAAATAAAACCAATGACGCCCTTATTTGGACTTTCCTGGTATTAATAGTAGTACTTTTAGCGTTTAACAATGGCACTAAAGGGTTTCTCCCAGTGGGTTGAATTATGACACGACAGGGTGCCAGGTGCCGAAAGAGGAGAGCGGGCTGCAAGTATATAAACTAGTGTTGCGCAATGATTAAATTTTTTTATCGCGATTAGTCGCATGATTTTCTGCGATTAATTGCGTAGTTATGCACAAAATTGAATAATGAATTCTAAAGTAGTGTATTGCACACTTTTAATTTAAATGTAGGCTACAGCTATATACACAAAAGTGCAATAACATGTGGTTTGCAAACACTTTAAACAAATAAGGTGCTTTTTACCAGCAGTCTTGCCTTTACACAGTAGCAATAAAATATTTCTCAACTTAAACATTAATGTAATCAAATCAAATATAAAACCAAAGCTATTTAACACTGCCAGGGCATTAACTTTTATAACTTGTTAGAACAAGTTACAGTCCAGAGCCACAATCATAACATCATAACAGGCACCTTCTGAGCATCCATGTATAAATCTGTTTTCTTCTGTTTTTTTTCTGAACAGGTATCAGCAGAAACATTTTTCTTTTATCGGGGAGCAGCATGAACAGTCTATCTTCAGTTGCAAGTGTCCCTGTTAGATTGATGTGAAGCGTCACAGTTGTGCTCGCCTCACGCACACCCCCGCCCGCCATAGGTGTCATGACACCTATGGACGATGGGGACATGTCCCCAACACTTCTTGAAATGGCTGATTTTGTCCCCATCACTTTTTGAAAGTATTTGTTAAAATGGTTCTGATAAATTGCTTGCAACAATAAATGCTTTGAGAAAGGTTTATTTGCACAATAAGAAACATGCAATGCAATGTCAAAATCTAAGAAAAAAATGTGCTTTGTCCAAGAAAGTAACTTAAGCTAAAAAAAAGACAAGTTGCTGATTATTATATTATATTATATTATATTTTTATATTTTGTATTGTCACCTTACACCTGAATTTTGTGTTTCCCTTTATGTATATAAAAGACATTTCAACCATAAATTGGTCTGGAAAATGTCTCCAGAATACAGGAAATTAAGTGTTTAATGCTCAAAATCTTCTGGGGGAGAACACCCAGACCCCCCAGATCATATATTACAGTTGTGAATATTAATGCTAATATCTTCTTGTTTTGTTCACATTTTGGGAGCAAGTGTATCACTGCACCCCCAATCTGAGCCTTTAAATGTCCCCACCACTTTTCAGCACAAAGTGACGCCCTTGCCGCATGCTGCCGAAGTTGAATTGTCTTGAACTTTTTGTACACAACGAGCACAAATCATTGGAAGAGAGACTGATCTCGCTGTTTGTGAGTTTCCAGAATCTATTACTGTAAATAGGACATCAACAGGATGGAATCTGTATGGCAGAGCTGCAAAACTAGATGAAGGCCTATCAGGTAAAGTTATGTAGCCAATAATTTTAACTTAAGTTAAATAGGCTACAGCTGTGTAGTGCACAGAAGCCGTTGCCATGGTTACTAGAGCGCCTGCGGTTTACTCGAGGAGCGCTGTCTTACTTCTCCCACATGCTGCATCCAGCGTAGTCTGCCGAAGCCTCCATCCGCTTCTTGTTTGGGTGGGTGATTTGCAGGCTGATCAGCATCCCACCCCTCCTGTGACCCCATAGTTTGACTGTATGTGTATTCAGAGCCAGTGAGCAACAGACTTTCAAAATAATAATAATAAATACTGCATTAACATGTGATAAAATAGTTGTCAGCATTAATGCCCAGTCCTAATATAAACCTCTATTAAAGGTACAATGCGTAAAATTTGCCCACAGTTTTAGTTTAAAACATTTTTAAAAAATTAACTCAGCTTGTGCCTCAAAATTAGAGAAGATAGTCACTGCAGTGTCCAGTCTACCTTCTGTTCAACATGAGAGGATGAAGAAGTAGAGCTGCCTCAAGGGCTTGAAGACAACATACACAGGCAGGAGAGAGGCCCTTTAAACTTTCTGCACGTGTGCCCATGCGACGCCCCACTAAGCCAGGAAGACTTAAAAAAGCTTAATTTATGAGGTTATTATAAAGACCAGCCCTACATGTAATTAGAAAAGAGCAGGGGAGCAGAATCGCTTAGAGAGTAGCCTGGCTGAGAGGGAGGGGGAGATGAAATGCTGCCTCCTATTTGTTTGGAGCATGTGGCCAATAATTACACATTGCACCTTTAAAGGTCCTGTCCTCAACATCATAAAGTGCAACTGCTTTTATTACCTACACTTTCACTGACATTTCAGCAGCTTTAATCCATTACATGACCATTGACACAAACAGATTTGTAATACACTTCAGCTATTCTCATCTCGTGCTCTTCAAATTACACTTCAACTGCTTCCACCACTTGTAAGTCATGTGATATTTCAACTGCATTACAACTTACATTACTACTGTAACTTCAATCTATTTTAGGTTTCAGGTACATGCCTTTCAACAACAACAAACAAAACATTCTTCAGCTTCCTCAACTTCCACTGTCCATACACACTTTCCTCAACTGCTTTCAGTGCTTGCAGACACTTCAACTGACTTTTAGTTTAACAAGCTCTCATTTATTTCAGACATCCACATCCACATCAACTGAAACTTCAACTTTACTTTCACACTTAAAATGACACCATGACCTAAATTAAGTCTAGCATTCCAACTTCTTTTTGCAGTCAGTATTTGTATTTCCACTGCCATTTCAATTGGGGCTGTTTCAGTGTTTCAATTTCAGCAGTCTCAACTGCAAATTTCCAGCAGTATGCACACATACACTCACCGGCCACTTTATTAGGTACACCTGTGCAATTGCTTGTTTATACAAATAGCTAATCAGCCAATCACAGCAGCAACTCAATGCATTTAGGCAAGTTAATACCGAGCAACACAATGGAGAAGAAATTGGATTTAAGTGACTTTGAACGTGGCAAGTTGGTGCCAGATGGGCTAGTCTGAGTATTTCAGAAACTGTTGATCTACTGGGATTCAGGCACAACCATCTCTAGGGTTTACATAGAATGGTTCAAAAAAAGAGTTAATATCCAGTGAGCGGCAGTTGTGTGGCCCCTTAGTACCAATTGAGCATTGTTGATCATGACCTGACCATGTCCATCCCTTTATGACCACAGTGTACCCGTCTTCTAATGGTTACATCCAGCAGGATAATGCGCCATGTCACAAAGCTCAAGTCATCTCAAACTGGTTTCTTGAACACGACAATGAGTCACTGTACTCCAATGGCCTCCACAGTCACCAGATCTCAATCCAGTAGAGGAGCTTTGGGATGCGGTGGAACAGGGAAATCGCATCATAGATGTGCTGCCAGCAAATCTGCAGCAACCGCACGATCCTATCATGTTAATATGAACCAGAGGAATGTTTCCAACACCTTGTTGAAAGTATGCCACGAAGAATTAAAGCAGTTCTGAAGGCAAAAGGGGCTCCAACCCAGTACTAGCAAGGTGTACCTAATAAAGTGGCCAGTGAGTGTATATTTTCTTCAGAAAATCAAGATCAAGGTTTGGGTAGATTTTAGGGAAACACGGTAATAACGCCAAGTTTTTTTATGTTAATGTAATGGAACATGTAATAGTTTGGTATTGGTATTAGTAGATACATGTATTCCTGATAATGCTTATAATTTAGCAACAGAGGGAAAGATTGATTATTTATATAATTTACACAAGCTCCTAATACAGTGCATTATATTTCATTATTATAATATTTCGAACAATAAGCACCCAGTGAGATCGACTAGTATTCAGACAGCAAGTACATAAACTTGTTGTGGGATTGCGTGGTGCGGGGACAGAGAGGACCCAAATGCAAAGTTCGGAGGGAAGGAAGTTTATTAAGGGAGAAAGGGGTAAAGGGACTGGAGTGGAGGAAGAGGTGGATGTCGGGAAAGCACAGGCACGGGGAACCAAGGAGACTGGGGGCCAGGGGCCGAGGAAGAGAGGAGAAGCGGGGGAACAGGGAGGACGCCGTGAAGGAAGTCCGAGGAGGAGTGGGCCAGTGGATGAGCCCAGCCGACTGAACGGAGGGTGAGTGTACCTGGGAGGGAAACAGACAGAGACAGGGTTAGGGATGACAGCGACAAGGCACAGGGTAAATGTGAAAAAACAAGAAGCATGAAAGCCTGAACGTTGGGGTGGCACCGGGTATGGAGCAACGATGATCAAGCGGATGGAGTGGAGAACCGGGGTTGAAATACAGGCAGTCGTGAGGTGATTACTGGCAGGTGTGACAGGCTGATGAGGTGGCTGATGGGATGCAGGTGCAGGTAGTTGGCTGGGCTCAGGAGCAGAGGGAGAGAGAGCACACAGGGGAGAAAACACAGGGAGGCAGGCAGGGAACAGAAAACCAAGGAAAAAAGCAGAAAAACTGATAAAAAGGAGAAAAAACCAGGACACTCACCGTCAGCCGGGCTGCCACCACAACAAAACTCCCATTAAAGTTCCTGTTCTTGGTCATACGACCATCTCATGATCAGTCTTTGAGACAGTATGTGAGACATTGTGTCCAGTAGCTTGCAGTAGCTTGCAGTCTGTTTAGCTGTCTATTCCAAAGTACTTTTAAAAAATTCATTATAATGATTGGCCCGTGGCAGCGAGCCACAGTGCAGCTGGGCAAGAGAAAATGAGCTTCTTTGAAGTTCCCTCAACACAGATCGTTGTTGTTGTTCCCTTGTTTCAAACCGGGGAGCCTTCTTTGAAACCATACAAAGGGATCAGCCCTATTATGGCCCAGTAGCTTGACCATACTTTGCCTTTTTTTTAAATTGAGGATTAATTGGAATTGACAGGATCAGCCTTTACTGCGTGTGACAGACTTTGGGTCTTCATGAGCAAACTTATTATTCATTTCATTTTGTTCCTCTTCCCACTCATTTGCAATGTCTATTCATGTCAGTGTTTTATGTTGTCTAATCTTATATGTTGTTGTGACCAACACAGCATGCACTCAGCATGTCTAGCTTTACCCCTAATATGTGTGATATTTTCAGATCTAAGATTTATTTCTCAAAAAGAGTGGAGTTGGGTGGCAGAATGAGGGAAGCTAGGATTCATCAAGGCCCCGGAGGCTGCTCTGAGGGCAGTTTTGCCCCATTTCTCGTGGCCATGTAGGTTAGTGGGGAAAGGACTGATGTTAAACCGATCCTAATGGATGTTGGCGGTGGGCATCAGGCTGCCGGCCTGGGCGTAAGCAGGAGCCCGTCTGTCTGTCTAATGTCAGATGAAAAGAGATGCTGTGCTGTCACTACTCTCAATCACGTCTCCCTGAGCATAAACACTGACGCTAATAAAGTGCACCACAGAGAGACACAGCCACAGACTCCATAACCTCAAAGCATTTAGCACAGATCGTGGCATGGTCATCCAATTTAGCTCTTTGTGCAAAAAATTCCAAATGAAATTAGCAGAATTAATTCATGAGGTATTTACTGGACCAAACACATTACAGATCCATTTGAGATGACTTACTGAGATGCTATTAAGTGACTTGACTATCTTCATCAAAACTAGAAAATTAACATTCTTACTTTAAAGCTCAGTTGACAATAATGAGATGGCATTTATGAGAATTTGAACTGATACCACATATGGAAACCTCATAGTGGTGCTAGAGGAAAGGTCAGAGGATCACCAAAATCATTAAGCTTCATGATCCTCTGGACCATGACTGTCTGTACAAAATTAAGTCTGGACCGACAAAGTAACAGACCAACAACAAACACGCCACAGGCTTTATGGTTGGCTTCATAGTGTTCAGCTGGGCAGCCATTGCTATATGTTTATGGTGAACAATGCAGTAGTTTCTTATTAACTTTCTTAGTAAATTAATAACCCACAAACTCTCCATTAACGTATTAGGTCAACTGCAGCCAGTGCTGTCTCAGATACCGTAGGCTGAAAGAAGCTTCTTATAAAATCCTTAGCACGCAGGTCAGAGCATTTGCAGCTGGCGGATTCACAACCATGCAGCTAATTATGTGTGAAATGGTGAAAGAGAATGTATTCAGTTATTGAGTGATTATCAAGGCATAATTTGGAGAATAAATGACTCATGATTTTCTGCTGTGAATGGCCGTCTGTATGGCAAATAGGCAGCACAGACAGATTTGCCTCCTACTCATTATTAGGGCACAGATAGAAAAAATGACAGCTGGAGACAAAAGTAACACTGCATTAAAAAAAGTCTGCTCGCCAAGTTGAATGATGAGCTAGGATGAAAGTGGAGTCATGCAAATTTAAAATAAAGCTTTTTTACTGTCAAAGTGAACAGAGTCTACAGTGACAAAGATTTATATATATATATATCTAGGCTGAAAAGTAGTGACGAAATCAGTATAATGCAATCTTTAAAGACAAGGGAAAATCCAGGAGTAAAGACAGGTTGTGGAAACGTGTTGAGAGTGGGAGGGATCAATAACACCACACAAATTACATTTGTGGAGCTGTGGCAGCATATTAACAACAAATTTTTCCAATATATCGCACAGATATTTGCCTCGTATTGGATAATGAGAGAATGACTACAACTCAATAAAACTGTTCACAGTTAAATTAAAGACAGTGAATATCAAAATATTGGCAATCGGCAGTTTTAAAAAAAAGTCAGCTTGCCAAATCTCAAAAGTTCACCATTTACCACTTGTTATGTCTATGTTTAATCCACACAAACACCAAAGTGTAAGTTTGTGCACCATTGTCTTTTCTTGACCTCCTGGAATCTCTTTTACCCTTTTTTGTACAGATTACTTAGTGAGCTTTAGAGCTGCTGGTAGGCAGACTTTTCTTTTTAACTTAAACATTAAGAAATATACCCACGTTTCCTAGCAAGATTTTGTGTAGGCAGAGCGTGATCCAAATGTGTGAATATGAGACTGCAGTTAGCGCCTACTGAAGCAGGTGGGTAGTAACAGACCTCCGAAAACGGTACTTAGAGACATAGATATTGTGGGCGACATACATGATTGTTCAAGCCTTGGTCCAGGTGCAAGCAAAAACTGCAAGGAACAAGGTAACACCATTATAGTGTGCTAACGCTGCCAGTGAATTGGTTATTGGTCAGCTCTGTTCTGACTGCAGGGGGTTAGAGAGTCTGATTGCATCTTTGTGGTGGTCTGCAGCCACTAGGCTATGTGCCTGAAAGGGTAGGTAGCTGACAAGTAATAATAAGGTAGGACTCACCCAAAATAAACTGAAAAAAAAGATTCTTTTAATATTGTCCTTGACCCACACAACAGAGGTAATTGTTCTGAAAATGGCATTTGTGAGAATTTGAAAGAAATATAAAAAGCCAAGCGCTCAATCTATTTTTCATGAATTGGGATCCAGGAACTGTTGAAGGCTGCTTTTGAAGATTAAAAAAATTGTAACAGGAAGGGCTAATACTGTGAGGCACTTTTATGTAAAGCAAGGTGATGAGGTACATTAATATCCTTTTAATCGGGCATGAATATAGTTTAAAAATGAAGACCTTTTAAGGTCTTCATCAGGGCAGAGATAGTAATGGATGTGTTAACAACACTTTCGATTCGTACACAATCCACAACAAGTAAACAAAAGACAAACAGAAACAGTTAAACAAATATGCCAGGCCATGTTTGAGAAGTTTTACCTTTTGTCTTGTCAGAGAAGTGGGAAGCCTTTGTTGGAATCAGCATCTCATCTCTTTTGCAGTAGTAAAGCTGCAATGCTGATCACAGAGTGCAATCACATATAGGGCGACCAGGAGGTACACAGTTTGGTGTGGTAGTTGATGGGCAGTGACCTTGAAAACTTCAGCTGGAGCCAACTATTCTCAGCTGACTTGCTGGATGACTGTCCACACATTGTCCTTTGTAGAAAAAAAAAAAAGCCCAACAACAGCAAACTTGGACAATGTGTGGACAGTCATCCAGCGTATATACATATATACTTTCAGGCCCTTGGTATATATGTGGCTCATAGAAATTCATTCACAAAGATTAGGGCAGGCAATGGAGCAAAAAACGCTTTGATAGGACAAAAAACATATGGGGAAAGAGTCCTACAAAATAAGAAGTTATGATATCAGCATTGGGAAAGGACAGAAGATAGGAAAGATATGAAAGAAAGAATAAGAATGTGTCAAAGAATATTCAGTATTTTTTATTATAAGTTCTTATACGTCATATATTTAGAGACACTAGCACTACTATCAACTCCTGTCTGGATGCAATTAGTTCAGCTGAAGGACAGTCGCTACATAGCCATGTGTTTAGACTCCCCCAGGATCAATTAAATGGTAACAAAAGTTCTGCGAAGAAATAGTTTGATGTTTTGGGGAATACGCTAATTCTCTTTCTTGCCAAGTGTTGGATGAGACTCTCATGTTTGTCCGTTATAAAGCAACAATCAGCAGTCAGTAGTCTTACGGGTGGAGGTATGGGGGGCAGCTACCCCGGCTCTGTACAAAGGTAACAGAATCTCGGCTGCGTCGTCAAGTGGTTGCCAGGCAAGAAAGCGAATAAGAATATTCCCCAAAAATGACGGGAAAGCACTGCACATGTCTCTGATGGCGGCACAGCTGAGTATACCCTTTTCAATTCCCTGTGTAATTGTGTATGTACTTAGGGTTGACTGTTTGCAGGAGCAATTCAGTCTCTAAACTGCTGATGAGCCATTTAGAGCCAACGTCGTCAGCCATCCCATTAGTGTCTTACTGAGACCATTGGGAATGATATTGTGAATTCGGTGTAAGCTCAAGTGCGTGTGTAAGTGAATATACAGTGCTTGGAATAGTTGTGAAGGTATTTGTGATCCTAGGGTAATTCAACCAAATGCCTGTGATGGGAGAGGGGGTCACTGGATAACTGCTTCACCCTTTAACCCATTGCTTCTCTTGACATGCTTTCTTCTATAGATGTGTGAAAAGGGGGAATTCCTCTAATTCCTGCAATGGACGAGCCCATTCTTACAGCAGAGGAGGACTAAGGGTGTTAATCTTTCTTGTAAGGGTGTAAATATCAGATATCCTCAAGGAGAATTGTGGACACATACAGTTAAGGTTCCCCTGATGGTCTGCAGCCAGAAAATTTTAGGAGATGTCATGAATGCAATTTACAGAGCTATGATAAGGGGAAAGAGACAAAAGCAGTAGCCTATTATGTCTTCAGGACTGAAGTGGGTTTGCCATTTGGACTCACAGTAGCCTCAGAAGATTAAATTAAAAGGCTGTTATGACTGCAAACGCATCCATTTGTATGATGGAACTCCATAAATTAATTTAAATAACTAACATTCTGCACGTGGCCGCCAGGGGAAAAAATGACATCATTGACTCACTGTCCACGGCCGTGCCTCGTTCGCTAGAGGACGCTGTGAACGTCGCCATCAATGGTTGACGTAGGGCTGACGTACTAGGAAGTGCCTCGAAGACAACAAAACTGCAGCTGGCTAATCACCATTAAAGCGTCACATGCTATGGCAATAACAGAAAACAAATCCAGCGGTTAAGTTTCAACAACATTTGAAATCTTTTCTCTAGAAATGCTGTGTTTCTGTGCGATTTAGCACCAGAAAGACCGAACAGGTAAGTCACAGCGCTGTCATTCCCAAGTTATGCTTTTTCAATGGTAACGTTAGTGCTAGTTAGCGAGTTAGACTGGTTTCAAAAGCACAACAAAATATTGACTGAGTATAAACACTAACGTTATTTCTTTCCGTACCTTCTACCGATACTGCCATTAAGCTATAAACCCTAGTTGTAACGTCAGCCTGTTTGCGCTCTGTTCTTCCTTGTGTAACGTGAAACATGTAACGCCAAATTCAGTTGTAAAAGCTGTCGGTATAAAGACGCATTGCTTGCTGCGGATATAAACAGCTACATGGCAACACACCAGCTACAAACCTTAAATTAACTGGAATTGCTGGTAAATTCGGCATACTTGTAGTCAATCAAGTGGCAGGTGAATTGCTTTTTTTTTTCTTTCTTTACAGTTATACATAATACTTCATGTCTGATAAGCCTCACCAGTTTCCAGGAAAATACTAACGTTGAGTTGTGATGAGCGGCGTGAAAGGTAAAAATAATAAAAGCGACGTTTTACTGAAGTAAAGTATGAATGCCAAATTACACAGCAATTCTGTAGTGGGCTTTTGGGTAAGCAGTTTTGAACAGATTTATGTTTTGCCAAAAAAAAAAGCTTGAAATTGTTGCAGCTTTTGAAAGGAGTTTGTGAAACCTTCCTCCTTTCAGATCACACCACACTGTGAGAAAGAGAAGTTGATTTTGAGTGAGTCTACCAAGCAGCCTATCAGCTGACTTGAACAACATCCCAAAGCAAATCACTTTCATTTCCTCTTAAAGCCTTAGATGTTTTGATTTCATGCACTATGTGAGCTGAAAGTGGCTGTATTAAGGCTATGGCACATCAGATCGGTTGCTTCAGAGACATTTGAAATTTAAGTTGATTCTACTACAAGATTGACATGAAACAATTTTTACAATGGTGCACCAGCACTGTCCTATTAACACTACTTGCTGTCTTATGTGTTTATGATGCAGGTTTATTATCGCTCATACACTTGGGAAGACAGTGACCTTTCCAAGTCTCTCCAATGTCTTCTGGCTGTCCACCCCAGTCACCTGCTGTGGCAAAGTCTGAGGTAGCGGTAGAGGGAGAATGCCCGCTGCTGGCTGCCACCTTTGCTTACTGGGACAACATCCTGGGTCCACGCGTGCGGCACATCTGGACACCAAAGGGCGACCAGTTGATGTTCCTCAGCGATGGAGAGGTCACCTTCTTGGCCAACCATACGCTCAATGGGGAAATTTTGCGTAGTGCTGAGTGTGGCGCTGTGGATGTGAAGTTCTTTGTCCTGGCAGAAAAGGGCGTCATCATTGTGTCGCTCATCTTCGATGGCGAGCTGAAGGGGGACAAGAACACGTGTGCCCTGTCCATTATCCTGCCTCAGACAGAGCTGGCCTTCTACCTGCCTCTGCACACCATCTGTGTGGAGAGGCTAAAGCATGTTATCCGCAAAGGACGCATCTGGATGCAGAAGGTACCCTGCTTTTCCTGCTGACTCCTTATTTCTCCCTCTTGGACAAACTCTTAGTATTACCCTTTATGCTCATAAAATGTACCTTAACCTGATCTAGCCTTTGTTGCTGATTTTAAAGTGGTATTAAGTAATCTATCACCTCTGTTTTACCCATTTGGGGATTGCAACACATTTGGCAGAATAATAAAGGTGCAATCTCCCAACTCAGAGGAGTAATGGAGCTAATTGGGTCTGAGAGTTCCTACAGAGAAAGCTAGTGAGCAGGTAATACAAAGGGTAGACAAAATAACATCCACACTTCATGAAAAACTGCTTCAAAATACATTATTATTGCAGACAGTGCTGTAAAAGTAGGTCTGTTAGGTTGGTTGACACCCATAGTATGTCTGGTTATCAATCTACTATGTTCTGCAAATGTTCCTCACGTCCCAGTTTGTCAGTTTTTACCTCTTTGTACAGCGTTTCTCTTGTCAGACTGCTCCGCCTGACATAGTAAATATTTTAGCAGGTTTTTTATTTTGCCTGATGCACCCTCAGTTTGGCCTTTTTTGTTGTTCTTTCTGTTAGTCATCTTGTTTTCCTCTGAAAACTTATATACACTCACCTAAAGGATTGTTAGGAACACCTGTTCAATTTCTCATTAATGCAATTATCTAATCAATCAATCACATGGCAGTTGCTTCAATGCATTTAGGGGTGTGGTCCTGGTCAAGACAATCTCCTGAACTCCAAACTGAATGTCAGAATGGGAAAGAAAGGTGATTTAAGCAATTTTGAGCGTGGCATGGTTGTTGGTGCCAGACGGGCCGGTCTGAGTATTTCACAATCTGCTCAGTTACTGGGATTTTCACGCACAACCATTTCTAGGGTTTACAAAGAATGGTGTGAAAAGGGAAAAACATCCAGTATGCGGCAGTCCTGTGAGCGAAAATGCCTTGTTGATGCTAGAGGTCAGAGGAGAATGGGCCGACCGATTCAAGCTGATAGAAGAGCAACTTTTGACTGAAATAACCACTCGTTACAACCGAGGTATGCAGCAAAGCATTTGTGAAGCCACAACACGCACAACCTTGAGGCGGATGGGCTACAACAGCAGAAGACCCCACCGGGTAACACTCTCCACTACAAATAGAAAAAGAGGCTACAATTTGCAAGAGCTCACCAAAATTGGACAGTTGAAGACTGGAAAAATGTTGCCTGGTCTGATGAGTCTCGATTTCTGTTGAGACATTCAGATGGTAGAGTCAGAATTTGGCGTGAACAGAATGAGAACATGGATCCATCATGCCTTGTTACCACTGTGCAGGCTGCTGGTGGTGGTGTAATGGTGTGGGGGATGTTTTCTTGGCACACTTTAGGCCCCTTAGTGCCAGTTGGGCATTGTTTAAATGCCACGGCCTACCTGAGCATTGTTTCTGACCATGTCCATCCCTTTATGGCCACCATGTACCCATCCTCTGATGGCTACTACCAGCAGGATAATGCACCATGTCACAAAGCTCCAATCATTTCAAATTGGTTTCTTGAACATGACAATGAGTTCACTGTACTAAAATGTCCCCCACAGCCACCAGATCTCAACCCATTAGAGCATCTTTGGGATGTGGTGGAACGGGAGCTTCGTGCCCTGGATGTGCATCCCACAAATCTCCATCAACTGCAAGATGCTATCCATCAATATGGGCCAACATTTCTAAAGAATGCTTTCAGCACCTTGTTGAATCAATGCCACGTAGAATTAAGGCAGTTCTGAAGGCGAAAGGGGGTCAAACACAGTATTAGTATGGTGTTCCTAATAATTCTTTAGGTGTGTGTGTGTGTGTGTATATATATATATATATATATATCTCAGAGCCTCTTAAAGCTGACAAATACTGCTTACTGGCCTTAGGGCTGGGTATCGATCCTCAGTACTTTGTTGGCACTGACCAACATGTATCTGTTGATGTTTTTACCATTAAGTGTCAAACTGTCAAGTAACGAATGTTGGCATTGAAAATCTGGTCAGAGTAATATATGGCTGCAGCTAATGATGATTTTAGTATTCGAAGCTTCTATAGATTATTTCAACGATTCATCGATGTGTCGTTTAAGAAGTACTTTTGCCTGGTGGCGAAACACTACTTGACTGATCGGTGACAGGGGGTCACACACATTACAGGAGCTGACAACAGCTGTGTCACCCGACGTTTCCAAACCACTTTTATCAAGAAAACACACGTGAAATGTGAAACGGGAAATGAGCGATCCTGCACACGAAACTGGTGTTTGTTATTATAAAGATTGCTATTATAAAGACAAAGATTATGGTTGAAAGGATGGATTAGTACACACAGGTAGCAGGGATTGTCTGAGCTACAGAGAGCAGCAGGGGAGTTAAAAGGTGCAGCTCCCCGACACCCAGTTAACTCTTGACTGTGAGGTTACAACCTTGTCTGTGGTCGGCTGGCAGAACACCGGCTGCTTTCTGATAAGGTGCCGTCGTGCTGTTCCTGAGTTGACATAAGTTTCGTTTTACGGTGGACGGACGGTAACATTACAGAGTTGTTGTTTTCTTTAGCTTGAAATAATCCCATACTTTGGACACTTTATTTTTTGTCCCTCGCTGTTTTCTCTCTCTTCCCCCACTTTGCAAACAGCTCCATCATAATTACGTCGTGTTCACAGCATAAACGCGATGTGCGACAGTAATAAATGTCCCTGCGAAACACTGTGCTGTATAGTTACATGGATTAAACGAATGCAAAAAAAAAAAGAATGCATTTTATGAACAGATTTTATCGATTTTAATCGATGAATCGTTTCAGCCCTAGAGTAATGTTTACTTATTCTTTGCTCAGATATTTCCTGATTGTTGAAATCATTATTTTGCATAGATTTTAGATTAGAATATTTATTTAGACAAAGTTCTTGTACAGCTGCTTGTTTTAACTTTTAAGAAATGTGACTTCTCCTATTAAATGAAAAGGCATATTGTGAGAAAAGAAATTCCCATTTCTTAAAGTGAGGTAATGGGGAAAAAAAAGATTGCTTTGGTAATATCAGTACAGAACTCAATTACCGGTATCGGTACTAGTATTTAAAAAAATTACCCCTCCCCCCCACCTTTATTTTATTTTTTACCAAAATTAACTGATCAGCTGCAATGTTATGACCACCTGCCTAATATTGTGCAGGTCCCCCTTTTGCTGCCAAAACAGCCCTGACCCGTCAAGGCATGGATTCCACTAGACCGCTAAAGGTGTGCTGTGGTACTTGTTTGTCCAGCATGTCCCACAGAGGCCAAGTCAACACCTTAAACTCGTGGTTGTGTTCCTCCTCTTTGCTTTGTGGCATTATCCTGCTGAAAGAGGCCACTGCCATCAGGAGATATCGTTTCCATGAAAGGGTGCAGATGGTCTGTAACAATGCTTAGGTAGATGGTATGTGTCAAAGTAACAGCCACATGAATGGCAGGACCCAAGGTTTCCCAACACTCCATTTTTCCTGCTTCTAACACATCAACTTTGAGGACAAAATGTTTACGTGCTGCCTAATATATCCCAGCCACTGACAGGTGCCATGGTGTATGTACTGGGCGGGACATTTACAGTTGGAAATATAAACTTGTCAGTGACAAACTATGTAAAACTAAATATACTGACCCAGCCAATTTATCAGTCTAGGTCTAATGGGTTTTAATGGGAGTCCATCCCCTGTATATATCGCCATGCAAAATTCAGTTGCAACTGTAACTTTATTAGTTCAGTTTGCGCTTGAGCCTTTCACAGCTTGTAACGCCACCCTTGTAAATTGAGAAAAATGTATTAAAATGCAGAACATGCCATTTGAAAGCCAGACGTCTGAGCCGCTTTCCCAAGAATGAATGCCATCGGTCCCCTCAGTCGACTGGCTTTAGTATTTGCTTTTAAGTGTTTCCTCTTTCCTTTCAACTTTAGGGCTACAACATCATCTCAGTGCTGAGCTTGGAGATCGTCCCCATCATGGAGCTGTTGGCCTCTATGAAGACACACAGGGTGCCAGAAGAAATAGATGTGAGCAGCACACACACCTACACACACATTAGCTCATCCTCTCACCCTTCAGAACTGGACAGTGAGCAACAACAGAACTAGGGACCACAATGATTCGATTTTCTTAACGTGGCAGCAACAGGAACGTAAAGTTTGGGAAAACACTGTAGAAAAGAATTTTCGATGACTAGCGAATGTATCATGCAAATAGCACGGTAAATTTCATTATTTCACTTAAATGGCCTATTTTTCCAAGAGGTTTAAATGATTCAGGTGCTCTGCCTAGATTACCACCCAGTGTGATCCAACACATTTGTTACCCCTTTTATATATACAAATGCCACATAAAAAGCAGCTCAAAGAAGCTCTCTAGAATCTTTCTTTCTGTAATACGATGTTTTTTTTGTTGTTGTTTTTTTTGTATCTTATTTTCATCGCAGTGCCTGCAAATGTGCCCGTCAGCAAGTTTGTCTTTGTTGAGACCAATTTTAAAAATGACTCATTTGTTTCGCTCCCGCTGAGTAGATAAAAGACACCGTGCTAAATGATGATGACATCGGGGACAGCTGCCATGAGGATTTCCTCCACAAGTAAGCACTCCGGTACAGGCAAATGGAGACAGATGATGAACAATGCCCATTTAACACCCATCAACCTTCCAATGATGAGTAATGGCTTTCCACTTAGCCGAAGTTTCCTCCAGAGAAAGGACGAAAGCTAAATCGCTGTTAGTGTTGAGAGTCCGGAAAGTCCATTCCGGCAATGAAGCTCCCAATTGTTCAGAGTTGAGATTAGTTTGGCATCCTGTGGAGATGATAAAGCATCTGTAAACTAGAATTTATTTACCTTAATCTAAAGGATATTTATAGCTCTTTTAATAAGAGAATAACAGACTAGTTGAATATCTGAGGTAATAAAAGTTTAGAAGTAATCAGGCAAACAGTTATTTTTTGCAGCCAACAAAATGATGACTTAAGATTTGAAATTGACTATTTCATTCCTAAGAATATATTCAAAAGGCTAGAATATGAACCAAACTACATTGGTAAAAAGGTAAATTTAATTATTACCAGTTACTTTTTAATTCCTCCTTTATGTAAACCTCATCAATGTTTTTTCAGACCCAGTTCCTTTATCTCAATCATTATTTCTAAAAGCAAAAAAATCATTAATAATTAGAGCATTGCTAATGAAGCTAATTGGCTCTAATTTGCATGCCTTTGTCTCTGTTGTTCAGAGCCATCAGCTCTCATCTGCAGACTTGCGGCTGTTCGATAGTGGTTGGAAGCAACTCAGAGAAAGTAAATAAGGTAAGTGTACCGGATTAGTGGCTGCAGACAGACAAATTTGTAATGCATCTACATAATTTAAAGTGTTTTGAGGTGTTTGTGCTGTTGTTTTGAGTTTAATGAGCCCCTCGTGCACTTTTTCAGTATTTTTAATGTCTGTCTGGGCTTGGCAGCACAGTTACTGCTGCAACTGTTTCAAAATAGATAGGAGTTATATGAGAACGCATATAAGCGACTCAAAGTGGACGTATATCGGAATTAAAATAAATAAAAGCTGTACATGCTAACCAAGAACAAAAACTTATATTGCTCACCATACATTTGTTTAAGAGATCTACAGCATGATACGGCTACTAACATTCTGCCCAGTGAATATCAAAGGAGTACACAGCCTTAATTTGGAGTTTTATTGGCTTTGGGCCTAAACTGAGCACCAATTAAATCAAGACTTTTATTTGTATCTACTAGCCTCAAGCCTCATGCCAAATTAAGGTCTATAACCAAAGCGTGGCTTGTTTAGTTTATTTTGTGCTGAAATGTAGCTTAAATAGATTTTTTGCTGACAGTGTGCAGAAGTCTTTTTTTAAACAACCAGCAAAATCAAGGTTTTGAAATCAAGTGGGGTTTTTTTTTCCACAGATTGTGCGGACTCTCTGCTTGTTCCTCACCCCGACTGAGAGGAAATGCTCTCGCCTCTGTAAGGCTGACTCTTCCTTTAAATACGACACAGGCCTGTTTGTTCAGGGACTGCTCAAGGTAGCCAACAGTTCCCTCTCATCATACAGTACAATGTGATTTGAATTAGAGCATGCTTTTTGTTCTGTTTTTACTGCTTGTTGTTTGATGTTGCCAGGTCTGTTGTTTCTTTCTGACCAGAAAATGTTGCAATAAGATATTTTTATTAATACATTGCATATGATTCAAATCTGTTTTAATACATGCAGCCTTTTGTGTTCTCGTCATAGGGTTTTTATTTTTTATTTTTAATCATCCAACTGCAGTGTGCAAATTAAGATACTTATGTATCTAAATGTGTTCCAATGTTTAGTTTTGCTCTTAGTGTGTTCTACAGTTTTCTACATTACAATTACTTGGGGTCAAGTGTATAGTACAGGTGCAAAGGTTTAAGGCAAGTGTGGTAATATTTTATATTTATCCATTAACAAAATGCAAAAGTGAGTGAAGAGAAGAAAAATCTATATCAAGTCAATATTTGGTGTGACCACCCTTTGCCTTCAAAACATCAATTCTTCTAGGTACACTTGCACATAGTCAGGATACATTATGGATAGCGTCAGGTGTATGATTAAACAACTATACCAAACATGTGCTAATGATCACCACTTCAATATGTAGGTTGAAACAAGGTCATTAAGCGAAACAGAAAAGCTGGCTGAAGTCACAAGTCATACACCAAAGCAAAACTGACCCAAGGTAGTTTATACTGCATCAGCAAATCCCTCTCAGGCAGACATTTCAAAGCAGACAGGGGTTTCCAGATGTGCTGTCCAAGCTCTTTTGAAGACACAGTGGTCAGCCAAGGAAACTTACTACAGCCAATGAAAGACACACCATGCATACTTCCCTTCACATTCGGAAGATTTCCAGCGGTGCCATAAGCTCAGAGCTACAGAAAACAGTGGGAAGCTGGTACAGCCATCTACTGTCCAGAGAAGTCTGATCAGAAGTGGCCTTTATTGAAGACTTGCAGCCAAAAGGCCATACCTCCGACATGGAAACAAGGACAAGCGACTCAATTGCGCACGGAAACACAGAAACTGGGGTGCAGAAAAATGGCAGCAGGTGCTCTGGACTGATGAGTCAAAAATTGAAACATTTGGCTGTAGCAGAAGGCACTTCGCCAAAGGGCTGGAGAGCTATACAAGAATGAGTTTCTATAGGCAACAGTGAAGCATGGTGGAGGTTCCTTGCAAGTTTGGGGCTGCTTTTCTACAAATGGAGTTGGGGATTTGGTCAGAATTAATGGTCTCCTCAATGCTGAGAAGTGCAAATGTTCCTAGAAGAATTTATTCAGTTTTGAAAGCTAAGGGTGGTCACACCAAATAACATTTTCCATACCTGCGTAACACTTTTGCAAAGTACTGTAGAACTGAGAATTTTGTGAATGTCTGCAAAGTTTACACTTTTAGAAAAGCTGCCATCTTATTTACTGCTACTTTGCAAGGTAAAGGAGCTTAATGCTAAATACGCACATGGCTACTTATGCACACGGCTCTTTGTCAACCAGAACAGAATGAGAACGGCAAAAGAAGCAGCAGAAAACCTGGTAGTGTTTGTTAGTTCAATCATAAAGAGTCAGTGTGGTGCACATGGGCTGTGCTGTGGAGCTCTTGCGGCACCTTCTTATAGATTTCCACATTAAATAAATACAGTGGGGATCAAAAGGAAATGTCCTCGGAAGAGCAACAAAACAGGAGATTGGAAGCTTCTTGCTTGAAAAAAGTGGGGGGAAAAGTACATTCATCCTTGTTTTATATGTGATGTATTGTTTATATATGTAAGGGGGTTTTTTTGTTGTTTTTTCCAAGCAAGGAGCTTCCTACTACTGTTGTTTTTTCTTATAGAAACATTGTGTGCTCTGTGCTGTCAGCTCTCTAAATTGGTACAGAAAGAGGTGGAGGGAACAGATTTCCTATACTCTAAGCAGAATAATATAAACCTGTTCCTACACACAACATTAAAACAGTCAGACCTGCTTGTAAGGGTTAACATGTTGTCAGTATGGGCTTTCCCCGTTTTTCATTCCCAGGACTCCACAGGCAGCTTTGTCCTGCCCTTCCGCCAGGTGCTCTACTCACCCTACCCGACCACGCACATCGACGTCGACATCAACACAGTCAAGCAGATGCCACCGTGCCATGAGCACACGTACAATCAGCGGCGCTACATGCGGTCTGAGCTGAGTGCGCTCTGGAAGACGGACAGCGAGGAGGACATACCCCCTGACACAGTCTTTCACACTGATGAAACCTTCACCCCTGACCTGTAAGCTACATGGTATCTGTTGTATTGTGGGTTATATGACAGTTATAGTTCTACATTTTTAATATACTCTTTTCTTTGCGCTATGATAAAAAAAAAATCCTCTCAAATAAAAAAATAAAAAAATCTCATCATAACCACAATGCCTTTTTTCCTTTAGGAATATATTTCAAGACGTCATGCATAAAGACACTTTGGTTAAGTCCTTTATAGATGAGGTAAGAATATGACACGCTTCTTGCCATATTATTGTGTATTGTTTCAATGAAAATCAAAACCAGAAAAACTTCTTAACCGAGTCAGAAGACATAAAAGATAAAGTAAACTCTGCTACAAAAATAGTAACGGTAATGAAATAAACAAAACACAACACCTACCATTGTTACTATTGTCATTGTCAACATTGAAATATAAATAAACAAATGAAAGAAAAGCTACTCCTGTGACCTTAAACGAACCTTACCCAGTTACCTGCTACACCAGCAGTTCCCCAAATTTACTGTCACGCTCCCCTTCAGAAGCCAAACCATTAAAGACCATCCATAAACATATACTTCATCAAAACAAACAAACAAACCAGGAAGAATATAGCAAGTGTTCACTAATAATTGAGTATCAGTTAACACAGTTCTGCAACATAGGGTATAGTATTGTGCTCAACACCTTGCATGGTAGCTTGCTGCCATCCGTGTGTGTGTGAATGGGTGAATGAGAAGCAAATTATAAAAGGCTTTAGATAAAATTAAATGGAAAGGACTTTTTATTTTATTTTTTTTTTTAGCTCACATTAGGAAAATGTTAGTTAAGCATGTAAAAATAGCTGAAATGTACTCTGTAACACTGTCACCTAATACCTGCGGTGTTCTGTGAGAGGTTTGGAAATGGCTTCTATCTGACATCGTAACAATAACCGTGTCAGTAAAAGACAAAATAAACAATTGATTAGAGATTGGTTCACTTACAATTTGGATAAAAATGTTCTTCTACACCAAGTAGAGGCATATTAGATCTAACAGAACTTTTTCAGCCTTTTTGTTTAACTCATTAATAAGCACCTCGTTCTTCTCGCACAAGCCTAATGTACCCAAAACAAATAAGTTACTGTTCTGGATCCCTTTTGATCATTGGCAGGTCATGAACAAATTTTATTTATGTATTGCCAATTCATAATTGACGTTATGAAGAAGGGTGGAGGGAGGGAAAAAGAACAATGCAAGTTCCATTTAGAGGCACAAAATAGTAGTCACAGTAGGGGCAATTAACCAAATATCAAATATTTTATGTGGGAATTAAAGGACATATCCGGATCAAATATAACTCCTTACTAGTAGATGGGTAAATTACATATAGGTCTATAGTGGCTAAAACCCCTGCATCAGAGTGTTCTATAAGAAGAGGTTTCACTGCAGCTACTAAAAAGAACTGTGAAACAGAGCTTGTTTTTGTAAAGACCAATTGATCATATCTAATAAAGAAGTGCTAAAACTTCTTTAAGCATCCTAGTTTGGATAAATTCCAAGAGACAGGTTGATGGCTTAGTAGAAGAAATCACTGAAGTTAGTTTGTGAAGATTGATGAGAGCAAAGCAGTCTGGGGCTGTTGACGGCAGGAGGTGATGGATTTTGTCTCTGATGTTTAGCTTCTCTTCTGTTTTTTATTTCGTTCATTCAGTGGTCGCAGGGCAGACACTGTCACTATAGGACTGTGGGTGGATTTGCGTAATCAGGACTAACCCCCTAACCCTTACCCGACGTGAATAACAATCTTAATGTATTTACTTTATCCTTAGCCAGCTGTTTTAAATAGGAATTAACGTGGCATGGCCCCAGGAATACATCTGACCTATCTATCTCAAGATAGAGCTGCCAATAATCAGAGTGAGTCGCTGAGTGGGGAGAACCTGTTAGAATAGTAAACTGTCTCGTGGTAAACCGTGGGCTTCTTCTTAGGGTTATGCTTCCTTCGGACAGTCAACCAGCCCTCCTGGCTTCCCGGCTGCATTTCTACAACAAAATGTTGTTGCATTGATATTAAGCTCTAAAAAGGTTTACTCATTATGTATAGTTTATCAGCTCTGGGTGAGGATTCAACCAGTTGATAGTTGTCAAGGGTGATGATCACCAAGTACAAGTGAATCTTGTATTTTTTAGTGTTTTTTGGCTCCCTATTGCTGTATATGACTAACCTTATTTTTTACTGCAGTGTATAATATTGTGACGTTAAAAGTGGCAGATGTATGTTCATATTTTGTACAGTTTGAGAGAGTTGCTTTTACAAGTTTTTCACATGACAACAGCTTTCTTTCTCAAGGTTAGCACAAGTGTGTGTGTGTGTGTGTGTGTGTGTGTGCGCGGGGTGGTGTATTATTCCACCTTTTTCCAGTGGAGCCTTAGCCTGGACTACTAATTGACATCCTGTGTCGTACCCAGGTGTTCATGCTGAAGCCAGGCCTGTCCCTGCGGAGCACCTATCTGGCCCACTTCCTACTGCTGCTCCACAGGAAGGCCCTCACGCTGCTCAAGTACATCGAGGACGAGACGTAAGAGCTGTTACTAATAAGACTTTTATTCAAATAACAAAAAGGATTATTGTGTGGCAGTAGACCGCTGGCGGCTGTGTGTGCCTCAGAGGTAGAGCGTCGTCCACTAATCAGAAGGTCGGTGGTTCCATCAGCTCCCCCTACTCTGAGTGAAGAAGTATCCTTGGGCAAGATACTGATCCCAAATATGTATGAATGTGTTATTTCCTGTTTCTGTGTATGAAAATATATATAAAAAAGCACTGAGTGGTCTGAAAGACTAGAAAGGCGCTGTACAAGTACAGACCATTAGACCACTATGCTCACACACCCCACCATTGTTTTTGCTATCACTGTGCACAGCAGCCACTGACCTTGCCCCTACCCATAGAACAGGCAGCCAGAAATACCCTAAAGCCTTGTAGTTTGTGTCTTTTGTGATAACACATTTTCCTAAGTTTGGAGTCAAAATAGTCATGTCAGTATCCCCGGGGTTTTGTTGTACAGGGGTGAAGCTACAGCAATCTGTTATCTAACATCTGATAGCTCTGGGTGAGGACCCAGCTGAAACTCAAACACCACTAGGTAGGTGGACAGTGAGGCTGCTGGAGGGAAACACACAGGTGTGGGGTGAGTGCACACCCTCGGAGTTCTAAACCACAGCAATGTTTTGGGGGAGGGGGTGTCACAGATGAAGAGCAGAATGGCAAGAAACGCACAGAATGGGGAAAAATTATCAGTGGACCATGCAGGCTACTTTTAGCAGAAGAAATGGTGCAAGGAACAGTAAGCAACACAAAACCCCAAAACTCATATGATCAAGTGAGTCATCCTTCACCCTGTGAACAAGCGGACAGGGATGACTGTGTTGCATCGCATCACACTACTGCAGTTGGCTTTACTGATATACACAAACGAAGTAAGTGAGAAACTGAGTGTTTTTGATGGAGTCCGATGAGACCGCCTTACAGAATCATCAGAAATGGCAATAATTAAAATACATTTTTTTCACTGATGCGACATCCTGCCCTGTCAGTTGTGGAATCATCTACAACCACTTTAATACGCAAAGTACATAAGAAATTCTGCCTCGTTATTTTGTAGTTTTAATACATCTAATGTTACAGTATTGACAATAAATTAAATGTTCCAGGACATGTTACAGCCAGCAGTGGTGCTGAGCTGGAAATATCTGTCCCTCTACCTGTCCTCCCCTACAGCAGCCGTGTTCTCGCACGCAAATCTTACAACGTCACACACAATCAGAGGTGAGCTTTCCTGTCTGCTGGAAGAAGTGGAGGCATTTCAGTGATTAATATTCCCCTCTTTTGTTTTTGCCCTTCAAAAGGCACATGCCCCTTCTGTATGTATGTGTGTACATGTATGTGGTGAAGAACACAAAGTCTGTCCGAATAGGATTTGCCATTTGATAATTACTCAGAAAAAAGCCACTGAGGACGCTGAAGAAATGGATGCCATTGCAGACCGTTGGTAGTTAATGGCCCTTGGCCCTAACATTTTATAGCTTTAACAATTAAAAAACAATCAACTGGTTAATCAATAATGAAAATAATTTGTATATACCAAAACGATACCTTTAAATGACATGAACAAAATATAGCCTGGTTGATGGTGAGTCAGGCTCATGGGTGAGTGTTTATGATGGTGATAGGTGTTGGGAAGAGGCATCTGGTTGTTGAAATACATAGGGTGATCAATTCTCAGCATCACCCCAGAATGACAGCCTCCCCACTGACAGAGCACAAGTATTTGGTGAATAATGTGCTGAGCGAAATAAAATGATGCAAAGCACGTGCCATGGCCTTCACATTCACCACAGCTCAACTTCTAGACTCTGGAGTGGCGCCAGGGATGATCCCCCCCCCCCCCCCCCCCCCCCCCCATCATCAAAACACTAAATGATGTTTTTATGATCATCATTTGATCACTGACAAGAAATTCTCATTTCTCTGCCCCCTACCCCGGTGCAGAAAAGAGATTAGATGCCAGGTTGCAAGGTGACCTGGTGGCTTTTGATGGCCCAACACCAGACTTTGCATTAATGCGCCTCTCATTTATGCAGTTAGACACTAACGATAATACAAGTAAGAAACAAATTCCGTAGCTTTACACCAAATCCATAGAGTCCTGTGGGGCCTTCTTCTGTTTCTTGTAAAAGAAGTAGAAATAATTGTTTCTCTGGTCACGCTTTTGTTCCACCAGGGTTACAGTAACCACATTCTGGCTTAAGTCCCAACAATTCATCTGAGACACTGCAGCCCATCGCGTCTTTCCCTTGAATTTTCCCTGTGGTGACCTGGTCATCGCTCCATCTGGGCTTGACTCATCTCCTTCTGTGCTCCCCAAAAGTGGACTGACCTTCCCACTCCATTCAGGACAGAAATCAATGTCTGTTGTTCCACTTGTGCATGTTTTGGCTTTTCTCTTGTTTACAAAAGACATTTAAGAACTTACTTCAGACACTTATTCAACTTTTTTACTGTAGATAAACATTAAATTCACAAAGTGTAAATATAAATCATCAGTCTCTCAGTGGCCTGGCTATGAGACACACATGCAGCCTGTGATCTGTTTCAAAATTGTGAATACTTTTTGATATGATTGAACTGCACAGTACAAATGATGTGACACAACCTCAGACACTGGGCTTGCTGAAAGTTGTTACATTGTTGCATCAGTGAATGCAAAGCCCGCATTCACACAAAATGCTAATGCATCAAATATTATACTCACACCAGAAAACTCCACTAGTTTTTGAATCTTGGTCTTTTAAAAAT
Organism: Micropterus salmoides; assembly: GCF_014851395.1. Classification (NCBI taxonomy): domain Eukaryota; kingdom Metazoa; phylum Chordata; class Actinopteri; order Centrarchiformes; family Centrarchidae; genus Micropterus; species Micropterus salmoides. The sequence goes on along the minus strand of NW_024041039.1, from coordinate 24,058,021 downwards.
GCACTTTCTATTTTGTGTCACCATATCAAAAATGTAGTTATTTTAGAGATGCACTACTGAATATAATAGTTTTATGTTGACTAGAATATATGGATCAAATTGACTGTCATGTGAAAGGTGTTGCCAATATAAATGTATCACCAGACTATGTGTAGACTATCAGTATTTTAGCATCTTTTAGCTTGTTTGTTTTTTTCGGTGTGCAACATCAGCATTGTTTCCATCTGCGTCTGTTTTTATTGAAAAAAAACCTCTGATAAACCCACTGTACACCACCTGCTAGACATTAAACGACAGAGAAACAAAGTTAGCAACAAGCTGGTGAACAAAGTGGAGCATTTAGCAGCTAAAGAGCCAATTATTTCCCTCAGGAGTCGGTGGAGACCAGAACAGAGCTAAAAGAAGTGAATCTGTGACTTGCTTGAAACGAGTTGTATGTAGCTACAGTACGGAGGCTGGATCGCAATCCTAGGACCGGAACTGCATTTGTAGGACCCTTGTTTTCTTTGATACTGCCAGATAGCTGGCTGGCTATGTTACTCTTGACAGCCCCCCGAAGCCAATTACACATCACAGGGTGTGTACCTTAACCTAAGTTATTGACTATATGCATGACGACCGGTTAACCCTACAGCTCCGCACATCGGCTGTGCTAGCAGACAGGGTTAACAGCCTTCGTGTTGCTATGCATTACCACCACCAATTTACTAGATGGTGCGGTCTTAAAAAAACTACGGTCGTAGAATTGCAGTCCCAGGATTGCGGGGGTTTGAAACTGCAGCCTCCTGGACTGCACCTATATAATGCTGCTAGATACACTAAAACTATGAACATTAATGTTACTCTGTATCTGCTGGATGTGTAAAAAAACAAACAAACAAACATTACATTCAAGACCTCCTGGTCTCCAGAGGAAGTAGTTGTGGAGCTCTAATCTTAGGAAAGATTTACTCCTAGATGGTTAATCCACAAGAGTCGATGCACAGTTTAAAGTTCACAAAGAGTACATTTCTTTATAAGTATGCTATGGTTATACATAAATAAAAAATCAGAAGGAGAAAAAAAAATGGAGAAACGGCACAAGAGAAATTAGAAGCAACACATCAGATATCGCACAAAGGGCATCTGTATAATGGGAGGGCACACAGAAAATTACTTGCAAGTGAATTCTACTAGTCACCAAGACAGCTTGAAATGTTCAGTTGTAGACCACAAAAAGGAAATTCACAATCCTTTAAAAAATTTATTCTTAGAATAAATATAAATTATAATACAGATATACAACTACATTTGTGATTATATATTATAGGGAATGTTACCATGATGTTACAAAACATTTGATTTTATCACCCCCCCATGTCTGAAAATCTTTACAGAGATTTTATTTTGGCTTCCAGTTGTTCCCATACATAGTAAATGCCTGAACATATCTCACTCCAGAGACAACACTAACTACACAAGCAAAACTATTATTTGTGTGCTCGTGCGAAAGCATAAAAGCATTCTTGTTTATGGTGTTGCTAACAGCCTGAGGTCTAAGGGCATACTATTTTACAGGTGCCTTGACAAGACTTATTTATGCTCACTTGCCATCCCGTAGCAGCATACATAATTCATCGTGACATGGCATTCCAGTGCACAGCTGCAACCCAACTAGATGCTAATGCAAATCCTCTGACTCTGGCTATTTTAGGTTGTTACCAGTTACACTACAATGTCCCTCCTCCTTCCTTCACAGGCAAAAAGGGAAGAAGCCATTTCGATCCTTGCGCAATTTAAAGACTGATCTGGACCTGACAGTGGAAGGAGACCTGAGCATTGTAATGGCCTTCGCAGAGAAGCTGAGGGCAGGACTGCACTCGTTTGTGTTTGGGAAGCCATTCTTCACCAGCATGCAGGAACGAGACGTACTGATGAGCTTTTGACTCCATTCTTCACCTGCACTTTATATATTGAATAGAGAAAATGTTGTTGTTGGTGTTTTTGCTTTGTTGTTACATGAATTGCATGCACATATGTGCTCTTTAAAACCAGACTACCATTAGTCTGAGTGTGTGTTTCTGCGTTGCTGAAATGATCGATACAAAGTGTGATTTCAAAGACTGATCATTATGAGCCGTTTAGAATTAAGGTTTTGATATATTTCGTTGATCAACTGCAAGCATAATGTGAGTTTAATGTTTTTAGAAGACTTAAATTATTCTCTGCAGGATGAATTATTCATGTATTCTATGCCTTCAGTTAATAAGAGGGTCTGTATTAATTTATGGTGTTAAAATTGGCTGAGGTGCCCACTAGGACATTTGCAATTTAATTAGAAAGGTTATTTATTAAAACATGAGTTATTAGTTTTTTTCACTCCCTCTCAACAACATCAGTTGGCCTTTGAACCTTTTGAACTTGTGGACTACCTTTTTTTTTTTTTTTTTTTTTTTTTTTTTTTATTTATTCAATAACTGTTCCTTACAAGGCTGAGTAATCATGAAGACCAGGGATTTTATTAAAGAAAAACAGAAAAGCACTGTAAATCAAATCTTTTCACAATCCCTCCTGAAAAAGCAGATCTGTGTGTGTAGCGTACAGTGAGTGTCATCATTAAATGCTTTTATCTATTTGTGTGTAAAATGGGTTGCACTGAATTTTTTTTTTTTACTCCCCACAGCAATAACCCAGCTATTTGCTGTTAGGATTATTCATCTTTACTGCAAACATATAGTTGCTGTGGTCTGGTGCTTTAAGTATTGCTTCCACAAATGCTTTATTGACATTCTAATGAGTTGAGAATGTGCTATTCTCCATTTTTTCCCCCTGGATTTACATACAATTTGTGAATGCAGAACATTGAGAGACAGTTGAACCATGTTAAGCAGAAATGCGTCAAATGACAGAAATGTTCTCTTTTCTACATTTAAATCTACTGATAAATTTAATATAACATCTTTTACATGGCTTTCAATTTACACAAATGTTTGTGCTACAGCCAATCTACAGCAGCTCTGTGGCGGCACAGCAGTGCTTTGAGCTAAATGATTCTCCTGTTCAGCAGGTATAACGTTTACCATGTTCATAGTCTTAGGTTATATGTTAGCGTGCTAACATTAGAGAAAAAGTAACGCTGAGGCTGATCGGCATGTCATTAGTATTGCATAGAATTGACCAAAAACAAGTGCTGGACCATGAAAATTTTGACCTTGTTGTGGTGCTAGATGAAAAGTCAGAGGATCACTAAATTATTGCAGTTCATCTTGAGTGGGACGTGTCTGTACGGGGTTCCATGATCCGATCCAATCCATCTAATAGTTGTCGAGATGTTTCATTCAAAACCACAAATGTCAACCTCATGGTGGCACAGGAGGGAAAATCTGGATCACCAAAGATGTTAGGATACATTGTCTGGGAGCCATTAAAACGTTTTGTAATAATCCATCTGTTAAAATGAGATACGCTGATCAGCCATAACATCATTATGACCACCTGCCTAATATTGTGTAGGTCCCCCGTTTGTCACCAAAACAGCCCTGGTTTGTCGAGGCATGAACTCCACTAGACCTCTGAAGGGTATGTGGCACTAAGACAGTAGCAGATCCTTAAATTCATGTACACTGCACAAAATTATAAACGCAACACTTGTTTTGCATTCATCGTGAGCTGAACTCAAAGATGTAAGACTTTCTCTATGTACACAAAAGGCCTATTCAAAATCTGTCAAAATCTGTGTTAGTGAGCACTTCTCCTTTGCTGAGACGTTGATCAGACAGCATGGGTATTGCATGGGTGTGCCACAATGAAAGGCCACTCAAAAATGTGCAGTTCCATGATACAGCACAGCACAGCTACAGATGTCGCAAGTTTTGAGGAAGCATACAATTGGCATGCTGACTGTAGGAATGTCCACCAGAGCTGTTGCCTGTGAAATGAAGGTTCATTTCTCTACCAAAAGCCGTCTCCAAAGGCGTTCCAGAGAATTTGGCAGTACATCCAACTGGCCTCACAACCGCAGACCACGTGCAACCACACCAGCCCAGGACCTTCACATCCAGCATCTTCACCACCAAGATTGTCTGGGACCAGCCACCTGGACAGCTGCTACAACAATCGGTTTGCATAACCAAAGAAATTCTGCACAAACTGTCAGGAACCGTCTCAGGGAAGCTCATCTGCATGCTTGTCGTCCTCATTGGGGTCTCGACCTGACTACAACTTCGCACAGCCATTGAAGAAGAGTGGACTAACATTCTACAGGCCAAAATCAACAACCTGATCAACTCTATGCGAAGCCCCCCTGGACCACTCAATACAGTGAAACTGCACATATTCTAGAGGCCTTTTATTGTGGCCAGCCTAAGGCACACCTGTGCAATACCCATGCTGTCTGATCAGCATCTTGATATGCCACGCCTGTGAGGTGGATGGATTATCTCGGCAAAGGAGTACAGCTCACTAGTTTGACAGATTTGTGAACAATATTTGAGAGAAATAGGCCTTTTCTGTACATAGAGAAATACTTAGATCTTTGATTTCAGCTCATGATGAAAGGGGGAAAAAACAAAAGTGTTGCGTTTAATAATTCTTAATAATTCTGTTCAGTATAAGTTGCGAGGTGGGGCCTCTATGGATTGGACTTGTTTGTCCAGCACATCCCAAAGATTCTTGATTGGATTGAGATTTGGGGAATTTGGACACCTTGAACTTGTGTTCCTTAGGCCATTCCTGAACCATCTTTGCTTTGTGGCAGGGTGCTATATCCTGCTGAAAGAAGCCACTGCAATCAGGAAACCATTTCCATGAAAGGGTGTACATGGTCTGCAACAATGCTTAGGTAGGTACTATGTTTCAAAGTAACATCCACATGAATGGCTGGACCCAAGGTTTCCCAGCAGAACATTACCCAAAGCATCACACTGCGGCTTACCTTCTTACTGTAGTCCAAATCAAATCCTCAAATCCTTACACTTGCCCATTTTTCCTGCTTCTGACACATCAACTTTGAGAACAAAATGTTCACTTGTTGGCTAATGTATCCCAGCCACTACCAAAGTAGTGGACTGACCAACAGACTGACATCCCCTATGCCCCACCTCCCCCCACTACCGTGGCTATAAGCGACATATAAAATAGTCTGTGTAAGAATAAAGTATGATTTGAGTAGAGAGAAACAAACTAATTATTTGCCAGCTTACGCTCCTCAAACAGCAAGCTCCAAACCTGAAGGGGGCCTTTATAACAAATCATCCCATTACCTTCAGATATCAGGCTAAGCTCTGACTCTGAGGTTAAAAAGCTCTAAGATGTATTCAGGGACAATGGGCCGTGCCTTGAAAGCAAAATACAAAAAACTGTTCTAGGCACAAAAGAGCAGGGTAAACCAAATTACTATTGTCTTTTAGATTATCTTTGGGAAGGCTGGCAACTTGTAAGTGGAATGTATGTGCACCCACTCTAGCTTGGCCCTCAGAATCACCACCTACTTTTACAGCACTGCTGATGGAAATAGAAATCTTCATCATTCTCTTGATTTCTACTGGCAAGCTCAATTTTGGCTGACAAACTATCACTTGACAAGGTTAATGGAACTGAGTTTGCTAAATGTGCTTTATGTTTTTTCCTGTCTTGCGTCACGTCTTATGTTACAACAATCTGGCAAAGTGTTGTGTGAGTCACGGTGGAACTAGATGTGTGCTCAGTCTAAATGAACCCTGAGAAAGCACCATACATCAGATCAATCAGTGATACACACACAACCAGGCCAATTTAATAGCTATATCTGTGACTAACGTTAACTAGCATTATAATAACATTAGTATGTGGGGTGAGACTGAATTGAAATTGAAAAGAATATAGTAAAGCAGTGATTTATCAGTGAGGCACAAATAATAACATTAACTGAGGCAGGCCATTAAGTCCTTCACAACCTGACTGCAGTTTCTCTGACTATCCATACATATCATCTGCGACGAAACTGCTTTCTCTAAACCACTTGATGAAAAGGGCAGTTTGAAGATTGTGGTCTATCTATACTTCCCTCAAGCAAGATACTTATAATTAGGTGTCCTCTAGAGGGCCTTGAACTGTTGCATATTTAAAACGAGTTGAATGAACCACAAGTGAAGGAGCTGTTAATTACTACTAGAATATCTGTAGCGACTGTTCCAAGAACGTCCTTCAGGAATTTAGTTGAAAAAACTGGGGTCCATGTGAGATAAGGCTTCTTTTATAGTCACAGCCAAAATAGGTTGGTCTTGAGGGGAAAGCTTGATTGGCAGTGAAAGGCTGTGAGCCGGATGTTTGGCACCTTTTCAGTAAAACGTCTCCTACGTGTTCTTTGGGGAGGCTTTGTTGTTGTGACTGGAGGAGGGCACGACAACCGCCTCTTACATTAAACAGTACCCTAGAGTTCTGGCTGTTCTTACAGATAACAAAAAAGTCGATATTATACGCTTAACAGTTTTTGGTGCTCTGACATGAGATTGTTTTTAAATTAAACAGAAAATCAAATGGTTTCTTGTACTCAGTAATTTTCAGCTATCTTTAAGATTCAAACCACTTACAGTAATTAATTTGTGTTAAGATGAGCATTTTAGTAGTAATAGTACCCTATTGACGCAGTTCTTCACAGAATGTATTATTGCAGTGATGTGAACAAAGCAACATCAAGTGAAATGCTGCACACATAGTAGGCTTGATTTCACTGAGCAGCCCGAACAAGAGCCAGAGAGAGATGGGTCTTCGGCCCAGGTTGATTATGTACCTACCCACATCCTCCTCCTCAAGTTCCTCAATACCAATGCAACTGTTAGACAAGGTTGTGCAGCTGAAGCTGTGAGATAGTAGACGATGTGATGAGCACAGTTTGGGTTTGGTTGGTTGGCTTTTCAGCTATGTCGAGTTCCTTTTGTTAAAGCATGTTCAACTTTTCTAAAAATCTATGTCGAGCAATCATGTTGACGAGAGAGAGAGGGATAGGTGAATATGGACAGAAGTGTTGACATGATGTAAAAGCTTTCTTTGATCATGAAGCCTAGAAATTACTCTACAAATCTGTGGTTTATCAGTGAAGTGTATGACCTACACTGCAGACTGGAGTGATGAACTTTAGCCCACACATGATACATTTCTGTAATACTGAAGATGTTACCTATCCATTTGAGGAGGAAAGATAATTATATATTGTATATCATACTCTCTTTTTTGGAACATCTGTGTGACTGGGGACCTTTCGGTGTGATTTGGACGACTTATATTTAATATAATTTTTATTGCACAATTTAATTCATACTTTGATATAATTTCACATCCACATTTTCCTTTGCATGTTCTCAATGTTAATTTCTGTTCAACTTTTTAATTGAAGGTTTAAAAATCCATCCACAGTTCATACAGTATAAAGCTGTCTTTTCTCACTGTCACAACAACCCCCTCCCTCCTAAAACAAAAATGCTTGAGATCATAAATGAACTGAACAAATTTAATTGAGGCAGTACAAAAAATGCTTCAATGCAAAAATGACCCTTGAGATCCAGTCCTCTGCTTTTTAGGCACCTCTGTGTCCCCAAACAAACCACACGACTCATCCTACTTCTTGGCTTCTTGGCCTTTTGGCTTGTTTTTTTTGGGTTGTTTGTTTTCCTTTTCCTTTCGTCTTGCTTGGCACATATTCAAAGTGTGCATCACTTTCGAGGTGGAAGCCTGGGGGCTTTGACCGCTTACTTGTGGCAGCATGCTGACAGACGGGAATATCTACCAGGTTAACAAAGTGTGAGGTGCTCTGCACAGAGCTATGAAGGGGGCTTGGAGGAGGGCTTGGGCTACAGCTTGAAATCCAGTGATTTCAAAGTAGGCATGATCTAACTTCAGCCAAAACTCTTGTAGACAGGAAGTGGTCATGTAGGCCTGTTTTATCATAGTTCCAGATGTATCCTGGGAGTTCCTGGATCCAAACCACACAGAAGCAGGGTTAAAGCAGGCTGCTCAGGCAGAAGAGAGTGCTTCCTCATACTGAGGCCTGTGTGTCTATTTGGAAATCCTTGAAACCAGTAGTGACCTGCCTTTTATTCCATTGGCTTCTGTAAATTGGGCACCAAGAACTGGTTTCTCTGGTTTTCTTACAGGGAACCCATTCTTGCTCAGATCCTCGACGAGCCCTGCTAGCTGGGCCTCATCTTCTTGGGGAATGCGACAATTTGAGAACGTTTTACACTACAGCAGATAGCAAACTTGAAAATGCATGAGCACTGCAGGGAGATGAAGAGGGAGGGAAATATACCCATGACCAGTTTATATAGTTTATAATAATGCAGCGCAGTGAGGAAAGACGTTTCATAGAGGAGACAAGCGCATAATGCGGATCCATCTTTCTGTTTGTCCAGTTTGCAGTGGAGTTCATACAATTTATTAGGCTTCACATCACATCAACACATAACACTGTCCATATTCATGCTCCCACCCCCTCACTACTCCACATGAGCTCTCTCACTTGACACTGACAAGTGCACCGACTTCTTGAGGAAATGTGTTTCTAAACATAATGCACATCAAGAACCTTAAAACAAGATTTAAATGAAACATTAACAACAAAACTGGTAGAATTTAAAGTGTGGATTTTGTTGGCGTGACCAGCCACATTACACTTTCTGCTTCAATATGATGACAAAAAAGATCACTAATAGAAATAATTCCCCTTGGATAGACTATATTTGGGGATGCAATGTCAGTGGACAGTCAATTCTTTATTTCTAACTTACCAACTACAACGACCATGCTAATGACTCTTTGAGTAGGCATGGAGTGGTCCCTGCAGCACTGCATTTCACTGATTCAGAAATCCATAGCCTTTATTGCTGGCCAGAGGCCTTGTTAGACTGAGATGGAAATCTGCAACCCCTTTACATTATATTCACAGAATAAGAGAAATATTTCAGCATGGTACCTGGAAACAGTATGGTCCATATTGAATATTTAATCCCATCTTGGTTTATGCTGAAAATGACTTGAGCTACAATTTAAACGAGAGGTAATCTCTTTGTTTTATGCTTTTAGTTTAACACTAGCAACATTCACAGTAAATCTTCAATTTTTTTTAAATATTATTTTTGATTATGTCGAATCTATCGTTTTTAAAATGCATATGTGCGTTTAAATAACTTTAATATGGCCTACACTCTTTTTTGTATGTATTTTTTCTAAGGTTGTAATTTTGGTTGTTATACTCTGAGAAACTTTGTTAAGTAGACATTTTTAATAAATAAACAGGTAGGAAAATGGCAGAGAATATCTGATGTTGCGTCTAAATCCTGTTGATCCTGCGGTGGGTTAAAGAAAACTGTACCAATAACAACATAAAAACACTCCCACTACTATAAAAACATTCCCGTTGATAGGTAGAAAATACTGCGTGTGGCCTCCTCGCTCGTGAGTTCCTCTAATTGGTCAGTCTCTGCCTTGCCATTTTCCCTATTGATAGATTTTGTGACTGCTCTCTGCAGAACAGGAAGAGATGTTGACTGGCCGTCTGCCAGGTAAATATTCAACGGAGGATGCTAGCTATGCCCGTGTCCCACACGACAAAAGGACAGCAACTCCTGAGTAACCGGAGCAAAGATGAAACCACATGCTTTATCGGGGACATTGAGGTATTTTACTATCACCGAGGGACTGGTTTTCACAGTTTGTGGAAAGAGAAGTTACAGGGTGCGGCCTGCTGTCATTAGCTTGCTAGCTAGCCTCTGTGCTAACGTTATGATATGTAGCGGTTAGCTAAATAGCTGCATTATCCACAAGCTAAAACGTCATTAGCTAAGAAACTGTGCTGGACAGGTCAGCAGCCTTTTGTAGTAACGTTACAAACACTAATAAAAAACAAACTAAAAAACACGTTCGTATTTGTTTCCAGTGCTGAGGATAATGCTGAGGAAATGACCAAAGACCTGGGATTAGCTAGCTAGGTGTATGGTTGGTGTCAGTTTATTTATGTTCAACTGAATTGCTAATTTAGCGGTTGTTATAACTTAAGTTGCGCTTGGCCATGGTGAAATTTAGCTAAACACATAGCTTATATCAAGACAGAAAACATATCGATGATAAAGTTAACCTAGCTCTACCAGTTCAATATGTAAACAAAGCCAAAGGCAGTCAAGTTACAGTTCTCTTTTCATTCTCATCATCTTTAACGTTAAGCAACATAACAACACCCAAACAGCACTGAAATAACGTTATGTTTGAATAAACGGTTTAATGTGGTTAAAGTGCTGCTTTGTGCATGACCGCTGTGCCTACAGCAGCTACGAAAATGTATCAGGTCATATTCAACAAGGTGTGTATTCTATTGATAGGCAAGGTCAGGTTTAAGATAATGGCCATGTTTTCAGTGCAATAATAGAAACAGTTACATCCCAAAACTGTTCTCATTTAGGTTTGTTGACAGGTGCGCTGTTTTGTCTGATGTGTACAGTATCAATTTTGGTGGTCGATAACATGAGAAAGATTGGTTGAACAGTTGTGGTAGCTAACTAAAAATGGATAGCTGTTTGCGTTAGCTGAATAACCCTCCTTCACATCTAAACCAAAACTGAAAACGCTCAGGTAACTGTTGAGTCACTGATCTTTCTGCACATACCTCTTCATCACAGTTAGGGAGTGTATATGAGACGCAACACTGTTTAGTTCTTTTAAGAAAGACTGGCCACATAAATGAGTATGTGCCTCCTGCCTAATTTGACATGGTGAACAAACCCAACTGCTAGAACTGGATTAGCATCTGGCAGGTAGCTTGTATCGAATCCCTTGTGAGATCTAGGTGTTCTGTCAAATTCAACAGATACTCATTTTACTTTTTAAAACGTAGTATCTGTCAAAAAGACACATTTAGATACTGTAAGAGAGAGTGCTGGGTTTGGTCACATCTCAGTGGTTTTGCAGCCGACGTCATTTAAAGTGGATTAGATGAGGATTTGTGTTTGTGTGTGAGTGTGAATGAGTCTGTTTGTGTGTAGCAGGATTCAAGCTTTGGACTCCTAAGCATGGGCTGACTGAGATCACAGCATGCACTTGTAAACACACACACACACACACACACACACACACACACACGCACACACGTGTGTGTGACATGCAAAGGAGGTGCACTTATTTATGAGCGTAGCAAGCATTTGTTCCCTTTGCTCAGCTCCTATAAGGGGTGAGTGTGACAAATGATATCAAGTCTTACACATTTCAAAGCTGTGCTATACACTTGTATACAAAAGAAAACTTTTACTTTGAAGTAATATGTCCAGTCAGCGCAGCATAAGGGTTGTTCACGTAACGCAGATCCACTAGTCACTGAGGTCAAGTGAAGTTTGGAAACAGAAGGAAGAGGACATTGAACGTAGCAACCTGTACTATTCCCTGTGAAGTAGATTGTGGATGCCTGAGATCACAATCTGGATCTAAAATCGTCAGATTGCCCACCCCTACTTCTACTATTCCTCCCTTTCAAAATAACCTTTGTAAACATAGCGAGACAATGAACAGACTGCGCAAATAAATCAGCTCTGACCACAAAGACAGTAGACCTAGTTCTGTTGTCAGGAGAATGGGCAACTCATTTAAAGTTTTAATGTAATATCATCATTTGCAGGCTGTTTGTAGAATAAAGACTGGCAGAGTGGGAGCAGCAGTTTTGAGTGGCACGGATTATTTTATTGAATTTATGATAATTAGGCTATTTATTGTGTTTGTCAATTAATTGAATACCCATATCATCCTTATTACTCTTACGTTTGCATATAATTAGCAGCAAATACAGCTCATGTCATTTGTTAAAATTAAACCTTCATCAAATAAAAGCTTGCCTTTGGTATTTAGTAAGCTTCTGATGATTTGTCGAGAAAAAGAAATGGCTTCTCTAGTTGGAACAGTTGGCTTAATTATATTTAATACAATCATCACACTTTGGAGTTGTTTTGGTTCTTTTCAGTTTAGTTATAAATAGGAAAAAAGTGTAAGGTGGTATAAATATATCTTAATTTTTCCCTCATGTCTTTTGTATTTACCATATATACCTTTCCATCTGGCTCCATTTTGGTTTAAGAATTAATTTTTAGGTAACTGTCTCTTCCTGGAAAACATGCTGCATGTTTCAAAACATTTTATTGTAAAACTTTGCCTATTTGTGTTTCTTAAATGTGGTGCACATGCTTTTTTTCAGTTTTGCTTTTCCATCTTGGTTTTGTTCCTGTTTCTTGGAAGTAGTGTGATATTTGACTCTGTTTTTCAGTTGTAGACATCAGACTGATAGCCTGTAGCCATGGATGGGCATGTTTCCAAAAACAATGAAAGCACTTTCCCCAGCTACGGGGATCTGGATGACTTTCTGAACAAGCACAACTCGAACTTCATCTGGCTCCTCGTTGGTACGTATTCTGTATCTTCATTGTGGAGAAAACATGCAGATCAGAGGATATTTTCTTGACTTGAAGTTATCTGTCACATTTAAAGTGCACACCTGTCGGATCAGATTGCAGTTTCATAGAAGATGTGCTCTCGCTTCCTTTGGCCGAAGCTACTTTGAGTCATACCTCATTTATTTATATTTTGTAGCAGTTTTCTTGGCTGGTACACATATTGGCTATTTGGGGGAGTGTTAATATTATTTCTGTCCTTTTAACTTTATATGAGTGAGATGAAGTTTTCTACGCAGACGTAAATAACCTTCTTTGGCTTTCATACTCATAAAAAATGTGCTAAGGGACAGTTCAGCATCAGGGGCATAGTAGTGGCTCATTTGGAAAATAATGAAGACAAATTCAACAATGTGGTATGCATGAGAAAGTGTTTTAATATCAGTTTATAATAAGTTCTTTTGACATATGTGTAATTGTGTTAAATGAACTGATGTTTGTTGCGTTACGCTGCATGGTATAAAGTATGATAAAACTGTAATATTCTCTAATGTGTTTAAGATGTCATTTCATTAGTATTTTGCTTTTAATGATTTAATCAAGCTGACTTTATTAATGTTTAATTTCAATATAATGTGATTAAAGTATGACAGATGATCATTTCCAGTTATTGCTCAGTCCAGGTGCAGCTCTCAGTATGCCAACGAAATTGCATGACTGACAGAATGAAGCTGCTGTTTTCTTTGTATGCCAGCAGCAACTTCAGTATAAAAACGTTAAACAAAACCCTTCAGTGATTTGATAAGTTTACTTTTTCAGTTCCATTTGCATCGCTGTATTCCTTTTTTAAAAAAAAACAAAAAAACCCCAACACATTTCTGAATGGAATTTCTGCTAAGTTTCCAAATCTGTTACTGGTTTGAGTACTCATACGGTAATGCTGCAGTCATTTCTTGTGCTGATTCTGTGTCATGTCAGGAAAAGTAGCATCTGGCACGTTGTATTCAAAGGATCAATCATGGTTTGTTGAGCTTGTTAACAACAAGGTAATTCACATGTATAATTAAAGAGTCTTGACTTAATAGCAGTCAGCATTAGTGATCACATCTGAAAGTATAGACCTACTTTACTGTAACCAAACTATTCCAAGCATTAGAAAACATAAAACATGTTGTATTACTTATTGTCTTGTCTCAATCCTCGTGTTAACAAACCTGTCCGTGGTGTGTTTATGTCTTTCAGCTACCATTCTGTCCTGTGGATGGATCATCTATCTAACTTATTACAACTCCCGCAACATTGGCCTCATCCTCACTCTCATCATCAACAGACTCTACAAAGATGGCTACATTCACATTGGTGTGTGCTTCAGGAGCTCTGTCACACAGTGATGGATAGGGAGGAGGATCGCTGCCAAAGCTTTCAGTTCAAGGCGTTAACTCACTCCGCTGAATATTTCATGACGAGCTGGCTTCTCTGTGATTATCTCCACAGAGGCTGCACAGCAAACTACACCCACACCAGATTGAATTTCTCTAGATAAATGACATAAAACTCAAGTTGTAAAGCTCCTTGAGGACGTAAATGTGTAAAACAAACCAAAAAAAAGTGTGCTATTATTTTTTTTATCAAGTGATTAATCTGTCCCAAAAACATAAATTTCTTTACTAAAGAGTAGATTTTGTCAGGTGCTTCGGCTCTGTAATACCACCCTGAATACTGTACACTCCAAAGAAAGAAGTCTAAGCCTGTCCCAGTGATCCCTACTTTGCGATGAGACATGTTTGTGTTGAACTTTTTACAGATTTTACAGCAGAGTATGTTGTCACAAACCTGCAGTTAACTGGCTATGAAAAAAAAACAAGAAGTGAAAGAACGAATACAGCATTAAAGTTTTATGGGGACGGCATGGCTTAGTGAACGTCTCTCTGCCAACATGTGTGGCTGTGTTGCTTGTGTGCCCACTAATCTGTTTCTAAAATGCTTTATTTGGATTGATTCAAACTAAAGAGGTTGGTCAACGATGGCATTTACAAAAAGTATTATAGGACTATAAATGTTTGGAAATAAACAGAAGCATAAGAGCAAATTCTCAAGAGGCTGAGAAATGGCACAGTTTTGAATTTACATTACAGCCACACAGTTTGTAATGTGTTAAGCAGCTTTGAACATGTCTGAAGGTGTGTCTTGTCATATTTCAGGTCTTACCCATCCATCTGATTATATCTTTTGTTTAACATTTTAATTAGTTTGAATATTGGTATGAATTCAAACCCCTGTGATCAAATCCAAAAAGGTTTTCATTTGCTTTTGAAAACTTACATCATATAACTTTATACAATGGAAATATTCTTACACGCAAATATGTCTGTAACACAAAAATGTGTTTGACCCCTCCGCAGGCTCCTTCTCCTTCTCTGTGCTGTCAGGAAAAGTCATGTTCAGAGATGTCTACTACATCAACCAAGACATGTCTATCAGGTAACCTGACGTTTGCTGCACTGAGTGCTTCTGCTCTGTTCCTCTATAATCTTAGAGCTTTCATTATGACATATGTAAAGGGAGACTGGGAAGTGATGTCATCGGCAAAAACAATAATAACGCACATGCCTTGTTTGCTACTGTTGACGGGCTAACAAACCCTCCTGTGTCAGTAGCCTCTGAACTTTTACCTACATTACATTATAACAGCATAACATCTTAAATCCTCTGCCTGCGGTCGTGATATTCTGCCAACAGGCTTTTTCAAAAATGTTTCTAATTATACTCTTTGTTTGAAGATCTTATTTTAAACAAATTGTCATTGTGTCTCTTCTCTCACGTTGCTTTCTACAAGCCCTAAAAACTGCAGTCATCAAGCCACTCTAAAAAACAAAACAATCTAGACTAATTTATAATCACTTAAAGGCCCATATCAAACCTCCTGTTTTTAAGTAAAATCATTTATAAAGCTGTTTTTCAACAGTTGAACAAGCTCTTGGAACTAAACTGTTTTGATGTCGTCTTGTCAGGATTTTAACCACACCACAGCACAGAGACTGCTCTTGTTAAGGTCTTCAGTGACATCCATTTGAACACTGACAGTGGCAGAATTTCAGTCTTAGGATTATTGGACCCCAGTGCTGAAATTGGTACGGTCGACCACAACATATTACTAAACTGACTAGAAAACTGGGCGGGACTTTCTGGCACAGTACTAAACTAGGTTGAATCCTACTTAAAGGGCACGGACATCTTTGTGTCTGAAGGTTATTACATATCTGAACTGACAAAAATAATTTGTTGAGTTCCCCAAGGCTTCATTCTGGGGCCTCTTCTGTTTAACATGTACATGCATCCACTGGCTCAGATTATGAAAAACAACAAAATATGTTACCATAATTATGCAGATTTTAAAATACTGCTGTTGGTTTATAAAGCACTGAATGTTTTAGGGCCAAAATAGATTTCTTACTGCTTCCTTATGAACCATCAAGACCTCTCAAATCATCTGGGAAAGGTCTGCTTCCTGTCAAAACTAAACATGGAGAAGCAGTGTTCAGTGTTTATGGTCTATATATCTGGAACAAACCCCCAGAAAACTGCAGGTCTGCTGAAACTCAGTTCTTTTACATCAAGGCTGAAGACTTTTCTTTTTGTGGCTGCTTTTGATTAAATCAAATGTGAGGCTTTTAAAATCTTACACTGCGCTCTAACTTTTACTTTCCTGTATTATCTTGTTTTTAATTTCTATTTACCTTTTTTTAATTGTATTTTTATGTTGCCATATGTGGCCTTTATGTAAAACACTTTGATTGCCTCGTTGTCAAAATGTGCTATACAAATAAACTTGCCGGTTTTCTGTGTTACAGGATACAGGATGGCTTCCTCATATTTCGTTGGTGGAAAATGTATAACCCAAAACAGAAACAGCATGGTGAGTAGGTATTTGTTTACACAGGAACTTAGTTTAGCAGCTTGTAATTAGTCTGATACTGTTAAATGCAGCCATAATTAGCTGTCCTTGGATTGATTTTCTTGTCTAATTAATACACTATGTATTTAAGAAAAAAATGAAGTTAGTATTTTTCAATAAATTGGAAAGCTCTCCAGTCTGTTTTTGATGAAGCAGCAGCTTTGCACATGAACCAGTTCTGGAAGGAAACGGGTTCTGAGTTTCCTCTCTGTTGTCATCAGACCCCAAGGCAGAGACCAGGCTTTACGTGACTGTTAACGGCTTTGAATTTCACGTCTACAATCGGACCGACCTCTATGCACGACTGCAGGAGACCTTTGGACTGGAACCCACACTCATAACACCCAAAAAAGATGAAGAGAGGGGACGAGAGGACAGAAGCAAGACCCTACAAAGGTACAACCAAGGCTTCAGGGGAAATCAAATTCAACATTGAGTTGCTGATTGCTGGGAACTTCTGCGCATCTGTAGTTGTCTTAACTTAAGATGATATTAAACTGCCCATTTTTTTCCCCATGATTGGTGAATGGAGATTTAATAACAAGCGATTTAAAAAAGCTGCATAAATGTTGCTTTTCTGTTTTCACCAAATGCACTGGATGTGTCTGCACCATAAACTGTATATAAAAAGTGGATGTAGTCATCGTGACGTCACCAGTTGGTTTGTGGACTGCTGCTTTGAAGCCTCGAGTTTTGCCGATAGTTGATTTTTTGCAACCAGCGGCACCGGACGTGACCATATTTGGACTAGACGGTGGCGCTAACGGCCGTGTGTGGAGCTAGCTAGCTTGCTTAGCTAGGTGCATCTGTATGTTAACTGTCATTTTAATCAGGCTGATAATTTTGTCTAGCAAACAACAGGCTTAACACTAAATGTAACGTTGGTCACCAGGGAAAGTGAACAGCCAGCACCTAATACACCTTTTCAAGGACACTGGTTAAATTTACACAGTGCCGTGAGTATGAGTTACTCTAGCCTGACTGACAAGTTTGCCATGGTAACGAATTGTCAATCACAGATAATGCTGCCCTGACGCATACTCTCCTTTATGGTCAGACAGAAGAGTCGGCCTCTTCTGGCCGTTCGATAGAATGCAGGTTTTAGGGACTTCCGCGTCCGCATCAGTTCGCTGACCGGAAACTTTCCACTTGGTCTTCACAGAGGAGAGCTACTTTCATTTCCTAGTGACGGCCAAATGAGTTGTACTAACTAAAAATGTAGCACTGTTCAATTGTTGGAAGACCAAATGTCTCTGGTCCCCGTGTAGTGTGAACATCAAAGCAGAGAGTCCAGAACCCACGTCATCTTGGCGCTCCCTCATCCCTGTCATCAAAGTTAACATCAGCACTGTAAGTACCTCACAAATTCAACAAAAATTAATGGGATTTGGTCTGGGGTCTAAAAAGGGAAGCAGGTTCCAGTTTAAAAAAAGAGCTGAAGAGCCTTGTTTAGAAAAACAAGTGATAAAAAATGGAAAAGAGCATCTTTGAAGTGTGTAGGCATCATTCCTTCATCGCTTGTGTGTTTCCTCTCCTGTAGGGTCGTTTGGCTTTTGGGAACCACTACCTCCCTCAAACTCTGTGTGTGAACTTTGAGGACGCCTTCCTAACATACGCCACCAAGCCCCCATCCAGCCACCTGGACCAGTACATGCACATTGTGAAAGGCTCCCTGGAGAACGTGCGTGTCATGCTGGTTCCCAGTCCACGCTACCTTGGCATGCAGAATGACGAGTAAGTCAAGATCTCTATCTGATAAAGAAAAATTAGACCTGTTTTTAATTTAATCCAAGCGTTGCTGTAAAATCGATCATTTACAAAGGCTGATAGTTCGTGAGGTTTTGCTGTTTAAATTCAAGGGTGAAATTCACATAAAAGCAGTACCAGAGAGATTGAATTATGTAGCAGACTCTGGTATTTATTTATTCAAAGCAATTTTTGAAACATGTAAACATCATTTTTCAACTTATGTCGTTGCCAGTACTGAAACTAGTGAGATACAGCTCTTGCCTGAAGCAACTTCAAAAAATCCCTTGCCACTCATTTTTTAAGCATACCATAATGACTGTAGAAAATTTGATCATTATATATTTTAAAATTGATAATTCTGTGAACCACTCTCTGTGTGTCTTCCTATTTATCCTACAAAATGTAATATACTGTGTGAATCTTAAATACTGGCAGTGGACTGACTGTGCTGTATATTTCTCTGCTTGTTGCACAAAATAAAACAGACTGCTTTTAGTTTGCAGAGTATTGGAGGTGCAAGCTCCTTATGAAAAATAGAATAAAGATATATATTAATTGAATTGGCAAGTGACAGTTTTAACAAAAATGTTGGCAGAGTATTTGAATAAAGAATCCCTTTTCCCCTCTGTGATATATATATATATATATATTTTTTACCTGGCAGCTTTAACTGTGCTGCATAATAAGTAGCGATACCATTATCCGCACTCTCACTAAACGAAACAATATGGAGAGTAAAATTCCCCTAACTCTCAGTGATTAAGGAGTCACTCTCAATAAAAACTTGGCAACTGTCGCCTCTACAAAAGCCATCAGTGATTTCAACCTCCAACAGTCCTTGACGCGTCTTAAAGCTGTATTGGAATGTCCGTTGAGATGAAGCAGAAAGATGTAAGAGGAAGGCCACTGCATTTCTAAAATTGAAAGAGTGTCCTCATGCCAGAATCAAGCTTCAATGCGGACGGAATATTAAAGTCATGATTCATGATTAATGGTCCTACTCGAATGTTGCTACAGAGTTCATAACCTCTGCATAACATCTGTACTCTAAACTGTGTTTAACTGTTTCGCATCTAGACCTCCCAGACTGATGGGCGAAGGCTTTGTGGTCATGCAGTCCAATGATGTTGACATCTACTATTACCAGGATGAACCTGGTATGTACACACACACACACACACACACACACACACACACACACACACACACACACACAATCTAAAAATGGTAGTGGGAAATTGTCTTTCTTCCCTTTTGTTTGGGACATACTGTATTTTGACACTACGCGTCACTGCTGGCAGAACATTGTGAGCTTGGATGTTGGCTAGATAATTATGAAGTAGTTTCAAGCTTGTCTGCAAGGCTTTTCCTGTCCTTGTGTCTTTTTGTTTGCTGTTTGCAGTTTGCTGTCGGAGTCGTCTAAGGCTTGAAATGTGTTTGTGCGTGTGCAGGTCTGGTGCCCGTGGAGCAGGAGAGTGGGGAGGAGGCAGAGACGTGCAGTGAGGGCGATAAGCTTCAGGACCTGCCTCCGTGTTGGGGTCTGGACATTGTCTGCGGAAAGGGAACTGACTTCAACTACGGCCCCTGGGCAGACCGTCAGAGGTGAGCAATGATTTCAACATGAAATCTCTTGACATAAAAGAAAGGGTATACATGTGGTTAAAATCTTGGCAAATATTAAAATGCAACTATTACGGAACCTCCTCTGTGAGCTTTTGAAGGACTAATCTTGGCAGTTAAATTCATTTAATTGCAATGAGGGGTGGAAATTAACTTTTTGGCTCACCTGCCAATGGGACTGGTAGATGAAAAAACTGCCCAAACATATTTTTTACCGGCCAAAATAATAACTTGCCTTTTTGTCACAAACATTTGTTTCATTACTTTTAATTGAGATAATAAGGTATTCTGCCAAATACAAACTTAAAGAAGACACCAGATTGAAATTTTAAGCAAAATTAATTTATTGCTATTAAATTTACTTAAGACATAACAGTAAATTGTTTTATAAACTTACAAGATGCTTATTAATCATTCACCTTAAATCTCATCACTACTCACTCTTAATCATGCATTATCATTCAACTTAAACATCCTCATTAATTAATATTTTTTATGTTCTGCTTCAGCCTCGTTTTTGCCCCCCACTATGTTTATTAAACTTTCATCTAAAGTGTATCACTACTATAGGCCTAATATTAACTGTAGGTTATTTTCATTTATTAAATCTTTGTGCAAGAAAAACAGTCTAAATTGGCCTGTAATTTATTTAAGTACTAACAAAAAAATCATAACCATTTATGAACAAAAATGACTGTAGGTTGCAGTTTTTACCCATATATCGTAAATCTTTTTTCTGGTTCGCATGTATCTATTTTAGGGACAAATGCATGTGAAATACTAATGAACGCCCCTAATCCATGTGTTACACGATTTTAGATCCCTTGGTACAGCGGGGACCAATTTAAGTGCAATACACAACAAAAAACAATCTGATCCGCTGTTTGGTACCGTCAAAAAGCTAGTTGGCCTATATGGCGATATCGTACTGAATACGTTTACCCGCCAATGTGGTAGCCTTCCAACATTTAGCCGCCAAATGGAAAATCTAACCACATTTGGCGCTTGGCGGGTGTTAATTTCCACCCCTGCATGCAATGCTGAAATTAGTAAATTACATTAAGTCGGAAAACAGCACCATGATATCTTTTAAAGATGCAAATGGAATAGATGTAAAATGAGTGGCGCTGTGGTCAAGTGAGACTCAGACTTTGGGCTTTACAGATTTGGTCTTGCATTTACATGAACTCTCACTGTCCTCAGGGACTGTCTGTGGAAGTTCTTCCTCCCGGCGGACTACCAGGCCATGAAAGTGACTGAGGTTGCCCAGCCGGGAAAACCCAGGCAGATCCAGGCCTTTGAGCTCCGCATGAACATCATTGCTGACGCCACCATCGATCTGCTTTTTACCAAAAACAGGGTGACTCTTTCTCTAACTCTTGTGTGCTTTCTTCTCTCGCTTTCCCCCCCTCCTTTCTTTCTTTCATTCTCTGTGATCTTTCTGTCTCTCCCAGCTGCTCCCCTTGTCTTTGTCTTTATGCCTCACCATGTTTTAGCTATTGATATTGGCTCATGTTTTATGCTTTTTCAAATTTTCCTCCTAGAGCAGTGCAGGGCTTTTCTCAAAGCGGAGTATGTGAAGTGCATACTAAATATCAACATAAATGCATGTTGAATAAAAACATAAAATGGCTTGAGTCAGGGAAGATTGTCATTTTATTACTTCTTTTGAACGTATTTTTGTTCAGATTAGATGATTTTATTTCATTTTTAAGGCAGTAAGGCTCCCTCTCTAGTAATTTGACAGCATGTATGACTTTTCTGCTTGCTCGCTGTCTTCATCACTGTTCCTAGGAAACCAATGCCATCCATGTAAATGTAGGTGCAGGCTCTTACCTGGAGGTCAACATCCCCATGACTGTAGGAGAGAACGGTAAGTGTGTGTGTTTTTTCGAAGAGCAGTAGAACAAAATGTCAGCACTTGGATTGTCTGCCATAGCAGATGTGCCAACTTGCTTGTTCATGTAGAAGCACATGCCAACTCCGACAGTTTTCCCATTATTTATTATTTAGACTTATAACTAGGAGCTGTTGAGATCTCATCAGTCTTAGTGTGAACTACCTGAAAAATGTCGCTGCAAAATAACTGTGCAGGGTTCTTTTATAAAAGCTGCTAAAATCTTTCATTTTATTAAGGTACAAGGTTGTTTATTAGTCATTATACAGCACAAGGCTGCATAACGAAACGGAATTTGGAGTTCTTTCATGCTGCACACACAATATATTATCAAGTGTAGGCCTATATTAAAATATGGTAACATAAAATAAAACAATATATTGGCTACAGTTAGATACATATGTACATAGACGTAGACACCCCGAACATTCCACTGTGGATTTTTTGAATTTGCATCTGGGGTGAATGTAGTTTCATCCTCACAATATTCAGAACTACCTGAATATGGCCATGCATGAATCAGTTCTATGATCAGAGAGGGTTCAAGACCAAAATCAAGGCCAAAGTCAGTAATCCTGCTCAAGACCAAAACAGGGACTCTATAGTGACTGTCTTTGCACATAAAAACTAATACTTAAAGGGCAGGAGCTCTGTAATATAACTTCCTTACTTCAGTTAAATACAGTATATGTTATTGATGATTTCTAAATATTTGACATTTACTTGTTATGCACATGTAGGATCTTCTTAAATAATCTGTGTGCTATATAAATGACAATGAAAACATCCAGTATCGGCAGAGCCAGAGCAAAGTCCATGTCAAAATTCAAGAGACCGACATAAGACCGCAACATCAAGGGGAACAAAACCACATGTGCAACCGCTGTGAATTGTAGATTAGAGGGAATATCTATCTTAAAAGTATTCCATTGTTCCTCATTTGCTGTAAAACCACTTTGTAAAGTCAAAGTAGCTGGAATCTGCAAGCTGCAGCTAAACCTTTCTACATGAGACTCCATTGAGCATGTTCATGTGTATCACTCTCCTCACTGTAAGTGAGCTTGTGTGTGTGCGTGTGTGTGGATGTGACCTGGCTTTGGAGTTTGAGAATTGATGACCCCTTGCTTTTCTCTCTCTCTTCCTCTTCTGCCCTCAGGCTACTCTCCTACCATCAAAGGCCAGCTGCTTCACGTGGACACCACCAGCAGCATGCAGTACAGAACTCTTCTGGAGGCTGAGATGCTGGCTGTAAGTGGCATGCAATTGTACAAGAAGCTCTGAGAAAATTTAGAAAAATCACTTCACCCGTTGGCTTAAGATGCGAGGGAAAGCTGAGCAAATGCAATGTCAACAGGCATACACATAGTAAGTGCTCTGTAAGTGAAACTGTGTCTTGACTCTGCCATTGTTTTAGTTTCATGTCATAGCCAGCTACCCTCGGGTGTGGAATATGCCTCAATCGTGGCAGTGTGAGATTGAGGTGTACAAGGCCACCTACCACTTCATCTACGCCCAGAAGAACTTCTTCACTGGTGAGTCCTCCAGCAAACAGCCTGAACGACCGCCTGGCTATAGCTCAAGATAATCAGCAGATAAGATCTTTAGCATTTAACGCTTAGCATGTTAATTCTGAAATGTATGAAAATAACAGGAAAACTTCAAATTTTTCACGTTTTCATGGTTCCTTCTGTTTTTTTTGTTTTTTTCTTTTAGATTTGATACAGGACTGGGCGAGTGACAGCGCCCCAGACATCTACTCCTTTGTGCCCTATTCCTGGAAGTTCAAGGTCTTTTTCCACCAGTTTGAGATGATCTGGGCGGCAAACCAGCATAACTGGATTGACTGTTCCACCAAGCAGCAGGAGAATGGTAAGAAATTCAGTCAGATCACAAATCACTGGCTCATAAAACGCTGATACACATTACATACAGATAATTCTGTGACAGTCTTTATTTTCTCAACATGAAAATACCACAGAATTCTACACTTTTTTTAAATTTATAGCAATTTGATTGAACAAGCCATTAATTTAGAAATGAATTATTTATAATAACAATTTTAAAAAATTGCATTAAAAAATTCTTGTTCAATTTACCATCATAAAATCCTTTATACTAATAGAATTGAAACAGTGGATACAGTTGTGCAACCGTTTTGCAGTGTAATGCACAGACTTAGGCGTGTAGCATTAGGCATTAGTAAAATGTGCCAAAAATCCATATCCAGCCATGAAAAATTCAATAACTTAATGCGTCTTTAAGACTGGACGCTGATGTCTGTGACAGAATACTTTGACTGTGTTAAGTAATGATATATTGTACAGTATATACTCCACTTAATCCCAGAGCAGGGCAGACTAATCAATTGCACTATTGATCTTTTATAGTGTACCTGGCAGCATGCGGCGAGACGCTCAATATAGAGTTCACTTTGCCTTTCAACGAGTTTGTTCCAACCACCTGCCATACCCGCTTCAGCTTAAGGGTGAGTCATGCTTTAAGTGAATGTGATTTTTTTTCTAAAGATAAATATGCATTTCTTTTATTCAAGTGTAATTGGTAGGATTTTTCCTGTCTGGAAATGCTCTTACAGAACTGCACATACTGTGTTTTGATATCAGGTAGATGCTGACTTTTGAGATGAGAAATCAGATTTCAGATGTATTTTCTATGCGCACATAGATACTTTGACACAAACTATGAATACGTGTGGGCACGTATGCCTATATGTACTTTGTCCTCCTCAGGCGGAGGATACAGACATGCGACTGTCCCTGCCGGAGTGCCACCCTAGCCGCTACCCACTCCTCACCCTGGCCAAAGACTACCAGAACGTTAAGCTGCCCCCAGACATGTTCATGCCAGGGGAGAACCAAGGTGCCCCTCCTCCCAAACCCACCAAGTCCCGCTGGAGGAACATCACCCACGCAGAGTGAGTTAAACCTGGGAATTATTTCTCTCTAGTTGTGGGCAAGAAGTGAGTGTGTTGGCAAAGGACAGGATGATTCATCATTGTAACACTGGCTAACATCAGTGCTTAGGTAGAAAGGAAGTGTTGCCAAGGTAGTAGGTGGAAATTTCAAATAAATGTACAACTAACCTTCACTTTTTATGCTTGGGTCGGTTCAATTGTTGCTGCATTTTTTTGGGTTTTAACTGAAGTGTAATAGCCATTTAATAGGGCTGTTTTGATTGTGCTCAGTTCAGACAGTTTTATTTAATGGCTTAAGTTGTGTGTAAAATTATGCTTTTTTTGACGACTTCTTAATATTTAGGTATCCCTCATTGCGTTCACCGTTGTCCACATTCCTCTTGGAGAATGTTAAATTATATGCTAAAGGTCAGTGAAAGTTCACAGAGATGCTGGACAACCGTTACTAGTTGGATAGTGCATGCATTGTGCACTCTGTACCTGATAAAGATCATTATGTATAGCCCAGCGGCAGACTGTACTGATGTAGCTCTGCGAGAGACCCACTTACCCCCTGGGAGGTTACGGTCGAATTCTGTCTGGACTGGTGCACTCTGCTTCAGAGAAATCAGGCGCGACCCATTTGCTGTCTCTCGCCTCTGCTGTTATGTCCTTAACTTGAACGGTTCATGAAGCGAATGATGAACTGGAAAATCCACTTGAAATGATGATAAACGTAGCCTTAAGACTATGCACTGAGCGTACATGTTTGTCTTCCTTACATCAGAAATGGCTGGTTGGATTGCTGGAGTGTGCCCAACTTCTTGCTCATCATTGACTACACCTGGCACCCTATTTATCCCCAGAAGGCTGATGAACAACTCAAACAGTCGTGTAAGCTTACCGCTTTAGTATCAATACTTTGTTTGCTCTAAAGCCAACCACGAGACTGTGGACTGTGTAAGAAATTTGAACTCTCTTTATAATCTTCGCTCAGTCACCCTACCTGTCTTAACGAGCTGTTTTACAAAATGTCGTCTAACTTGCCTGTGATTTGCGTCTTAAGTGTCCGAGATGGAGGAGTCCATGCTGTCGGCTCTGCGTCCCCCAGAACACTCCTCGGTACCCCACAACGCCCAACCGCGCTACACCTCCACGTCTGCTTCAGCCGCCCACTGCCGGGCACCGACTGATCCCTCAGAGCTCCCACCTGACAGACTTCACGTGGAGATGGAAATGTCCCCAGATTCTCAAATCATCCTCTATGGGCCTTTGCTCCGAGCTCTAATCGCCATCAAGGTACAGAATTCCTCGATTCAGTTTGCAATAACAGAATTCTTGATTTTGGTGACACCTTTGATAATGAGTCATTGTGTGTGTGTTGGTGTTTTGGACTCAGTGTCATGAGTAGTACGATTTAATGGTGAGTATGCTCTAATAGAGTTTGGATTCTAATGAAAGCACCAGGAAAGAATTTGTGTTAATGATCCAGTTAGTCAATTTATGAAACAGCCTTCTAACCTTCCTTTCATCTGTTTTCCACAGGAAAACTATTTTGGTGAAGATGACATGTACACAGACTTTGAAGAGGCAGTAACCAGCCCCGTGTTGTCCACCAGCACCTCCTCGGGCCTCGGCTGGTCTCCTCTGGGAATGGAGGACAGCGAACAGAAGGGAGCCTCAGACATCCATCCTCTGGACCTGCGCCCCTGGGACATCACAGTGTACATCAACCTTTACAAAGTCCACGGCCGACTGCCAATGGTAAAACTGATCATTGCCAACAGTTCACTTTCATGGTTTGGTTTAAAAAAAAAAAAAAAAAAAGAAAAGAAAAAGGAGCTCAGTGTACAGAGTACAGCAAAGATTATGAAAGTATTCCATCATGTTTTACAGTGTAAAATCTAAATGATGAAAATGCGCACCGATTTATGCATGTTGTAGAGACATGGAGAAAAAAGAAATACATAAAACATGAATTTGAAGGATATAATTAGATGACTATGAAAATGTCAAGACCCAACATATGAGAAGTGCAAGTGCAAAATACACTATTATAATATGCAGTATGTAGGCAGAATGTACACAGTGAACATCTGTGTGGATATACTGTATATTTGAACTTTCCTGGGTTGCAAGCAATACGTCTTTAAATTTACCTGCCAGCTATGCTTTTTGAGTTGACCCACGTTGAGGCATGAGTCTACATGTTTTCCATCTTTCTCGGCGCCCCCAGCACTGCAGCAGTGAGGGTCCCGAAGGTCCATCCGGCTTCTTGGAGCGGCTGTGTTTTGAGATGAAAAAGGGTTACAAGGAGACGATGCTTCAGCTGCTCCTGTCTCCCATTCACATCTTCGTCAGTGACAACTACCAGGTCAGAAGCACAACTACACCTGTCCAGAAGCACAAAAAATGTAACATGTAGGAAAATGCACCTAAACGAGAGAGCTAGCAAACCGTGAGGGAATATTCACAGAATTTAACAAAAAGTGTTTTGGATTACAATCATTTACTATCCTTTTAATACACAAACAACTTTAATGTGCTACTTTAATGTGGTAGCTGAAGGGGTGACTCAGTCCATTGAAAACACCCAGAATGAAGCTTGCGGGTCAGCATTGCATAATGTAAAATAAAACATGCTTTTCATCAGCCACATGTTTGCATAAGCACCTGCATATTGTATAACCACACAGAATCTCTTAAGCTTTAGCCATGAGTTGGATCCTGTTTGTTTCCCAGAGTGAATATCTCTCCCTAATCCCCGACAAAGAATGCGGAGCCCTGATCTCTCTCCTCCAGTGAGATAACAAGCTTTTTTAATGGCATGTGCAGGGATATTATGGAATGAATATCACTTTATGTTCAGTTTCTGTGGGTTTACCTACACGTCACAAGGCAGTGATGTAAGATTAAAAATGTGTGTGCGTGAGAGTCCATTCTCTTGCCCACAGCGTCCCACAGCGGACGGGGTGTTGAGGGACGGCCACCTGAGTCTGTCTGGCCTGCAGATGAGGGCCCACGCCATGTTCTCCGCTCAGGGCCTCCCCCTGGGCAGCGACACACTGGAGTACGCCTGGCTCATCGACATGCAGGCTGGGGGGCTCACCGGCAGGGTCACTGTTCCACAGGTGGGTATGTTTGATTGATGAAGAGTGATTTGTAGTGTGTAAATAAATAAATGTACGCAGCCTTCCATTATGATTATGTCATGTGTCTTTAGGTCAGCTGAGTGGGAGTGTGTGTGTGTGTGTGTGTGTGTGTGTGGTACTTTAGCTTTCTTGTATAAACCACCTGTACAATAGAATATGATCCAAAAATAATACAATATTTAGTTTTTAATCTCAGCATTTGCCTTTAATTGTATTAATTGATGTTTTGAAGTAGCAATGTGTCTGTGTGTCTTTGGGATTATTAGGTTGCCAGTTTGATAGAGTGGGGTGAGACTTTCGTTTTCCACGTGGTGTCCAGAGAATTCCAGCTAGAACAACCCAAGCCCTCTGTCATCTGCCAGCACGGCGCCGACCGACGTATCTGTGATGCCAAGGTACAGACAGGCGGTATACCATGAAATGCTGCAAAAAAAAATCTGAGCCTCATTTCTCACATTGTCACTCTGTCTGCTGGTGCTGTCTAGCATTGGTTTGAACCACTTAGCAGCGTCTGAATCTCATGCTGGAGGCTGCTAAATTAGCTCATTATGGCCGAAGGCTTTTTTCTGTGAGATTTGAATGTTCGTCAGAGCTGTCCAGTGTGAAAGGAAATGTGCAAATGGCAACAGATAATGAAAGGAGACCACTGTGAACCTTTCTCTAATGATGTTTGACTCAGAAAAGCACACCTTTACACAGCTGGAGAAACTGAACATCCTGCAACACAAAACTATTGATCTGCTCACAGCAGCCATACATAGCAGGCATACACAACATCATGATGTATGAAATAACTTTGGGAGAAATCAAGTCTGTTTCACAAAACGTTTTGTTTGTATGCGAATACTAACAAGGATATTTTTAAAAACGCTGCCTGAGAGCCCTCATTAGTGTCTGACAACTGAGCAGCTGTGGCCACAGGCTATGTAGCGATAAAGCCAGACTATCTTGGAGGTGGCTTCCTTGCAGCCAGTGAAAAGTTTCTGTTATGGAATGACTGTTGTCTTTCAGATGAGCTGCCTACCAGGTCACTGTCGCACATCAGAGGAGCTGAAGTACACCATGACCCGACTGGCTGTGGATGGAGTTGATCTTTTCATTGTGGAACATGGCTGTGCTGCCAACATCAAGGTAAGTAGCACCAAACATTTATATATTGTATTTTAAGTAAATTTATTGATAACAATTTAACTTCATGTCAGTTTATAAATATGTTGTTCTTTTTCCATTTTTCCCCAGACGGGTATCATTCGTGTGGCCAACTGCAACCTGCACAACCAGGCAGTGGGAGAGGGCATCAGCGCTGTGGTGCAGGACGTAAACATCCGGCAGTACATTGAACAGCAGCAGCACAGCGAGACGACCAGGCTGCAGCCGGCTGGACAGGGTCAAGGTCCGGGTCAGCCGTTAGGTCTCGGTCAGCCCCCCTTGCTGCGACGCTCTGTCTGGCTGGAGGCGGGTTCAGTCAACCTGAACCTCATCACAGCAGACATTGCCCTTGCTGCTGACCACCCAGCCAAATGTGAAGTGCAGAGACATTTTCTGGAGCTACACGATGCTCAAACCAAAAGGTAGCAAACATAGACTGTCGTGTGTTATTTACTTTTCCAAGCACTTCTCTCACTATTCTTCTGTTTCTTCTATTTGTCATCATTGGCCACTATCCTTAACCCGTATTTTATTTGTGAGTTTGCTCAAAGATAGCAGCACCTTTTAGTTGAATCAGTGGACACTGGTAATGTTAAAAACACTGCTTGCAAAAATGTAAGTGCTGAAACTTCTTTTCAAAGTGGAAGAGACTCACTCGCTGCATCACACCGCTGAATAATAGGTCACGGTCACATAAGATGTTCAGCTCATAATGTAAAGTAGATATATTTAAACAAAACCAGATAATTCTTTTTCTATCATATCCAGTGAATCCAGCTCATCATATTTGATAATCAGCTGGTAGATTGGCCAACTACTGTGATAATAGATTCAACATAATAATTCAAGATCTCATAAAAGGTCTGCAGGGAACCATTATCAGCATAGATGTTCTTGTCTAGGTTGTAATTGGACATTGTGTTTCTTATTACTGTAGCTGAATGCACTGTATGTAAAATGAGAAAAGGTTATGTATGTATGTACTATATGTACATCCATTATTCTAGGAGTGTACGTCAATGCAGAAATATAGTTCTGGAAACTAAACTGAACAAAGAAGGAGGTACTAAATGATAATCAGGGCTCATGAAAAAGAGGTCACTGCAGCATTTTCTTTTTACAAGTGCCTGGTGTGTTTGAAAGCATGAGCAAAATCTCACAGACATACAGCAACTTCAACTACAAAGTGTCAGTTCCCAACAAACAGTGTCTGTTTTTTTTTATTTGCTGCATTCTTCATCGTTCTCTTTGATTTTCTCTCTCTTTGCCCTCTTCTCCTCAGACTCTGGTTTCTGTGGCCAGAAGAGGCTGGCATTCGCAACAAGCGCAGCAAGAACCGCTGCGGCTGCCTCGGAGGCTGCCGCTTCTTCGGAGGTACGAACATGGGCCTGGACTTCTTCAAGCTTGAAGAGCTGACGCCCTCCTCCTCATCTGCATTCTCTTCTTCCAGCACTGACTCAGACATGTCTTATGGTCAGTCTTTGCTGCAGCCAGGGGAGTGGATTATTACCAAGGAAACACCCAAAGTGGATGGTATGGATTTGCAATGATTAAATATACATTTCCTGTAGGGGTGGGGGAAAAAAAATCGATATAGCATAGTATTGCGATATTTTCCGTGGTAATACTGTATCAATACACGGTTGGCAAGTATCGATCTTTTATTATATAAATTGTACATTTTGCAGAATTTTACTTTTTTGGTACTAGAATAATAAAATCTCTTGCTTCTTTTAGTCTACTAGAAAACTCAACAGCACCATCTAGTGGACTAAAAAAGCGAGATAAACAGAAATTTATATTTTTAGATAAAACAGATGTTGTTTTTCTTTGGTGACATAATTTGAAGTTTGATTGTAGGTATTAAATTGCTTATATTGAAAAGAAGTTAAAA
This sequence comes from Micropterus salmoides, assembly GCF_014851395.1. Taxonomy (NCBI): domain Eukaryota; kingdom Metazoa; phylum Chordata; class Actinopteri; order Centrarchiformes; family Centrarchidae; genus Micropterus; species Micropterus salmoides. The sequence goes on along the minus strand of NW_024041039.1, from coordinate 24,027,317 downwards.
ATCACAGTAATATCGTATTGAGATATTGTGATAATATCGTATCCTGGGGCCTCCGTAATTCCCACCCCTAATTCCTGATATTCCCCAGAGCTTCTTGAGGGTTTCTTTGTGAATCCCAAGCAAAATTAGGAATAGATAAAATAAATAATGTTTAATTTATTACTGAAGTACCAGCTACTCTTCCCATACAGGGACCACTACGAGTAAGATTGTCTATGACCTTAGAACTAAGAATACACCGTGCATATACCATATACCCTCTAGTGTATGTAATTTTATATGTAATGTTAATTTTTTTGTGAGTTGTCTAAAAGGAACTACAAAATGTATCTTATGATACAACCTTGTGTTGTAAAATGACAAATATAACCTACCTTGAAACCTTCACCAGCTCCCTATGAAATACAGAATATAAGCATGTGGAGCGAACTACTGAATGTAACATACTGATACAGAAAACCAAAATGTTTGGAAGTATCATCTCATACTAAAAAATGGATGTTTTCTCAGGGAGAGTTGTAGGACTGAAGACGGACACACACTCGCCATGCCTGCCTCCTGAGCTGCCTGAGAGGCGTGGTCAGCAACACCTCAGTCTCCAGGTGCCCCAACGTTCCCACAGCTCCGCCTCCTCCTCTGAAGAAAATAGTTCCTCTAGTGCCGCGTTGCCCCTGCTGGCTGGAGAGAAGGACTCTCCCTCGCCAAGCACCGAGGAACGCATGTTCCCCGTCAATGGCAAAAGCCCTGCCGAGTGAGTTGTTGTCTAAATTCTATTTTTACTATACTACTAAGTATCTGATTTATTTTATTAACAAAAAAACACACAAACAGGATTTCCAGCCAGGTTGTAGTTCTTTAAATATAATCATATATGTGTATAATGTAAACAGGGTCAATAATAGCTTCTGAGTGTTATTTTCTCTTTATGTGCAGCACCCTAGGGGAAGTCCCAGAGGTCTCGCCAGTCTCCCCCAACAGCTCCCAGGACCGCACCTCTGTGCGCTCACCCCTCTGCTCCCCTATCAAGCGCCAGTCCTCTGTACACTCAGGTCGACTGGGCAGCACCAAGAGCCTGTCAGCCGCCGTCTTCACTGACAAGCCTCCACCGGTTCTGTCCGGAGGCGTCCAGTTCAGCAGCGAGGTTTCTCGCAGCGACGAGAACGTCCTCGATTCACCACGTCAGCGTAGGAGCTACGGCTCATTTCCCTTCACACCATCAGCCGACTCCAACACTTTCCATCAGTACCGCTCCGCAGACTCCAGCATGTCTGTGGCTGACAGTGAGGCGTACTTCTCTGCTGCTGAGGACTTTGAGCCAATCAGCAGCGCTGATGAGGGGCCAGGGACATACCCGGGCCGCAAGAAGAAGAGGAGGCAGCAGATGCAGCAGCCACAGCAGCCCCCGTATCACATGGAGAACTACAGGTCAGCTTAGATCTTAACATGCTAAAGAAAATGGAGCATGGAATATTCTGCAAATGGAGCTCAGTGTCACTGGGAACTCACAGAAGTTTTGAAAGTTAAAGGGTTTGAGAGGAGACTGGGTGGATGGCCAGATCAAGTACAAGGTTAAGCACGGGATTAAGGTAATGGTAGAGTGTAGACAGCTCACAGTAACATCAAAGAGTCTCTTGTTTCTCATCTGTAAGAGCAGATGAATTAATGACCTGTCTAGCAAGTTCTGACCTTGCCAGATTGCTTGAAGTGTTACCCTTTTAAATAAAGTTAAAGGGGCCATTGTGAAGGATTTTTGATTTTTACATTTTAAGCTTTTGATCAATGCAGGAATTTGTTTTTTATGATGAAGTGGCTCCAGTTGGTCAGTTCCCGTTTCAGGATGTTAATGTGTAATTTGGATGGTATAATCATAGTGTCACAGTTTCAAGATTTTTCAAAAACATATCCTCTATATTCAAACTACATTTCAATAGAGCAAAGTTTTTTTGGTATCTGGAGTTAAACAAAAGTGTCTCAAGAATATTAGAAGCAGAGAATATAGAAACACTTTGCCTTTAAAAACAACAATGAATGTATTAGTTATCCTAAAAGCATGGTCTTTAACGCTGAGCTTGTACTGCTGTAAACCATTGCATGAAAACCAGGCAGTAGACAGTTGTGTCAAATAACTTGCTGATGACTCACACTGACATCTTTGCAGTGATTGTAAAATGACTGTACGGCCCAATATGCAGGAATACATTAACGGCTTTATGACATTTATATATTTAATACCCAACAAGTTTTGCATTTCATTGTGTTAAGCAAATTGTCCCAGGGCTAAACGCGTTTTAGCTTTCATTTATTACTGTGATTCGATCATGCAAGGAAGGATGTGATCTAGAAGTGTTGTATGAAATGAGACGTTTGGTCCGTGGGCAGCCACTTACTGCTGGCGTGTTTGGCAAATTGGATTTCAGTTGTTCTGCAACTACGGTGTCATTTTTCTGTAACCTCAAAATGTTTCAGCACGCTTTTTCTTGTCATTCAAGTGCAACAAAAGGCAATTTGCCACCAAAAACACCCATGCTTATATTTATATTTTTGACATTATCTTTTCACACTCATGTGTAAATATTTTGACTTCCCCTCCCTCCCCAGCCGGAGCTCCATCTACCACAGTGTTGAGGGTCCCCTCACCTATGTTCTCAATGGGGAGCTGATCACCGAGCCACGTCCCCTGCCCCTGCCCCCAGTGCTGCCCCCACTGCCGCCCCAGCCCCTGCCCAGCCACACATCGCAGGCCTCCTTTGTCTCAGCCCTGGCCATGGAGGAGGAGAGCTCAGTGGAGGCGGAGAAGACGGCTGAACCAGGCCCTGTAACCCGCCAGCCCCATGTCATGGCGTGCTACCAGAGCTACCTAGCCCACTACCAGGTAAAGTCTTTGACTTTAGTCCATATATGTGCATATCCTGGGTCTGGCAATGATTGAAACATATGCTTGATTTTCATTTTGCTTCTTATCTTACAAAAATTATAAAGCTCTCTTCACTTCACCTCTGCCAGGTCTCAAATTGGTCTGTCAAGCAGCCCACCAATAAGAGGACCTCCAAGTCTTCTCTGCACCGCCCCCTAGATTTGGACACACCCACCAGTGAGGAGAGCTCTGCCTCCTTTGACCAGCTCTCTGTCCCCAGCTTTAAGGTCTTTTGACTTATAACTAACTAATCTTTGTCTGCCTGTGTGGTTAGTGGTTCCTTCAGCATGTAACACGACAGTTAAACTTAATGCTTAAATGAGTCCATCCCTAATAGATCCAACATTTACTTATACTCTACAGGTGTTAAAGCAGGGCCTGTCAGCCAGCTCTCTACTGGACAGAGGGCTTCAGCTGATGGGAGAGAACAACAGGTAATTGGGGAGGGTATTTGTATATCTCACTGTACTTGACAACGCCCAAATGAAGCATTGCTTCACTCCACCCTTTCAAGTAGCAACCTATGCTATGTTTTTACTATATATATATACAGTGGGTACGGAAAGTATTCAGACCCCTTTAAATTTTTCACTCTTTGTTTCATTGCAGCCATTTTCCAAAAATCAAAAAGTTCATTTTATTTCTCAGTAATGTACACTCAGCACCCCATCTTGACAGAAAAAAACAGAAATGTAGAAATTTTTGCAAATTTATTAAAAAAGAAAAACTGAAATATCACATGGTCATAAGTATTCAGACCCTTTGCCGTGACACTCATATTTAACTCAGGTGCTGTCTATTTCTTCTGATCATCCTTGAGATGGTTCTACACCTTCATTTGAGTCCAGCTGTGTTTGATTATACTGATTGGACTTGATTAGGAAAGCCACACACCTGTCTATATAAGACCTTACAGCTCACAGTGCATGTCAGAGCAAATGAGAATCATGAGGTCAAAGGAACTGCCTGAAGAGCTCAGAGACAGAATTGTGGCAAGGCACAGATCTGGCCAAGGTTACAAAAAAAATTCTGCTACACTTAAGGTTCCTAGGAGCACAGTGGCCTCCATAATCCTCAAATGGAAGACGTTTGGGACGACAAGAACCCTTCCTAGAGCTGGCCGTCCGGCCAAACTGAGCTATCGGGGGAGAAGAGCCTTGGTGAGAGAGGTAAAGAAGAACCCAAAGGTCACTGTGGCTGAGCTCCAGAGATGCAGTCGGGAGATGGGAGAAAGTTGTAGTAAGTCAACCATCACTGCAGCAATCCACCAGTCGGGGCTTTATGGCAGAGTGTCCCGACGGAAGCCTCTCCTCAGTGCAAGACACATGAAAGCCCACATGGAGTTTGCTAAAAAACACCTGAAGGACTCCAAGATGGTGATAAATAAGATCCTCTGGTCTGATGAGACCAAGATAGAACTTTTTGGCCTTAATTCTAAGCGGTATGTGTGGAGAAAACCAGGCACTGCTCATCACCTGTCCAATACAGTCTCAACAGTGAAGCATGGTGGTGGCAGCATCATGCTGTGGGGGTGTTTTTCAGCTGCAGGGACAGGACGACTGGTTGCAATCGAGGGAAAGATGAATGCGGCCAAGTACAGGGATATCCTGGACAAAACCTTTTCCAGAGTGCTCTGGACCTCAGACTGGGCCGAAGGTTTACCTTCCAACAAGACAATGACCCTAAGCGCACCGCTAAAATAACGAAGGAGTGGCTTCACAACAACTCCGTGGCTGTTCTTGAATGGCCCAGCCAGAGCCCTGACTTAAACCCAATTGAGCATCTCTGGAGAGACCTGAAAATGGCTGTCCACCAACGTTTACCATCCAACCTGACAGAACTGCAGAGGATCTGCAAGGAGGAATGGCAGAGGATACCCAAATCCAGATGTGAAAAACTTGTTGCATCTTTCCCAAAACGACTCATGGCTGTATTAGATCAAAAGGGTGCTTCTACTAAATACTGAGCAAAGGGTCTGAATACTTATGACCATGTGATATTTCAGTTTTTCTTTTTTAATAAATTTGCAAAAATTTCTACATTTCTGTTTTTTTCTGTCAAGATGGGGTGCTGAGTGTACATTACTGAGAAATAAAATTAACTTTTTTGATTTTTGGAAAATGGCTGCAATGAAACAAAGAGTGAAAAATTTAAAGGGGTCTGAATACTTTCCGTACCCACTGTATGTGTATATATATATAAAAATAAAAAAATAATAAATTAATAATGCCCGATCTCTATGCCTTCACAGTACACCATATACCCCACTGGACAAGAGGGCCATGGAGAACACAGATGAGGACACAACCACAGATGACTGGACTCTGGAGCAGCCCTTAACTCAGACCAGGACCACCGCCATCGTGGAGGTGAAGGGAGCCATCAATGTGGTGCTCACGCCCCTTGTGGCTGAATCCCTGGACAGGTAGTAATTATACTTTTATTTCTTTTTTTTAATAAATCATTTTCATCTAGGTGTGCTGTTCATGTTCTCACTTTGTCCTGATTTAAAATATAGTTTGTTTTTGGTCTGCTATCTCCCTCTGTTTAAAAACCTTTTTAGATTAGGAAAAAACAAAACAAAACTTGGCTTAAATAAAGCCTTTCTCACACTACACAAGGGTTATTTTTAGCCTGAAACAAAAATTTGACCTCAAGTGAATTTAATCACTATTCACAGTGCATCTAAAATTCCGCTGACAGTGCTTCAGAGTCTGGTCTCGCTCTTTGTTGTCTACCAGTGTGAATCTTTAGTTTGCCAAAGGCTAACAGGGCTGGGTTAAAAAATGGTCAACTGTAGCTAGAAGGTTGGAGAGGGGCCAACGGCCATGTACTGACATGGTAAATTTGATTGTGCTCGTAAAGGGCAATTTTTATATCTGTATCATTTCTGATAATACAGTTTGGATCTGTGAAGTCTTTGTGTTTTAAATGTAACTAAAATCAAATAAATAAAACAAAATGATTATGACCCTATGAAATGTTGTTTTATTACAACTGTGTGTCTGGCCTCTTTCAGGTACATCGAATCCATGGTCCACTTTGCCAGTATTCGTCATCCTGCAGGCATTCTGGATGACCTGCATGGGAAAGTCCTCAATGAAGCCTATCAGATCAGCAAGTCCACAGTCACTGAGTCTGTAAGTACCACCACAGAACAGAGCAATTCAGCTGTATATGGTAATATTTATTTATGATCATTGAGGTTTTTGAATGTTGACATAAAGCTTACATCTAATAATAGACTGATTTTTTCCTCAAAGTGAAAGCTGTAGTTCTTGTGATAGTGTCAAATGTGTCAGTCTGAGTAATTTACCAATAGTATGAAATAAGAGTTATTTGCGATTTCACAACAGTCTGCCTCCCAGTTTCAAAAGTGGCTTTGGTGCCAAATGACTGATGCCTCACTGTTCTGACTCCACACAGAGCCAAACAGGCAAGCAGGACCACAAGCTGTCCAAGACAGAGGGCACGACCCCTGGCTCGCTCAACATCTCCCATGGCCAGACAGACCTGTCCGTCAAACCAGATAATGTGAAAATCAAGGGCCTCCAAGCCAACGTCTCCATCCCCAAGGTAAGACCCATGACCCCAAATAATGAGAGGCCAGCAGCAGTGTGCTCTGACTAAGAGGGGTTCAAGAGCAAGCACAGAATCATGAGCATTGCTGTAGATCGCTTTACATTTAAACAATGAATATACAATGCACTCAGCATTTGTGTAGAATGATGATGGTTATTAAGCCATTTGTTAAATACAAAAGTTTGAAACCAGATGCGTTACCTCCATGAAATGTAGCCTATACTCTCAAAACCATTCAGATTCTTTTTTTTTATTCCACTGAACTAAAGGGAATGTCTGTTTACACCAAAAGTGTTGACTAGATACATAATACAGGTGCTGGTCATATGTAATTAGAATATCATCAAGAAGTTGATTTATTTCAGTAATTCCATTCAAAAAGTGAAACTTGGATATTATATTCATTCATTACACACAGACTGATATATTTAAAATTTTTATTTCATTTAATTGTGATGATTAAAAGTGACAAGTAATGAAAATCCCAAATTCAGTATCTCTGAAAATTAGAATATTTCTTAAGAGCAATACAAAAAAAGGATTTTTAGAAATGTTGGCCAACTGAAAAGTATGAACATGAAAAGTATGAGCATGTACAGCACTCAATACTTAGTTGGGGCTCCTTTTGCCTGAATTACTGCAGCAATGCGGCGTGGCATGGAGTCGATCAGTCTGTGGCACTGCTCAGGTGTTATGAGAGCCCAGGTTGCTCTGATAGTGGCCTTCAGCTCTTCTGCATTGTTGGGTCTGGCGTATCGCATCTTCCTCTTCACAATACCCCATAGATTTTCTATAGGGTTAAGGTCAGGCGAGTTTGCTGGCCAATTAAGAACAGGGATACCATGGTCCTTAAACCAGGTACTGGTAGCTTTGGCACTGTGTGCAGGTGCCAAGTCCTGTTGGAAAATGAAATCTGCATCTCCATAAAGTTGGTCAGCAGCAGGAAGCATGAAGTGCTCTAAAACTTCCTGGTAGATGGCTGCGTTGACCTTGGACCTCAGAAAACACAGTGGACCAACACCAGCAGATGACATGGCACCCCAAACCATCACTGACTGTGGACACTTTACACTGGACTTCAAGCAACGTGGATTCTGTGCCTCTCCTCTCTTCCTCCAGACTCTGGGACCTTGATTTCCAAAGGAAATGCAAAATTTACTTTCATCAGAGAACATAACTTTGGGCCACTCAGCAGCAGTCCAGTCCTTTTTGTCTTTAGCCCAGACGAGACGCTTCTGACACGGTGTCTTGTTCAAGAGTGGCTTGACACAAGGAATGCGACAGCTGAAACCCATGTCTTGCATACGTCTGTGCGTGGTGGTTCTTGAAGCACTGACTCCAGCTGCAGTCCACATATTTGAATGGGTTTTGTTTCACAATCCTCTCCAGGGTGCAGTTATCCCTATTGCTGTACACTTTTCTACCACATCTTTTCCTTCCCTTCGCCTCTCTATTAATGTGCTTGGACACAGAGCTCTGTGAACAGCCAGCCTCTTTAGCAATGACCTTTTGTGTCTTGCCCTCCTTGTGCAAGGTGTCAATGGTCGTCTTTTGGGCAGCTGTCAAGTCAGCGGTCTTCCCCATGATTGTGTAGCCTACAGAACTAGACTGAGAGACCATTTAAAGGCCTTTGCAGGTGTTTTGAGTTAATTAGCTGATTAGAGTGTGGCACCAGGTGTCTTCAATATTGAACCTTTTCACAATATTCTAATTTTCTGAGATACTGATTTTGGGGTTTTCATTAGTTGTCATCTATAATCATCAAAATTAAAAGGAATGAACACTTGAAATATATCAGTCTGTGTGGAATGAATGTATACATTATACAAGTTTCACTTTTTGAACGGAATTACTGAAATAAATAAACGTTTTGATGATATTCTAATTATATGACCAGCACCTGTATATCTTTCTCATTTGTAACTATTGCAGTATTGACTTTTCTATTGCCCTCTGTATGTGTTCATATACAGAAAAACCCAAAAAATCTTACATTTGGGGAAAACAGCCTCACAGTATGACTAATCTGTTCATTACTGTTGTCGTCCCTGTGGAGTAATAATTTGTCTTTTTTTGTCTTCTTGCGAGCTTTGCTATTATTTATGTCCATAGCATCTGATTATTTAAAGTTGTTTTTTTTGTTTTGTGTTCTTTTGCTGCAGGTGAACCTTTGCCTCCTGCAGGCTTCTGTAGAGGAGGGGTCACCGTCTTGCTCCAATAAATGCGTCACACATGTGTCTCTTGTGGCGCTGTGCTTCGACAGGATTGCTACCCAGTTCAGAATGAACAGGTAATGTCTCAACTACTTCACATGTCATTCTGTGTGTGTACAGTGACTAAGCTTTTTGGAGTATATGTGCTCAGTGCAAATATGCCCGCTATACGTGCTTTAAAATGCCTTCTGGCACATTCAGTTGTGGTTGTTTGGATGTCATTTTTTCAAGAGTGCCATTCACCACTATTCCGCAGGGTGTTAATCGTTGGGAATAATTCACTTCTATGGTTTTCTGTCCTTATAATACAAAATCAACAAATTGGATTTCTCTGACTATGCGCCCACAGCCCAGCTCAAATACAAACACACATTTTCTTTGTGGTCCTTTCAGGGGTATTGTGGAGGAGACACCCAACACCACAGAACATGGCCGGCCATCAGTCATGTTGGAGAAGTATGCCTCAGCCACCAAGATGCAGCCTCAGTCCTCTGGCTCGCTGCGCTCCAATGCCGGCATTGAGAAGGGCAAAGAGATCGCCGCTAGGCTCAATATCCACCGTATCCACAGCCAGCTGCGAGGCCTCGACTCCACAGGTTGGTTCAGGAGAATGAAAGCCCTGTTTGATCCCTTGTGCCACTTTTTGAAGTGGTTCACTTAACTTTTAAATGACCTACAAACTCTTTGTTGATATACTGTGTAAGCATGCAAAGGTTCCCTTACTTGACCAATAGTAACAAGCAAAAGTATTTAGACACTTTGACTGGAAATTTATTTCGAAATGCTCCCTTTTCACATTTTTTTGTTCTGCCCAAGCTCTTTTCTGTTGAAATTCTGAACAGTTGCGTTGTTTCCTCTCCTTTTTGTAGACATTGGCACATGTGCCATCACAGCAATCCCTTTTGAGAAGTCCAAAGTGCTGTTTGGCCTGGAGGAGCTGGAGGAGTTTTCAGTGGTGGATGAAACAGACGCCCAGGGCACAGCAGGCGATCTCAGCCGCTCCACAGCATCTCTTGAGAAATGGGGTTGGATCATGTTTGAATGTGGCATCGAGAACCTCACAGTCAAAGGTAAAACATCCTAAACTTTTTTCAGAGCATTCATCACTAGGGATGGGGATCAATACCCGGTTCTAAAAGGAGCCGGTTCCAAAATTTCTTACAACCCGAAAATCAACAAGGTCCGAGCTTATTGATACCGCTATCGAGACTAGCGGGTCCTATGATGTAACGTTATGTCTCGAGCGTCAAATCTGGTTTAAATTGAAACGGCATGGATAAGGAAACTAATGTTTTCTATTGATGGGACCGAAACGCGGAGACGGTGAGGTTACATTGGCTCCAAACTACTCGAGTCGACGACCGCTATGCTCATTACTGTAAGTCTGTGCAATAAACCTTTGAGAATAAAAAGACTTTACTTTATCAATAAACCTGTCTGTAAGGTAAGCATGTAGAAAGGGTTAATTTAATCGTCTCTGTCCTCAGTCTGTCATCCTGTATGTTTTATACAAGCACAGCTAACGTTAGCTTGGCATTAGCCAAATGTTAAAAACAAGCTAAATAGAAAGCTGTTTGTCTGAAGCATAGACTGGTCTGTAGTCTTAAAATGTGGCACATTGTTGTAAACTCAGCTGCTGGCTGAGACAAACCAGCCGCTCCTCCTTCGACCAGGTAACGTTACCTGCAGGCAGTGAATAACTGCAGAGAGGAGGAGGAGGAAGAGGAGGAGGAAGATGCTGACTGATGTCGGAGTTTTTATTCTTTCTAAACTTCAATCACTATTCTGATGTCAGATTTTGAGTTTATATATAGTGACTTTGCTGTTGTAAACATTAATGTTGCTGCTCTAGAAACAACATTTAGCTGTATTTAAAATATTAAAGTCTAATCCTATAATTTAAAAACAACCAGGCAGCTAATATGCACACTTCAATATTTTTTTATATGTTTGTTTATTTATTGTATCTCAATATATAAGAATGTTATTGCACATTGGATATTTTCCTCATACATTGCAGGCCTACCTCATTCCCGTTGGGTCTGGTCCTACCAAATAACTGTCACCAAATAATAGTAAAGTATCGACAAAGAATCTGATCATCAAGCAGTCTCAATAAAAGGGTATGAATATAAATAAAAATTAACGATCCCCATCCCTAGTCATCACTTACATTGAGACCTAGGAAAAAATCAAAGAAGGATGTTGGGAATATGTGTACAGATTTGTGAATGTATTACACTTTGTGTTGCAGGGGGCCGTCAGTCAGGAGCCATTCTTTACAATGCTTTTGGTGTGATGGGACGCTCAGACAATGGGGGGAAGACGGGTATGTCTAAGTCCAATGGTTCAACGGGCTCTCAGACGGGCAGCGGTTACAGCACTGACGTCTCTGATGACAACCTGCCGCATGATACCATCAGCCCTGCCTCTGATGTCAATGAACACTCGGACTCAGACGACCAGGTGACTTACTGAGAAATTATTTCTATGTTTATGGGGCTTAAAAATGCACCCCTTCATCTAATTTTTTTGTTAAAAAACTAGGTCCAAGCCAACATTCTGTTCTCCATCCAAACCTTAAACTCTGCAGTATTTATTGTTATTGCTGGGGTCAACCAAATAAAATCTTGGTCGAATGACATTCTACCTACTCTTCAACCAATTGATTGCACATGCACTCACACCCCAGCAAGGATCCCTGAGACCGGGTTGCAGTAAAGTTCCACAAAAAGCAACATGGGGGGAAAAGAAAACTACCATTCCCATTGTTTAGTTGCCATCAAATAAGTCTTAAAGAAGAGCTATTAAACTGCTTTTCCAGTCCTATATTGTAGTTTTGTGACTCCTGTATGGCAGCTTTGCATGATTCAAAGTTCAAAAAAGTTCTTATACTGACTCTTCATGTATGGCTTCATTTCAGCCTCTGTATGAAACAAGCTGCAAATGCTCCAGTCTGTGTAAGGCCCCCCCTCTAAAAGTCCACTGTCTTCTGATTGGCCAAGACCTGAAGCATGTTACCAGGCTGTTGTTGCTGGGCAGAACAGGCAGTGTTACGTCCCGGCTATATAGTTACATAGAAATGCTTCTGAATGTAGTTTGCAGGCTACATTGTTAGCTGTATGATAATTCACAGGGACCTCTCCCACCTACAGTGATTCGCTCATATTTTATTTGCATACTGTAATCTCTGTTCAACCTACTCACACCAGTAGTGAGCACAGACCCTGCTACATCGTATATAGCCTACTCCAACCCTGCCTCCAACTAACTTGTGTGTGTGTGTGTGTGTGTGTGTGTGTGTGTGTGCTAAATGAGTGAAATGACACATGAGTGACGGTATTGTATTACTTTAAGTTAACTTCAGCATTTACCGTGGCCACAGCTGACTTCACGCTGTGTTCGGGCCGAGTGTAACTCAGCCTAAACATCCAGACTGTTTCACTTACAGGCTGGATGACAAACTGTTCTCAGGTCAAGTCGACGTCCGATAAATAACGACACATGATACAAATGTGGACTGGCAAGCCAATGTTGGTAACGATGGCAAAGATAGCGGAATATAAAGGTGATCGATGGTACGAAGCTATGTCACAGGTTAATCTGGGCACTCTGCACAGCTAACAGCGTCTCCACTCTGCGCTCCATCTGAGTGTCAAACACCTCAGCCTGTTTCCTTATGTAAGTAAGAACACATGTAAACCGACCGTGGCACAAATTAGACAGACAACATGAACATTTGGACGGTTTATTGAAGTCTTGCAGTGTTTTGAACAGTGACACAGTTACATCCATGATCACGCTCACAGTCCTCGCTTTGAACTAATTTGCAAGTGGGAGAGCTCCCTGTGAATCATCGTGCAGCTAACGATGTAGCCTGCAAACTACATTCAGAAGCATAGGCAATATCTATATAACGACACATGACGTAGATAAACAATATTATCGGAACATATTTCCTGGTTTGCAGTCAGTGCATCCTGAAGCCACGCCTACAGCACATCTGGGACTATCACCAGTTAACCCAGCAGATCACGTCCTACGAACCACACAGTAAGCCACACAGACTGATGCGTGCAACCAAGGAAGAGTGAGTGAGACTGAAAGCACTTTAAATACTTTAACTTAATTTTTTAAGCTTTGGCCATGTTAAACATGGACAAAGCTTTTAACATTGTAGATAAGTTATAAAATGTGGAAAAGCATAATAGGTCTCCTTTAACATTATCTTGACTTTCTCTCAATATTACCACATAAGTCCAACATTGCCACAGCCTTCTGGGAGTAACCACATAAGCTGTGCATAATGTTAACCCCCAGTTTAACAGATAACCTACAAAATAAACACTAAAACAACATAAAACAAGTTAAAAAATACAGCTTTGAAGTTTGAAGTCGGGTCACGTACAGCCGTTATTGATCCATCCTTGATCTTGTACCTTGTTACTGCCCCTTGTTAAGAATGCAGTCCCAAGTGAAATACACACACATGTTGTCATCAAAAAAGCCCAGCCTCTGAGGGCAGCAATTTGTGCTGGCTAGATCTTTGAAATGGTGTCAGTTAGTTTGGAGCCGAATAAATGTTCAGTAAGTTAGGCCAAGCAGCCTCCAGGAGGTTGGGTGAGTTGTGAAATTGGGGTTGTTTTGACTTCCTGTCTTGTAAGTCTTATAGTTTATTAAATCAGGTCAGCCTATGTCCCTCTGTCCCCATAAATACCAGATTAAGAAGTGCCTTTCCCCTTATGAAAGCAACACCAGCAATTGTCCTACCAGTGAGAATTTGGTCAGACAAGAGTATATCGACCAACTAATTGTCCAGAAGGTGTCAGACCTATTTATTTTATGAGCTCAGTTAATAACTTTTACCATGGCATTCCTCTTTTATCAAATTTTCTTGAGGTCAACAAACGCATGAAAGCTTTTTTAGCTCTACAGACACTCACCTCAAAGTTTTACTTATGTGAGGACAAAGTAAATTCTTTTTAAGACAACAAACGTAACTGAGGACAAGCTTACAAGCTCCTAAATGTCACAGGAAGTGCCGGGGGATGTGAATTTGTTTACAGAGAATCAAAGCTCTGCTGCACTGATCTGAAACAAAATGACGTATGTAGATGTGTTCAGGGTGGGACTAATTACATACATCAAATTTGGTGCAGATGTGAGCACGTAAATTGAAGTTATAACAACTTCATGTTTCGTCGTGACTCGTAAATTTTGGACGCCATGCCACGGGCCAGCTTGTGGATGAAAACTCACCGTTTGTATAACTTTTAGTCATCAGTGAGTTTAGACTGCACAGCGTAAATGTGCTGTTAATCGGACTAATGGCTGACTTCCTGTTGGGTGTTGGGAATCGCTACGTCTGGACATGATACACGTACCATAGAAATTTTATACATGTAGGTGAAACATTGGCCCAGGGCCGCTCTGTAGGGGGGCTCTATCAAACCATTTTGCCACGCTCATGTGTGAGACCCACAAAATATGAAATTTCGCCTGACCTGTGTTTAAAGTTTTTTTGAGTTTTTGAGCATGTTTAGGCCGCCAAAATTGAGGTTTATTTAAAGGGAAAAAAATCCTTCAGTTACAATAGGGACCTCACAAGTTTCATGAGCTGGCCCTAATAATCAATTTGAGCCTGATAAGAGTCAGAAGAAAGAGATTAAAGTCATCAAACTAGGGAAGAGCCACTCTGATCTTGAAAATAAGCGAAGATGGTGAATCAAAGCTGTAATCAGGCTGAAAGTGATGTGTTTGAGGCTCGAGTCATAGAGGATGACAGTAAATCTATTCCAAAGCTGCAATACTGGAACTCAATCCCACCAGCCAGTCTCATCAACCTGTTAAATCCTGTTCTCTTGTGTTCTGAAGGATGAGGGGGTGGAGTCGGACGACCTGAAGAAAGACCTCCCCCTCATGCCCCCACCTCCTGACTCCAGCAGCATGAAGCTGACCATCAGGGAGATTTGGTTCAGTTTTGCTGCCCCCACCAATGTGCGTTCACCTTCACAGGCCATCTCCAGGTACGACTCCACTGACACGTGGCCCTCTTAACAAAAATCCTTTCACATGATTACAGTAAGTCCATGATTTGTTCTGAAACAACCCAGATAGGTAAATTCATGATTAAAGGGACATTCTGGTAATATTTCAACCTGATGTGATGCTGTGGTTCCGGCTACCGTTGCACTCGCCACCTCCTTTGTAGAGATTTAGAGAAATGAGGAATCACGCAAAACCTCATGTATGAGGGGAAAGCTGCGTGAGCCTCTTACAGCTTCTCAAACAAACACAATTTTTACATGAATCATTATAAACTCTTGTCTCAGAGTCTGACTAAGGAAACACAGATCCAGCCCAAGTCCAGCCCAAAGGGAGTTCTCTCATCATCTCCCACAGAAAACTCTGCTCTGAACTGCTTGAAAACGGCTCGTTTGTAGTCCAGCTGTTTCCCTTTCATCCTGGTGTCGACACATGGATGAAAGCAAAATGCGCGTCATAAAACGCTCACTAAGCAGCTACTCTGACACGCCCTCAAAAACACCAGTGGAAAAACACTGAGCTGCAGCACACCTCTCCTCTCTCTTCCAAACACTAGCTACCCTCCAGGCAGTCAATGGACATTAAAGTTGTTACTGTGATGTAGACAGCTCTGTTAAATCTTAATAGATGAAAGATACATTTGTTACAGATTAATAACTTACCTCTCTGAAGCTCTTGCTCCAGTCCATGTTGCTAAGCTGGTAAGGGGATATACAGCTGAACCGAAGCTGCGTTTACCAATTTATGCTGTATTTTAAGACAAAAGGCAACTACATTTCACCTTATCTGGCTGAAGTACAGTAAGCTCACTTGTTGTTCACTTCTACTGTCAGTGGTGTGACAGTGTAGTGGGATAAGTATAATATTATCTGTTTTTTTTTGAGAAAGTTCACTTGTGTGCCCCTGGCAACAGTTGTCAACTTTGCTGCTGATGCAGACCTGTCAGCCTCCCAAAGTTTTATTATAACTCAACTAACCAAATGCACCATGTACCTGGTTTCTGCAGTTGAGATTAAAGCAACAAAAATTCATTCTTAACAGTTATATTAAATGTCAAAGAAGGTGAAAAGAAGTATGCAAAGAAGTATCAATCTGTTTTAGGATATATTGATCAATAGCTATTCTAAGGTGCTTAGAGATCCTCTGACTCTCTGTTTACAGGCAGTTGAATTTGCTCAGCACAGCCACGCCTGCCATTGGAGCCTGGTTGGTTCCCATCGACCAGCTCAAATCTTCTCTGCGCAAACTGGACATGGAGGGCACACTGCGCGTGTGCGCCGTTATGGGCTGCATCATGACCGAAGCTCTTGAGGTCAGCAGTACATCAGTAGACAAACACATTAATTAGCCTTTTATCAAACCAGCCTTTAAATTTATATCTAGTTTTACTTGATTGTATGGGCTCTAGTTTTAAACGGTCCTTTTAACACTTTTTGTCTTTCCCCAACAGAAAAAGAGCATCCACATCCCTATCCGGAGCAAGTATAACCGCGTCACTAAACGAGCTCGCTACCTGCACGAGAATCCCTCCTGTATGCTTTGTAACATTCTTCACCGCTATCTGCAGCAGGCTGACTACTCTGTCATAGAGGAGGCTACCATGGTGAGTGCGAGTCCTCTGAATCTCTTCCTTTCAGTGGCATCTATTTTAGGAAACTGTCCAACTTGACCTTGTATAGATAAATCCCTGCTAGAATTTAGACATTATGTTATATGGTCTCATTTGGACAGAAAACCAATTATTTTAAGTTTTCTTAAGTGCTCGAGTCCCCTTCAATATTTTAATCAATGGGGACCAGTGGCACTAATCCAGTTCTTTACTCTTCTCCTTTCCATCCCAGAATGACGGGGTTCCAGCCCTTGTGACTCTGAAGAAGGGTCTGGTTGCTCTGGCCAGACAGTGGATGAAATTTATTGTGGTGACTCAAGGCTTCAAAGCTATTGGTCTGATGAGGCCCAACCAGCTTGCCAAACCCAAGGAGCCTCAGCAGAGCCTGGGTGAGACCATCTTGGGCCTGGACAACGGTGCTGCACTGCAGAGTGACACCAGCGCTGATGGAGCCGAATTTGAATTTGACGCAGGTGGGAGCTTACAGTGTGCAAATATTACCCTGACCACCCATCTGTGGTAACAGATGGACTGTGAAACTCCTGACCTCTAATTCTCAGTGTTTTTGCACAGAAGTAAATAGACTGTCACCTGTGAAAGATGTAGATGTAGACATAAATGACATGGTATGAATATTTGACTCTTATAGATTTGACTTTTAGAGCAGTCATATGGTTCTTCTAGGAGTTTTATTTTATGTGATTTTTGTGAAGCCACAGTGAGTGAACACACCATGTTGCTGGAGGGAGCATGCAGTCGTCCCCCTCCGAAAGAAGTGAACTCTGGTCCCGTCAGCGGAGTGGAGATCATGAGGAAACTGTCCAAGTCCCATACACACAACGAGTCTGCACTCAGGATAAAGGTACTTTGAGAATTTGTCTGTTTTTGTGTCCTAGTTATCTGTTATAAATCCTTATTGGTTTGCATGTATACATGCACATACACATTTCTGGGGCTGCAACTTCAATTATTTCTATTATGTATTAATCTGCCAATGTTTTTTCATAATAGTTCGTCTGTAAAATGTCAGCAAACAGTGAAAAATGCCCTTTGTCAGTCCCAAGAGGCCATAGTAAAACTGCACAACACATGTTTCATGTCATAGAAAACTTAAAGAAAATATTTCTCTTTCTATTTGAAAAGCTACAGACTTTAAAAATTACTCACACATTTAATCGATTGCTGATCAATATTCTGTCGATCATCTCATTGGTTAACTGATGTCCACACCAGATAAACCAGATTGGTTTAATAAAAGTATACAGTTTTCCTAAATCCACTACTGGTCTAGTGAGATTGTTTCTTTTAGAGAAAGATAAGAGGCAGCCAGTGCATACAAAATCTTCTGCTGCAGTTTTTTAAAGGACATACTTTGTAGCAGCCAGAATGTGTTATCAAGGATTATTTCACTTTTCCCAAAGGAGGAGGATGACATGGTGAGCTATCAGAGAAAGGTGATAATATTCTTGTTTGGGGAATTCTCTTTTATCTTTCCTGGAGCCCATGTACAGCACCATTCCCAAAATGGCAAACTAAACCAAAAACAGTATAGTTGAAATGATTAGTTGATTAATCAATTAGTCGATCAACATTAAAATAACCTGCAGGAATTTGATGAAATCATTTTCATTTTTCAGGTAAAACTTCAGTGGCTTCAGCTCCTTAAATGTGAATTTCAGCTGGTTGTTGTAGTGTTCTATGATAGTAAATTTGATAGCTTTGATTTTTGGACCCTTGGTCAGACAAAACAAGCAATCCCTGAACACTGTTTTTCTGACATTTTATTGACCAAACGGTTGATAAATCAAGAAAATAATCGGCAGATTTGTTGGTAATGAAAGAAATCATTAGTAGCCCTGGAAAACATAGCGAGTGTGAATGTTATGGAGTACTTCAAAAGGAAAATGACAATTCACAGCAGACATTGCAGTCCTGGTGTGAAGGTGACTCCACTGTTGGAAAGCCAGGAGGGATCTCAGCTGACACTGAGTGGGGAGATGACATTTTCCATTGTCTGCCAAATTAAACTGTAACGTGTTTGTTTACACCGTCACAGGGTCTGCTTAGGTTATTCAGCTCTTTTGTAAAAAAAAGTATTCCTCCACTTTGGGATATTTCCATTATGGATCAGGGCAGTCACTGTGTATCCCATTCATCTGAAATATATAAAGCCACAGGCAGTGGCGCTGTGTGAACATGACCTCCGCTCAGTAATCTGTACATTTGTCATACCCAGGGCTCCCATCCATACCAGTCGCTGAGCTACACCAGCGGTGACACAGCGGCTGACTCCCCCGCCCATGTGTGCCGCACAGGCATGCCAGCCAAGGACAGCCCCAGGAAGGAAAGCCTCCTGAGCAATCTGACAGGCAGCTTTCGGAGTCTGCACAACCTGCTGGAGGGCATGCCCCAGAGGAACGAGCCGTCTGCCGCCACTGCAGCCAAGAGCAGCTCCCTCACTCGCACAGGTACTAATGCCCGGCCTACTGGTGTGTTGCTCTGCTGCTAACTACAGTATGTGGAAGGTTGTCCTTGATTTTCTTTTTTTTAAATTACAACATGTAAAAGTGTTTTTGTCATTTTTGCTGCAAGGCTGACCTCTACTGTTCAATAGTGTGAATGTGAAGAATAAAATAGATTCACAGCTTGGTCCCTCGTCAAGCACGTGCCCGCAGTGAACAATATGCGGAGTCAGTGTGCCATGAGTTATTTGCTTTGTTTCACACTCTAACATTCAGCAACCCCTGCTGATATCATCTTGCTTCATGAAAGAAAGTGCTGTAAAAGCTTGAACGTAGCTTAAAGATGCACCAGAGAGGGAGCTAAATAAGAAATCAAAGTGTAAAAAGAAAAGCATTTTCTCTCTCAGGTTATGTTTCTCCATTGTAGTACGAGACTTTGAATGTGTTTGTATGTGAGAGCTTGGAAATTGTACAAACCGTGTCTCTGTCATAATAATATATATATAGGTGCTGGTCATATAATTAGAATATCATCAAAAAGTTGATTTATTTCAGTAATTCCGTTCAAAAAGTGAAACTTGTATAATGTATACATTCATTCCACACAGACTGATATATTTCAAGTGTTCATTCCTTTTAATTTTGATGATTATAGATGACAACTAATGAAAACCCCAAAATCAGTATCTCAGAAAATTAGAATATTGTGAAAAGGTTCAATATTGAAGACACCTGGTGCCACACTCTAATCAGCTAATTAACTCAAAACACCTGCAAAGGCCTTTAAATGGTCTCTCAGTCTAGTTCTGTAGGCTACACAATCATGGGGAAGACCGCTGACTTGACAGCTGCCCAAAAGACGACCATTGACACCTTGCACAAGGAGGGCAAGACACAAAAGGTCATTGCTAAAGAGGCTGGCTGTTCACAGAGCTCTGTGTCCAAGCACATTAATAGAGAGGCGAAGGGAAGGAAAAGATGTGGTAGAAAAGTGTACAGCAATAGGGATAACTGCACCCTGGAGAGGATTGTGAAACAAAACCCATTCAAATATGTGGACTGCAGCTGGAGTCAGTGCTTCAAGAACCACCACGCACAGACGTATGCAAGACATGGGTTTCAGCTGTCGCATTCCTTGTGTCAAGCCACTCTTGAACAAGACACCGTGTCAGAAGCGTCTCGTCTGGGCTAAAGACAAAAAGGACTGGACTGCTGCTGAGTGGCCCAAAGTTATGTTCTCTGATGAAAGTAAATTTTGCATTTCCTTTGGAAATCAAGGTCCCAGAGTCTGGAGGAAGAGAGGAGAGGCACAGAATCCACGTTGCTTGAAGTCCAGTGTAAAGTGTCCACAGTCAGTGATGGTTTGGGGTGCCATGTCATCTGCTGGTGTTGGTCCACTGTGTTTTCTGAGGTCCAAGGTCAACGCAGCCATCTACCAGGAAGTTTTAGAGCACTTCATGCTTCCTGCTGCTGACCAACTTTATGGAGATGCAGATTTCATTTTCCAACAGGACTTGGCACCTGCACACAGTGCCAAAGCTACCAGTACCTGGTTTAAGGACCATGGTATCCCTGTTCTTAATTGGCCAGCAAACTCGCCTGGCCTTAACCCTATAGAAAATCTATGGGGTATTGTGAAGAGGAAGATGCGATACGCCAGACCCAACAATGCAGAAGAGCTGAAGGCCACTATCAGAGCAACCTGGGCTCTCATAACACCTGAGCAGTGCCACAGACTGATGGACTCCATGCCACGCTGCATTGCTGCAGTAATTCAGGCAAAAGGAGCCCCAACTAAGTATTGAGTGCTGTACATGCTCATACTTTTCATGTTCATACTTTTCAGTTGGCCAACATTTCTAAAAATCCTTTTTTTGTATTGCTCTTAAGTCATATTCTAATTTTCGGAGATACTGAATTTGGGATTTTCATTAGTTGTCAATTTTAATCATCACAATTAAATGAAATAAACATTTGAAATATATCAGTCTGTGTGTAATGAAAGAATATAATAACCAAGTTTCACTTTTTGAATGGAATTGCTGAAATAAATCAACTTTTTGATGATATTCTAATTACATATGACCAGCACCTGTATATAATTATAAACCCCAAATAAAAATTTTCACACGTGCGGCTATGATGCAAGAGG
This sequence comes from Micropterus salmoides, assembly GCF_014851395.1. Lineage (NCBI taxonomy): Eukaryota > Metazoa > Chordata > Actinopteri > Centrarchiformes > Centrarchidae > Micropterus > Micropterus salmoides. The sequence goes on along the minus strand of NW_024041039.1, from coordinate 24,006,340 downwards.
AAAGTTATTCTCGAACAGCAGTCAGTATCTGTGTGATTTCTTTTTTTTGTAGTCTGTTACATGATGTAATGTGCTCTCAATCTCTTTCTTCTGGGGCTCAGGAAACAGCTTAGGGACAGACATGCTGACTGAGCACCCGCTGCTGTCAGAGCCCTCCTCCGTCAGCTTTTACAACTGGATGTCTAATGCTGTGGGCAACAGGACGGGGGCTGCGGCCCAGGACTCCCCGGTTAACCGCCCCCAGCACAACAGCCTACAGACAGGTCAGACACCATGGTCTCAGGGTTGGCCTTGGAGGTTTTTCACTAGTCAAATCTGCATTGTTCTTTTAATAAAAATCTAATTTTTATTCAGAAAATCCCATAATAACTGCATGAGGTTTCCAGTTCATTAAGATGAACTCGTTTCTGTGGAACCTTCAGGGTAAAATGATGCAATCTTTTCCTATTATTAAAAGCTTTGTTATAATGCTCAGCTTCTCCTAGTACAGTAGCAGCTGAGGAATTCATATAATATTGCTGTTTTACTAGACCTACCGGATTCTTCTGGCAACCACTACCAACCACTGCCAACAGATAACAGTCCAGAAGGAGGTCAGGGATTGTTGCTCAATGTTGTGCTGATGGTGTTGGTGACCTAATTAACTAGCTAGCAGTACGTTTGTTCCCCTTTGTTAGCTAGTAATAGTCACCTAGAACACTGTGTCAAAGTATTCTGCAGGGAAACCTGGAAACAGGTAAGTTGTTAATGTAGAAATAAGCCAAGATTACCTTCATTCATTCAAATGTATATATTGTAGCAGAAACATATTTAAATACTATATATTTTGGGTTAAAGCATGTATAGACTTGTTTTTGTGATAATAGCATAAATTCTGATGGCATACGTTTTTATTTGTTGAAAAATAAGACAACCAACTGGGGGTGCCAAAGCCGTGTAGTTGTGAGTAGATCTTAACAACGGCTCTATTTGAAACCCCCTTCTACACAATCGGTACGTGCTGGTGTGATCTAAATGTAGTATGTAGTATGCAAACAAAAGCAAAATCTGCAGTATGCCAAAAACCTGGATGTTGTACTGATTTGGGGAAAATCTCTAGTATATGTCCCATAATGCAAAATGCTAGAATGGACACACAAAGTTTTTTTTGGTACATACTGCATGCCATATGAATGATTTGTATCGTTCAGAGAAATTAGTGCCTGTTTAGATCAGATGCCGAAGCAGTTGGAGCAAACAATACAAACCTCACTTTATAGCTTTTAAATTAGGACATTTCTACCACCAGTTCACATACATAACGTTAATACTGTCGTTTTTAAATATGTGTACCTCATAGATTTATAGTGGTCCTCTAGAGTACACCAGCCTGCTGACATGCCATTAAAATGTGCTTAATGATATAAAATGTGTTTCGATATCAAAAGAAGGATTTGGAGCTTTTCTGACTCTCTGGATTCCCTTGTACCTGTGCTACAGGCCTGTTGCTGTGATGGATAGATAAAGTCATGTTGCTTCCTCACTTGCCAAACATTCTGTGAGAACCGGAGCATATTAGTGGCGTGAAGCAACCTGAGATTTTGTTCATCCCTCACAGCGCTGCTCTTTCCCACCCTCTGTTCGCCCACTCTTCTTCGGGGCCACAAACAGCTGCACTCTGCATTTGTTTCATCCTCCCGCAACAGTAGTTCAATATTTGGAATCACCCACATGGATCACTGAAAAGACACATCTTACTTTCACAGTTGAGCAGAGCACTTTGTGGTTGTGTGTGGGTACAATTAAATACGTGAACGGCTGGATTTGAGCCCGAGGCAATAAGCATTGTCTTTATCTACTCACCCAGGTGTCAGTCAGTGACAGCCCAGCAAATTAGCGAGAACAGCTCCTCACAAACAAATGAAGTGAATGTGATGTAGCAGTTTATAGATCCAAATTGTGCATAACTCTCTCTGTAACGTGATTGTTGCGTTCCATTTAATTCCCACTAACATCTTTATTATGAAGAGCTAGAGTGGGAAAGTGTTTCACCCCACAGCGCTCTACTTACTCGCTGCTGCTCATACGTACATGTCCGTGCTCGAGTAACATACTGCCACTGAGCTGCTCCTGTTCTCGCAGTGGTATCAACATATTATGCAAGAAAACGCAACAGCAGGCTGCCAAGACCTGCCTGGTCTCACACCACATGTGTCCCAAACCTCTCTTCCACACCCTTAGGTGGGACGTGTAACCTGCCCACAATCCCCTCAGCGTCAGACTTCAACACAGTGCTGTCCAGCGACCAGAACACTCTGGACGGGACCCACTCCCAGCACTCCCAGCATAGCACCAGCCAGGATGAAATGGCCGACATTGAGGAGGGCAACATGTGCCCAGCTGCCGTTCAACTGGCCGATGCTCAGGTGCTGTGAATACTTCTGTCTGCCTTTCTTTGTCATTTGTTCAGTGCTTTTTGTCTAAACTTCAACTAGACAGGCAATTAACATAACAACTGCAGCTTTTTAAAAAGTCTGAATTTGTGGTTTTATAATTGTTAAAACATGTTTTAAATGTGGTTCTTATTTGTGTTGACAGCGTGGAAAGAGACAGTATATTAAGGAATAAAGTACATCGATTTTTAAATGATTTCATGTCACTTGCACTCCCTAAGTCCTTTTGTCTTGCCTTGATTCGTGTGTATCTTCCATACGGAGGGGTGAAAGCTCTATCTGCAAAGCTCGCAGTTCAGTTAACGCATCCCCTCTACAAAAACACTTCATGTTACGCCTTGAAATCTGTTTTCCGCCCTCAGGTTGTTTTCAAGCCTTTGCTGAGCTACACAGGCATCCAGGCCCAAGACACCACTCCTCTCAGCTACAAGATGTATTTTGGAGAGCATCTGTCTTTTTCTGGCAACCTAGAGTGTCTCAGAGCGGACATCGTCGACTCTGACACCTCCAAAGAGCGGAAAAACAAAAGATCCAGGAGGTAAAATACATCTTAATCATAACAATACAATAAATAAAAGAGATTTGTTAGTTCATTAGTTTTAGTGTGGCATTCACTCAAGGTAAAGAATGTTTGCTAAATACATACAACCCTCCACCTGTCCCTCCATCTTTAGACAAGGCATGGTGAACCTCCCGCCGCTGGAGTTCAAGCCAGCTCTGCTGATTGAGACATTCAGCCTGAATGCAGTGGTGATGGAGAAGTCGTCTAGCGCTCCGCAGGGCCCCACCGCAGCTCCGCTCTCCTTCCACGACCTCAACCGCCGCCACTTCAACACATTCCACTGTGATTTCACCACAGCCTGTCAGGCCATCAGCCAGCGTGTGGACATGGCCCTGGTGCGCCTCATCCACCAGTTCAGCACCATGATCGACGACATCAAGGCCACGCAGACTGATATCAAACTGAGCCGCTACACCGCCGGCTCTGCCTCCCCAACACCCACTTTCAAGGCCCGGCCGTACCGCCACTTCAGGTCCTCCGACTTCAGCCGCAGCTCACGGGGCAGCCTCAACGGGGCTGGACGCAGCGGAACCCAAACCCTGAAGAGCAAGCGAGGGGTTGGCGGAGGGGGCGGAGCAGGTGGTGGAGGAGCAGGCATTGCTGGGGGTTTGCCACCTAATGGGCCTCCATCTGGCATGGACACGCTGGGGAGAAGGGAGCCTCGGGGACGCACCTCCCTCGGACGTTCAGAGCGACGCACCTCTAAGGTAACTATAATAAAGACAGTTTAACGAGTCTTTTTTTAAAAATACAAAGGTCAAAACCATACATGGGAAGAAGTGATTCCAAAGACTATATAGACCCTTCAAACTGGATTGCTAAGCAACAGCCTTTGTTGATGCTGAATGTGTAGACTTTCAACCTCAACAGCATAAACACTCTAAATGGGTCCAAGTTTGTTTTCCATCAGGTACTGATATTGGTAAACGCTGCAGCAGGAAATAAAGCTGGAACCTGTTCAGAATGTATGTTTTCACATTTAAAAAGGTCCCATAGATTTCACAGATTCAACACCCAGAGCAGGCTATTACAAAGTCTAGGAGCCCTATTGCCTTTTTTAATCCACAACTCGGAACAGCCATCACCTGCCTGACTTTAGTTCAGATCTGGCTCAAATAGTGATAAAAAGTCTCGAATATTCTTTATCGGCACACATGCTGAGACCTTAATGTGATTAGTAAAATCACATCATCTTTTATTTTCCACACACAAACCCTAGAGGGAGCCACCAGATAATAGGAAATTTTCAGAACAGGCACCATTCATGAAAACACAGTTTCAGCTGTCAAGAATTTTATCCAGTCCACAGTTCAGGCAAAACGTGAAAAATGGACAGTTTTTTGTCTTGACATTTAAATGTGCTTCAAACTTCAAGAAGCTAAGCATTTTTATAAAGGAAAAAGATGTAGCACAGGGACTCACGACAAACCTGCACAGATATAATTTAAACCAGGGCCTTTCCAGAAATAACTGAGTTACTTGTTGTCATCTTACAGATATCACGACAGCCTGCACTCATAACATTACTGTTACAGTAAACAGTTCAGCAATAAAAGAAGAAATAAGTCCGCCAGATTGTTTATTTACCCTTCCGCCTTGTGATGCATATTGTGACATTTCTTTTTGTTTTATAATGTGGGATATTGTGTAATGTCTTCAGGTGTCAAGGAAGGGCTCCCGTGACGTGGCAGACCACATGGCCATCCAGATGGACGACTCAGACTCCATCACAGTGTCAGAGCAGAGCGAGCCGTCAGCAGAATGTTGGCAGAACATGTACAAGCTGCTCAACTTCTATTCCCTCATCTCCGATCCCACTGGAATCCTGGAGAAAAGCTCCCCAGAGAACTGCCTGTCAGGTGGGAATCAGCTTCTAGCAGTCATCCAGTCCTGAATGTGCCTCCTTTATCCAACCCATGCATTTCCTTTCTGCTTTCCTTTCCATTTCTATGCCTTTTGTTCGATCAATTTTTAAGATATTGCTGTTTTTTATTTCCCTTCTTCCCTTTCCTTTTCTCCACCTGCGCCCTCTGTTCTGCCTTACAAGCCCTGACGCGCCACCTTCTTCCTTTCTTCCCTCCTGACCTGACCTACAGGTCTTGGACCATTTTATTCATCAGGCTCTCAAATGACTTAATTATACAAGCCTTAAGTTTTTGTGTTTTTTCAGTATTTTTTGTGTACATTATACACTTTCCAATACAAAAGTCAATGCTCAGCTGCTGTTATTTTGCATGCAATTAATACTTGCTGCTATTATGACCCCACCTTCTCCCTGAGGTGTTCATTAAGTATGAGGGCAGGCGCGCAGGAAGACATTTTTGTTTAGGGGGTGCTGTACAGTAGAAATGCGTGCATGACAGACTGCATGTGGGCACTTACATACTTTCCTTCAACACAGAGTGGTCTTGTGAGGTCACAGAGGTCCGGACCTCAGTAATTGTATGTATGTATAAATAAAATCATTTGAATAAAAAACATTGATAATATGATCAACTTAAATGTACAGCATGTGAGCGCAGCTGATTACACCGTCTCTACCATCATTTCAACTTGAAAAACTGGTCCACACTTGGGGAAACACAATACGCATGTGAAAACCTTGTGCGTGCAGTAACTGAGAGCACCGCTGTTTGTGGGCAGAGTTTTGGAAGATACATTTTGTGCCTTTCGGGGTTGGTGAAATAGAGTGAAGGGTCTCCTCATTAAGAAAGACGCTGTGCGCATTGACGCACGGGGCACAGCAGAATAACTTAATATTTAAATCTCATAACACGCTGACAGGATCGGTCTGAATCTAACCTTAATTAATGTTCTGTGTTCTTCTCCACATCCAAAAGGTCTCACACACAGTCCAGGTTCATACAGTGAAACTGTTTGGAGTAAAGCAGCCGTCCTCCTGATCAATCCTGAGCTCCATCAGAGTGTCTAAATTATTTCAGAAGCTAAAAGTTGAATTCTGTTTCCTCTGCAGGGTTTCCTCTGTCTGTCCTGTCCAGTGTATAACTGCAGTTTTTAGTTTTGCTGCATAAATGTCCCAGGGTATTTGCTGTGGCATTACTGCGCCCAGGGAAACTTTTAAAATGACTGACAGCAGCCTCTCCAAACTTTAAAGTAAACCATTAAAGAAAACACTCATACAACAACACAATAAAGAAATGACCTGAAAAGGTATAAGGACCAGTAGAGGTGGGATAAAAGAAAAAAAGAAAATAATTAGTTGGGTGGGGGGCCGGTGGATTCATTTGTGCATACATGATTATTCAGATATTGTAAAAGCCGATCCGCGCATCACACCCATGTAACTCTTATTGTGACAAAACAGTGCAAACAGCTGCTGACATCAAATTATTAGGCTGCAATATGAACCAAAGCATCTTCTGCATTCAGCACTAACCTGCTGTGTTTTATGTTGTCCTTTAGTAACAATAGTGCCCATTTTGTACTCTACACCCTGTCAATAAGGGGTGCTGCAGCACCCTCCACACCCCCTTTTGCACGCATTTGTATGAGAGTAGCTTGTAGTGGTGAGACGGTGTTTCAACACCAACGCACCTTGATGCAGTGACAGAATGAGTTCTAGAGGGACTAAAAAATAATAATATAAATAGGTCCTAACATTATTAATGTGCAAAGGTAGAATTAATTATGAATCTTGATTCCAACTTCCAGGATCCTCTTCTCATGCAAGTAAGTTTTGATGGATGAAATGATAGTGGTATTTTTCTTGCAGCTGCAGAAGGTGGACGTCAGCCCCCGGAGCCGTTTTGTAAAGTGATCTTTGAGAACGAGCAACAGGACCCTACAACGCCCAACAAACCCCCGGGCGCAGGCGGTCGGCGACGGAGCCTGGTGAACTCTGAACCCCAGCACGTCACGCTCATAGTGTTCGGCATTGGCATGGTGAACCGCACCCACTTGGAGGCCGACATCGGCGGGCTGACCATGGAGGCTGAGCTGAAGAAGATCCATGGAAGTTTCACCCTGAAGGAGAAGATGAAAGGTGAGGCAGAGAATGTGTGTGGGGAATGAAGCTCCTGAGTTTTTAATCAGTGTGTCTGTTCATTAACTTGGTCAGCCACCTCAACTGTTTCACCTATGCACTGACCTTAAAAAAAAAAAAGTGTGATAGTAAAGGACATCAATCACATATCTATGCCAGTCTTAGGTGGATAAATAATATTTTAATGTCATTATTAATTCTTCTTTTACAATGTAAAGTTCCAAAATCTTGTGTCCTGATGAAATGATTCCTGGTTTTCTTTCACACATCCACAGACATCCTGCACCAGAAAATGACTGAGACGTGTGCGTCGGCTCACATAGGAGGGGTAAACATTGTTCTACTGGAGGGCATAACACCTGACATCCAGTACGTACAAATTCTCTTTAACTTTAAAGTGATTCAACAATTATTTACATTTAAATGTCCTCATATTGATAGGAATTCTTAGAAACAGGAGAGACGTGTAATTATGTTTTGAATAGCATGTATTGATCCTAACCCTTGCTGGATGATGGTTTGTTGATTGCTGTTGAAGTTTGAAATTGTTAATGAATTCTTTTTTTTTTTTTTAAATGTTTTAATTATAACTAATTAATGGTTTTTGCTGTTTTAAATCAATATTCATTTATTTTCTGTTCCCCAAGAGCTTTTTGCTTGTAACTGTGGTCTCAAACATATAGAACTCAGCTATAAAGTATTACCTCTTGGCTAAAATGGTTATTTAGGAACAACAGAACTTACTACACGTAGATGCTTTAATATCAAGTACGTTTGTTACTTCCCTGAGCTTAAACTAAGAAGTAGATCCACTGTTTTCCACAAGCGTTGGCACTCAGCGAGAGCCAATTACAGGCTCCTTTCCAGCCAGGTAATTTTAGCAGCAGTTTGTTGTTTTTACCGTAAGCAATTTCCTCAAAACATAACCACCCTAATCAGGTTAGCTTGTAGTTCTGCATTCACACAGGCCGATGCATCTCCACGCAGTTTAGAACTTGTACTGCTGCTTCAATAAGAAGCTTTTTTATTCATCTCACTCTATTTAACAGATGCTCCCACTGTGAGAATAAAACTGGGACTCAATCCTTTTTCTGTAAAGCGCGCCCATGTTTTTGAATTTGTTTATGCCAGACAACCTGGCGACAGAGAACATAGCTGTTACTGATATAAATATAAGTGAGAGTGATTGCAGTGCCACTCCACATATTTCTCGCCTGTTTGATTCAAATGGACACAGTGTGCAGACAAAGGACACTTATTAAGCAATAATCAACAACAGGCTCCAGTGTAAATGCGGGTCACAGTTAAAGCATGTCAAATCAGTTGATTGTCTGCAGTTGTTTGAGATATTTTCTTCCAGTTTGTTCTTGTTTGCTAAGTTTATTCTAGTTGAACGACTTTTCATCATGAACGTGTCCATCTAAAACAAACAAAACAAAACAAGGGAGCTCGACCCTCAGAGCTGACCACATTTTCACTTTAAGTGGCTCCTTCGTGTTCTTGCTTGTGAAAAACTGTGTTCACCGTACGGGCTGTCTGAACTGTTTCACACTTTCTTCTGCTCTTCTTTTTTTTGTTTACATTCCTTGGCTTTCTCTTCCAACTACTTGCATAGACTGGAGGATTTCCCAACATCTCCCACCAGCACAGCTAAACAAGAGTTTCTGTATGTTATTGCTACTATTAAGGACTCACATGCATTAGTCAGTCAAATACACAGCTGCCCTGATTGCACATCCTTCATTTGTCTGAGTCGCCTGTCACCATGTGTATTTTCAGTCAACCGTTTCTCAGGACTTTCCTTGTTAGCTGATGTTATCCGTTTTGTGTGTATGAAGCCACTTTCATAGGTTACAGAGACTTAAATGTGACCAATCCGGTTGATTTTATCCAGGCAGAAAGTTGGCTGGTTTTATTTTTCATTCTTGACTGTTCTCTTAATTTTTACAATCTGACAAAATACTGAAATATCTTACTGTACAGTACATCACTCTGATATTTCGGCATTTAGTTTCAGTTTCATAAGCCGTCTAAAAATGTAGAAAATGTTGTATTTGCTTCAAGAGATGGAATCACAAATCATTGCCTTATTCATTCATAGTGGAACGTGTGTCACTGTCATGATCACTCATTCTACCTGTTCCAAGAAAATTTAATGCTGTCCTGTCCTCTCAGTATTTCCACTGAAATTGCTCATCCATTCAATTGTCCACATCACCTGGAAAAAAAAACCTAGTGTCAGTCATGTTCCTCATTCCAGTTTACTCCTGTGTTTCAGGACGGTGGTCAAATGCAACATCGCCAAGTCACAGGCCTTGTACAGCGCCCAGCGAGGACTGAAGACCAACAATGCAGCTGTCTTCAAAGTGGGGGCCATCATCATCAACATCCCCCAGCACCCGGCCACTTTGCACAGCATGATGGTCCGCAGCTCCCACCAGCTCTCCAAACAAATCTCCGACCTCATCCGCCAGCCCTCCAATGTGTATGCTTCATTTATTTGTCTTTTGAGTGTTTTTGAACAAAGTCTAATTTACAGCATTAAGTAATGAGAAACCGACTCTGAAATGTTGTTGGAATATTTAAATGAATCTGTCACGTTGCTCCTAATGCCATTAGATTGTAATCTATACTTAATAAAATCCTCAGAAGAACTCTTTCATATACAAGTAGTATAAGTGGCAGGTTACTGGTGCATGTCCACACTGTTGCCAGTTGCAGTTAACTGCCTGTGTGTTTGTTTCCATGGTAATACCCTGAATTATGTAAATATATTTATAGAGTTGTAGGTGTGCTGAGGATATTTAACAGCCTTTCTATGATTTAATGTTGACAGCAATATGAGCCAGTATATGCAAAGCTCTCTATAATAACACACACAACTAAATCAAAGCAGTTTCTTTTTTCACTGTGTGCTTTAGCTTCTAAGCAGTTTACCCCACACATTTGGAAATGATGTGATGGCAAATCCAATCCAGCTGCGAACATGGCGACAGTTACTTAACAGAGCACCACCATCGCTTGAAGTTAATACGTTTGTAGGTAATGAGCCAATCCTGACTTATTTTTTTACAGTCAACCTCCTAACAGGGAGGACACGCCCACCCCGCAACCCTCTGACAAAGCATCCAGCATCAATCAGACTCCCGTGGAAGCCAATGAGTTCCCTCAGCTTCCCGAAGGCCTGGAGAAGAAGCCCATCGTCCTCAAGTTCAGCGCCATGATGGATGGCATCACCATTGGGGCTGCCCTGCTGCCCTCGCTGAAAGCAGAATACAAAATGGGTCGCATGAAGAGCCATGGCATGACAGGTGTGTGTGAGAGGAGATCTGGCATTGATGTCCATGGTGATTTACGGAGCAGAGAACAGAGCTTTGTTTTTGTCTGCCCCTGTGTTTAGGGGCGCAAACCAGTTTCACCTTTGAGTTGCCGAGTCACAAGCTTTGCTTCCAGTCCAAAGTGTCCCCGGTGGACCTGTCCACCATGTCGCCATCAGCCAGCCTCACCCTGCCTCCAGTCACCATGTCAGGAGAGTACATCATGGAGGAGCACGAGAGCCACTCAGACCAGGGCTGGGCACCTGACGACTTCCCAACAAAGCAGGGCAACTACCTCCAAGGCAACTACCTGCGCTGTGTAGCTGAGGTAAGACGCTCCTGATGGGGCGTCACATTTGTATGCCATTTGTATGAAAAAGCTAATTAGCCACCAAGATGGATTTACGGAGCAGCCGATGTTGATTCTAACCTGCCCTAACGTATCTTCTCTGATGTGCAGATTGGTTCATTTGAGCACAACCTGACCACAGACCTGCTCAACCACCTGGTGTTTCTGCAGAAAGTGTTCATGAAGGAGGTCAACGAGGTCATTCAGAAGGTTTCAGGTACGGTATAATCACCAACTCACTTGGTTAATACAGCAATCTTACCTCATTTACAAACACAAAACTTGCAAATACGTATCTGTGGAACATTTGCAATCCTTTATCCTTGTCTTTGCTGCTGTAATGGCTCAGTTTTCCTCTCGGATCAATAACGTTAATCTAATCCTAAACATCTCAGTGTTCCCTACAGTGTTCTACAGCCTACAACTTCTACTTAAGCCATTGAAATTAAATCATTTTCTACATAAAACTATGCCCAAGGCACTGGCACATGACGTTGTGTTGATTTCCACAGCAGTATTGATAGCGCGTTGTTTATCTTCCTAATCAATCACAGAAAGAAGAGAATGTAGTTGCACTGTGACTCTCACATGTTCACAACAGCCTGTGTGAACTTATGAGGTTGACTTGTATACTCTCTCTCGCGTGCAGGAGGAGAACAACCCATCCCACTGTGGAATGAGCACGACACCTCAACAGACGCAGACAAGCCAAAAATCCTGCTTTATTCTGTCAGCCTGATGTTCAAGGTATCTCATGTTCCCTTTCTTTCAGCATGGAAATCGAAAAGAAAAAAGTCAGTCGCAGTGGCCGGAGTTGAGCTTTGAAGAATTTTCCGAATGCCATTTTCTTGTTCACAGGGAATCCAGATGACAGCCACCACTCCTTCTATGCGAGCTGTGCGCTTTGAGACGGGCCTTATAGAGCTGGAGCTGTCCAACAGGATCCAGTGCAAGGCTCAGCCCGGCGGCAGCAGCAGCTACCTTAAACTGTTTGGCAAATGTCAAGTAGATCTCAACCTGGCTCTTGGACAGATAGTCAAGCACCAGGTACAGATTGGCCTCATTTTGTTGAAATAAAAGCTCTGTTTTTTTGTTGTTGTTTTAGTCTAGAATGGGTTTAAAAAAGATTGTTTTTAATCTTTAATAAAGAGAGTTGTTGTTGAGAGTTCAGTTCAGTAACTTTAACAATAAAGTATAAAAGACAATCATACAGAATCCACACTTTTTAGATAGGTTCGTTCCTCTTGTGCTTGGTGATGGTATATCGCAGTAAATCTGACGCCCTGTCTCCCCCTAACTTTGCAGGTGTATGAAGAAGCTGGCTCAGACTTCCACCAAGTGGCGTACTTCCGAACTCGGATCGGTCTGCGAAATGCTCTGCAGGAGGAGATCAGTGGCTCCTCGGACAAGGAGGCTGTCCTCATCACGCTTAACAGGCCAATCGTTTTCGCCCAGCCAGTGGCATTTGACCGAGGTTCAGTTGACTTTTTCTCTACATCACATCCAATATCAAATGTCAAAGCTTGTGCTGTGTACCTTCACACAGTGCTTATGTGATTTTATCTGTGTTCCTATGCTTTGTTTGTGCTTGTGTGCCTTTGTATGCTTTCTTTAATGTTTTCTGTTATGCCATCAACCTGCCAGGGACTGTGGATCAATTGGCCACAATTAGCCTGTGTGGCTGAATATGGTACATTTACATAATGGAAGTCCTGGTGTTAATTAATGTGGATTGTCCCTTTTTTAAATAAATATACATCAGCACTATTTCTGTTAATACTCACTGATATTAATCATAATATTTTTTTGATATTGGAATAAAACCATCCAGCAAACAGAATACACGAACAACTAAATATACTGATGTCTGTTCTACTGCTGATCTTCACTATTTGGATGGTGTTCTTATGCAATTATTGATCCTTAAAGTACAAGAAAGAATAAACTCAAATTTGACATAAAACAGTTCATTTTGTCATGTGGAACCATTTCTCATCAAACTTGGTGATGTCAAGTTTTCACACACAGCCAAAATCAACCATCGACGTCTTTAAAGTGCACATGGCTTGTTTACGTGACATTCAGTGTCAAATTTTACATTCTTTCTACCCACTCGTGTGCCCTCCTGCAGCTGTGCTCTTCTGGCTGAATTACAAAGCAGCGTATGACAACTGGAACGAGCAGCGCTTGGCCCTCAACAAGGACATCCATATGGCCACCAAAGAGGTGGTGGACAAGCTGCCAGGCATCCAACAGACCTCAGCCCAGGCCTTCAGCACCCTCTTCCTGCAACTGACAGTCAACGACCTGGGTATCTGCCTACCCATCACCAACACATCCCAGGTAATTGGCTCTGCTCTGTTTTGATCTTTCAATGTCGAAATATTGTCTAACTGTAACATTTTTTAGTGTTATCAGTAGTCCGTTTTAAAACTCAAGGCTTTTATTAGGAATCTACCTCTAATTAAAGGAAAGTAAAGCACGTAGGAATACATTTTGGGGTAATTTTTTGTTAATATAAATTCAGGGCTGGGCGATAAAACAGTTATAATTATCGCGATATAATTTTCCTCTAACAATATAACAAATGTTCAATAAATGTTTCAATTATTTGAATCACGGAAGAATAAGCACTTTATTGTTTCTATTAAGATATTTATTTTGTTGAGGAAAGGGGACTGAAAAGAGATTTTATTGTAATTGTTTTGAATGTTCAGCCTTAGATTTGTGAAGTGATCCACTGTTTGGCATCAAGTGTTTGTGATGACCATAAAGAAGAGTTTAAAACCACAATTAACCATCTGGTTTTATTCAACTTTCACTCAGGAGTAAAAGTCAGCCATTAAACTTGCGCTAATAATTATTTTTATTGTGGTAACATTTATTGCCATATAGCCCAGCCCTATGTTAATTCACATAATCCGCTCTTTGAAAAGAATATTAAATTATAGTCATCTCCATCAGCACTTAGCAACATTTACTATACCAGTGTTCATTACATTCATATTGCTGCTATTAATAACTTTAAAAACACAATTACATTCTTGTTCTTCATTTTCATAAAAGAACAATTCCTCTGTTATCAATTTTTATATCAGTGTTTCCCCTATGCTAGTGGGTAGACTGTCCATTAATTTGCCCTGCCAACATACATCTATAATGTACACATTTAATGCAAAGCAAACAACCAGTGATACAATACACAGCTATAACATGGTACATGCAGGCTGGCCTGTGTTTAAATACAAATTTTACTGTACTTTAAAGTTAGTTAAGAGAAAGTGTTATGTTTTCCATTTATTGGTTTTATGATGGGGAAACACTGGATATTAATGAATGGTCCATATCATTTGTCTTGTTATACTAGTTTGTCCATAGAGACAAGATATACCAGCTGTTATGTCACACTTATTTCCATAGAAAGGACAAGTACCAGTTACGGAGGGCACCAACTCTGAAGCTGGGGCCAGCACATCAGTAGGCCGGCATAAAAATGCACGAAAAGTAACCTACAATTTATTATATATCTTGTGATGGCTTGTTGTGGGGCAATGACTTACTGTGATCAATACTCTTCCATGCCACAAGTACACTGCATCACAAATGCTCTTTTGTTTAAAAAATGGCACATCACACCACTTTGTAACAATCAGAAGTCCTCCACAAAGTTGGCATAACAACTAATGAAGCTTGGGCTGGTGTGTGAGGTGTTTGAGGTGTGTAATTACCTTATACTAAAAAGAGGTTATGCCACTTGGTGTACGGAGTATTGCTTATTTGATGCTAAAATGGAAACAAGGGCATTTTTCAGGCTAATCTTTCAGGGAATGCCATGAACAAAATTTCATACACAATGCTTCATCTAATGACAGTGATTGAAGTGGCAGGCTCGGGCTGCTCTTGTAAGACAAAACATCTGGGCCTTTAGAAAATTACCTGGATTCCTGCAGTAATTGTTCTAAAAAGGCAGTCTGATTTTGATCCAAGTCATAATAATAGATAATCGGGCAGTTAAGGTAAACATACTTTTACCTGCCTCCACTTATGACTGGGATGATTATCAGACCCCTATTTTAGGAGCAACGCTGAATTAATCCACAAATTCAGGTAATATGTTCCTGCAAGGGAACACAATCTAACAAACTGAAAAGCCTGGTAACATTTCACTCATAGATTACAGGAGTAGTGTTAGTTGATAGTCTGCCATTTGCGGACTCTGAGAAAGCATAATAATTAAGCAGTTTTGCAAGTATTATTTATTTAAAATCACAGTAAAATAACTGATAGTGAAAATACAGTACTATAGAATGAAGTGTTACCAGCAAACACTGCCTTTTCCAAACACATGGAAGGGGGCTCTTTGGTTTTTTTTTTATATTACTTCACCCTCACTTGAGGCCTGGGTAACCCTTCTCCTTGCCTCCATGCCAGGCCAACCACAGCATAGATTTTGACACCGGCTCAGCTATGGTCCTGACCATTGAGAGCACACTGATCACCGCCTGCTCCTCGGAGTCCCTGGTAAGCAAAGGCCACTTCAAGAATTTCTGCATCCGCTTTGCCGAGGGCTTCGAGACCTCCTGGGACGACTGGAAGCCTGAAATCCGAGGGGATATGGTCATGAATGCTTGTGAGTGACGCAATATGTTTAAAGTGTGAACTGAACACATGCGGTTCATTTTAGCTTCACTTTTTTTCACCTTTTTAAGAAATGTCTAAAGCGTTAAAAAGAAATAAAATAGAGAATGATTTTTTCATATTTATGTATTGCATTGAATGCATTTTAAACTGAAATACTTAATATAAGATGAACTGAGTCTCAGAGATGCTCAACAAACAATAATAATATACAGAGAACCTCTGTTATGTGATTAATGACCTGACTTCAGCAGGTAGAAACAGAATTCTTATGTAACTTTCTATGCGCAAAGCTCTTCTGAAATACTGTTTCTTGGTTGTCTGTATACAGGTGTAGTCCCTGATGGTACATATGAAGTATGTTCTAGGACTACAGGGCAACCTTCTGCAGGCAAGTTCTTTTAGCTAAGCTTGAGTCCATAAAATATGGATCACACACTCGAGCTGCAAAATAAGCATGAGACAGCTGTCTGAAATTTTATTCTGCATTCATTTCATCCGCATCATCTGCTGTTCTGTCTTTCTTTCCTATCTACCTCAAAAAAACAGAGAGCAGTAGTGCTGGTACCTGGACTCTGAATGTGCTGTGGAAAATGTGTGGTATTGATGTTCACATGGATCCCAACATTGGCAAGCGCCTCAACGCGCTGGGTAACACTTTGACGTCACTGACGGGTGAGGAGGACGTGGACGACATCGCTGACCTGAACTCGGTCAACATGGGGGACCTTTCAGATGAGGACGAAGCCGACACCATGTTAGCCACCATCCACATGGTCAGTCAATAATGGGTTCAGTTTAGCCAATTGTTTTGTCATTTCAAAATCACTTTCAATTCAGTTTCATTGGTTCTGATGATACATTATAAAGTCAAGAAAGTTATGCTGTCAACATCAGTCGTTCTGTTTTTTTACTCCAATTAGGAAGTTCTCAGAAGATATATATAAATTCATTTTCTTTAGTTATAAAAGATAAAAGCAGACCAAAAGCAGTGAACTTCAGCTGTTGAACTTACTGCTGGTGGTTGTCACGAATTACAGGAACAGTTGGACACTTTGGGAAATATGCTTATTTGCTTTCTTGTTAAAGGTTAAATGGAAAGATTAATCTCACTCCCATATAGGTCTGGTAAATATAAGGCTACGGCTAGCAGCCTCTTAACAAAACCTCCCTACCAGCACCAATTTGTGGTTTAATGGGGGCTTGTGTGCAAAAGTGATGATAAGACTCCACAAGGTCACTGCATCCGGCTGAGATATAGTACAGCTAGGGCTGCACAATTTGGAGAAAAAGTCATATTGCCATTATTGTGGACAATATTGCGATTCGATTATAATGGAACAAATGGTACTATGAGTGTACCTGCTTGATTATCAAGGAAAATGCACAAAATACTGACATTTTGAAATGTGTTTTCACAACTTGAACAAAAAAACAATATTTATCACAATAACTTCAGTAAAACAGAGAACAAGTGGAGCGTGTTGCTCTCAGGAGGAGACGGCTAAAAGCAGTGAGCAAATATTGGCGCACTGGCAGTGGCTCAATATACATCTGTCCACTGCAGAGGCTCTATCCACAACCTGGAGGAGGAACGAGTGTAAATGATTGTATTAGTATAATATTATAACATTAAATAAAGAGTGTAATGTTCAGTTAATAGTATGTTGTTAGTATAATGTTAATATATTACTATATTCATTATAATTCATTATAATTTCATATAATAGTATACTATTTTACCACTAGTTGAATAGTAAATCCAGTTACAGCTATTTCATTCATTATGTTGCATGATCCAAACAGAAATCCAAATCCACAGAAACAGGGTGACACGACGAGCAGGGCAAGCAAAACGATACAACACAAGACAGAGCGTCTACACACTACAATGACCTGACAAAGACTGAGGGAAACAAGCAAGGATATATACACAGGGTTAATGAGCTGGGAGGAGGCACACAGGTGAGGGACATGAGGCTGACACAGGCAGGCAGAGAGATAACTGGAGGTATAGACGGAACACTTGACAGGCAGACATGGGGCAATATAACAACCAACACAGACAGAAGACATGATACAAAATACCAGACAAGAATCTAAACAAGAACACAGGACTAGAAGCAAATACTTGAACTAAGGCACAAAACAGATACTAAGTAAACTAGACCAAGAGATAAAATAACAAGGCTACACAGAGAAACACAGAACTAAAACCAGACTTAAACAGGATCAACAAAACAAAGACCAGACATTGGCAAAGCAATAGAACACCAGACATGGATCCTTAACTCATCACATAAATGGCCAGCGATCCGATGCCAAACCCGCTGTCTTCTTTCTGTTTTATTCTGTCTATCCGCTTCGGCTGTCGCCGACATGTCTCTGTCACAGAGCGAACGATTAGCGGCGCGCCGGGAGGGGGGGTTACGGCAGGTTGTTGTCTTTAATGTTACTCGCTCACTGCCCATAAATAACTTTTTGTGGTACTTTCTTAACTGTTTTAGGGCACATACGAGAGCCCGGTGTGGGCGGAGAGAATGAGCAGACTGCAGTGCAAACTGGGAGGAGAATCTCACACTTTTTGTGGTTATGTAATCGCACATCGCGATTGTGATTAGATTAATCATGCAGCCCTAAGTCAGGCACATAAACTTTTTTTGCTCTTTGTGTTTTGTACAGATTAAGCAAATGAGATATGATGTTATAGGCAGATTTGATTATCTTTGGACAGTCTTTATGCTAAGATGATCTAAGCGGCTGCTTGATTTTTAACAGATATACATGTGAGTGGTATCACTCTTCTCACCTAATTGGGTGCTAGAAAGCAAATAAGTGTATTTCCCAAAATCTCAAACTATTCCTTTATTATCTCTTCCGTACATTTGAACAAATCTTACCTGGCTTACCTTAGAGCTCCAGAAGGTAAAGATTGACCCACACTCGTCCATTCTTCCACCTCTCCACCCATCTGTCCCTGCCGTTGTTTACAGAGTCCAGAGAGCCAGTTCAGCCCTCGGCTGACCTTAAGGAGGCGTCTGGTAAACCACATCCTGGGCCTCAGCCCCAGGCCTGAGAGTGTTTCTGTCCCAGCTGACTACTTAAACTGTGCATCGCCTTGCCTCCGAGCGGGCAGTGCCAGGGCCCAAAGACCTCTCTCCTGGGCCTGTGTATGTAGCCACCTACAATGTTAAACTCTTCTCTGGGCTGACAAAATCACTTGCAAGGTGGCTAACATTTCAGTCACATGCAGTTATCAATTAAAGGTTGTGGATTCCATTGTGCTGAATAGCATGAAAATAGTGCTTAGCATTTGCTTTCACTGCACTCCTCATGAAGCTTCAATGACAGGTGAAAAGAAATAAATTTGTCTTATATAATTCTCTGTGGCAATACACCTTTATTTTTTCCCTCTTGCACTTTGAATGGAGTGGTGATGGTGGTGATAGTGGTGGTGGTGGTGTGTCCTGTTTTGCGACATTTTGTGTTTTACCATACCTGATGTGTGGACAGAAATGCAAATTCTGATCTACAATCGGAATGGGATCTAGAAAAATATCTCACCTTTAATCAGACAGATTTGGGAAGGAAATTTATGGCCTCTGCCTGGTGGAAATCTTTCAGGGAAAATGTTCACTGGGGTTTGAGTCAGTCAGCGGGTTTGGGAATCCGCAGATTTGTTTACTTTAGCCATCAGTCTACCAGATTAATTGTGTTTGGGTGTGTATCCTTTGACTCAACAGGAGACCATTGACCCCAGACGACAGATGGTGATGGGGAACCAAGCGATTGACGCTCGTGGGAGGAAGCTCACCAAGAGGGTGGTGGACATCAGAGAGCTGAACGAACAGGCCAAGGTCATTGACGACCTCAAGTAAGATTCCTGGTCACTCACTTGTTGATTTGGATTCTGTGATATTGATCGTGAAGAAATGTCTCGCATCTCCTTGCTATCCTGTTAAAACTATCTGCATCCTATTTTCTTAACCACAGGAAATTGGGAGCCAGTGAAGGCACCATCAACCAGGAGATCCAGCGCTATCAGCAGCTGGAGTCTGTGGCCGTCAACGACATCAGGAGGGACGTCCGGAAGAAACTGCGTCGCTCCAGCATGAGGGTGAATGCTCATCCATTTAGCTTCCCCACTTAGCGATGTATTCACCACAGAAGTTTGGAAACTATCAGTTGAAATGTTCCCCATCAAACCTTGCACTACCTGAATTTCTCTCCTTTAGAATTTTATTAAACCTTTGTATTTGTTCTTCACTAGGCGGCCTCTCTAAAGGATAAGTGGGGTCTTGGCTACAAACCAAGCTACAACCGCTCCAAAAGCATCTCCGCAGCAGCAGGCCGTCCCCCTCTGAAAAGAATGGACAGACAGAGGTAAAAAAGGAGAGCATATATATCATATTTTCATGGAAATGATACTGTTAAGGGTGCTTCATCCAGCATTTATTGTAAACAAACAAGACCAAGTAACCTCTGTCTCACTCCACTACTGTTGGCGCTCCATGTTTTCGAAGCACATTTCCCATTAACCTTAAAAGAGGATGCAGTGACTCATAAATTAGAATGTGGCGTACAAGAGAGAAAGTGCTCATTTGTTTATAGTAATTATGCAGATATTGCAGACTTAATGTAGTAATGATATTAAAACATTTGACACACTATGAGACCTTTAGCAATGGAAAACCATTAGCTCTGCAGCAGAATAAATGAAGGAAAAAAAAGCAAATTTATCCGATCTGCTTTAAGAATCAAAGTTTGATTACAGTGCCTCTTGAAACTAACAGTAAGGTAATGTGATTTCAATGTTCCCCACAGAATGAGTAGTTTTCCACCTTATATTATATGTGGGGAAACACCTATGTCACCTCCATCTTTATGAGTCTCATGCAGTTTGTTTATATCACTTTGTTGTGTCCATAGTTCCAGAATAGGGGATGTGGATGATTTACCAGATGTGCGCGTGGATGCGGCTTCTCCTGGACCCCGTGTCACCTTCAACATCCAGGACACGGTAATTTTGAAACCATCGCATCTCACATGCTGACAACACAGAAAAGCTATAACACAATGGTATATTTAAGGTTCATACAGATTTGATTGCACCGGCACTTTGTAAATCAATAATTAAGGTGATATTTTTAGTTATGTCAGCAGTTTAAAAATCATCATCTCATCCTTCATTTCTATGTGTTTGTCGCTGTAATTGTTCTCCGTACTACATGATGTTTACATGGTACTGTGCCTCATGTGGCACATGAGGCCTCATGTGTTTCAAAGCCAACTCAAATGGATGTACCATTGCTCCGAGGATTTATTTTTTCTCCCATTTTAGATGAGCTCTTTTTTTAATGACTCTCTTGTTCAATTGAAGATAAATAATCAGGCCTTGGACTCTCCACATTCATTCATCAGTCCAGGAGAGGTATTCAAGGTAGATGGTTCCAAAGATTCAATTTAACAGATTAAAATACCCAACCCAATAACCAACAGATACTTCTGTTTCCTCTTCTCCTCTGTGATTACCTTGACAGTTCTGACGGGACTTTGAATATGCAAAGTCAAAACAGGATGATGAAACAGTATCTTCAACAGTTTATTTAATCCATTATTTCTTTATTAGAAATACCAGTGGCATTCCATCAACTAGAGATTTATATGAGAGCAATTTGTCCCAGATTTTATTTGAATAACCCTACCGCAAGCATGCTTTCAATGATAGGAAGACTGTAAATACAAGTTTATAGTTGGAATTCTGCTTAAATAAATTATAAAGTCACACTTTCTCATCCTGTCTTGAAACTGCATAAAGATCAAAATCAACTTTTCTTCAACCTTAATATATTGGCTGATTTCTAACTATGCATGGTTAGGCTCTGAACCACAGTCTGTCAGCTGTTCCTCTCTCACTGACAGTATCAGGTAAAATACAGTGTTGGCCAAGATTACAGATGGACATCATTCCAGCTTTAAAGGTCATTGGTGTATCATAAAAACCCCCAATAATTTGGTGTAATTACCATAAAGAAAAAAGTTTCTGATAAAATACTAATTAGGGTTGGGGCGAATTGGACATGTCAGGCTAAACACCCTATTGAAATTTCACTGCTGCCATTCCTGAGAGTCTGAAGACTTAAACAGCATCACCTCCCTGGTTCCTGTTGTAAAGCAGTTTAATTTGTGCCATAAAACAGTTACAAGGTAAATCACACTTAGTGGCACAAATTGTAAAGAGCCTTGTAGAGGCTTGTATAGCCCGACATTTTGGATGATACTGTTATTAGCTCTCTTGTTCACAGTTAGATGAGAAGAACAACAACATTATCATATTAGCCTGTTTAATAGTTAGCATAAAGACTTAGCTTAGCATAAAGCCTGGCTCTGTCTGGGGAAACAAAATCCTATATTTTATTTGCCCTGTGGCCTGACTAAACAATAACAGACCCAGACCTGACTCTGGCTACATGGCTGAGTTTGCTTGTCAATCCTTCTGTGGTCATTTGGCCTTAACCACCCACGTACTCCCCCTGGGCACCGACTTAGATTGGTTCCTTAAAAGAACCGGAGTTCAGAGTGGTTTCAGGTGCCAGTTAGCAAACATTTTTAACACTTTTATTGATGTTCAGCAGCAGTCAAACTCTGTCAATATGGATTGACTATGGTCTATGGATTCTGTTGAAAATTGGGCTTTTTTTCCCTCAGCTGTAGACCTGTATACTTCTTTCTTGGGATTTTTTTTCCATCTTTCACCTTTTATCCTGTCTGTTTGCCACATCGTCTTTCATTCCTCCTCACAGGAAGTGCATGCCCTCTCAGCTCCTTCTACAGCAGTTATTTGGTAGCTGGTAGTGTTCTGTCATTGGACACAACTGTGCTATTAGATTTAATTTCAGCATTTAAGTAAATACTAGGGGCGTGACAAGAATTCTTATCAGGTTAAAAGCTGTCTCGCGAGACTCGCGCAATTGACATTTCTCACACGCTCTCAAGCCACACATCAATTTTCATACGCAGTGAAAAACAAATGTACAGCTGATAACGTTGGCTCATGGAGCGAATCAGCTCCTTGCAGCTGATGCGACACAGGCGTACACCATGATAGTAATCAAGTGTAACTGCTCTCAGGCTGTAAGTCTAAAAACTTAAGTGTAGCCTTGCTCTGTGTGCGACTGTGAGCTGCACTTTATCGGAGGTGCTGAAATTAACATGTGAGATTTCTGCTTGATCAGAAATGTTTTTTAATTAGTCTTGTTTTCCACCTCGTCAGTCATCCGAACATGCAGTTCCAAACTGTCGGTCAAACAGTCTGAATGTGATACTACCAGCGGAGCAATAACGTAATGCACAGCAGGGTAAAGAGCGGGTTGACAAGAGTAGGGGAAGACTGAATCATACCTGCGTGTGTGCTGACTCAGCAGGGATGATATTACATGAGAGGTAAATACATATCTGAAAGCAGCACAAAATGCCTGAGAGCCTTACTGCATTATATTCTGTTATATTTTTATATTTTTTATTGTCACCTGCCACCTGAATTTTGTGTTTCCCTTTATATATATAAAAACATTTCCACCATAAATTGGTGCAGAAGAATACACAGAAGAATCTCATCATTCACCAAGATTTCTTAAAAATGGTGTTAAAATCTTGTCTCGATCTCATGAACACAATATCATGTCTGTAAAGAAAATAATACACCTCGTGGTCCAATCAACAGAACACTACCTCCTTCAAAGGGATGATTCCTTGGCTACCTTCCTACTTAAGACGTCATGTTTTAAGTCAGAAGAGCTTCATGAAGGCGTGAAAACTGACCTCTTTGTGTGAGTTTGACTCTCTGTCCTTCTCTGAAGTTTCCTGAGGAGACAGATGTGGACCTGTTGTCAGTCACCATTGATGAGCCATCCCATCTTCTTCATCACCACCATCTTCATTCTCCATCCCTTTTTGAGGGAGGGCACCCAGTTTTCAGTGCCCCCGTCACCCCTGCTGTCTTCTCACCCACACTTCCCTTCCAGCACGACGACCTGTCCTCTTCCTCCTCCGAAGACTCTGAAAAGGAGGACGAGTTTGAACGCGAGAGACCGCCGAGCTATCGAAGGCCTTTGTGAGTTTTTGTTTTTGTCCCCCCCCCCCCTCCGCTCACAAGTGATGAATGTTAGATGAAAGGAAAGGGCATTAATCTCACATTACAATTCTTTGGTGATTCATTTTTCCTGCTATAAATAAAGCATCGCCGCAATCACTAAACAATCCCTTTCTTCTCAGTCAAGCGTCTCACAAGAAGTCCTCCGGGTTTTCTGCTGTGAGTCAGCTGTTCAGCGAGCGCTGGCCGAGCACACCCGCCAGCCGCAGCTTCAGTGGGCCAGCAACTGAAAGAAACATCGACTTTGAGCTGGATGTCCGCGTGGAGATCGACAGTGGGAAGTGTGTCCTTCACCCCACTACTCAGCAGCCAGAGCATGAGGACATTTCCCTCAGGAGGTGCAATGAAAGGCACATTTCTTATTCTGATAACCACTGTAGAGAAAGCAGAAATTCTATTTAAAGTCTGACTCACATTTCTGCTGGGAATCGTTTTTGAAACAATGCCTTGTAAAGAGTCGAATCAAACTCTACGTTATGAAATCCACACGTGTGATGTGGCAGATGAAATTTTATGCTGTAGCATGTCCTCAGTGGATACAAGAAATAAAATGTTCTATATTCGGGTAATTAAATAGAGTACAGCAAAAGCAGACCTTCATATGACATGAGTCTTCTCCTTGTGGGTTTTTGCAGGAGCTGTGAGCGTAGCCTCAGGAGTCTAGACCAAGAGTCCCCACCTAAGAAGAAGAAGCTACAGCCCACCTACTCGTCCACCACCCATCTCCTAGCCGGCAAGAAATGTCCCTCCTCCCTGCAGACCAAATCCAATGACTTAGAGACCACAGTATTCTACATTCCAGGAGTCGACGTTAAGGTCAGCTTCTCCCTCAACATCCAAATTGTGAACAAGCTTCTACTCTGTAGTGGAAGTGTTTTTTGCACTTCAAATGATTAATTCTTCCTTTTCTCTCCCCAAGTTGCACTACAACTCCAAGACACTGAAGACGGAGTCCCCCAACGCCTCACGTGGATCTTCTCTCCCTCGCACTCTCTCCAAAGAGTCGAAGCTGTATGGTATGAAAGATAGCGGCCCTCCCAACCCTCCCAATGCTGTCCAAAGCAAGACTAACTCGCTCCTACCTCCCCCACCCCCACCAATTCCATCAGGTACTGAGCATTCCCTCATTTTTTACATGCATGCCCTAGCACCATCCGTAATCGCCGACACTAGACTGCCACGCCTCTCCGATTTGATGATTTATATCCACACGAGGACCCACCAATTCAAATGCATGCGATTTCGTCCTTTATTTTAAGGCATGAAACCACAGGGCACCTTTTGACCATATGGGCTCATGCATATCGATGGGTTGTGAATATGGTTCCAGCTTAAAAGTGTTGTCGAAAAATAGTCCAGGCTGCAGGTGGCTTAAACTTTGTGTCTTTGCAGCCAAAGGTAAGGGCAGCGGAGGAGTAAAGACGGCCAAGCTGTATGCCTGGGTGGCCCTCCAGACTCTGCCAGAGGAAATGGTCATCAGCCCCTGTCTGCTGGACTTCCTGGAAAAAGCACTGGAGAC
Organism: Micropterus salmoides; assembly: GCF_014851395.1. NCBI lineage: Eukaryota > Metazoa > Chordata > Actinopteri > Centrarchiformes > Centrarchidae > Micropterus > Micropterus salmoides. Next base: position 23,981,368 of record NW_024041039.1, on the reverse strand, counting down.
CATTCCTATCACTCCAGTGGAAAGGAATTACGCAGGTTTGTTGGTTGCACCATCTGATTTTTGGATCCTGTCCTTAGCACACAAGAACTCCTTCTTGTGTGTCTGGCTTTCACAGTAAACTCTTTTTGTGTTTATGTCCTCCCGTCAGCTATGGCTTCGCAGGAGGAGGAGATGGGCCAGTTTGAGACGGAGCAGCTGGAGGAATCAACCACCTCCCTGGTTTCCTCTTCCACGTCAGCCTACTCCTCCTTCCCCGTGGATGTGGTTGTCTACGTCAGAGTCCAGGTACCCCCCCCCCCCCCCCCCCCGCACTAAAGTCTTTATTGTCATGATATTTGCAACATTGGATAAATTAGTCCCATTTTTTCACATTATTAATGCGGTCCTATTGATGAATGTTTTCTTCTGCATATTTACTGAATATCTTCCCACTACAACTCCAATCTGTCAACCTGTAAACCATACATACATGTAGACATAGACTTACACACCTTAAATTTAAGAGAGACGTTCAGACTGAAACACCAGCTATCATCTGTGTTTGCAGCCCTCTCAGATCCGCTTCAGCTGCCTGCCAATGTCCAGGGTGGAGTGCATGCTCAAGCTGCCCTCTTTAGACCTGGTCTTCTCTTCTAACCGTGGGGAGCTGGAGACCCTGACAGGAGCCCATCCCACTGATGGTTCTCACCCACCGTCCTCCACTCCACCAGGGCAACATATCCCCAAACCACCTCCCAGCAAAGGTCTGTGGAGTCTGACTTGCGGAATAATGATGCTGTAATGTGTGCAGAGATATGTGAACAGCAAAACATTTGGAGTCAAAATCTTACCTTCAAACACCAGGAGCATATCTATTAGCTGTCACTTCATGCCGTGAATGGGCCTTGTGTGATTTAATGCTGCTCACAGCTTGTTCTCATGCATTTATTACTTTGCTCTCCAGTCTGTTTTTTGCCACACCATGCATGTTCTGCTATGTTTTGTTTTGTTTTTTTGCTGTTACAGTGTTCAGGTCTTAACTCAGGTCATATTTTTTAGTCCAGGCAAATTTACAGTAAATGTACAGTTTGCTCCAAAGCCAAAAGGGTAATTGCAAAGTATGAATATTACAATATTACATTAATATGCATGCGATGCATTAACTTTTAAGCAGATAGTTCATCTTGATCTCTACTCTAATTAGCTTACTCCTCTCTATTATGAAAATGTGACTCAATCATTTGTGTCAAATACAGCCAACTGATGAGTGTCAGTGAATTGTGATACGGCTTCCTTCTGGCGACAGTCATGTCATAGTTAATTAATGCCTATTGTATGTGACTGCTTGTCTTACCTCCAAGTGTTTTTCCGCCCTCCTCTGCCTCCTTCCAGCATCTCCGTTGCTGGGGAGCCCTCTAGGCAGGAGCCGCCACAGCAGCAGCCAGTCCGACCTCACCGGCCCCCCAAGTACCTCCTCAGGCCTCAGCTTCACTGCCTGCATGTCTGACTTCTCCCTCTATGTATTCCACCCCTATGGCGCCGGAAAGCAGAAATCTGCTGTCACAGGCTTGCCTCCAGGCCCAGGGCCGTTAGGTACGGAAAGGCAAAGCTAATATACACGTGTGTGCTAATAATCCAGAGCTGCAGCTACTGCAGAGATCGACTTATTTTACTGCTTTAATGCAGATACTATTTCTAAAACATAAACATGCTCTACATCTTGTGAAGATGTGGATAAAAGTGACTTCATGCTTTATGCTGATGAGTGTACAGTAATATATCATGCCACGTGTTATAATGTAACCGAGATTGAAATTAGACGAAAGTTTCGTGATCTTCATGATTATCGCTCTTTTTGTGGAAGGTACAGTAGACGAGGAGCCGTCTTCAGTAACGGGAAGAAAAGACTCTCTGAGCATCAACCTGGAATTTGTGAAGGTCAGCTTATCCAGGATGAGACGTAGCGGAGGCCCCACCTTCATTGAAAGCTTTGTTCCTGCCAAAGGTGGCAAAATGGACACCACCCTCATCAACATCTCAGGTACATCGTCAGCCCCAGAAGAAAACGTTTATTAGATCAGATTATACTGACTTATTCCGGTTTAGGCTGTTCAAGATTAACCATTCTGCCGGACTTGCGATGGAGTTGACAAAGATTTATTTTCAGGCAGGAAATATAGCCATTAATAAATGAGAATATCGGAATGTCGAATGCAAAACAAAGGTCTTCTTTCAGTTCTATTCAACAAGAGGGTTTGTAGAAAGGTGTGGCTCATATATGAACTAATGTAATATTCTCCCCTTAGCTGTGTGTGACATTGGCTCAGCTTCCTTCAAGTACGACATGAGGCGACTGAGTGAGATCTTGGCCTTCCCAAGAGCCTGGTACCGTCGAAGTATCGCCAGGCGCCTCTTCCTGGGAGACCAGACAATCAACCTGCCAGGTGACTTTTTGACTACTCACTGGCTTTTGGTCTGTGTTGTTGGGGTTGGGGTTTGTCAAGTGTTGAATGCATCTGTGGTGTGTGTTCCACTCTTTTGTTTTGTTTTTTATCCGCCTGCACTTGAGTAGTTGTTGTAAAATCTCAGCTTTTACTTGGCATTGCACAAGATGAACAGAGAGCTTTTCTAACCTTCCTCTTTTCTTAAGATTGTACTAGCTACTGTGATTTTTTTTCTAAAATCACTTCTTTCTGCCTCTTCATTGTTCAAGTTTGTGAAAAACTAAATCAGTATTTTTACCATGGCCTTCAAGAAAAATAACTAACATGGACAAAAAATTGGAATATTTTTTACTATGTGCAGAAAAATGCAATGAACATGATTTTAAATCTCGGCCTTCGTCTTCTAATCTCAACAGGTTTAGCTTGTGTTCATTTTTAACGTTCCGTCTCGCCTGACCTTCCTTCAGCCAACATTTCCTCCCACTGCTCCAAGTTGGCATTTCAAAGGCTGTCGTTTACTTACATCTCTCAACCTTTACCTTTCCTCAGCCTCTGGCCCCGCCACCCCTGACTCGGCCGAAAACGTCACCCAACACCTTTCCCCCGAGTCCAGCCGGAAAGCCTACTGGAAGACCTGGGATGGCAGCACCTGTACACAGCACATGCCCCAGTCCCCCAACGTCTTTTCCGAGCACTCCACTGGAAGCAACATGTCCCCGGGCCTGGGCCACCTCAAGTCCCCTGCTCCTGTACGCACCAGGAGCGTGTCTGATTCCTCTGCTCCTAGGAGAAGTAATTACAAACACTGGAACACGCGCAAAAATATTAAATACAGAAGCACAATTAAGATGTTAAACAACAAACCAAAAAATAGAAGTGGAACATTACAAATCACAATGCTAACGTGCAAGATACTCATAATTTGTCCTTGACTGCCTATTGCCTAATCTTTGTACAATCTCATCTAGATTCGGTGACAAAAACATCCACTCCTTCCTTCAGTAAAAATGGTAAGGCAGCAGGTCAGCAGGGAGCACCATGGGAGACACTGGTGGTGTTTGCCATCAACTTGAAACAGCTCATCGTCCAAATGAACATGAGCAACGTCATGGGAAACAATACGTAAGTGGTCCCCCTTCCTGCTCCTTTTTAACGTAGTTACTTTAATACCCTTCGTGTCATGAACGTGACAAATGTGATTTTAAAGGAACAGGTCAACATTTTGTGGTAGTATGCCTATTTGATTTCTTGCTTGAGTTAGATGCGATGATCCGTACCACTTTCATGTCTATACGCTATGTAGCCAGGAGATGGTTAGCTTAGCGTTAAGAATGGAAATGGGGTGGGGGGGATTAATTAATGAATGGGAAAATCTAGTAAATAGTTAGTCACATTAAATTATTGCTTTGTTAACACTTGAACATACACGGTGTTTAAAGTTAGCCGTATACAGTGGATGGATGGATGTGTGTGTTAAATGCAATTTTTGGGGAGAAATCAGCCGGTATAAGAAAACAAATGTCCCTTAAATTATTTTATTTACAGTTTCTTCCTATTGTTTATTTTGTTTGAAAAGAAATATTGAGTGCACTCTCTGCAATATAACAGATGATGCAGTAGTTATTACATATTTATACCGAAACAGACTTTAGAAACATTTTCACCCTCAGGGCTTGTGTATATAAATCCTTTGAGTGTCACTTAAAACTGGCCTCAAACTTAAATGTGGAAATAAAAATTCTGGCAAATTGAGTCAGTGAGGGGTTCCAGTGTCCCATGTAAACTGTGAATGATAAAACAATCAGTATTTTTAGTGAATGAACTCGCGCAGTCACTTTTTATAATGCTGGCTGGGAAACCGTGCTTTAGTGTGAAAGAATCTATAGAGAAAGTAAAGGTATATGAAGGAAATAGATTGAAGGTAAGAATCTTATTGACCAACATTGTCAGCATCATTTATTTACATTTATTGGAGTAATGGGCTACTACATGGTCTCCTTGCTACAATTTGCACTTTGATCTCCTTCAACACATCCTTTATCGCCTACGCTTGCGGTCTCATTTCATCTCCTATACACTGTTCTGTATGTTGCTGGTCACCAGGATACGCAGTCCTTACAGCTTTCATCTCCACAGTTAAGGCAGAGTTGCAGAAAATCCTGCTGAATCATTGACAAACACAACACCTTCATAAAGGCAGTACTGTTTTATGAGCTCTGCGTCTTCGCAAAGTAAAAAAAACATCTTCTACTCTGGAAATGTGTGGGCTCCTGCCTCCCCCTCACCAAATCAGGGTACACTAGGCCTCACTAGGTCTAAATTATTTAGGACTTAAGAATATTCTTCCGTCATAAACATTCACATACATTTATGCATAGGCATAGTCTCTTTAAAGCAAGAATTGGATTGACACAAAAGGTTAACCACAAAGCTGTACTTAGATATTAACAAATGGCCTAATAATAACATTGAATTAACGCCCTGAGATATTGATTACTAGCTAAACACATAATGACATGTTGGCCTAAAAAGCTGTAAAGTTGACTTGCCAGTCAGATTTAATCGTCGAGGTTGGCTGGTCTTTTCCTTTTCACCTGTGTTTATTCCTGGGGAAGTTCTCACAATGAGAGTCATTTATGTTTCATTGAGAGCACTTCTGCATTATTCAGTAGCGTTTGAGTAGCGCTCACAGTTGTGTTTGCACCTGCAGCTGGACGACCAGCGGGCTGAAGAGTCAGGGCCGGCTGTCTGTAGGCAGCAACCGGGACCGAGAGATCAGCATGTCTGTCGGCCTCGGCCGCTCCAAGCTCGACTCCAAGGGCGGGGTGGTGGGTGGCAATATAGACGTGAACACCCTGGAGATGGTCTGTAAGTAAACAAAGCATCAACTTTTCAGACATCTGGTGTTTTTCCGCAACTCATTAGCAGCTCTTGTTGTAGCAGAGTGTAAGCTGTGGATATGGACCTAAGCCAGAGTACAGGGCAGAGTTCTTGCACAATGCTTGGAGCTGTGCAGCGATGCAAAACTGACTTAAACATACACAATAACTGTAAACTTGTTTTTAAGTATGTATTCTATTGCTGCAGAGCTCCCAGTGTTGTGTGAGCTTTATTTTGTATATTGCATTTGGTGTTAAGCCTATATAGGACATATTCACATGTTACATACAATAGAATGTATTTAGAAATGTGTATTTCTTTAGACCCAGGGAAGAGTATGAGGGTCCGGGATACTTTATTTCTCCTGCTGCAGCTTTGCGTGTGATGTTGTTCGTTGATACTTTCCTACTGTATGCAGCAGATTCCGCTCTGTTCACTGCCCTTGACTTTAAACACAGGTTTTTCACATTAAAATTTTTTCCAAAGAAAAAGACTTGCTTTTGACACTGAAGCGAGCTAACGAATTGTTGAAGTTTAGGACATTTAAATGAATGAAGCAAAATTTCTAATTGACCCAATTGACAGATTTTAAGTTCGAGTGTAATACGCTCATCTCTTTTCATACAGATTCCATTATGCAACCTCTACTCTGCAATACATAGAATTTTTCAAAGATAAAATGTGGAAACCAGGGCATGATTAGAGCACCTTTGCTATTGTTTTATATATGTTTATATTATTTAAATTTAACACCTTAACATTTTACAAAATAAAAATAAAAAAACTCATGGGAACAAATAGCTTTGCAATCTACTGTATGAGAGAAGAGTACTGCTGGTTCACTTTAAAACAAACCCGATTTCCTTTTCTCCCCCAGATTTTCTCCAAAGCTAGTTATTCTCTCACCCACTTTGATGGCCACGTCTCTGTATAAGCAGCCACTTAACACCACAGCGCTAACCAATTACTGTCTGTTTTCTAGCCCACATCTCAGAACACCCCAACCAGCAGCCCAGCCATAAGATCCAGATCACCATGGGGTCGACAGAGGCGCGTGTGGACTACATGGGCTCCAGCATCCTTATGGGAGTTTTCAGCAATGCTGACCTGCAGCTGCAGGACGAATGGAAGGTCAACCTGTGCACCATTGACACCAGCCTGTCAGAGAAAAGGTGTGAAATGATGTCAGCAGAAGCTTCTCATACAGATGATAAAGATATCGAGATATTTAGGCCCCATCCACACTACTGCGTTTTCGATTTAAAACAGAGACCTTTTGCTACGTTTGCACCTCCCGTCCAGACTACAACGACAAAAACGAAGACCTAAAACAGAGAAGTATGTTTCAAAACTCCGGAGGGCGTTTTAGTGAAGACGGGCCAAAACAGAGGACTTTAGAAACGATGAGGCAGCCGCTCACGCTCGGCTCTCTGATTGGGTCTGATTGGGCAAAGCAGAAACACGATGCTGCTGACCGGGTTTTTGACATCGTATTTTTTTTTTTTTTATATATTCTGGACCGTGCAAATAACACTCATCTGCCTACACTCGTACTGTGAATGTCAGAACAACTCCCAGTCTGTTTTCTGCCGCCACACTCCCGTGTTACATTCAGAAACAGTCCCAGCTCGTTATTGATCCATGCAACAACAAAAAAAAACTGGTCTGATGCTTAGTCTGTATTTATTTATTATTTTGCCAAATCTTCTGTAACTACAGAATAGACCATCTGCTTCATGTTTACACTGGCACGTGCATGCCCAGTGCACCGAAACGGGTCCTAGCTGTGCGTTTTCAGTTTTCAAACGCTGGTGTGGACGGAGATCGTATTCGTTTTAATTCTCCATTTGTAAACTAAAACGGAGTAGTGTGGATGAAGAGAGAAAGAGAGAATTTGCTTTTTTGTTGCCTTTTTTTATGTTTTCTTAATCTTCTATGTCCCTGTTCATTTCCCTCCCTGTCTTTTCTCCCTCCATCCTTCCAGTGAAATCTTTGTCCATGGAGACCTGCAGTGGGACATTTTCCAGGTGATAATTTCACGGTCCACCACGCCAGACCTCATCAAGATCGGCATGAAGCTGCAGGAGTTTTTCACTCAGCAGTTCGACACCAGCAAGCGGGCCCTCTCCACCTGGGGCCCTGGCCCCTACCTGCCCCCCAAAACCCCAGTCATCAACACTGAGAAAGGAGCTGCAGAGCTTTGTAAGCATGCCCTTTTCTATACTCCTGGGCATAATAAGGTATGCACAGCAAGTGTCTTAGTGCTGGTTATAGGAAGTGAAATGATTTGTAATTCAAATAAGCTTAATTTGTATACCCCTTTTTCAAACTGTTGACTGAGTGGTTCAACAACAGAATGTAATCAAACATGCTCATGAGATAATTAGAAACAAAAAGCACAAGCAGCATACATTTAAAAAGAGTGGAGGCTATATAATGATGAACAGCATAATACACACAATACCGCTTCTCATATTTCGTCTCCTAACTGTCTTTGTCACACAGACATGGACGCGGCCCATCATCGCCACTGGCCCGGGGTGCTGAAGGTAATCGCCGGCTGCCACATCTCCCTCTTCCAGATGCCTCTGCCTGAGGACGCCGTGCAGCTGGGCGGTTCAATGAGCCTCCATGGCAATCACATGACCCTGGCCTGCTTCCACGGGCCCAACTTCCGCTCCAAGTCGTGGGCTCTGTTCCACCTGGAAGAGCCCAACATCGCCTTCTGGACAGAGGCACAGAAGATCTGGGAAGACGGTGAGACACAATGTCCATTTCAGGGACTTCTGTTGTATGAATGGGACTGAAAAATTATTACATAGTAAAAATAACAATCAGCAGTGAAAGTATTTTTCATCAGCCCGATTAGTTTTGCATTTTTGGGTTTGGCACTATTATCCTTTTTTGATAACTGGCTTTTGTTTCTGTCACATCTAGGCTCCAAAGACGATTCTACCTACATTGTTCAGACGCTGGATTTCCACCTCGGTCATAACACTATGGTGACCAAACCCTGCGGTGCCCTCGAAAGCCCCATGGCCACTATAACCAAAATAACCCGCCGGCGGCATGAAAACCCCCCGCATGGAGTCGCCACAGTCAAAGAATGGTTCAACTACGTCACTGCCATGAGGAATGAAGGTAAACATTTATTTTGTAACCTGTTGCTATCACACACAGTGATATGCAATCCAGCCTTTCTGGATACCTCAGCTCAAAAGTATCTGCCGAATCTGGTTACCGACCTGATCCCAGTGCCCTCAAATTTCAAATCTGCATACCTCACTGCATGGAACTCATTGTGACTTCATTTTTAAGGCAGGGTCTTCCATGAATGATAGTATAAACACTAAATTTTATAATGACACTGCCAAAAAAAAACTATTGAAGGATAGCTTCACATTTTGAGAGGTAGAGAGAGAGCGGGGCAAGGACAGGCTGAGTGAATCAATGCGCTGTACACAGCTCTGCAAGGAAATTTTACTTATTTTAAATGGTTAAAAAAAAGAAAAGGATATCAATATGTGATGATATTGTGGCAGGCCGCATAAATCAATGTACGGGAGGGACTGTCGTTGCAAGAGATCCAATTTCAGTGGACATGTTGGCATGCGAGTGTTATTTTAAGACAGACTTGGAAAAAATAAACAAATGAAGAACCTTTCCTTTAAATGTGGATCGCTCACCTGGCCGATACCTGATCTATCAGTTTAAAAGCCAATATCGATTGTGGTTATTGGCATAAAGGTGGTCGTAGAAATGTTGCAAACACCTCTGTGTATCTTAAAGTGGTGTTCATTGAACTTGTGCTGTTGAACTGTATTCCTTTTATACTATCAACAAAAACTGAATATTATCACCTTCATGAAGCTAGAACTTATTGCAGATTTGGTGTATTAGGCTTTATTTTAGCTAGGTGTACCCAATAAAGGCAGCTCTCAGTGTATGTGCTTATTTCACTGTAGTATCTTAATAACCTTAAACTCTTCGCAGCTTCACACAGCTCTGACCTAAAGGAGACAGGTGCAGCATTTCTTTTCCAAAATAGCTATTCTCTGTCTGTCTTTCCTTGCAGCTGCTGCCTGTAATCTTACATGTAAAATAGACGCAGGTAGTATTTAAAAAAAGAAAAAGCAGAGAAGTGTGAACACGACCTTCAACTCAGAAGAGTTTTGACACATCTTATCTCTTGTTTCAGAGTTGAACTTGCTCAGGAACGTGGAAGCCAACAACCAAGAGAGCGGAGCAGCTGCCAAAAGCTCTAGTCTGCTGAGCAGCTTCCGCGGCTCCTCCAGCTACAACCATGAAACTGAGACAATCTTTGCTCTTCCCAGAATGCAACTGGACTTCAAGTCCATCCACGTACAAGATCCTGATGAACCTTCTCTAACAGGTAATCTCCCAACTCCATATTACATGCTAACTGTACACACATCACTGTAAACTGTGTGATACCTGATATATTGCCTCAAGTGATGTCACATGGGTCAGTGTGGGTTGGGGATGAAGGCTACAGTTTCAAAAATGGAAGAAAGAAGAGTGTTGAAGAGAAGTGTTTGGGTTAGGAGTCATGTTAACGCAGCTGCTCACAGCGCAGCTACACGCTAAGACTGAGATCTGATTAAAGCTTGATTTATACTCCTGCGTAGGGTCTACGTCAGGCATCTATTACTTGTGCGTCCGTCTGTCTGTCAATCTGCAATTACATCCCCAAATGCTAGTTGGGGGTAGCGCTACAGCGTCTACTGTGTTGACTTTTGCCGGCCGAGCAGGCTAACTTCTGGTTTAGCGCTAACGTGAATGGAGGTAAAATTGTGTACGTCCGGCTGGTATAGCCTTTTCAAATGTTATCGACCAAGTGGATCACATTCTGATAGTGAAACGATTCATTTTGCTCGGGTTGTGACGGTCAAATATATTGATTCACTGTGTTACAGCCGCTGTTTTGGCATTTGACTCAATATAAATTGCACTTAAGGAAGCAACATTTTCCAAAATGTAAATGTAGTGTTTGTTGAAGCAGTTGTTTGTCTCTGGTCCGGATGTTTTAATTGTTTGATTTTATTTGTTCCAGACTCCAACAGCAAACCCAAAGTGGAGTGCAGCGTGGTGACAGAATTCACAGACCACATCTGTGTCACCATGGACGCTGAGCTCATCATGTTTCTTCATGACCTTGTGTCCGCCTACCTGAAGGAGAAGGAGAAAGGTTTGTGTCTTGACAGCAGTCATTCCTTCATTCAGTCACACGACAGCAAGAAAATGAACAATATTTAGTCATTTCAACGCCCCCCCGTCTCTGGGACAAAATTCATGAGTCATCTACAACAGGTGTAGTAATGGAAATTATTTTATTCAAGAGTGAAAAAAGAGGGGGGGGGTGGGGGCTTCAAAGTTCTGAACAAGCTATTGTGTACAGCATGTCGAAAAAATTATTCATCAAAGTATCCAGAGAGGAGTAACAAGATGAGCCACATCTGTCTGCCTCCGTACCCGTGGAGCTGTTTGTATGCTGTTGGACACATTTTGGAGAGCAGCATGAAACGCAGGAAGCTGAGTGTTATTTTCACACACAGCGGGGAGGTCACAGAGCCCAGCGCAGGCAGCATTTTAATGGGTTTCCTATTGTCAGAAAGGAACAAATTAGCACTCTTTATGCCGGCAACCTCCCATTCTTGATGACAATTAATATAGTGCCACGACTTTGTTCTGTTGATTTCTGCGGCTGAATAGAAAGAGAAAGTAGGCGAGCTGAGAATATTTTCATCAGAGTTTGATTATCCCGATTAATTAAAGTAGGACAGATGGGTATTTGAATGTGAATAGAGTCAGGATCTATATTATCAAGGTGCCGACTGTGCTTTTGGGGATATTATGAATGTCTATTGTGTTCTGCTTCTGGATGTTGTTGTTAAAGAATGTGTTTGCCATGTTAAAAAGAAAACATCAGGGCAGTGGAGCGTGCGAAGCAACAACCTTATTGCCCCCCCCCCCCCTCCGTCCTCAGCCCTTTTTGCCCCGAGGATGTTCGCGGCTCGGCCAGGCCAGAAGAGCCCCACAGCCCTGCATGATGAAAGCTCCACGGACAAGGACAAGGACAAGGACGACGGCATCAACTACACCACGGTGGACTGGAGGGAGTTCATGTGCAACACCTGGCACTTGGAGCCTACTCTCAGGTCCGCTCTTCTCCACTGCACCACAGACATTTGGAGTGTTTTTGGTTTGTTATCAGACGCACCCACCCTTTCATAGGATGGAGTCAAATTGAGTCACAATGCTCATTCATGAATTATGCGCTTTCAAAAGCGGCAGAGGAGAAAATGGAGACGAGCATTTGTAACACTGTGTGAGTGTATAACCTTGTAGCCACACCACATTCTTACAGTGACACACAGACCAAACACACAAATCCAAATATACAAAGGCTGTCACACATCATTGCATGTAATGTTACTACTATTTCTAGTAGAAACAGTAAAATATAGGCTTCTTTAAAAACGGCAATAAGGACACTGAAATTCCATTTGTTAGTTTGTCATGAGACTTCCTATAAAGTTTTAAACTGCGAGTCGGGAATTTTGAGTGACAGCTGTTCAGTTAGAAGTGGATTCAGAGTATTCCTTTACTTAATTAAAAGTAGCAATACCACAAATTTATAATACGGACAAAACCTCTTAGATGTTGTGGAGTAGAAGTATAAAGTAGCAGTACTTTTTACCATTGATAGTGAGGTCATTTGGAGTGAAGTCATTTAAAAACAAATGAGTTTCTGCAGTTTTTAAAACGCACTTTTTTTTCTCAATCTGAATGTAACATTCTCCAGTTATTAGAATCTACTGTCTGAAATGCATTTAGCATTGACTAAAGATGGAACATTTCCTCCATCTTCAGGCTTATCTCCTGGACAGGACGTAAGATCGACCCGGTGGGCGTGGACTACATCTTGCAAAAACTGGGCTTCCACCACGCCAGGACTACGATTCCCAAGTGGCTGCAGAGGGGCGTGATGGACCCACTGGACAAGGTGCTGTCCGTGCTCATCAAGAAGTTGGGCACCGCCCTCCAGGACGAGAAGGAGAAGAAAGGCAGAGACAAAGAGGAACACTAGTACCTCCTGTGGTCAAAGCTGTGCGGACGTTCTCTACAGGTCACAAACACTGGATTACTGGGTTACAATAGCCACTACTGTCCAACACTTACATACCTGTTTTACCTGCTACTTCTCCCTGTGAATTTCAGTATAGTTGTTTACTGTGGTGCATGCCACTAGCGACTGACTGAAGCGTTTTGCACCAATGTCATTATCTGTATATTTTGAACAAAGTAGCAAATGTTAGTATTATTTGACTGCTTTAATGGTAAACCCCTGCCTCTTTTACCTGTTGTAAATGACCATACTGAAATCGCTTGAAAGTTTCTTTTTAAGGCTTACCAATATTTCATGAGAAATGATTTCTTAAACCATTGCCTTTTCTTTGTTTCCCATGGAACACATGGTAGATATGCTTTATGTATTTTATAGCTTAGTTTTAAGATATTTAAGAACAGTTCAGTGACAGTGTTCTTGATTTTTCTTTTTTTAATTTTCCTTTGATGTGAACAAATGAATACTGGGAGGTTATGGCACATCATCCACATAGTCATGAGGATGACATGAACTTTTAATTATAATTTGAACCAAGATCACTATTTATGGGTATGTGAAATGCAAAGTCTATATCATGTATTAGCTTGGTGTGTCAAGCTTATTTTTGTCTTTTTTTAATCCATATGGTAGAACTAGTGTATATAATTAAATTTCTTAAATGTGTTGATTTCCTAACTTAATAAAAATATTGCCATTCAATTTTAGATGAAGCTCAAGGTCTGTTATTTTGCTGTTGATTAAAACTAATTCTTTTAACAGGTATTGTTTAGAAATTATGTGAAATTTCTGCTAAAATGACACACAAGGTTACTGCTCATGTGAAAACAGTTGTATAAAGACTTATGTGGCTCTGGAGGAGTTTCTAAAGTCTGGGGGGGAGGGGTAGCTGACCTGATGATGTCATAGTGATGTCATCAGGGTCATCTTGGTCTTGGATTGAACTGGAAATGAAAAACAGAAGGCAGGTGTAGAGTTTAAGATGTGGGCATTTACCAGGCAGGGATGGGACAAAAAAATGATGCTACTGGTTGCATTCTGGGAAATGTAGGATCCAGTGTTTTTCGAGTTTCACTCATACAAGGGACAAAAAAATCAGGACTCTGCTGGCTCAGTTTTGACCTTTTAGGGAAGAGCAATACTAAATCACCAGAGTTCCCCTATAATGAGGTTGTTTAGAACTTGAAATGAAACTCTTGTGTTTTATTTCAAAATGTCTCATTGTTTGAGTCAGAGCTTTAATGGCATCAGCAGTAATACATTTTCTTTCTTCAGGCGGTGATTTGTTTCTGTTCTGTTTTTTTAGGTCAATTAATGAGTGCATGCGTAAGTCTACAAGATTCACTTAGTAATTTATAACAACTTCGAGTTTCCTCTCATGTTTGTCAGAATACCTCACCACCAGCCCCCCCTCCCCCAATCCATAAAAAGCCTGCTGTGCTCACCGCAGGGTTTGTTAATACAGTACTTTGACTGTAAGACTCCCCACCCCACTAGCGCTAATGTCTTCCACTGTGATACCCCCATCTCACCACGAGCCATGTTCTACTTTTGGTTCCATGCCACGGTTTTGCATTTTTGATGGCGCGTTGGCGGGTGAAGGAGAGCACGGTGGCACTGTGGAGAGGAAGAGAACTGCGGGTTTCCTCTCTGATGTCTGCTGTGAGATTACAGCAGTGCCACCCGAGGAAACCCAGACAGCTCTGTGTGAGAGCACACTCAAGTCTTTGCTCTTGCTTGCCTGGGCCGGACATTATTCCAGATTGTTATTCAGCCTGCTGAACACCCTTTCCCTTTGAAGTGATTTCTATTTTACATATCAGTCCGCTGTATTTCTTTTATTTCTTTCACCTCGCAGAGCTGCAGTATGTTAACATGAACGCCACGTGAGTGACCAGTAGATGGAGTCAAAAGCCAGTTGGCACGCAATCAAAACCACTCCTTTATGACACATCTCTCTACAGGATACTGTCCTGCTACTGAATTATAAAATAGAAACAGGATAGAAAACATTAAAAAGTCATGAAGTGGCCAGAGATGTTGAACTGCTTAAACAGCCTGGTTCTGTCCTTCCTGGCCTGATATCAAACTGCTCGGACAGTCTCCACTGAGCTCTGGACTATCTGCTCAAGGAAAACTCACATAAAACAATAAGTGACCAGCCTGTTAGAAAGAGCCTTCCTTACGTGGATGTACAGTAAAACCTAATAAAAAGGTAATTATAATGTGGGACAAGTGGAGCTAAGACAGTCTAGGAGGGCGTGCTGGAAAATGTTTGAATATTTTATCTGCAGAATACAGACATTTTCCAACATAAAAAGGTTTTAAGCTTTGAAGTGAACCAGATACTAGTTGAGCTTTTGAAAGTTTCCTGTGTGCAGTTTTAGGAAAAATCATATTCGCTCTCAAAAATGAAAGTCTTCATTATCAGGGCGATGACAGTATATAGAAACCAATTAGACAGGATATCATAAAGAATGTTTTAAATCGACCAGAGGCCATTAAAAATTAACCATGCATAACACAATAAAATGTTTCCAAATGGGACCACACTAATTTTAAATGCTTCATTATCCACATATGAGAAAGGTTAAGTAGAAGTTAGTTTGAGTTGGATACCGCCTTTTAACAAGGCACCTTTAAAAAGTGTTTACAAGAAATAGGCTATATAATAATTAAAAAATCGTTTAGTAATGACTTACTTTGGGTAATATGCTTCTTTGCTTTCTTGCTGACAGTTAGACGTGAAGATCCATACCACTCTCTGTTAAATATGAAGCCCCAGCCTCTTAGCTTAGCATAGACTGAGAACAAGTTTAGTTGGTCCCAATCAAGAGTTTTAACATGAGCATTAGATGAGAAAATTTATACAACTATAATGTGTGTTCACTAAATAGTAGGCAATGGTCAGGCAACGATTAGCTTAGCTTAGCATAAAGAAAGGAAATAGCAAAACCGTTAGCCTGGCCGTAAACGTGTCCTCGGAGCAAAATATTAAACATGTGAATTAGTGAGATTTAGAGGTGCTGGTAGGTGGATTGTGTTACCTTCAAACTGAGCCAGGCTAACTCCCCTCCTTTACAGTCTTTATGCTAAGCTAAGCTAACTCCAGCAGGCAGCTTTGTTCTTAGAGCAGCACAGATATGAAAGGGGCAGCAATCCTCTCATCTAACCATTTAACTCTTGGAAAGAAAGCAAATAAATAAGCTTATTACCCTGTCAAACTATGCTTTAAGATTTTTAACAGCAGGCTTAACAGCTAAATAGGGGAAAAAATGTGCAACTGCATTATTACCAAATCAATTATCAATTAAGCCTTTAGTATCTTCTTTTAAAACCTTTACAAATGGTGTCTCAGAAAGGTGTACTAAACATTTTTTATAGTCCTCATTTCCCCAGATTTAACATCATTAAATCATTTTAATTATATTTTATCAGTCCAAATTAAGAAAATCCAGTGACTTTTGAGATGTAAACTGAACCAAGATACAAGCTTCATCAGGAGCAGATAGTAATATATTTAGTAAAATACATACTGGAGAAGAAGGGCAAAGGTATTAACTGCTCATTCAAAACATTATCTCAAGTCATGTCCTTGTTTATTGTTGTCTATTTTATCTATGCATAAGAACAGTTTTCAGACTCTTCTTTCATCCCATACACAGTTCAGCTCAGCCCAAAATAAAAGAGTTGCCAATGTTTCTTCAAAAACTATTATCTTCACAGACAGAATGATTTCAGGTTTTTACTTTCATCCCAGAAAATAACGTTTTTGGTAGGAATACTTATCACATCTTTTTCAAATTATGCCCCTGTTTTGAAAGTTCTCATTAGCCTAATGATGGAGAGAAAGAGCAAAGACATGATACCTTTAAGAGTGTTTGAAGCCTCTTCAAAGCTGTCTTCTAAGCCTTGCCCTACAGAACAAATGTGCCCATGTGGGACAATAAAGACTGAACTGCATTAAATTGAATACCGCAGAGCGCTGTTATGATGTACAGCAACTAAACTGTCTTAATACAAATGAGCAGATTGAGATTTGAGCTACTTTTTGATTGAGTTTCTAATTGCTTGTTCCACATCATCGGCTTTACCTTGATTTAATAATTCAGTGTAGCAATATGGCTGAAGTGTTGAAAGGAGCAGCCTGGTAGTTAGTATAATAGTTTGAATGCTCAGCTAGTGATTCTCTGGTTGAGAAACGGTGCCACACAGAATAAATTAGTTTTCACTTGGTGGTGAAATTCCTGACCACCATGTTGTCTGAACCTCCACGCCATGAACATCTGCCAGAGCTGCTGTATGCTAGCTTGAACATGGTGCTTCTGTACTGAAGCCAAGGTAGCGGGTTCAATCTCCTTATGGGCCAACAAGCCTGCAGTCTGAAGGTTGTTACAGCTTGTCAGTCTTTTCCCAGGGAGTGCCATCGCCCCAAATAGATTCAGATTTTCAGTCAGGAGAACAGCGTTCAAGTCCCTTGTGAAACCAAGTAAATGTTGAGTCATTTTGAGTTTTAGCCTAAATAGCGTGATTTCCGTAACGTCACATTTACATAATTTAACCCACAATGTTTTCCTAAACCTAACCAAGTAGTTTTTGTTACCTATCCGAACTGTAACCAGTCCAGAGCTTTAACCACGTGTTTAATTTTGAGGTAGGTTGTAATGTAACATAGTTAACGGTCAAGTGTCGTTTGTGAGGCATTTAACAAACGCCAGAGATAGAGGCTCTAATTTAGGAAACACTCATTTGTTGTTAATTGTTAATCTTTGTTGTATATTTTTCATATTGTCAATTTATATACTATATTTTGTTGCAATACGTCTGAACTACACAAACCCAGAATAATACAAATCGTTGTATTATTTTTCTCTATTCTCTTTAATATTCTTATATAACTCGCATTGTCTATTCCATATTTGTATATTTCTACATTTATTTATGTCAACTGTATGTTTGTCTACATGTAGCACCTTATCACCAAAACACATTCCTCGGATGTGTTAAACACTACTGGGCAATAAGCTCCTTCTGATTCTGATTCTGATTTTGAGAGGCATGGATAAATGACCCATGTTGTCGTTTAGGTTGGAGGACTTGTACGCAGGTCCATTCAGCTATGTGGAGCTTTAAAGTATCATTCAGCTTTTTGTTTTTTTAAGTACAATATTTACTCTCCTTTTAGCTCCATCTTGTTCTCAACAACTGTTAGTGAGCTAACTTTGTGTGGTATGCTGCTGGGCAGGTAGCGTAGCGGATTTATCAGAGTGGATAACAGCTGCATGCTGTGGCCGACAACGACAACATGTCTTCAAAGGAAATGTAATGTCGCTGTGTGTTGGCTACATGTGTATCTACAGTAGGCAACTGTTTCGCCACCTTCGCCACGTCATCTGCATAAGGTGAAAAAATTTCATTGTTGTTGTGCTGCCTCCAAGTGGTCAAAAACGTAAACTAGTGTTTACAGCTGCACTTTTACATGAACAATGGGTCTAATGACAAAATCTGCTAAGACATGTGTCCAAAACATTAATTAATGCTGGTTTATGTATTTTAAGCTACTGTAGCTCAATTAAAAGTATTTAATTATTTGATTTTTTTCTATTCTTATCGATATTAGGAATGCTCAGTGGACATTTTGAAACAGTAAACCCATCCTAGTTTACTTTTTACCAGTCCTGCACACACTCGACATTGGCAGACACTGTTTCAGACCAGTCAATTCTTTTAGGAAATGACACGCCTTCAGCACCAGAAGGCATGTCGCACGACTGACCGCTCTCACCTGTGGCACTTGTCAGACTTATCTCTGGCAGCAAGAGATAAAGTCATTGGGTGCACCCAAACAACACACACACACACACACACACACACACACACACACACACACACATTATTTTGCTTTGTAGTCTGCAAGAGCCATTTTCAGGTAACCAGGGTGCTGTAAAAATCTTGATGCACAGACCTCATTGGCAAATGTTGTATGTACAAGTTGATTCTGTTCTTTCTTGTGCATCATCAACAAAATATTAACTTTGCACATTAGCTGCAGTTTTAACCTCTCCGAGCGTCTTTGCTTTTGTTTTTTGATTAATTCATCCAGACTGGTGTTTTGGTTGAACATTTCTCAAGGCACAACGTGAACTTTAGATATGTCTGCTACCTCACAGCTTGTTCAGTGACCCATAATTATTCAGATTTATGTAAACAAGAATGTGATGTGTTTCATCCTAGCACCATTTGCATTAATGCCTTATGGGCTAATTACCACTTTTAAATGGGTGATGAGAATACAACTGACATGAATGTACCTGGTTAAGACTGAAGATACATATATACTTATGTCACTTTCTGGCTGATACTCTATCAGCCACTGTTGTGTATTGTCAAGTACACAATTCTGACTAATGAAACAGTCGGCCTTTGTTTCAGGATCCTTTTGAGAACTGTATAATTGCACACTGCAGGAAAACAAGGCTTTCAAAAACATAAAGTTTTGAGAAAATTCACCTTAGATTTTCGATGACCCCAAAGCATGCAGACTATCCCTCCTAAGCCAAAAGAAAAATGAAATGGATGCAGCCAGGAGATTGCTCAGTATTACTCCTTTTAGACCTTAGTGCAGCATTTGAGATTTAATCATGAAATTTTAATCAACTCGCTTAACCACTAAGGTGAGTATCTGGCTCAGCACCGAGCTGTTTCAGATCCCGTCCTTCTAATAGACCTTTTTAGACAATTCATCTCTTGGAAATCCACAGCTTCTGAAAAGTCCCGCAGAGCTCAATTCCAGGTTTGTCCCTCTACCATACAAGCTCCCACTTGGAAATGTCTTTAAATAACACTGTATGTCTCTCCACTGGTGTGCAGAAAACACCAATGTGTACAAGCTGTTACAACAGTAACAAAGACACCATAAACTTATATGTATGCTGGATGCCTACATGGAAGGAAGGGTCTTTAAAAAACCCACTCTTAACTCTTACTAATTAAAATAACAAAACCTGGTAGAGATTTTCATTTTTGACCTTTAATTTTGACCTTTAAGGTTTACTTTACAATTGGACATTTAAAGGTTATCTGTAATATATGCATTAGTAGTGTCTTATTTGTGTTGGACACCGACTGACACTGAAAATGGTCGTTAGAGGGTAGTAGGTCGAAATGTATTGACATCTTATTTATGTCATATTAACAGCTGATCTGTGCCCACATTAGTTTATTTTTATTTTTACAGGTTTTTAACACAATTTAATTTGAACTTTTCATTCACCATTGGTGGCCTTCCATTATACTTTCTTTAAACAACAGTGACCTTTGTTATGGCATTGGATCCCAGTTGTTTGAAATTATTTGTAGTTTATAACTTTATTAAGACAGCATTTTGAAGAACAAAGTATAAAACAAATACCAAAATACATAGAATTACACAAGGTAAAAGGTGCACACCAAAGAAGTCAATGATTAAATTAAAGAGAATAGAGAAAGATCTTTTTGGAATATATTTATTAAGGATGCTTTAGTTCCTTTTAAAAGTATTTTTTATGTAATTGAACAGTTTAGGTTGAAAGAAGACGAGAAACGACAGCAGAGAGAAAGAGAAAGACATACAACAAAGGTCCCAGGGAAGATGCGTTTTAGCCAACAGACACGGTGGGAAGCCACTCAATCCATCTGTGCTGACAAACACATATCAATAATGAAACTAATGGGAAGTGGAGAGATGATTTCCTCTGTTAGCGTTAAATTCCAAACAGCTGCCAGATGTTGGAAAGGTGTTTGACTTATGCAGGAATAAAGAGAGCTACAAATCCAGACCCTGAACAATGACAATGTCTAAGTTTCACTTGTTTTGTGACTCACATTTTCAGTCAGGAATGTCCAACTCTTTTTACATAAGAATCACAATTTAGCTCAGCATCAAAGAAATTTGGAAGAGAGATGGACAGGATTTTGTGATAATAGCAAATGGTGTGATAGGCGACAAACATATTTTTGTAGCCACACTAGAAGCATTCCCATTAGCCTCAGCTGTACTTTGTGTTTAGTGTTAATTATCAAATGTTGGCCTGCTAACACACTAAACACACTGTATTAGCATTGTTATTGTGAACATTTTGCCATGCTAGTCTTAGCATTTAGTACCACCTCACAGAGCTGCTAGCACGGCTCTAGTCTCTAGTCTAATCAAGGGTCATAGTCTTGTTAAATTTATGTGAGAAAAGTCTTCATTGTTTTCATTGTTCATTGTTTTGGATCGATGAATCATGAGACATGTATTGCATTAAAACCATCTGAACAGAAGTGATTATTTAGTCATGCACCCTGTGCCCATATGGTACTCTTTTTTTGCCATTAAATTTTTTTTTAAAAACTCTGGAGCAAGATGATCCACCTTAAGGACTACATGTATATTCCCAAGCATGAATGTGAAGAGCAAAAAAGTTTTGTCCAAGAGCATAAGAAAGTTGTATAAAAAATGCAGCAGAGAGAGACTGCAAGAAAGTAAAACCTTAAGCTGAACTTTGCCCCTGTTATTGTCTGCAGGATTACTGTCTGATGAGTTTTCAATTTGAACAGAAAAGGTTGTACAGAACGAGAAAGATAGAAGCTGAACCAATTTACAGTAGTGTCCTTAATGCCAAGCTAAGAAGCCCCACAAAGGCTGTGCGAAGATATGGAAGGATAAAAAAGAAGTTTCACCTAGATACACCTACATTATAACAGTGCTAACACTGAATACTTGAAGCAGGGCCTAGTGCAGGGTATTGTTCAAAAACTAGATTGAGTGTTGTAAAGTAATTTCCTCACCTGCTTCCTCTGGAGGAAAAGTTTAAAAGTGTAAAGTGGCCTCTGCAAGATGTTCCCAGTTCACCCTCACAAAAACCTCTTTCAGAATATAGTGTGAACAGGGACAACACCCAGGGAACAGGTGCATCATTAGTCTCAGTCACTGAGAGAAAGAAGGGTCAAAATGGCCAAATTCAGGAGAAGCTGGCCTACCAACAAAATGATTCCTGCATGATGATCCTGAGAAAACTGGTTGAAAAAATTTTTGGTAAAGTATAACAGTATTTTCAATACCAGAAATAGGACTAGAAACAGTCTGGTATGTAAAACACAACCCAAGAAAAGTGAGCATTTTTAGATATAACATGAGAGAAAGAAAGTCACTTTGAAGCTTTGATACAAGGTTTTTCAAAGCCTGACAGAAGTTAAAGATGCAAGAGAGAGATCCAGAGGAATGCGCTCGCAGCTGAGAGAGGGGCAGACAGAGCTTTAAAAATAACTGATTGATGGTCAGACATACGGAAGTCTATTTCTTTCCACCCAGTTGAGCTGAAACCAGATGCTAGAACTACATCACAGTAGAACATAATTTCCCCTCTGTGATTAGGGGATGCTGTAAGTTTAATTTCATACTGAAAAGTTTTAACTGCTGAAATGTAGTGGTGAAATCATGGGTGAAATACAGACATTTTCACCGAGCTACAGATTTAACAAGACTGAAATCAGATGCAGGAGTGGATGTTAGGCAACAACTATTAAAACCCAGAGTATTAAAACTCAATCATACAAGGTCAAATGAAGATTTTATAGTTGTGGTAACTTATCAGTAAAGTTCCGGTTCATTCTGGGGGCCTGTAACACTGGGAATGAAGGAAACCAAAGATTCTGTATTGTGTCAAAATTGATAAAATACTTATACATGGTATCTGTATTGTCTGGAAATAGTCACACTATTAGAAAACTTCAACCTTGACCTTATTAAGCAAAACTTCATAAAATATTTTAAATGTGTAGTTCACCATTGTGGAAAATATGCTCAACATTCATTTGCTTGAGAGGGTGTGAGAATATCAATACCACTCTCATATCTGTAGGCCTACTGTCAATTTGAAGCTATAGGCCTACAGCTAGCTGCTAGTGAGCTTAGCCTAGCATAAAGACTAGAAACGTCCCCGTAATTGGAAGCTAACAAGGCGTGTTCCATGTTGTACTGATATGGGACAAGTGATATTAAGAATCAATTCAGTGCAAGTCTACGGGAGAGAAATATTTCAGGGTAGAGTCGACTATTGAGGCAGAGCGAGTTGTATGAGATAGAGCAAACCATAGGTGTCATTTACACTGGGGACGCTGGGGGGATGTGTCCCCATTACTTTTTGAAAGAATTTGTTAACAATGTTCTGAAAAAGAGCTTAGGGTGGGGATGGGGCATTGGATAAGAAACGTCTTTGGTGTTAGAGACTGGGGTTCCATTCCCACAGCGACCAATCCACCAATGTTTCCCTATAGAGGAAGACACTCTGACATATATAGCAACTGTAAGTTTCTTTGGAGTGCCAGTTAAGTACGTAAATGCAACAAAGAATCTTGAATGAGAAAGGTTTATTGCACAGTAAGAAAACATGCAATGCAATTTAAATATAGAAGAAACAAATTTGCATTGTCCAGAAAAAGTTACTTAAGCTAAAAAAAACATGCTACTGATTACTGCATTATATTCTGTTAAATTTTTATGTTTTGAATTGTGACCTGCCACCTGAGTTTTGTGTTTCTCTTTATATAAATAAAGACACCCCTAATCTGAGCCCTTATGTCCCCATCCCGTTTCAACACAAAGTGACGCCTTGGAGGAAAACCTCCTGTTATCCCTCAGCCTGTCTGTCATGTTATGTTCCACAACCCAAACAAAGAAGCAAGGGGAGGCACGCAGAAACACCTGTTCCACTCCAGGAAGTCACTGTGCGCCCGACCAAGAAATTGTCAGGCCACTTAACTCTCTTTTTTTGTTGTTGCAGATTCTGTTACCATTGGACAAAGCCAGCTAAGCTGTGCTCCCCCCCCCCATTTTTGTGCTAAACTAGGCTAACTGCCTGCTGGCTGTAGCATCATATTAGCTTACAGACACAAGAGTGGTATTGATATTCTATCTAACTCTCTGTGAGAAAGAGAATAAACGTTATTTTCCCCAAATGTCAAACTATATTCCTTTTATGTGTTGCATTGAAGGCTTAACTGAAAGCAAGCGTCCTCTAGTTTTTGATGAGATCCAAAGTGGTCAGAGTAACACTGCCAGCTGTTTTTGTCCTGAAGTCCTTGATTCAAACCGAAAATGGCCAGGTCAATGAGAGCAAATACAATTACTGGGTCAAAGAAGCAATCAAACTGAATGCATTCAAATGACTGTTGGCCCTGTGGATGAGCCGTCTTTAACAACCCTGTTGCACACTAAATCCTGTGGTGCTTGGAGCTATCCTCAGGGTCACTGTGGTGCACTTTGTCATAGTGAATTGGGCACATAGTGATCCTTTTTCCTATTCCCACTAAGAAAGAAAGTTTTGTGTTAACATAGCTGCCTTAATTTCTTCATACATGTATCAGTAAAGATGAAGAGCTACATCAACACCATTATCGGTGTGTTTACTACACACATACAGTAAGTTGTAAAAGCGTTTTTATACAGCAAGCATTATGGACACTTTGGCATTTTGAAAATGTATTTTAACATATGAGCTGCTTTATTTAACGAGTCCATAAAGTTTGGTACATAAAACTACTGAGCTTCCCTTCAAACACTGAGCCTGTTTACCTTTGCGGCTCTGCTCTGCCTCTAGAAATGTTTAACTCAAGGCTGCATGCTGAAATCCACAAGGCCAGCTATATTTGCAATAGCCAACAATAAGTTGGAGGATAGATTTAGCTGAAATCCATAAGTGTGCTAAAACATCATCTTGTCAGCACAAAAATATTGAGTGGATGCCTGAAATGCGACGCTAAAGAAGCTTTCATAACAATCACACCTTTTACAATCCTCTGACAATACCCTGTCATATGCTGATGATAGTGTCATGCTGTCATATAATATAGCAATCCATCAGTGTTACACTCACAGATGCACATACAGCTCCAATCCTGTATATAAAAAAGATACAAAGCAAAAGTATGTGACCAATCATAGGCCTGTAATCATACAAAGTAAAACCATCTCTCAGGTACTGTGTGGACTTGTTTGAGAGCCTCTATTTATAACCTCTGCTGCTCCTGACAAGAGTGATGGCTTTTGGAGGTATCCTATTTTGTGTAAAAACCTGTACCTATAATATCCAGTGCAGTTCTGGTTCTGAGTCTGATGGTTGGATAGCACCAGCTCCCTCAGGCCAGCTATGAGGAGTCAGTACACTAGCTCACAAAATCATCTCTGACCCATCTCCTCATCTTCGGGAAAATGAGCAAGGCCTATTCCCATGTCCAGAAAAATGAATCTGTGCCAGCATCCACGAAGATTCAGCATGCTCTGGGAAGCTGGCCAGATTCACCTGAGAACAGAGTGGAAGGACTGAGTTCTAGTTGAGCTTAATATTGATCTAATAATAAATGTATCCATGATTTATGCTAATAAACGCCGTAATGTTTTTAGGGTTAAATGCCAGACAATGGGTTAATGTAGTGTGGTTTGACGCAGGAATGGTTAATGGGAGGACAGGCAGCAGGTGGAGAGACATGCAGACTGATGAGCAGCAGCAGAGGAGCCACTGTGTGCTGACAGTTAGGGCTGAGAGGGAGAACTAAACAGCGATTCCCGTTAACTAATTTGCTCCTGCAGCAGGCAAAATTGTTGTAATTGCAGGATACAGGGAGCTTTTTCAAGGCATGGTTTCTCCGTCTGCCTCTGTTGCTAAACGGGACGCCGGTGAATAACACTTGCAGTCTATTGCTGGGGGTGAATGACTTGAGAAACTCTCGTCGAAGTCAGCGGACAGAGAAAGCGGTTTTATGGGAAATGAATGTGACCGGGAAACAGCAACCTGAGCTGATCGAGCGACCCGCCAGCCTTTTGGTTCCAACTTCGGCAAGTAACCCTATTCATTTAGATTTATCTGAATGAACGTAAATAACACATCCGTTTGCCCTATTCCCGTGAGATGTGCTATGTGTAGGGGCAGGTAACAAGAGCATGCATGCCGTTGAATTCTTTGCTATAGAGGGAACTCCAGAGTACCTTTAAAAAATCGACTGCTCAGTGTCCCCTCGCTAAATACTTGTGAATTCTTAGCATGCTTGACATACAAATATTTTCCAAATATATAGCAGTGTCTGCACATTTCGGCGTACATATAGCAAATTATGGTGCTCGTACCTGAACAAACGCGTAACTTTATTAAAATCATTCGCAGCTTTTCAGTGGATAACGTGAGCGTCCTGGGCAGGAGCGACTAATGTGCGAGTGGGGACAAGTTTAGAACTAATAACGTTGAAATACGGCAGTGCTTGTTTATCATTTATCATTATGTAAATGCCGAATCCAGCAGATGAGCATGCTCATTTCTCAAAGCCCTTTCGTCCTGCTGTACGACACTGATATGTAGCTGCAGGCTGGTGCGACGTTACTTCCATAAGATTAAACGGTGCGTTTTGGTTGATTGCGTATCGCTTGTTTTTTTTTTTTTGATACGTTACAGTATTACAGCACGCAGAAACACCAATGTAGCTTAACTCTAAATAACTTTACATTATGTCGACGTTTTATGGACGTCAGCTTTGGTCAATATTGCTAAACAATATTCTCTAAGACATTTTTGATTACCAGTAACACATTTCTCTGTATGTTTGTGATCAAAATTTATTTCAGTTCAGAGTAGGCTACTGCTGCATCCATTATATTATGGCCATACAGTTATCCTCTTTTGTCAGACACAGGCATTTCTTTATTGAAGTGAGCTCTCTTAAGGACTTCATATTTAATTGGATTGAGATTATAAGCAAAATCCAACACAGGACACACGAGGTGTTGCCTAAAATGTGACCAAGCACAATCTAACCAGAAAGGGGTAAAATTACATATTTTATGCTACCTAAAGATTAAACTTGATTTGTCTTATCTGCAAGTCCACATATTTCCAAGTACACCCAGGATTGGTTTCCTGTAACTGTCAGTCTTGTGTTTTTATGTAAAGTTTTGAATACTTGCTTCTGTTGAAACATGCACATCATCTTTTCACTAAAAATGAAACATCATTTGCAGCATGGCATTCAGCGTGTCGTCATCAGGCCCCAGAGTCCAGCTTTGCGAGCGCTTTCTGTGCACAAAGCATTTGCTTTTAAAACTGGATACCTGAGACTCAGGGGACACAAGTCTGCAGCTTAAATTGGCTTAGTGTGTTCAGTTTTCACACATTTCTCACTCTACATTTACCACTGACTGATGGCCAAAATGATACAGTCAGCAGAGTTTTCCAGTTGCAGTAGGCTCTCCCACAAACACAGCAATGTCCGTAAGGCTTTCACTCCATCGTGCATATTTGTGATCACCTGGTGTGTAGTTGCAGGGTGTTAAACATGGACATGATTGTGCTTCCATAGTAATTAAACTCAGGAGTTTGCAGGTCGTTGTAAACAGAAAGGCTTTGATTATTTAAGTTTTAGGGTTGAATTAATGTTAAAATGTGCTTCATAGTGGCATACTGTTTTCCAAACCCAGGTTTTGTAACGCATCCAAAGTGCGCAGACAAATACTGCTTGGCATCAGAGGCTTAAATACGAGTGGCTTTCAATCAAATTCAGTATAAATCTTTAAAATTCTTCAATTTGGTGTTTTGAAACATGCAGATACACTGAGACTAGTTCAGTAATTGGCAATTACTAATAAATTGGCTTTCAGTCCAAACACAAGCAGCATTGTGTCTATAGTGTGTGCATTAGTCTGGCTGTGTGTTTGAATTGTATGTCAGGGTATATTAGTGCTGTGATGGACAGGCAGCGTTTGCAGGGTGTTTTCCTGCCTCTCCACGTTGGGAGAGACATCATCCCCTTCTTAGTTCAAGCAGAGTGTTTGTACTATGATTGTGAAGTTTCTGTGGACATAATTCTCTCCTGGATTGAATATCCATTACAAAGTTTGTGTGTGAAGTCCTTAGTAACATCTAGCATCTAACATCTATGCTGGTGACATTTACTAAGTGGGGTTTTAAGCAAAACACGTTTTAGCTC
The DNA here is from genome assembly GCF_014851395.1 of Micropterus salmoides. Lineage (NCBI taxonomy): Eukaryota > Metazoa > Chordata > Actinopteri > Centrarchiformes > Centrarchidae > Micropterus > Micropterus salmoides. The sequence goes on along the minus strand of NW_024041039.1, from coordinate 23,953,924 downwards.
ACAAACTACTTACATAGAGATTATTTAGTTGTGACTGAACATTTATATCCACTGGCTGTCAGGTGTAACTGTAGCTAACTGAACCAACTGACAACTGACTAACTGAAAAAGTTAGCTTTCTAATATATGACTTGTTTTAATTACATTTCACAAATATAACAAAGCATACCTCAAATTACAAAACCTTATGCCTATGTCATTTCACTAAATTAGTAAATAAAGTCAATGAGGTTAGCATAATTGGACATTTCCCACTCATTTTAAACTGTTTGGATACTTCTCCATGTTTGCAGAAATAAAAAAAAAAAAAAGTAAGCTTGTGTGTATGTCAAGTGTACTCACTTTTGAGAAATACGCTCACAAAAGTGAGTACACCCCTGACATTTTTGTAAATATTTGATTATCTTTTCATTGTGACAAGAAATGCCACAATGTAAAGTAGTGAGTGTACAGCTTGTGTAACAGTGTAAATGTGCTGTCCCCTCAAAATAACACACAGCTATTAATGTCTAAACTGCTGGCAACAAAAGTGAGTACACCCCTGACATTTCTGTAAATGCACCACTGCAACAACACTGAAGAAATGACACTTTGCTACAATGTAAAGTAGTGAGTGTACAGCTTGTGTAACTGTGTAAATTTGCTGTCCCCTCAAAATAACACACAGCTATTAATGTCTAAACCGCTGGCAACAAAAGTGAGTATACCCCTAAGGGAAAATGTCCAAATTTGGCCCAAGGTGTCAATATTTTGTGTGGCCACCATTATCTTCCAGCACAGCCTTAACCCTCTTGGGCATGTAGTTCACCACATGTTTCCACTGGAGTCCTCTTCCACTCTTCCATGACCACCTCATGGAGCTGGTGGATGTTAGAGACCTTGTGTTCCTCCACCTTCCGTTTGAGGAGATATGCTTGCCAGTCCATCATCGGTGGTCATTCATTTAGCAACGGCAGTGTAGGAAATATAGGCGGACCACTGGTCTTTGTTATGTACATACCACGGACTGTCTGCCCGGGTGCTGCACTTTTGCGTTCAGTCAACATTATATTATCAATTAACATTTAGAAAATAGACTTTTGACATTTGTGATTCCCACCCCATCCCTAACCAGGTGCCTGACCATGAAGGGCTCTATTTGTAAAATCGAGCACCTTAAACTGAATCCTGAACCTGACGGGGACATAGGATTCTGTTTGTGCTGTTTGGCACAACTTTCTCAAGATTCTTTGATATAAATGGCTGCTTGGAAATAGACCATTAGATCATTCAAAACAGATTTGAGGGACCTATTTATGATTTGAGATTAATCGGTTGGCTGATTATTTGGGCTCATGTCATTTTTAGATAATCTGCATCAGCTGATACCTGCACTCACAAGGCCAATATATTCAAAAAATGTCTGCAGACAAATCTGCAGGCAGCTTTGTCAGTCTGGCTGCTGTGGAACAATGTTAGCGTTAGTGTTGTCAAAACTTAAAAAAAAAAAAAACTGATCTCATTCGCTCCAGGTGATGAACGTAATTGTTTTCCCCTGCATTTTTGACAAGTTCCTCCCTAATGTGATTGGCTAGTACTTGTGACTTGTGATTGGATGCTGGCATGATACAAGCAAGCCATACGCAAGTGATGGTACAGAGCAGTGCTAAAGAAAGGTGCTAAAATAACCAATTTAACAAAGCACCTGCAGGACTGACGCACAGACCTCTATAAAGAACATATAAAGAAGAGAGGTTGAAGACAACTTCAGCATCACTGAAGTACTTAACAAGATGGCCCATTAAACAAATTTTTAATAAGCAAGTTGTCTTGTTGTTGTTGGCCCAACAGACGTTTGTAATTCTCAAAACTAAGCTAATCCCCGTCAGAGCTATTAGACCTGAGGAATATCAGACAGCTGAGTTTAAGTTGATAGGAAAATACTTTGACTAAGATCAGAAGTAAATTAAGTGATGTTGTTCTGCTTTACTAGGGCCCAATGATTTTTCGCGATGTAGTAAATGCGGATGAAATTGCAGAATTTGATAATAAAAATGGAATCAGCTGTTAAGCGTGGAATATCTCAATCTGCCAAAATGTGGTTGCAATTAATCAAAATCAGGGTTTCTCTAGCGTTATAAGCATCTTTTTCACAGCACTTAAACCAAACAAACATAACAATGTAGTTTGTCTGGCAGTGGTATGTTTTCAGTTTTTATTTATGAGCACCCTGCATCTCTCCTCTGCTCTCTGTGTCGGTGTTTCATCGAGGGTGGACACGCAGAAGATCTGTGGGAAGAAATGATCAGTAATCAAGGAAAAACTTACTTTATAGGGGACAGTTCAGTCATTGTGAATTACGCCCATTAATAATTGAACATAGGCCTACATTTGAATATTTCTTCATACTCATTTGGTTTGACACATCAAATTCATTGATATTGATAAAAGTTTTTTTGTATTCATCCACCATATGTTTACACACTCTTTCTGATGACAAATATGCTTAAATTATAAAACACAGAATTCAGAAAAATTAAAACAAAACAATGAATTTGGGATAAAAATAAAACGGACTTTAGCAAAAATTTAAATGGCCTAAATAACACACAGTACTATTAACATAGTTTCTGAGAAAAGTTGATTAGATAATAATTTTGTAATTAAATTGTTATTTAATCAAGGTGTTGTCAGTGTTCCTCAATTGCATCAAAAACGGTATAAAAGGTATAAAACGGTATAAAAGATAGATATTTAATATATAAAAGATAGATATTTTTCAATGTATTGTATTGAAGTCAGAATTGTGACAACAATAGTTAGCGCTACCCCTTGTGAGTTTTGGGAAGGTGGTGGAAAAAGTTAGTTTTTGAGCCCTAAATGTCCTCAGTCCTCAGCGGCCTTTCTAAATGTTAGCATGTTTCCCCAATCCTAAATGAACGCAAATCTAATCTAAAACCATTAGTGGCTAGATTTAAATATATATTCACATCACTTCTGACAAAAAGTACCCCGTTCTTCCTTAAACACCAGCCACATTCTTAAATCTACACCATAACCCAACGACTTTTCTATTTCATGAGTCTAAAATAACAGATCACTGGCTAAGATAACCATGTATATTAGATTGGACTCTGCATGGAATAATGGAATTATACATGACTTACTTACATACTTTGGTTTGATATCAGGATTATGTATTGGCCATCAGTCATCCTGCTCTTAAACCATGTGTTGCATATGTAACAATTTCTCATGTGCAGGCGCTCATTGCCAGTTCTCCTGAGAAGTAAGCATGACAGCTTCCTCTGTCAACACAATGTGAGCAAATATGCTAAACAGTAATGACACTAAAATATTTACAGTGAGAGAATAATTATTCACACACAGCCTGACAAGATTGCAGTGACTGTTGGTGATATTGACTTGTTGGTCAATATAACCTTTGCAGAGGCAACAAGCAGCAAGGACAACCCAAAACTCGGATCACTACAAATGGGATTAAATAGAGGGTGCAATATGCAATATGGTTATCAGACAATCAAACCATGACTTGTTCCTTTTCTGAAGGCATGAAAAATAAGTGACATGCATGTCATGTTAAATTTCCAGCCCCCTGTGGTCACACGCCTGAGGGTTTCTCTTGGCAGGAGCTGCAGAAGCATAATTATACCCCAGCGGAGTGTGAAAGTCGATGCTTTTGTATTCAGGAAGTCAATCATATTTTAACCAAATCACTCCTGTTGGAGCATGAACATGTATTCTCTTTAATTTTTCATTTTCCCAGAGCTACTCAGGTAATTGCAAAGGACACAAAGCAATCAGACCTTATATTGTAAAACTGAAATTCACTTTCTTAAAAAATGTTATATTTAGTCTGTTTCATTGCCTGAACAATATTCAATTTCCCCACTATCAGTGGAGTCAGGCTCTTCAAATTGAATGGTGTAATTTAATGACCTTAGAGTAAGAATGCATGTGGCGCATGTTGTTTGACTCCTCCAAGCATTTCCTCCTCATATATATATATATAATGTCAGATGGCTTCACAGTTTAACATGAATCTCCTTATGGCCTATCAACCAATAGCAGGAACTTGAGGAACCCTTGAGAGTTGTGAAATGGGCCAAAGGGCAGACTCCGGTGTTATATCATAAATTAGTCTTTTTTTTTTTTTTTTAAGGCTTATAATTAGTCCCTGTAGGAAGTGCAAAGATACATATATAATACAGTATTATGCACAGTCATATTCCATTATCCAACTACAAAACCAGGCAGTAATTAAAGTCTTAATTAGATGGTGTTTTAATTTTTAAAATGTCAAGAGAATATGTAGTGTCATAAATCCTGATGCATCAAAACAAGTTGCTCTGTCAGTTTAGAACCTTTCTTGAAATGTTTCCCTAGCAAATAAAAGGAAACTCGTCCTCTGCATTATTAATGCCAACAGTGTTTCATTATCATTTTTATTTAGATTCAAGGCAGGAAACTTATGCCTTTTTAATGTCCCCATTAATTTCCAAGTGGGATTTAAAGAAATCTACCATGTCCCTTTACCAGCTGACAGTGGATTGTTGTGGACACTTTTCTTAGCACTTCAGACAGCTGCACTTGAAAAATAAACTAAAAGCAATAGTTGTTTTTTGCAAGATTTGTCCTTGACACTGGAATATAGACATCGAAAATATTCAGTCCCAGATTAGGTCCTCAGAACCCACATTCACCCCACATTACTCCTCCCACAGTGCCAACATTAGAAGACCCAATCCCCATTCGTACCCAACTTGTAATTTTTACTGCATTGTTCAGAAAAAAAACAACACATGCATTATATAAAAAAATGTACATGGCAGACTAGTTGGACTAATTTCCTTCATCTAGTTGTTTGTCTTTCCTAGAAAACCACGTGCGATAATCTCCCACATGTTAGACGGATCTGGGGAAACTGTCTATCACGCAGGCGGTCGTGCTGTTATTTGAGCAGTAAAGCTCTGCGAGACAAGCCTATTCAAACAATGTATATACAATAGAGAGGAAATGCATCAAGTGGATTTGATTCCCCACGGTGCCACTCTGAGTGGAAGATTGAACAAGGATGATTGTGGAAGATATAATAACACATTTCTGTGAGTTCTATGCATTGCTTGAGGATTGCTCAATCCATTGCTGCAGTTTATTGACCTTCCAGGATGTTGATATACAGCCTGGTACTGCATACAGTGGATTTATTGATTCATAGGGAAATGATTTACTAACGCATATAAGGCAATTTACCTACATAGTCATTTAAACCAGGATTTGTGACACAGAAGCATTAAACAGCTCGAGACCATCAGTGCGATCGGATCACACCAGCTGCGACGCCCGTCAACATTTTGAAGTTCAGACAGGAATATAAACACCTGCCGAAACACTCAAAAGCGCTTCTCTTGTACTTCTGCCTACAGTAGGTGTCACCAGGACCACATTTTGCCATGAACACACACACACACACACACACACACACAGAAAAATACCAGCAATGCTGTCCTGGTTGGTAACCACCTAAGCCCCCAAGCTCAGCTGTTGGTGAACATATTAAACAGCATTTTCATATTCTTAGCAGCTGCAGTATTACATGAGAAATTCACTGCAACTGGCCATCACATAACCACGATGTGTTGTTCGGTTTCAGTACAAATTAAACAAACAGGAAATACAATGTTAAATGTCTTTGGTGTGCTAGTAGGCAGATTGTGGCCTTTGGACAGAGCTAGGCTAGCTGTTTCCCCTTGTTTCCAGTCTTTGTGCTAATCTTAGCTAACCGGCTGCTGGCTGTAGCTTCATACAGTATTTAGCATACAGACATTAGAGTGGTATCGATCTTCTCATTTCAATCTCAGCAGGAAAGTGAATGTTAACATGTGTTTTGAATAGTACTGTACTTGGAGTAAAATGTAAAATAAAGATTTGAAAACTCACAAGAGTGATCTCTGTAGACAGACAGGCCTGTTAAACCAATAGAAAGTAAATAGTTGCCTAAATGCTAAAGAATCCATAAGAACATGACGGCATCCAAATATCCTACTGTTTAGCAATATTTTCACAATATATGTAACGAAGGACTTTTCTTGTGAAACGCTTTGTAGTTGCAAATGCAAGTCTGTGAAGAGTCACGCTCTGAGTATTTACTGTACCAGTCAGAAGCTGCTGCAGGTTTACTCAGCATGTCTGAGTCATAAGCTCCTGCTGTTTTCAAAAATACATTAAAAACAGCTTGTGGTGACATGCTGCTGCACTGATGAATCTAATCCATCACAGCAAATTAAATGACTGGGGACTTTTCCTTTTAAAGATTTATAAAAACACAACTTCAGAATAGTTATTGCATTTAAAGTAGGTCTGTTCCGCAGCAACTTAATGTGAAGACAGTTTTTCAGATAAGGTTTTGCTGCCTTTTCCTGTCTCCTGTTGGAAAGAAGTGAGGAGAATAGCTCCACTAAATGTGGCATTTAGCCGTGTGGCAAAGTCATGTTTGGTGAAATAACCAGAGTTGTCTCATTTAAAGTGATGGATTATGTTCATCAGTGCAGCTGTATCTCTGGGCTGCTTTTAATGGATTTTTGGAAAATCCATTAATATTTTTAACTTTTTTTTTTAAATTTAAAGCTGGCAGGCAACATTCCGTGTTGGTATTTGCAAACAAGAAGTAACTTTGCCACAGTTGGGCAGAATTTCTAAAACGTGCTTGTTTGCCATTTATGAAATGTGCATATTGGCAAAATTGCAAGCTCTCAGTTTGCAAAATATATATGCTTGCACTTTTACTGTGGAAACCAGACTTGTCTGCAAAGTAACTTTTGCAAATAAAAGAGAATATGCCCCTTATCCATCTTTTTCTGATAGTTCTTGTACATACAGCAAATACTTACAATAACAATTCGCTCCAAATTGTAGCTCTCTGCTTGGATTTCTAGGATGATTTAATAATAAAAAGAACATTTCTTAAAATAGTTCCCAGACAAATTTAGATGATAAATTGACGTCCTTGTGTAACTGTATAACTGTGCATCCATCGCTATTTCACCTCCGACACAGCCCTGGAGTTTTAATTGACCTAAAGAAAAAGAGGATAAGCTGGAGAGAGTGCTGGGTTTTGCTTTTCATCTTCTGTTCTGAATCTCGGTTCTGATTTTAAAGATGAAGAATGAAAGTGCTCAGCTTGACAAAAGGTAATTGTGACACCTGCCAACACCATCCAGTATTTCTTATCCATTTCATACCTAAAGACATGTTGTTGTGCTGCTGCTGGGGAAAGGTCTGCCTTTTAAGCTTATTAATTGACCACAAAGAGACTGACCATCATTATCTTAAACTATGAGTTATTAGTATTCACACTTGTGTTGGTGTATGCAACACATTCTAACTGATTTTGAGTGTTCAAGGTGTTTTTGCATAAAGTGGGCCAGAGACAGTACCACCATTCAAAACTTAGGTATCATGGCTGAAACTGTATGAAATCAATGATGAGAGGTTTTACAATGTTAAACCAAACTGATGGAACTAAAGTGTGATTCCCTAGAGACGGCTGTAAGTGGATTAAGGCAAAAATGCTGCATTCCACTTTTTCACTTATTTTGTACAGTATGGACTGGTTTGATGAGGCATTTATGTGATTTGATCTGGACAAAAAAAAGCGTGTGCGTCTGGATATTGTGTGTAAGTAGGCTCAGGCTGCTGGCTATATTTGTATCAGTACTGTGTGTGTGTGTGTGTGTGTGTCACTTGTCAGTTGTCAGTTGTGGCGCTTTTCAAGGTTATCAGTGTCTGGAAAGTTTTCTTCTACTGCAGCCAAAGCGAACTGAGATGTCAACTATCTTCACATCAGGAAGGAGAGATCACGGAGGAAGAAATGTCTGGGTTACTAAGATATGCAGGAAATCCATGGTCTGTTAGATCACTGTATGTTATTAGTTTTGCATAAATGTATACAGCAATATACAGACTATTAAATCCAATAATTAGTCTAATTATCTTTAACTCCTTAATGACTAAACTGAAACGTTTGGCTTTCGACAGATTTGTATCTATGTATATTTCTGGTCTCTTCTAAAAGGAGCTAAGGAGTATAATCCATTGTAAGTAAATTTATATATTTCTGTTACTATTCCAGAGTAAATTGAAATAATATAAAGAAAAAGAATTTCATCCTCGCCTAGTATAAAATCTGAATTTCAAAGGCAAGATCCTGTAGATAATAATGCAATGGTGTGCAACCCAGTACCCGGGGCGCTCGGACTCACAAGGTATCCCTGTGTGTAGGTTTGTAGTGCAAAACCACCGACAGCGTGCTGGTAAATGAATTAAGGATTAAATAAGTTTATATTACACACAATCTAAAGTTACACAGCCCACATGTGCTTACGGGACACGATTTACATTTCGTACAGAGGCAAGAGAAAAACAGATGCAGGAGAATCTCAAAGTTAAACTTGTGGGCATAACATGTCAATATTTTGAGCTTATCGACTCAGTAGTTATCCATTCGGATCTCCACTGGGAGAAATACTTTGTGACAAATAAGGTGTGCAAAGTCATGAGGCTACACCTGGTATTTGAATGTGTTACATGCTTCTCGTATCATTTACAGATTGTAGCTACAGGTCGTGAACATTAATTAGGCTGCCACTAGAAACCGTTTCTGCCTCCTCAGGTAACAAAAGCTGAATCTTTAGGTTTAGTTATTTATAATGTTGGTTACCTGGGACTGAAGAAAGAAGATTAGGAAATGATGCAGGACCTTGTGAAGGTATCTGTTTCTTCTGGCTGTGGAAATGTTTTAGCTCTAAAGGGAAAACGTACTTTGGTCTATTAATGCTGCAGTCCTGATAGTAGTGCTTCATTTCTTACTGAAAACTTATTTAAAAAGCTGATAAGATTGGCTCTGAACAGCAATTTTTTAGCAAGAACAAAAAGCATCCTGGTACTTATGGTCCACTGAGCATATACAGTGATTTTTTTTTTTTTCCACTTCAGTTGTGCTAAACCAAGTAAAATCTCACTGTGATTCACTTCTTTCAACTCTGAAAAGTGTACTTTACCCCCTCCCATTGGAGCCACAACTGTGATACCTTGGTACAAACATTATAAACAGTTGAGAGATGATGGTTGAGACAGTTGTGCAGCCGCTGTCTCACACAATTTAGAGGTGCTAGTGTTCCTTAAAATCGTGACACTTCTGTTGAACCTTGTTTGTTGCTTCCTTTTGTAAAAAGACTGTTGGTGCTTGTGCTGTTTGCTCTAGCAGAAAAGCAGCCCTCTCTCTGTTTTCTGCTTTAAACAGATACATGATAGATATTCCATGAAATCTGGTCAGCCGCAGACGACGTAAATTACAGCGCCGAGGCCAGTAGCCTGTGTTAATTATATTCCAGTCAGGGCTACCAGTCTAAGAAGTTGTAATCAACCATGGTCCCAGGAAATTCTTCATTGCTCAACATGCCCTTTTCCGCTCAAGAACACTGTCGTTGGTTTTCATTAAAAGTTACTATATTGAAACTAAGTGAGAAAGTCCAGAACGCACTGGTTTGGGGGCAGAATAGTTTCCTGTTTATTTCTATCACCTCTGAATTGCTAAATTGCTCCACTTGGCACTAGTAGGGCTGGGCAATATGACCAAAAATGTTACCATGAACAATAAACATTTCATACCACTGGATATCGATAATTATCACAATAAATGTTAAATTATTATTTCTTTCAAGTTTAAAGGATGATTTTTGCTCGAGTGAAATTGAAGAAACCAGATTGTTAATTGTGTGGCTTTCTACTATTCTTTATGGTCAGAACACACACTTGATGCCAAACAGTGGATCACTTAACAAATCTGAGGCAGAACATTCAAAACAATTATGAGAAAGTCTTTTTTAAAAAAATATGATTAGTAAATCTTTTTCAGTCCCTTTTCCTCAACAAAATAAATATCTCGATAGATATTAAGTGCTGATTCATTCGTGATTCAGATGAATTTAATCAAACATTTACTGACGATATATTTTAACATTATTATTATTTAAACATTTGTTGATATTGTTATTGTGATAATTATCATTATTGATTTATTGCCCAGCCCTTTTTCAATAAAATGAAAAACAGTGTGCAACGAACAGTATTGTGTAAAAACCGAGATCTCTTATGGAAACTGAGCAAATATCCTTTTGTCATGGTGACTGTAGTATGCACAGTTGGTAACATCATGACTACAGCTATACAAAGCGAGCCTGGCATCTTCTTCATTTTGCAAATGAATATTCTGTGTTTCGCAAAGAATGACAACTTGGGTGGTGGCGGCCGCCAAATGTGTTTTATCACCACTTATTTCTGCTGAATGTCAAGGAATGGTACTTCTAAGTGTAATAAAATATTAACCATTCTAAACGTTCATAAAACATATACTTCGAATAATTTATCACCATTGATGAACCCCACAAACAATGTTATAGCGCGGCTTAACACCGGCAAGACACCGACAGCAGATCAGACGTGAGTTACGTAAGTTTTCTGCGTCAGAACTTATTCGGCAAAAGTGTTTCCATCTCCCATTTAGCACATTAATTAAAGGCAAAAACCACCTCAAGCGAGTGTGAAAACCTTTTTGCAAAATTCCATCAACCTTTTCTACTGCGATACTTCAAAATGCGCATAAAAAAATGTTGATGGAGACATGGCTTGTGTCTGTTCTGTTGACGTTCTCCATCAGCAGTACGTTTTATAAATTTGCAGAAAAGACACAGAACCCATCTTCTGGACTTTTCCACCCGCGATTCTATTAACAGCAGCAGATGCACCGCATGTGGAGGAGGCTTGTAAATGACGTTGCCTTTCAAAACAAAACACCAACCTGATGCTGACGAATAACATCTGCACTAGTGTGTACTAGGGGTGTAGTGCATGTATTCGTACTGGACCATTTCGGTACAGGGCTTTCGGAACGGTGCAAATATGCATTGAATGCAATCTTTAACGCAAATTATTAGGCTTGTTTTGTGTGTGGGGAAAATACGTCAATTCCAACTTTCCACGCAAACATATTAAGTGGCGGACCAGATTGCTTTAGCCCAGCCTCTCGCTAGCTAGCGACTTGAGCGTCGAAGCCAGAGCTTGAAGACCCTCCCTTATTATTATTATTATTATTATTATATTATTGCCTTATTTTTAAGGTCTCCTGTTTGGGAATATGTAAATGCTCTGTATTTGTATAGCGCCTTTTTAGTCTTTGCGACCACTAAAAGCGCTTTTACACTACATTGCATTCAGCATTCATACACATTTATACACTGGAATAACCACCAGGGGCAATTCGGAGTTCAGTATCTTGCCCAAGGACACTTCGACATGCAGCCTGGAGGAGCCGGGGATTGAACCGATCTTTAACGGAAAACCCACTCTACCCCCTGAGCCACAGCCGCCCCATAATTAACACTTAAGTTTCCTATTGAAATGCAACAATGGACAAAGACAAGTTGGTAAGACAAAAGCAGTGGGCCGACAATCCTCAATAGTGATGTGGCATGTTTCTAGCAACACGTCAAACTTGCTTATTCACTAATGGTATCACACGAATGAGAACGTCACTGCAACAAGAGAAAAAAAAAAAAAAATGAGCGTAGTGTAAACGCCCTTCGGCATTTTATCGGAGCAGGCCTTCAAGCTGGGATTGATAATGTTCATAGACTGTATAAAATAAGAAGCGGAATAATATTGACTATAATGACTATAATCCATAGTTATTTATATTTTTTTATATTTTATTATATGTAATATTGTTTTGAGTTATTTAATGGGGAACTTGTGTATTTTATTTCTTGTTCTCTTTTATATATTTTATGTTTAATTTTAAAGTTTGTTTAAAAAATTGTAAACTAATTTTAATTATTAAAGTTCATAATAAATAACCAGCAATTTAATGTTTGCATTTTTTTTCCCTTACTGTACCAAAAATAAACTGAACCGTGACTTCAAAACTGAGGTACATACCAAACCGTGATTTTTGTGTACCGTTACACCCCTAGTGTGTACACTGTCATTCTAGTTGGTCTGTGCTTGTATAATATCCACCGTGTCTTTTAAGGCTGTGTGATATTACGATATCTATCGTTTGACGATAGAAAAACGTCCATCGTTTACAATTATGCTCTATTGTTTATTTCGTTGTGTCGCAAATTGCACACTTTACTGTAATATTTTGGTGAGGGAAAGGAACTATGCACCGCGGTGAAGTCAGCTTTACGTTGAAATTTGACATGTATTGAATGTCCAACATAAAACAAATATCCAACTTGAAACTAACAAATTTCGTCCGTTCTTCCACACGTACTGGTGTTGCGGAGTAGAACTTGCGTTAAATATAAAGGATGAGCTACATAACATGATCCAGCAGTTCCAACCATGATGTGTATGTCAGTCAGGTAACATTAAATGATTTGCCCACGGACATACAGCTTACTTTATAGTTCACCAAGACATGCTGTTGTTCTGATGTTAGCTGTAGCAACAGGAGAGCTGTGAGTGTCGCTGTCTGGGGCTGCTGTGCTGCTCTGGGACAATTTAAATGTAATTTGTCCTCCTGTTCACCTTATTTATGTGAATGAATAGCACTGCATGCAAGTAGCCTATTAATTAATATGATTCCTGATTAAACTGTACAGCATATTTGAGGCGTTCTTTTGCAGAAACAGATATCTCTGTGTTTATTATCCTAAATCTGGATCTTGTTGTGTGCGCTGCAAATTATCTTAAATTATGTGTGTGGGGGGGGTCTTGCGCACTTCAGGGAAAGTCAGTCAAACAGGTGTTTGTTTATTCAGAAGGGCTTTAGCCTACAAAACTCAGAGGTAATATTTCGATTTATTTTACACAATAGTAGGTCTATTCATTTCCAACAGTTTCATCCTTCTGCCATGTGAGTCGCCGTTTCTCATTTCTCCAGTTTATGTGTGTACGCATGGTTCAGAGTTTACTTACAGGACCGCACATTCAACCGTCAAGTTTGTTTTTTAGAGATCACAACCTTTGCTTGGGAAGTGGCATATGCACTTTTCCAGCCCTATTATGGACGCATTACGTACGCAACGTAATGAGACCCCAGGATTAGGATGTTAAGCTTTTATTAAATCTTCACTGTGTGTGCTTGGTCTCTCATTTAGTAATGCAAATAAAATCATCGAATCAACTTAAAGACGTAAACTCTGCCTCTCCTCAGGCGCAGCCTTGGTGTGATCTCCACTGGTGACACGGTTATAATCACTCCTCTAGCCAGTGTGGCAAATCTGGCTAATCACCAACTGTCAGGTCAAATTGCACTCCAGTTCATTGGGGACCGAGAGTGTGAACCAAGTTATGTTTAGGAGCTTCAAATGTCAACAAAAACTGTGACAGCAGAAACCTCTGCAGCGAGTGTGTCTGTCCTTTAACTCATTCAGCGGCCCCTGCTGAGATGTATTTGTCTATTATACTTAATAGTTTTATAAGTTTATTTATTAGTTTTATCTCTGTAAATTGGCCATAGGAACATCAGGGTCGTCAATTGCCCTTTTACATTTAATAAAGTTGACATTATTAAATGTAGATCTTTTGTGCTTGCAGTTGTTCATATCTGATATCCCTGACTTGGAGTGAATTGCACATATCAACAGATCTTGCAATGCGTCTGACTGAAGTGATCTCTGTTTGAGTTTGCTCACCTACTGTGTGTGAAGATACCCCCCCCAACATAACTAACTATACATGTTTACCCTCTGGCACCATTGGTACTGTCTATAATGTGTACAGATAACTGAGGATTGGGTGACCTTACAAACCAAACAGGATCACAAACTTATGTAAGTCTTGGAGAGGAAACTTGACAGATGTTTTAAATTTTTGTCCTGAACACCTTGCCTAAATCTTTTTTTTTGCAACTCTATGGGGGAAGCCGGTAATGCCAAAGCCCGCCAGAAAGCCAATGGTCTGCTTTTAATAGCCAAAGCGGAAAACATATTTCAGCCAATCATGTGTTTCGACTGATGTAAGGGTCTGTTCTTCGTCTACTGCACATGCGTGGTAGTAGTGACGCATGTGTAGTAGAAGTATAGCCGGTTGGAAAAAAACGTTTTTTAAACCTTATTTTGGGGCAAAGTTGTCAAACTTTTTCAGCAGTTTTTATTAGATTTTAGTGGTGATTCTATTCATGTAGTTTTTATGTCCCAGTGACCAGTAAAAGTGCAGTTCTGGCTCTCTCCCCATTCATTCAGATAGGAGCCTGGTCTTGACTTGCCAATAAGGGCTTTTTGGCAGATTACATCAGTTGTTGCATATTGCTAATGTTAAAAGGAGGTAAAAGAAGCATCACTGTCCTCTACCACTCTAAGTGGTTGTTATGTTTTTGTGGTTCAACAACACCAATTATCTATTAAGTTGATGCTTGAGATCCTGATTCACAGCTTAATAGGTGTGCACTTCATTTTTTGCCACTCAAAACTGAAGTGCTTCTGCTTTCTCAGCCAACAAAAAGTATAGATCTTAATGAAATATTTGGGTTTTATTTTAAACTTTTGTTACAAATGTTAAGAACTCGAGACAAATGGATTCAATAACAGATTCAAAACTAGATTTGATCTAATTCAAGAAATAAAAGACAAAGCACAGCTCCAAATTTTTGCTTTTAAATGCTAAAACAATATTTAAAAATGACATAAGTATTTGATCACCTACCAACCAGTAAGAATTCCGTCTCTCACAGACCTGTTAGTTTTTCTTTAAGAAGCCCTACTGTTTTCCACTCATTACCTGTATTAACTGCACCAGTGGCGGCTCCTGCCAAATCTCTCGGGGGGGCAACTGTTGCGATGATGGCTAAGGTGACCAGTTCAATGGTCTAAGTCAGCTATAACACAAGGATTGTTCCTTAGGCTACATACTGTACAGTATTTGTGAACAGCTACATCCTGAAGTTCATTGTCAATGTCTACAATGAATGAACAGTCCACAGTTAAGATCAACAGATCTTTAGACCTTTTGGATGTAAAGGCAACTACTTTAGCAATAATGATAAAAGAATGACTCTCACAATCATCTGATTTAGCTGTAACAAACATTTTATTTAGGAACAACAAATCCAGAATAAAGCGCAGTGGCACTAGGCTGATAATGTGCAATGAATAAAATTATTTGCAGTTAATCTTGCATTGCAGCTAAGGGACCCGTCTCAAGTAATAGGCTACAGTTATGTTGTAATGTCACATATGCTGTATATGAAGGTGGATCAAACAAAAAAATAGTATTTATTTTCAGTCTTTAAGTTACACACATTACACAAGACTAATAAGGTAAGCAGAGAGTTGTAAAAAATCCACTGCCTTTCCCAGCTTGGTGGTGCGTCGCCCTAATGAACAAGCCGCCCCTGAACTGCACCTGTTTGAACTCTTTACCTGTATAAAAGACACCTGTCCACACACTGAATCAAACAGACTCCATCCTCTCCACAATGGCCAAGACCAGAGAGCTGTGTAAGGACATCAGGGATGTGCACAAGGCTGGGATGGGCTACAGGACAATAGGCAAGCAGCTTGGTGAGAAGGCAACAACTGTTGGCGCAATTATTAGAAAATGGAAGAAGTTCAATATGACGGTGAATCTCCCTCGGTCTGGGGCTCCATGCAAGATCTCACCTCGTGGGGCATCAATGATCATGAGGAAGGTGAGGAATCAGCCCAGAACTACACGGCAGGACCTGGTCAATGACCTGAAGAGAGCTGGGACCGCAGTCTCAAAGAAAACCATTAGTAACACACTACGCCGTCATGCATTAAAATCCTGCAGCGCACGCAAGGTCCCCCTGCTCAAGCCAGCGCATGTCCAGGCCCGTCTGAAGTTTGCCAATGACCATCTGGATGATCCAGAGGAGGAATGGGAGTAGGTCATGTGGTCTGAGACAAAAATAGAGCTTTATGGTCTAAACTCCACCCGCTGTGTTTGGAGGAAGAAGAAGGATGAGTACAACTCCAACAACACCATCCTAACCGTGAAGCATGGAAACATCATTCTTTGGGGATGCTTTTCTGCAAAGGGGACAGGAAGACTGCACCGTATTGAGGGGAGGAAGGATGGGGCCATGTATCGCGAGATCTTGCAGTGTATGCAAACCTGGTCAAGAACTACAGGAAACGTATGATCTCTGTAATTGCAAACAAAGGTTTCTGTACCACACATTAAGTTCTGCTTTTCTGATGTATCAAATACTTGTATCATGCAATAAAATGCAAATTAATTATTTAAAAATCATACAATGTGATTTTCTGGATTTTAGTTTTAGATTCCGTCTCTCACAGTTGAAGTGTACCTATGATAAAAATTACAGACCCCTACATGCTTTGTAAGTAGGAAAACCTGCATAATCAGCTGTGTATCAAATACTTGTTCTCCCCGCTGTACATAGTTGACCTTCACTCAACACTGTGCATGAACACATCCTGTGTGGACACAGACTGCACGACTGATCAAGCAAATATATGTTACTCTTTATATATTTTTTTAAAATTACATTAAATTTAAAGGTGCATAATGACTTATTTAGGATTCGTTCAGGACTTGGACTAATCTTGAGACGTGGCCTTGACACAGGTATTGACTCTGGACTTCCTCTGCAAGACATGAGACTTACAGAAGTAATAGAAGGAACACAGTGACATTGGAAGCAGCGTGATACGTCACCGATTAATGAGCAGCTGCCGTTGAGAAGAGTAGTAATACCTGTCATTTTTCGTGCACTTCAGTGCACACTCTCCATCTGCCTCCAAAAAACACATTATTATTATGCCAGATTATGACCCAACCCATGATGAGAACTGAAAATGCGTCCACTGAGATATTAGACAACGACTGTACCATCCCAAGTTTGGGTCCTGAGGTCTCAGAAAGGAGGAATCAAGTGGACCTGTAAAGATTTCTGATGTGAGGCTCTTCTGACACTGTAGTTTTCAACTGTTTTTTTTTATGTAAGTTTTTGTCTACTGTACTTATTGTTTGCTTTCACTTTTGTTTCTAACAAACCGATCTGATTTTACAAGAGATGATTCATTTACACATTACAAACAACTGCGGCCTCAAACATTCACATGACTTGAATTAAAACAGGGTAGATTGCAGAGCTGTTATCCTGGATTGCATTAGGTTGTCAGCTTCACCCCTCACAGTTTGGCTGTAGGGTTTTAAAGGAAAAGAGGACACAGTTTGACCACAGTCAGCATGATGAATATGATTTGCTGTCATAAGATTTTAACTCAGTTTTGCGCTCTCTCTCTCTCTCTCGCGCTCTCTCTCTCTCTCTCATTTGAATGTTGAAGGTGTTTTTATTTATTTTTTTCCCCACTTTGACAGACTGCCTTTTGAGAATATGCAACCAGTGTGTGATTGTTTTTATGTAGAGGTGTCCCACAAGGAGTCTTTTATCCCCCCTATTGTTTTCAACCTACACAAATGAGATCAGGTTGCAAGACAGCACCATGGTTACTAGAATATTTTTTATGGTCCCACATACCTGCACACAGTCACACATGAACAATCGGGTCCAAGTCCAAGAGCTGGTACTTTTTTTGGGGACATCAGTTCCCACTTCCTGCACATTTTCCCCCAGTATGGATTTCTTTCTTGAAGGCTCCATCACTAAATTATTGAAAATATGTAACTGCTCCATAATCACCATACACAACACCCTATACTACATCAAAATCCAAACAAAAATGTAACCAAACAATAAATGAACCATTTTAGGTCTTTAAATAGGGAATTCAAACTCTTCCTGTCAGTACAGTGATGTGTCTCATTCATGAAGCCAAATAAGGGTTTCCATGGCTGAGGTGACTAACATCTGAGAGCCAGCCTTGTTAGGAGAAGCTTTGTCAACATCTGTTGCTCTACCAAACAGAACATGGCAGACTGTATTTAGCCTATAAATGTTGATTTGCTTCCTCTGCTGCCATTTTCACAACTTTGAAAATAGATTGGTGGTCCCACTCCTTCCGCTATGTAGCCAAGATGGCGACCTCTAATCTCCAGTCTACCACAAATCTGCTTCATGCTGTCATGCTTTGGATGGACTCAGCTTCCTCTCTGGTTTAAGTTGTTGACATAATGACAGAACTGCTGTGTTGAGTAAGCTTTTTGTACCCACCCACAAGCAATGATGGTGATCAAATGAGAAGTTGGTACTCGTGGTTTTATACGATATCAAGTTATTGGAAGCTCCCCTTCACTCGTCGCTGTGTTTATCCCGCATTAGCTATAAAAAATAGAGAGGGTCTAGCTAGCAGTAGCTGTCACTCTTTTGAGTCCAGCTGTGGTGATTGGCAAATGTCCAGTCTGTAAAAACAGCAATGAGCAGTCCTGTGGCCTCAGCACACCAAGTTATGTTGTGATTCAAATCATTACACAGAATAATGTAGAGAGTGTTCAAATCACAGTTGGGGCTCAATATCCGCTAAGAACATAATCTTTTTGATGCCAAAAGCATAATATGATCTCTGAAATCAAGAATACTCACTGAATACTTTTTTACTGCTGCCTTTTTAAATCAAATCTAAGGTTTTTGATTAAGATTTTACACTGCACTGTAAGTTTTACTGTCCTGTTTTATTCTATGTTTTATTTTTCTACTTAGCTTTTTTTAAAAATGATAAAATTATACTTCCCTATGTGGCTTTGATGTTTCATGTAAAGCACTTTTAATTGCCTAGTTGTTGAAATGTGCTATCCAAATAAACTTACCTTGCCTTTTAGTGCCCACCCACACAGCATTGATACTGATTGATATTGTCAGTCTTCATCAACTCTGATGTAGGAAAATAAATACAATTTTAATGACTGTTTTGAAAATAAAGACAAATCAGACAAAGTAAACACCATCATAATGATTTCTTAGCAAAATGTAATTATAATAAGTTTAATTGTAAAATGGCTGATTTTCTTGCAATCTTACGGAGTTAGTGTAAACTAACAAACTAGTTTCTCATTCTCTTTGTAGCTTTTGCTTCCAAATATCAGAAAATTAAGGAACAAAAGATGTTTTGTGCAGTCAGCCTCTTCAACAGTATTATGTAAGGTTTATGGCTTTGCAAGTGTTTCCGTATGAATGTCATATGAGATTTACTGTTGACAAGCCAGAAGACGAGAATAAATAACAGCTACGTCAGAAAGTTATCTAAGAGGTTAGGCAGTGACAAAGTAGAAAGTAATAGGAGGAGAAACTGATTTCCTCTCTCATTACAGGTAGTCAGTGAGACTGATTTATCCTGCCTTTATGTGGCATCAGACCTTTAGACTTGTTTTGTTTCCCCTCATTGTAGCACTGTGCTACCCAGCAGCCATATTTCTACAAAGCTCCAACCACAAGCCTTAATTTATGATCTCTTCTTTGGCAGAAACAGGGCAAGACTTTCATTCTAAAGTCTCTTTAAGAATTGGTTGACCTCACTCACATACTGATTGTCACCCTTTTTCACCCACTCTCGCCCCTCAAGAGTACATAATCCATGAAAAGGTCAGTCTTCTGCTATTCTGCTGAAAGCTTGATATTCTGTGCAAAAGAACGGCAGAGCAACAAACTGCTAACTTTTTTGTTCTACTTTTACTGATGACAGTCTTACCTTGCCCTGCTTTTAGAGTTGTAGTATTATTATTAAGCATTTAGTCTTAATTTTAGCACAAGAAAGTTTTCTTTCATTGTTATAATTCCCCCTTTCTTGTGAAGTATTTTATTATACAGTTGTGCTCAAACGTTTGCGTACCCTTGGAGAACTGTTAATGTATGCGCCATGTGTAAAGAAAACATGACTGAACAGGCAAAATACATGTCTTTTATTTCTTATGGGATTCACAGTGTGCCAGAAGCTGTGAGGGGTGTCAAGGTATGTTGTCGGGAATATTGTAACCTGGCTTTTTTGTGGCATTGGCGCAGTAAAGGCTTCTTTCTGGCAACTCGTCCATGTCGCTCATTTTTGTTCAAGTACCGTTGTACTGTGCTCTTTGCAACAACCGCACCATCTTTTTTCAGTGCAGACTGTATTTCTCCTGACGTTACTGGTGGGTTTTCTTTGCGTCCCGAATAATTCTTCTCGCATTTTTGACTGAAATGTATCTTGGTCTACCTGGCCTTGGCTTGGTATCGAGAGATCCCTGAATTTTCCACTTCTTAATAAGTGATTGAACAGCACTGACTGGCATTTTCAAGCTTTGGATAACTTTTTATATCCTTTTATAAAGTTCCAATACCTTGTTACGCAGGTCTCTTGACAATTCTTTCCTGCTCCCCATGGCTCACTGTTGAGCCTCCTCAGTGCATCCACGTGAGAGCTAACAAAGTCACTGACTATTAATAAACAGACACTAATTGCAATTTACAAAGCCACAGGTGTGGGAAATTAAACTTTAATTGCCATTTTCACCTGTGTGTCACTTTGTCTGTAACAAGGCCAAACATTCAATGGTCTGTGGGGTTTTTCAAATAATCATGTAATAAAAAACCTGCAGGGACAAACACTGTCATTGAAAATGTTTGTCCACAAATAATGTTTAAAAAAAGCTCTGAAAATCTTTGACGTAAATGCCAAAAATGTAATTGTAATGAAGCTTTCGTTGTTAATTTTTATATATGATAGAAAACATTGTCCTCGTGAAATTAGGGTGATTTCTTTTTGTGTGTAATATTGTGATATTCAAGCCTTTATCTAGGGCTTTTGATCATGGACTATTAGCATTAAGTCTTGATCTTTTTTTCCTCAGCAGGGCTTTTAATGTCTTGAAAAACCATGAAAATGCTTCGTGAGACATATTGAAAAAGGGTTAAAATGGTATGGTACTCTACTGCTTATTATCAACCGTGTCGTAGGAGGTATTTGATCATACTTGAGCCAAAAGAGATTCCTAGTGAGTAAAAGCTGCCACAGTATCAAATGAAAGTAGGGTGGACACACTAACTGAAACACAAGAGAAACAAATTGCAATAAATCACGTTTTGTGAAGCTTACAATGTTAATAATTTCTGATGGGTGTGTCAACAACATGCTGATTCAGGTCTATAGTAACGTTTGAGGCTATTGTTTGTATTAGACTACAGTGTTTTGTGTTCTTTTTTATGTTTCCACTCCTTATATTAGGGAGTTTATTTTATTCACAGTCAAGTCATTTCAGTTTGTGGCACCTGTTTCTCCATCAAACATGGGCTATTGTCCTTTCATTTGTTAATATGTCAGATCATCCATCAATCGTATTGACTCTTGTGGCTGGATTTTGATGAAGCTTGGGAAATTAATGTAACTCACCACTTCAATACAGCATTTTCAAACATGGACCAATACAACAGGGGAGTGGTTTGGGGAGGGGACTTTGTTTGTCTGTGTGGTACATTACAGATCGCATCAGGACAAAGCTTGAGGCAATTATGCATCTCACTGCTGTGTTCAGCCATTTTCAAAATTATATAGATTAGAGCAGCTACTATTAGAGGTTAGAACAAAATGACACATCAAGCTTCATTGTGTATGGAGCCTAGCAACGTTTAATGCTGACTTCATTTTACAAGCTTAAACCAGAAAGGGCCAGGCTACCTTTTAATACTAACCTTTTCCCAATCAGGGGGAACTGGTATCCCAGAAGGTCCCTCTGCAGTTACCAGGGGATGGGTGGAAAGATTGTTGAATAGCTCAGCCAATTTGAAACAAGAGTGAGAGTCTACAGCCACAATAGCTGCTCTGTGAGTCTATACTTAGGCACAGCTGTGCTTTGATCTAAATGCTAATGTGAGCGTGCTATCATGCTCATAATGACTGTGCTAACATCCTGATGTTTAACAGGTATAATATTTACAATGTTCACCATCTCAATTTAGCTTGTTAGCATGCTAACATTTGCTAATTAGCTCTAAACACAAAGTACAGCTGAGGCCAAAGGGAATGTCTTTAGAATTGCAAGTATACCAGTTAAAATTTCAGAGGGTGGTTGGGGGGTGTGGGGCATTAATGTATGGAGAAAATTTCATGGCTTTCCATCCACTTGTCTAAACAATTCACTTTAACAATTTACTTAAAAACCAAAAATGTCAACCTAATGGTTGAAACATCCCATTGGGAACATGACTACTGTACATAATGCTATGGTTATCCATATACACTGCTAGCATGGCTAAAAATAGAAATAATGATTTGGTTAAAACCATTTGTGTTTCTGAGGTATATTAACTAGAGCCCGACCGATATGGGTTTTTGAGGGCCGATGCCGATATTAAAGTGAAAAAGAGCCGATTTATGTGCCGATATTTAGATTTAGAGAATGATTTGGATAGTAGACCCCTTTATTGTATAAACTACACTTAGAACAGGCCGATACTGAAAGCTGGTATGTATGTATGTGGGCTATAAAACCTAAATGGATTATGTTAATAAAAACAGTCTCAAAAAGTGAACATGTAAACAATTGCAAATCAATAAATATTTGTTGCTGGAATGTGCAACTTTTTCAGTCATCTGTAAACGGAGACAGTGAGAGAGAATAAGCATGTGCATTTCACTTTACACATAATCTGCCATAATTTCAATGTAGCATATTCACATCTAGTTTATCCCTTTACCAGCACTCTTCTAACCAAAGCTACAAGAAACCATTTCTCATCTGTCTAAATCATGCCGTCTATGATACAGTGAGCTGCTGTTGAATGCATCAACATGACTCTCTACAAGGAGGACCTGGAACTTTGAGATTTCATTTAACTAACGTTATAACTATAACCAGAGTAGGGCTGGGGCGATTCGTCGACGCGACGCTGCATCCAGTTTGGGATTATCCCGGGCAAGCTCCAGCTACAAGACCGCGCCTTCGACCGTCTAAAGTTTGGAGTATTTCAGACAGACACTCAACAACGTGCTGCTCGGTGAGCTCTGTGAACTGCTAGCGTCACTGCAGCACAACTGCTGTCCACGAATACGTGAAGCAGGAACACGTTAAACGAAAGTATCCCAGAGCACTTTGTCTAGACAGCAGCATCGCAAATCGTGTTTACTTTCTGTCGCCACACAAGCACGGCACATTATCAGCACGAGGACATGTAGTATTTCTTCATTGCCTTCATGTTAAGTCATTTCTGCCCCGCTGCTGTCATGCTAACGTAACGTCACAGCGCGAGTCATGTAACGACCGGCTGTTTCATATTTTCTGTTTATTTAACGGCTACGTATGAGTGAGAAAACAGCTGAATCTAATTACAGACAATCTGTGACTGTCTGGACAGTCTGTGAGTCCTTTCAGGTGTTCACTGATTCAGAAATGCATTTGATTGTCATACTGCATTCCTTAATATTAAAATGAATCCATGTCAGAAACATTTAAAGTTTTTAGTAAAGTAGCCCAATTAATGTCTGTTATTGTTATCACAACACATCAGTGAAGTGGAAATTTGATTCATTTTAAGATTTGCTGCTATTGTCATTATTCTAATGTGCTTCATCAGTATGATTGAATAAAATATAGATTTTTTGATTAGACATGTTTTTGATATTTATTTTGGATAAATTGGTATGTTAATCAAGTAATGGGCAACTTTTCTTTCTTTAGAATAAACAAAATTAGTCGTTAGATTAATCGACTTGTAAAATAATCCATATGTTACGGCTCTGACAGCTTTTCACATCTACAACGTCACAAAAATAACCTCAGCTACAGGAAGTCGTGTTATTTTCTCGTTCAGCTCACGTTTATTTACATGTCCACTCTGGTTTAATAATTTCAGGCAAACTAACTGCAGACAGGCAGCTCACAGTTAAAATAGGTCAAACTATAGTTTAACGGCTCATTACGACGTTGGCGCTCCTCCACTGATAAACATGGCATTAGCTTTGTGGCTAATTTAGCAATGGGCAGCGTTAGCTGCTGTAACGTTAAGTGATTTTAGAGAATATTTAGAAGTGACGAATAAATCTACAGTTACGTCTGCCAGCAGCTTCCAACACCCAGCTACCGTGACATTGACCTGCTGTGAGCTGCTAGGAAGCCGGGGGAGTGCGGTGAAAAACGGGAGGGTTAGCAAGTCATGAATGTTTTCAGGAGAGGAGAAGTGACTGGGTCTGTTTTTATTATAATTATTTAAGTCACGTAATTAACTTGACAAAAGACTGACCAACCGCTAACACAGCCCTCTGCTGTTTCTAAATGCTGCTGTAAACTCAGGTAAACTCTGGTCAGCTGATTGTTTTTTTTGTTTTTTTTTTTCTTTATGTGGTTTTTGTGGGGAGGCAGTGTTGTTAACAGGGGAGCTGCAGCTGGTCACCCTCTGGTGGGCAAACTATGCAACACCCATGACATGACTGAAGGATCTGACTGTTTCTTTTTAAAGTCATATATCTGCCGTTATAAACGGCTGATGACAAATAAGTGCAATTAGCTCATATCAGCTGATAATATTGGCCGGCCGATAAATCGGCAACACATGAAGACCACATGCTGTGACTTGAGTGTGAAAAGTGAGCAAAGAACAGAAAATGGAAGTGTTAATAGTACAAATACAAACTTTGTCAAGCCAAGTTAACCTTAACAAATGTACACTTCACTAAGATATCACCATTGCAGGTTAAAGAATATGGTCAATGATAAGGATACTTGAGCTCATCAAAAGTGTGCCTGGTACATCAGACTAAAAAAGGTTAGGAACCACTGAGCTATATACTATGTGAATTTAGACTAACAGCATTGTAGAACTTAAAAAAAACTTAATTTGGCAGTTATTCACTTAGTATCAAGACAAAATTTCAGGCTATTTCTAATTCATTAGAGCTGCTCAAGGTTTGGTTGTTTGGTCTCACTGCTCAGTCACTATCTGCAAACCTAAAGTCAGAGAATAATTCATAAAATTCGAGGGTGGGAATAAACTGCACTGTGCTATGTTTACAGGTATTTGTGGAATCTTCACATACTCAAAGATCGTCATAGTGTGATATCTGTGCTGTTTTTAAAAAAATGTATTTTATCTGAGTCATTTCTGCCCTCAAAATTTTCCTCAACTTTCATGTATCCCTTTTTTTTGTAAAGTGAAATTATGAAATTTAAAAAATGCATCCTTGCAATCCTTTTTTTTTTTTCGTTACACAAAGGTTCACACCGTCACAACATCAGACAAAACCAATTAACCCAAAAGACCAGACCAATAGAATGGGGTGCACAAATGACACACTGAGAAAAGAGGATTAAAATGTTCATTGTGTACATAATTGCTCTAGTTGGCAAAATGTCAATGCTCTTCTCAATTCCAACAGACAAAATCTGGAATTGCTTTGCTGTACAATGAGGAGACCAACAATACCTATGACGTCTGCCTGAAATTGACCAAAGAGGTATTAACCATACAGAAGCTGGATGTGGTTTGCACAAGTGGAAGTGAATCCCAAGTAAATGTAAGTGCGCCTGAGGGCTTGAGACTTGCAATGTAATTTGTGCCGCATAACTTCAGAATACTATTTCAATGTTCACAATATCTTTTTGCCAATAAGAAACTCCCACTTTCTAAAGCACAGAACTGTTGTACTACGAAGACAGGCAACTGGCGGTCTGGGCTTAAGCATCAAAGTAAGCAGATAAGTTTTGATTATAGATAGACTAAAGTGGAAATGAAAAGGCTTTGAGTTGCAGAGATGACTGTTTGTGTGAGAAAACAGTTCTGGCAGCAGATTTTTACTGAAACTCAATAATCACTCCCATCTTTCTCTCCTGGTTTACAGGGAGGTGCAGAGCACAACGTGCCTGTGGTTATTTCAAAGATTTTCAAAGATCAAGTAGGTAAGAACGTATTTTTTTTTATTACAGCAATGTAGATTTAGAAATGGTTTTCAATGTGATATTAAAGAGAAAATCAAAGAGAAAACTTGTCAAAACAGTAATGGTCAATCATTTTTAACGTGTAATTTTGCTTTCTTTCCAAGAAGTTGAGATGAGAATTTTAATAACAATCATGTCTTAACCTGAAAGGGGAACTCCAGTGATTTATTGTTGCATTGCAAGGTGGGGAAATTTGTGAGGGACTGAACGGTCTAAAATCAGAGCAGCAGAGCCTACTTTTCCCATAATGCAATTCAAAAGCGTCTTCCATTTGATCCTCCTTTCCTGGTAAATACTCATTTCTTTAAAACCCAAGATTGTAACACAGAGTTTCTGTTATAAGTTGGCTAAGCAGTACTCTTTATGATGGCTGTGATGGTTCTCTGTCATCCAGATCATAGTTATCCAGGGAAGGGTAAAATTAAGGTCAACTGGACTTAGTTGAAGACACTAGATAACGTTTCGTCCCTCATCCAAGAGACTTCTTCAATTCTGACTGACTGCTGGGACATCACTGAACAGGACCAAAACATCACTCTCCTACCTGCTGATAAAGGAAGATGTAAGGTGGTCCTGAACACAGCGGACTACCAGGCCCATGTCAACACACTACTCATGGATTAGGGATGCAGTGATTACCAGATTTCACTTTTAAAGCACGGCTTTAAAACGTCACAGTTAATTAATCCTAAGGTCTCCGAGGGTTTCTGTTGCAGGAAAAGGAACTGTTGCAACTTGCACAAAACGAAAACAAAAAGTTACACAAAATGACATACTTAGCAAATGTAAGTCGCTTTGGATAAAAGTGTGAATACCTACATCAAATTTGATGCAGCACCTGCAGGATCACCACCCAGCTTTGCACGCCCAAGTAAAGGTAATACATAATAACAGAATTAAAAAGAACTTGGGCGCTGAAGCCAGCTTCCAGCACAGCGCATATCACTTATTTTCTGGAAAGATCTTTATGGAAGACAGAATGTAATCCTCTCAAGACCTTCAGTCACTGAACATTTAACATTACATCCTGTTGCCTCCTCCTGTCTGTGTTGAGAAAATCTTAGGCTTTGTATGTTAATATGCCAGGTATAAAACACTAACAAAACATCAGGAGCGCTAACTTCCAGGACTACCAATTACCTGCATTTCAGTCATTAATAACACTGCATGAGAGAGGTTCTCAATTTCATCATTTTCACTGAAACTCATTTGTATGGATGAGAGTTGATGACAATAACGGTTCAGTTTATTTCCCCTGGGGGATAAATAAAGTTAAAATTTGTCAGTATTATTGACATTTGATTCTTAATGTAATTAAATATTAAAAATTAAATTAATAAAGTTAAATTAATGAATGCATAATAATCGTGAAACTGTGATTATTCCTCTGACAATAATCGTACCAACAAAATCTATAATCGTTGCATGCCTACTCATGGAAACAAACACATTTGAGACACTGAGACGAGACCCAACCAGCGGATATAAGAAAAAGGCCTGTGAACAATATTACCATTTGTATCCTGGAGAAGCCACTCCATGTACAGGTGCTGGTCATAAAATTAGAATATCATCAAAAAGTTGATTTTATTTCAGTAATTCCATTCAAAAAGTGAAACTTGAATATTATATTCTTTCATTACACACAGACTGATTTCAAATGTTTATTTCATTTAATTGTGATGATTAAACTGACAACTGTATGATAAAACTGACAACTAATGAAAATCCCAAATTCAGTATCTCCGAAAATTAGAATATTACTTAAGACCAATGCAAAAAAAGGATTTTTAGAAATGTTCAGGTTGCTCTGATAGTGGCCTTCAGCTCTTCTGCGTTGTTGGGTCTGGCGTATCGCATATTCCTCTTCACAATACCCCATAGATTTTCTATAGGGTTAAAGTCAGGCGAGTTTGCTGGCCAATTAAGAACAGGGATACCATGGTCCTTAAACCAGGTACTGGTAGCTTTAGCACTGTGTGCAGGTGCCAAGTCCTGTTGGAAAATGAAATCTGCATCTCCATAAAGTTGGTCAGCAGCAGGAAGCATGAAGTGCTCACCTCAGACCTCAGAAAACACATTGGACCAACACCAGCAGATGACACGGCACCCCAAACCATTACTGACTGTGGAAACTTTACGCTGGACTTCAAGCAACGTGGATTCTGTGCCTCTCCTCTCTTCCTCCAGACTCTGGGACCTTGATTTCCAAAGGAAATGTAAAATTTACTTTTATCAGAGAACATAACTTTGGACCGCTCAGCAGCAGTCCAGTCCTTTTTGTCTTTAGCCCAGGCGAGACGCCTTTGACACGGTGTCTTGTTCAAGAGTGACTTGACACAAGGAATGCGACAGCTGAAACCCATGTCTTGCATACGTCTGTGCGTGGTGGTTCTTGAAGCACTGACTCCAGCTGCAGTCCACATTTTTGAATGGGTTTTGTTTCACAATCCTCTCCAGGGTGCGGTTATCCCTATTGCTTGTACACTTTTTTCTACCACATCTTTTCCTTCCCTTCGCCTCTCTGTTAATGTGCTTGGACACAGAGCTCTGTGAACAGCCAGCCTCTTTAGCAATGACCTTTTGTGTCTTGCCCTCCTTGTGCAAGATGTCAATGGTCGTCTTTTGGGCAGCTGTCAAGTCAGCGGTCTTCCCCATGATTGTGTAGCCTACAGAACTAGACTGAGAGACCATTTAAAGGCCTTTGCAGGTGTTTTGAGTTAATTAGCTGATTAGAGTGTGGCACCAGGTGTCTTCAATATTGAACCTTTTCACAATATTAGAGATACTGATTTTGGGGTTTTCATTAGTTGTTATAATCATCACAATTAAAAGGAATGAACACTTGAAATATATCAGTCTGTGTGGAATGAATGTATACATTATACAAGTTTCACTTTTTGAATGGAATTACTGAAATAAATCAACGTTTTGATATTCTAATTATATGACCAGCACCTGTATATATGGACTGCCAAAGATACACAAAGAAGGAACCCCACTCAGGCCATTATCAGCAGTATCAACTCAGTCATCTACAACATTGCCAAACAGATATCTACAGTGCTAGCCCCTGTGGTTGGCATACCACTTCACCATATCCAAAACACTGTTGACTTTGTGAACAAAGTTCCCAGATGAAACCATGGTGTCCTATGATGTGACTTCCTTGTTCACATGTATCCCCACCATGGAGGCAGTAGAAACCGTAAGGACACGACTGCTAACAGAACTAGCCTTAACCCTGACCAGATCTCTAAACTTCTGGACCTTTGTCTAAACACCACCTATTTCCAGTACAACGGAGGATTCTACAGGCCAAAGCATGGCTGTGCCATGGGCTCACCAGTATCCCCTGTTATGGCCAACATTTACATGAAAGAAGTGAAAAACAAAGCCTTGAACTCCTTCAGAGGAACAGCACTGAGCCACTTGTACAGGTATGGGGTCATGGGTCAAAATAAACCCAGGAAGTACAAGCCTTCCCAAAACACATCAACTCTGTGGACAGTAACATCAAGTTCACACAAGATGATGTCAACAACAAAAGTCTGGCCTTCCTGGACTGTGCTGTACACATTAAAGAGGACTGGAGCCTGCACATTGAAATATATAGGAAACCCACACACACTGACAAAAACCTACTTTTCGATTCCCATCACCCACAGAGTATAAGCTAGGGGTCATCAGAACCCTGCACCACTGAGCTGACAACATACCAGAGAAGGAACAGAACCACCTGAAGCACTTGCAGCTGGTGGATACCCTAAATGAACCTTTGTGAAAACAGACACGAGATCCAGGAAGAACACCAACACTACAGGGGATAGGGAAAAGAATGTATATAGTTATTTGAACCCAAACCATGATCTTTTCCAAACCTTTACCAAGTACTTTTGTTGCCTAAACCTAACCAAGTAGTTTTTGTGCCTAAACCTTACCAAATTGCAATGTTTCACAACTTTAATAACGTGCCGTTTCAAAATGGCGATGTTTTGAAATGCTAGGGTTTTATTTTGAAAGTGTAACCGGACATTGCATATGTAACTACCGGACGTTGCATAGTTGTTGCTAACTTGACCACGGAGCCTTAAACATCTAAAAATGACGCTAAAGGTGTACCCAGGGCATTAAAAAGCGATGCTAAAGGGCCTTGACCAATGCGTCAATATGTGACAAGTCTGGAGTGAGAATGTGTTGGTCTAATGCAGTGAGGAATACTCAGAACTGTATATTTAGAAGAAACCAAACTACTGAACAAACGCATGGCTCAACACAGAAGGGCTAACTCATTAGGTCAAGACTCAACAGTTTACCTACATCTGAAGGTTAAAGGACACTTGTTTGAGGACTGCCAGGTGCACATTTTAGACAAAGAGGATAACTGGTTTGATAGAGGTGTCAAGGAAGCCATTTACACCCGGGTTGAGCAGCCGTCGCTTAACAGGGAAGGGGCTCTGCGACACCGCTTGTCCCCCACTTACAATGCTGTCCTTTCATCCCTTCCCAGGAAATGAAACAAATGTTCACGTTTAGCTTCAAGTAGATGCCAACGATGGTCGTTCAGACTTGACCTTAACGACCATAACAACTGTCATTACAACATCAGTCATCTTGGCATATGACTCCACAGAAGTTAAATAGCTGAGTTTCCCTAACGGTCTCTCAGAACTGAAGAAGTCCCTTGTGTGAGGGATGAAAGCACATTTTATGTTGCCATTGGTGACCATAAATCTGTGAAGATCACCATGAGATGGAGCCCCCCAGGTTTTGATTCGACAGCTACTAGTCAACTTGTAAATGCTCCCTCTAGGCCAAAAAATTACAATATTGTTGCTTTATCACAGCTACGCAGATGACACTATGTCAATATGCCGGCTCACTGCGCTGTATGAAAGGTACGGAGCTCAAAAGGGAGGTCAGATTTACTTGGAAAGTTGTTAGTAACAGAGACGGAACGATGTCTGTGTGAAAAGCCACAGCTGGCATTCTGGTGTTGTTTTACATAACAGCCTTTTTCTGTAACGCTGCTGGTTATGGAAAGCCGGATTGGCAAGTGAAAGCAAATGCAGTATATTGACGGATATGTGCCTTTATGAAAGTACCAAACCTTGCAATTTTATTGACACCACGAGGCTACACAAAGTGGTCAGCTGTTGTTTGCCAAGAAATAGTCTTAGCACCTAACCCCCTTAAAGAAATGATTACATTACAGTAGGAGTTTGAAAACCATTTGATAGTGGCCTTTTATTTCCCTTAAGTAGCTATAATAAATAATAAATACTGCAAATAATTCACAATAAATATATGTAAAATATTCAAAGCCAAGGAATGTTTTTGACGGCTGCATCATTCCAAATGGAAATATTCTAAATGTGTTGTGCATCATTTTATACACATTTCCCCAAAATTGAGCCTTAGGTTTTTGGACTTTGGAAAGTCTGTAATCTTCAGTAGAATTTAAAAAATATTGTTCTGTGGATTTAAATGGATTTAACTCTGCAGCATGGGTTTGTAATGACAGGTCCACCGGTGGGCCAGTGAGGTGTAATTCAACAAACGGGACACATGTTTGTGTTTGTGTCTAAGTTACCTTTAGAGATGTTGGCTAGACTAGGCCAAATAATGTCCTGACTCCATGACGTGAGATTGGTATCAATCCTCTCTTCCAGCTCTCAGAAAGATAGCAAAACTGTTGATTTTGCTTTAAAATCAGTTTCATTGGTTGGGCTGTTTATGTACACCTACTAGACACTAAGTAAAAGATACACTGTTTTCAAGGAGGTAACATAGTTTGCACTAAAACACTAGAAAGGGGAAATAAAATATACACATTTACATATACAGCATTTATTGTTAATTTGGTGTACAGAATATTTCCTGAGCTTGCCTCTAAATAAGGAAGTAAGGAGAAACTCTATGAAGGAGTTAACAGTGGCCAGATTGGACAAGTAATTGGCTAGATGCTATTGGCTAGATGAAAGAGAAATACTTAAATTATGTTAGTCAGTTAAATTGTAAGAACTGGTGACCTCTCAGTATCCTGTTAGGATGCAATATCACAGTGTCATGCGAGTGAATCACTTCTCTGTAATTTTTCTTTTGCGCACATCACTCTTAATACCTTTTTGCATAAGAGACAATCATGTCTTCATATCCCCGAGGATGTTAAGAGCCCTTTTCACAGAGCTTTACAGATCTTTCACAAACAGAGCATTCATTGTTTCCTCCCGTGCCGCTGCAAATGAGTTTATATCCTGATTAGTTTCAAATTTCATGCTTTCCTGTGTTTTTTCTCGTAAGCTGTAGGATGTTGCCAGAGATTAGTCAGACGGAGACACTGATTGCTCTTTGCACCACATTACCATGTATGAAATGAGCAATTATTTTCTAATGTTTTCATTAACCTCTGACACTTGACAATTTACGCCTGCAGCCGATCAGACGGGGAAGCTGTTCGTCGGGGACGCTGTGTTGCAGGTTGGTACATCAGTTCGTGACTTATTTGCTTCAAGGTTGAGTCGGGTTATTGCCAAGAGTGGCAACTTGTTACATCTAAATTTCAGCCCTCACAATTTCATTTAGGAAAAACAAAGATAATATTTTTGCATGATTTTGATGAAATGAGACTTTTAATGTCTCTATGGTCTTTTGAAGAGTTTAATATTGTGGTCAGATATATTCTTGCTCAATCATAACACACAATTTCAATTTAACTAAACAAATACGTCATTGTCAGATTCTGTGGTGGACTAATCATGAGGTCACCAACAAATAATAGTGTCTGTCAATTAGAATAATCATCAAAACCCAGAAGTGTCTAGTATTTTTAGTAATGATATTCATTTAATCTTTTAAAAAGTTAATTTGAATCTGTCTGGCAGGTTTATTGGATTTGCTGTTTATCTAGAATATCAAGTAGGTTCATTGGACAGCCAAGCAATATTAACATTCATATTGGCTGTTATTATGAATTATATTATGAAGAGATTTGCAATTGCTTCCACCTTTGGAGCACCACTGTTTCATATTTATTTGTGACTGGTGGTTGTATTGTGTCTGTTTGTGGTCATTTTATGTCTCTTTGTGGTGTGATGATTTGATGTCTCTGTGGTGTGATCTTTTTGCGTCTCTTTGGTTTGGTCGTTTTAAGTCTCTGTGATGTGGTCGTTTTGCGTCTCCGTGGTGTATTTTTTTTTTTTTTGCTTTTCTTTGTGGTCATTTTGTGTCCTGGTGTGGTCGTTTTGCAATTTATATTTTGTGGTGTGGTCATTTTGTCTCTCTTATGGTGTTGTCTTTTTGTGTCTCTTTTGGTGTGGTGGTTTTATGTCTATTTGTGGTGTGGTGGTTTTGTGTCTTGTAGTGGTGGTTTTGCATCTCTATGTGGTTGTCTTTTCACAACAAGACATGTAAAGTCACATCATACAGATGGTCCGTCCAGGAGCCCTGGACTAGGCTTTTTCGGTAACCCATCCATGATATTAACAAGCCACCTACCTATTACTTTTGGACCCTGGTAGAAGGAGTACCAGGGGTTGCCAATCCCTCTTGATCAGCTAAATTACAGTGTAAGCTGCTGGGGAAGCAGTCTGTAGGGACTTGGCTTGGAAACTGGAGGGTGGTGCGTGTAAAATTTTTAAATTAATTTTGAGTAATGAAATAATTCTTATTTTAAATTGCACACTTTGTCCACTATGTATTTACTTATGTGCCTTTCCACTCTTTGTTGTATTTTTTTTTTAGGTCAATGGAATAAATGTAGAACCTTGTACTCACGAGGAAGTTGTGAGTATACTTGTAATTAACTGTTTGTAAAAAGCCTATACCCAGCCGCATCAGCCATTGCTGTTCCATCCTTCTCCCAGGTTTAATACCAAATCCCAGTGGTTATCAACACAGAGGTGTGCCTGAACAATCGGAGTTGTCATGCTGGCAGGAGACTGTTTTCCTTTTGATTTACACTGTGACAAATTGAAAAGTTTGAAAATGAGTAGATTGGTATCAGAAGCTGCACAGGAATTGAGGGCGCTAATATTTGGAAGCATTTTTATGCATGGACTTTTTTTTTTTGGGTCAGTTTCTCTCCAATTTAGCGTCTGTCTTTGTTAAATATTTTCTTTATTCTCTGCCACCATCCCCCATCTCCCACACAAACACAAACAAGCTTCCCATGTCTGTCATCTCTGTCTCCTCGTGCAGGCCCAAACAGCTGTTCACTACATTCACCTCCAGAGCATCAAAACACATAATGAGCAGTTTCCCTTCTGAACAAAATCCAGACTTTTTAATGGCAGGCTGTCACACACAGATAGTCGGAAGGCTACTTCAGGGATACCACACAATGTTTGAGTAGATAGTGAGAGATCTGATAGCAGATGTGCATTTAGGGTTTGTAGAAGTGACCTTGCATATTAGATGTGACAGTCAAGTCTCTCATTTGTGCTTTTATTTGCTCTCTTTTCCAAGATGCATAGAAGATAGAAAGATTTAATATTTTATCATTTAAACCTAACCTTATTTGAATACCTTTTTGAAACTATGACTTGACATCATTGAGGACACATTTTACATCACTTAGACATCAGATAATCAGACACTCAGAACGTAATTACTTTATGGTGTCAGCTGTCACTGTGCTGCTGCCTGTTATGAGAGAATTACCTTTTAATGATTTAAGTGAAGCCACTACTGTCAGGCTTTAACGTATGATTACATATTCTTCACTCATCTCCTGTTATATTTTGTTTGCTCAGGCTGTATACAGCTTGACATAAATGGCTTGTTTCATTTATACGAGATAAGATTTTATCTGATGCATCGCTCCCAATCGCGCTCTCTCTTGCTATCTATCTCAATCTCCCTCTCCCTGTCTTTCTCCTGTCAGGTTCACCTCTTGCGCACTGCAGGAGATGAGGTCACCATAACTGTTCGGTACCTGCGAGAAGTTCCATCATTTCTAAAACTGCCTTTAGGTAAGAGTCCTGTAGATTTAATGCCATGCAAGCTCACAATAAACTCTATTTCATTGAGTTTTAAAGCAGTTCAGTAGAAGAGCATTTATTTCAAAGTAATAAATTGTCATGCTCAGTGGCCTGAGGCAAGCAGTAATGTCAGAAACACCCAGAGCTGCAGTCCCCCTGCTCCTGTAGTTACCTTCAGCAGCTTGAAGAGATGAAAACACAGACTCTAAAATCATCCATGTGGAGCTGGTAAAAGGTGAGAAATGAGGTATGCAGGTGAGAGAGGGCAGGAAATGAGAACTTGAAGCAGCTCTAAAGACAAAAGGTAAACTAGAAATTTGGGCAATTTTATAGAGCACTGTTTAAAGTAAGTGGGACTACTTCGTGTTATTTTTTTAATAGTAAGTAGAAGAGTGATAACCTACTACACCCTGGAAGTGGTTGCTCACCTGAAATAGCTTCCAAAATCACGAGTTAGAAATTTCAAACAATCGGCTACTTTGTTAGGTACATTAGGACTATGCGCATGTCGTTTGATCAGATTTGATTGTAGAGTTGCACAGATTCAATTTCAGTTTATTGACAGAAAATTAATAGTTTAAGTAATTTTTCATTTGATGGCTCCAGCTTCTCAAATGTAATCAATTGCTTCATTTCCTTGTCTTAATATTATAGTAAACTGAATAGTTTTGGGTTTGGGACTGTTGGTTGGACAAAACAAGACTGTTTCTGAAGTTTTATATAAACCAAATGATTTATCAAAATAAATATGTGCAGATTAGTTTATTATTAAATTAATCAATGGTTGCAGCCCTATTTAAGTGAAAGTGGCCTTTCAACATAAACAACTATTAACACAAACAACTATCATCAGATACAAATTCAAATATTGCTATATTCTGATTGGTGCTCAGTGGGGTTGTCCTCTGGTAGAGATTTGGCAATCTATGCATCTCCACCACTGGAGCTATCCCTTATCTCTGCTATATAATTGGGCAGAGACGTCAGAAAGGAGACATCGCACTGTAGAGGAATTTCCTGTATCTGTGTGGGTTTTGCCACTGCTTATGCCCTTTAGGAGACTAGCGCCAGGTCCTGAGTCTATTCATGCGAATGGGAGAAATGATATTTTGACACTAAAACGGCATTTTTCAGGCAGTCAAATCAGGACCTGTCTCTATTTCCGCGGCACACTCTCGCGACATCTGACACATATCTCTGTTGTTGCTGAACTGCCGGCCTGGTTTCACTACAGTGCTGCCAACGTTGCGTCCCTCCAGAATAAACAGAAATGTAAAAGAACTTATACATGAAACCATGAGTTAAAAGTAAAAACTGAAATTAAAGAACTGTTTCTTTGCTTAATAATACTAATATTTTTATTTAACTGGGGAGAGGCAACTGCTGGCATTTAGGAGCTAGAAAAAACTATACCATTGGCACAGTTTGTAATGCATCATCTTTGTTAAGGGTCTTAAAAGTATCAAAAACATTGAATTTAAGATTCTCAAAATAGGGCCTTAAAAGTATTGAATTTTGTTTACAAAGTATTTATTTCCGTTTATAAAGGACTCAATTTTTTTTTGTCCTTTTGTAAGATAAAATAAATACTGTAATGTTATAAATAACTCTAGAACATGTTTTGTATGATGTGTGCTAGCTGACTGGCTAAGCTAGCTTGCTTTTTAAAAACACTGAGGTCATTTGGATTTGGAATGTTCAAAAGACTATGTACAAACAACAGTAAATACTATTAAAATATGTAGAAAGCTATATATGAAAAGTGGTATAAAACAGCACTGTTATCAGTGGTGAAGTTACTGTACTAGAGCTAACAGCATAAAACTGAAGTCTCTTAAAACGTCTCTGGTAAAACGGAGATATGTCACACAACATTGTGCAACAGTCTATTATGACAGTACGCTCTTGACCGTGAAGTGTGCGCGACCGCAAATCAGTCAGTGTCAGGAAAGAAAACAAAAAACTGATTAGCTTCAGTTCAAATAGGAGCTTTTGTGACCAAAAGGCACTACGTGAGCAACAGTAGGTGGCAGTAAAGCACCTCTAAGCTGGTTTGCCAACCGCCGCAGAAGAAGAGTGACCATGCTGTTTTTATTTGTATGGAAGTTCCAAATAAAAGAATCAATTGTGATGAATTACTATTATTTTAAACCACTTCTTAATATAATTTACAAAACAATTAGTGTTGCGATGTATACTGTTACTGTGATGTAAAATAACAAATACCATGACTTATTGCCCTCTTATCATTTAAAAGGTATTTTGATCAACATTTTGATAAATATTTTTCCTCAGCTGACCAGCTTTTTCTTGAGCTTTCAACCACAGCTCCGTGTTTTCCTCGGTGGATAGAGTTTGCACTGAGCTATCTCCATGACAACTGAGCAAACCTTTTGGTGAGGAAGACCATAAAATGAGGTTGACAGTTCCAGGAAAAACCATACCTTACTACCTTAGCTCAAGATGTTTTGTGTCAAATTAACTTTGAAATGCTTGATGTTAAGTCTATTTTGAAATACACTTTATTGCTGAGATTGTTAAATATGAAGTTACCGTCAGGAGACAGATCGCTTAACTTGGTGTAAAGACAAAGTATGGGAACAGCCAGACTGGCTCTGTCCACAGGTAACAAACACGTCTTGTCTGGCAAGTAACATCTTAAACATCTTAACTGGGCAACTTTAGAGGTTCATGTAGGCACATTTTTAACCTTTCGGACAGATTTAGGGTATCCCTGCTTCAAGTCTGTATAATAAACTAAGCTAATTACACAAAATTTCCTCTACCTCTTTGTTAGCAAAGCCAACAAAAAATGTGATAGGGAGCATCATGTAGCACCTGGGAACTTGAATTTATATCTGGAGCTTCATCTGTTCAGTCGTGAGTTATATACTAACTGATCCAGACTGCTAAGCCACCAATAATTGTTGTCTTTTGACTTAGCTGGAAGCAATAACTTTGAACACCATATAATAGAAATGATCTCAGTCACTATCAGCAAATATAATCATTTTGTCCAATTTACCTAATTATGAAGAGCACACAGTTGTTGAAAAATAATTAATATTAATAGATGGCATGAATATTTATAGCTCCGTTGATAAAACACCACATATATCCAAATTCAAACTGAGAGCTGTGAGAAATCCAGCCTTTTTATCTTGTGGGTAAGTTAACATTCATAGGAAGGCGTCAGTGCAGAGAATGCTCAGGTTTTGCTGTAGGGCGTTTGGCCGGTGAATTGTGCTTTGTTGCCTGAAAGTCAAAAGGTTCAAGTTGTATTCTCCTTTTGTTTTACGATGGCACAAATGACAAGCAGTAGAGACCAGGAGCTGTTTACCACACTTTACAGTGTGACTGAATCAGAGAGCAGGCCCTCTAACGCTAATCAGCATTTTTCAGTTCTGGATGCTGTCTGTGATCTACACTGCACGGCTTAAAGACAGGGCAGCAAAATTACGTCAATAATAAACTGTGGACACTCTGAACTTGGTGTTTGAGGTTCAGGTGCAACTCTTCAATTTTTGTCTTTGTTTCTGAAGGAATAAAATAACAGACATGACATGAAGTTCGACTAAATGTTTGATAGTGATTATTCAGAAACCTTTTTGTATAGAACATGAATCATTCCTTCCTTTCTCAGGTTCTCCTGGGCCGTCCACTGATCACAGCCGAGTATCCTCTCCACTCTTTGACAGTGGCTTACATTTAAATGGAAACAACACAGTAAGAAAGCTCTACCTGATATTGCATGTCTAATGTTGAGTGTACTGTGTTTTGATTTGTCTCCCAATCAGTAACCAGATCGTTTTAGAGTTTCAAGTGTATTTCAACTGACTATGCTAAGGCGATCAGGAGTTATATGTTCAGCATTTAAGTGGGTAAAGGTCTAAAACAATATAGGAAATAAATAGCAGCATACAATATGAGGATCTTGATCTGATGGGCTAGATCCCCTTTTAAAGTCTGTTTAAAGAAAAAACTAGTATGTCAATATTGAGTGTGTACATACAGTATGATTGCTAAATTGTCACTTAAACATGGTGGTGCTTTAAGCCCATTAGGAGTCCATTAAGGTTGTTGGTGTCATTCAGATTGACAAATTATCCTCTTGCTCGAAGAGCCTGTCCTGTAGTGCCTACATAACAGAACCCTTAGACTAGCTTAACTGTAGGAGAGAGAATGTTTATTGCACTGTTAATTAAGTTCCTTATCATATTTATCTGGCATAAATATACATTACAAGACAACACAAAACTTATCTATGAGCAATTTATGTGTAAGACTCAGGTGAAACAGCCAGCATTTCCTTCTGGTTAGCTGCTGTAAATGTACCTCAGTATAGGCATGGTCATCTAGATTTAAAAAGAAATCTTTCATCTGGAACTGGATCTGCTATTGATAGACAATCACAAGATAAATGTACCAGAATCTTGTTCTCATTAATGCAAGTCTTCATGAAGCAAAATATGATCATTGTCATTCAGGCTCATTAGACCCCTTGCTGAGGTAAAGTAGGTCGGATTGATGCTGGGATTTATGTGAGGTCACAAAAGTCTATGTATAAATATATCTGATATAGGTGTGTAAGTTGTCCCGCCTTTACAGGCGCAGCAAATCGAAGTCTAAGAGTTGGGGAGATGCAAATAGACCATTTCCACAGTAGTACATTTTGGCTGGTCATAGAGGGAAGATCACATATATGATTGATAAAAATGACTGCATTCCATTTAGATGAGCCATTTCCATGGTCCTGGTATTGTGCAAGCTGGCTCACTGTGCTTTCCCTGCTATGACAAGTCAAAATTTCCGCTGTGAAAAAGGTCTATTAATTCTGTAAAGAGGTTTGATTGCGCAAAATAAGTGGGGAAACCTACGGAGGTAGAAAACAGTGTTGCCATTAACACAACTTGTTAGAGAAATATAACTTTTCCAATTCAGTAATTACATTAGTTATTTATCTCAGTATAACTCAGGACATTCAGGAGACACCTAGGTTTTGTTGAGAGTTGGAGGATGTGTGAGACCTGCGGCTTCACTGTGAGGATAGTGCTGCTAGCTTAGTGGAGCCAGTATTGCCAGCTTAGCGAGTTTGTCGCTATATTAAGCAACTTTTCAGACCTTTGCAGCTACTCTTTTTCAAAAAAGCGACTAGCGACAAATCTAGCAACTTTTTCTGGTGTTATTGGAAACTTTTGGAGAGTCTGTCGTTAAAACACGTATCGTTCTTATACTCAATGAGCAGTTGGTCCTCCTATTGGCCCCTCCCCTGTCAAAAAGCAATGTCAGCCCAGTCCTCACGCACTCAGTCAGCCAATGAGATTTCCTCATTCATCCTTTGAGACTGCAAACAAAATGTGAATGTGCAACTATGTGCAGAAGTTGTAGTTCTACACATATTTAGGGTGTTTTACTTACTTTTGTCTCTCCCATGACATTATTCCCCTCTCCTACAATGTCCATCACAATTACATGTACACGGCCAATTATGCAAATTAAGCGATGGAGTCTCTAGCCACTTTTAGGACAACCAATAGCTACTTTCCTTATTGAGGAGTTGGCAACACTGAGCAGCTTAGCCCTAGCCACAGGGAATGGTGAGTAGTATCGGCTGGCTGTTAGTTACACATTCCAGTTTGTGCTTAAAGGTTCAGTGTATAAGATTTGGTGGCATCTAGTGGTGAGATTGCGAATTGCAACCAACTGTCCAGCGTGTCACTGCCCCCTACCCTTTCAAAGAGCGTCAGACAGCTACGGTGGCTAAGACAGCAGAGAGTAGCCAGTAAAGAAATTAGGTTTCTTTAGGTAGATATATTAAGAAATTATATTTTCTTAATTATTCAGTAAAACCATATCTTATTGTGTCTTGGCCACTGACAGATAACATGGAAAATGTAAGCTAAGAGTGTGTAACGTTGTGACTGTTTCTGCACCACAGTCCATTATAAACCACATAATAGATAAAAAATAAATACTTTAATAGCAGTGCTGAAATAGATCTCAGTCATGGCAGCAATAGTTACACAGATAATCACTTCCTCTTTAGTTGTTTTGCCTACAAAATAAAAGCGCAAGAAACTTGTTTAATGTAATGCTTTACTTGGAATTAAACTGAGAGCTTTTACTTTGAAAAATTCTGAACAAAATTAAGAGCCTGTAGCCTGCTTGGCACACCTGAAAGAGCCGTCAGAAAATGTGATTCCTCTAAATGTCCTCTGCCTGGAGATACTGGGAAAATGAAAAAGCCTCCTTAGCAAATGGATGTGGATTAAACGCCAAAACACAAACACTGCAGCACATCCCATAATGTGAGCAGGAGAAACTGTCGCTTGCAGAATCCATTTGTTGAAGAGAGGGGGAAAAAAAATTAACCCAAGGTGGGATCAAACTCACAACCCTCGAGATGCAGGTCCTGCACTTTACCAACTGAGCTAACTGCACACTGTGTCAATGATCCAATATTATGTCTTATGTTGTCACCCACCATCTAATGGTTGAAAAAACTACTGAGACGCGAAACTTATTTGACGACCCTAGCTGTATATTATTACTACTACTTCTTTGAAAGTACGTATTCAACATAGTGATGAAATGTCTACACTTCCTGAATTCTAGAAGTAGAACAAGAAGCTGTAGTGACGAAATGCTGTAGAAATATGACGACGCAACATGGCGACATCCATGGGGAGGGGAGACTCCTGTTTATGTAGATAGAAATGGCTCATTCTAAGGTAATGAAAACATAATGGATTATTATGTAAGGTCTTTATACACCACTGAAAACATTGTTATGGATCTTTTATATTGCATTTCTGTCAATAGATCCTCAGAAATATTACACACTGGACCTTTAATAACAAAAGTAATAATTGGTTTTGGTGTTGAGTAATTAGCAAAGTAATGTGGTGTTGTATGGTTTTAATATGTATTTAGTAACTGACATTTTTCTAGGAACTTGCCATAATGGACAAAGAGTGTGTAAGGTCTTAACGACAGAAAACATGACCCATTCTTATTGGTGTCGGTGTGAAACACAGCTTTAGGTTAAGGACACATTTACCTAAGAAACCATTGATCCTTTTGTTGTTATTTTCTTAGGTTAATCAGTGAAGAAATTACCCATTTTCACACCCAACCTTCTTTCGTGTTGATGTCAGCAGATTCAATGAATGTCGCTGTATTTGTGACTACATTTCACGTCGCTTTGGAGGGCAGCAGGTGCAAAAATACTACCAATCAACTCTATTCATTGACTGTAGAAACTGTCTGCTTTTATCATTTAGCTAGCTCAGCAGGGCTAACCACTAGCCGAGCAGCAGCAGCACTATCAGCTGCAGCCTGATCGTCTGCCTCTCTTTGTGGACTGTGGCTCATACAAATCCACTTTGACTTTGACATTGACATGTTATTAAATGTGAAGTAATCCATAACGTCCTCTACGCATATATGCTAGGACGGTATTTGGCTGTCTAAAGTGTGGGTCCCAACCCTGATAGCTGACTGCTGTGGAGCTGGTCCACTGGCCAAGGGGGGAAAATTCAACTTATCTCAGCCAAACTCTCCTTGTTGTTCTTCCACCCTACACAGGGTGTTAGTTACATTGCTAGAGAGAATATTGGCAACTTTTGTGGATGTTATAAACCCAGCTTTGTAGACAACTCCTGTGACTGATCCATGGAAACAAGGGTAAAAACAAGTGGGTTTTTTTGTGCGAAAATTGATTCCACACTAATTGTAATTAGAAACTAACAAAAGAAATTATTGAAGGTTTAGTTGAGACGTACAGTTTTATCTGATGAAATGCAGTAGAACATGATTATTTATTATTTTGACACATAATGACAAACGCTGATTTTGACATTGATTTCAACCATGTCTCCCTCTTTTACAAAAACACAATCTATTTATATGCAGTAGATGGCTCTCAGTTATACTTCATTATATAATCATATGAACTAGTCAAAATCATGACTTTGGTTCTGTGTCATGCTGCAAAGCTGTTATTGGTTTCTTGAACTTGCTTGTATCAACGGGACAAATTCAGCAGCTAGCTTCCAAAAACATGTGGTCATCCCAGAAGAATGGCTCAGGGAGCACTCGTAATGACCAAATAAATATCTGTTAGTACAACGGTATAAGTTGCAATATCAAGCAAATTGGGATTGGCCTTGATATGGAGCTCTTCTGACCAGGCATTACATACAGTGAATATGGAGGAATGGGGGGAAAAAAAAAAAAATGCAAATGTTAATTTTTGCCCCCAAAGCCAATATTTCACCGGTTTAATGGTAAGGCTTGAGGAAATTACATATTAATATGGTAATCTATAATGTAAAGACTGCATCTCTTGCTCATCATTTCACATGAATTATTCAAAGAAAGCATGAGG
Source organism: Micropterus salmoides (assembly GCF_014851395.1). NCBI lineage: Eukaryota > Metazoa > Chordata > Actinopteri > Centrarchiformes > Centrarchidae > Micropterus > Micropterus salmoides. The sequence goes on along the minus strand of NW_024041039.1, from coordinate 23,910,706 downwards.
GACAGCAGGTGGCCACTTTAACCTTTCATAGATAATCTAGATTTAAAGTGTTTCCATTTACATCCCTAGCAGGGGCTGGAGAAGTACTTGGTTTATGTGAGGAAAAATATAGACCCTGACACATGCCTACCTATGCAAAAACAATACACCTCTCACAATACAGTAATGTAGTAGCTTAGCTGACTTTAGAAGGGATCTTTAAATTTGATTGTCTAGTTGAAGTCTATGGGAGTGACAAAGACAATTAGTTAGGTGGTTTCCTTACCCAGAAATAAACTTAAGCAATGAAAAACACACAATAGCAAGAGTTGGCCTCCAGTAAGTTTTTGCTCGTGTCAAGTGAGATTCTTCTCGCCTTGCGAATAAGGACTATTATGTGAGTGGTTCGTTGTTTTTGTTCTTAGAGTAATTGCTTGCTGTGTTGTTGTTGTTATTTTTTCAGTGCAGTATAAGTTGTGAATTCACTTTAATGTTCAGAGTGTGATGATGGGGAGCCTCCAGATAGATTTGCAGGAAAGTAGGGCAACCCATAACTTTATTTTCCCCTAAAAGAAAAAAAATTACATTGTATGTCATTAAGCAACGCTGCATCATATAAAGTAGTCTGTAATGGAAAGGGTCATTAAGCCTGAGGTTGAGCACGGATCAGAATGGTGAAATGACCTCAGACATACTACAGAACATCTGCACATTCTGCATTGTAAGAGATGAACTGGGTGGACAGTATCTATTTTCTTTCTCCTGCTGCTGACTCACTTTGAACAAAAATTATAATTTTCTCATCTTAGATTTATAAATAAGAATTTGTTGGACACATTTAAAGCTGCACTAATCAATATTCTTATACAAACAATGGGGCAGAGAGCAATGTGTAATGTGAAAACATTTTTTTAGACTAGTCACAACAATTTTCTATTCTAGAATTACTAGTTCCATTCATAGAAAGAAAGATTATTTGAAAAACTACCATAGCACTAAGTACCATAGCACAGTGGGAAGCCTGTAATTTTAAACACTCACCAATTATTTAAGTACTCACTTGCCAGCTATCAAAGAGAAAGGCTTTAAGGCATCTCTAGCATGGATGGATAAATAAGAACTGGATACCGCGTTGGAGGCAAGACTCTGTTAATTCCTATGAAAGTTGCTCAGTGGCGCATGGAGCTAAAAAAGCCAGTTCCTGCTGTAAGGAAATTGCCGGGATGAATGCATGCACACCAGAGATTTCTGGTTAGCTGGGCACTCTGCTAACTTGTATGCGGATATAGTTATTTAATCATGTGGCTCTTCTGGACTTTCCAAATGTTATCGGACCGAATGGATCAAAATCTGATATTGAAATGATTTTTTTCGTGGAGGTTGTTAAATTATCCATCGTTTTACAGCTGTTTCTTTCACAATGTAAGTTTGTGGGAAAAAGTATTTTTGGGCCACTGTCCATCACGTGAGTTGTAATTAAACGGTTTGGCCAGTGTGTCAAATTGGCTTAAAAGCCTGGTGCACTTCCTGGGTTCCTGATCTCTAACAGCTGAAGCTATAATGTTCCTTTGGACATATATATCATACTGTGCTAGCTGAATGTTAAACCTCCTGTGCCAAATCTTTCATTTAACATTAATGTTGCAGGCCACCTGCCAGGCGCAGGGCTGTGGCTGTGTTTTTTTTCTAACCAACATAACCTTGATAATGTGCACAACAACCACTTATTGAAAGGAGCAAAAACCCCTGAGACATATTAACATCATAAAGAGCTACGGTATGATCAACCTTGAATCCCTGAGTCTATTTTGTTGAAATTAGATATTTCCAGCATATGAAGTTAAATAATATCGGATAATTGTTGAAGGATTACAAACGGTTAGCAGTAAATGAACTGAACTGAGGAAGGAATGCTTTCTGGACTCACCATTTTTCATTAATGTTCAACGGTCACACTGGGAGAAATGGCAGAGAGAATAAGAGACAACAATTTCTCCACTGACGGCAGACTCAATAAACCCGAATGCAGCGCACCCACAAGGGGCAAGTTGGGGTGAGATGCATGATGCTCCCATTTTCCTGACAGAAAAGACATTGCTTTTTTGAGGTTCATATCGCTCTCTATACCTATACATTAAACTGCTGGATGCTGCAAAGCCGGCTGAGTTCACTGGGGAGTGTCAAACCTCATCCTGGAAATGTAGGAAAAGAAGTCAAAATAGGGGAGACAAGTTAAGGGATAGAACATAACAAAAGAACAAAAAATACCTCCTTGCCATACCTCATCATAAAATAACTCCTATGATGCTGCATGGCAGCAATGAACACAACCATTACTTTTTCTTCATGTAATAATAGGATAAACATATAATACAATGTCATTTATTCATTTTTTTAAAAATTGGAAATACAGTTGATTTATAGCATGTTTGTTCTCTCATACGTTTCTGTCAGACTTCTTTGTGTTTGTACCTGGCACTGTTAAACTATGAGTCAGAGATATTAATTCTGATGCCCCGTGTAGACATTATTTTGGGATTGCAGTGTCTGTCACTCGGTCCAGAAATATCTTAGCTACTATTGATCAGATTTTACATGAAAGTTTGTACAGGCATTTATAGTCCTATCTACTATAAATGCCTGTAAATCTACTCAGATAGCAAAATATTGAATCAAATGGTTAACATTTTGTCAGGCAGAAGAATTTGAATCTACATTGATGCCTGAAACCAACTTGAAAGTGCTGGTAATGTTAAATAAACTTTTTTATTAAAAACAATTTGTTAATTATTTGATTTTGATCATTGAAACAATGTTACACTGATCAACTGCAAGAAACCAGACCTTTTTTTTTTTTTGTTATTTTAACCATTGTAGAACATGACATTCTCAACATGTGAATAAAGAAACTTTTTAATTGGGGGGAAAAAAGTCTGAGAGTGTGGGCATCCCATCAGACAAAGCTGGGGAAAAAGGCACCCCTCAAACTTAGTTTACCTGCATAGTGTTGCTCATTTCCTGGATACCTATGGGATCATGATTTATGCTATTTGACCCCATAGACCTCCAACAATTGAGCCAAGATAACCTAATATTGCTGTTTGACATAACTTCAGACTACACAAAATACATAAAAAGGTCTCTGGGAAATACTGTAATCTTCCCTAAAACCACTATCTCTGAAGTATCTCTTTAACCAAATCATACATGTAGACTTTTCTATGTGATCTGCTTTTGATAACTAATGTAATAATTAATGTAATACTTTTTTCTCCTCCATTTACTGAACCTCCCCTGAAACTGTTTGGTGCCCCCCTGGCTTGCCTCCGACTTTGAAAACCTATGCGTTAACTTATAAACATTTGCAAAAATTCAATGGCCGTAGGGTCACTTTAAATTTACATAATGTTTACTTACAAAATGATTAAATTTGCCTTGGAATATTTATGGAACTTCAGTATCAGATCAAATACTGTATATAAAGTGAAATATAATATAATATGACAACATGGCTTACAATTAAACATTGACTAGAATACTTGCAGAATTGTATGTATGTACCATATTGATGGGATCGCCATGTTGTACAAACAGTTTTTCATTTGGAGTTGTTCCTTTCTTTCTTCTAGCCTCTTTGTCTCAGCCTCTCTCTCTAGTGCTCTTCTCTGAATCGCTGAAGGTCAGCTGCAAGATTTTTTTGTGGTGCAGTCCTAAGAGGGCAAAAATAAGAAAGATGGGTACAAATAATAATAGTATAGTAATAATAGTGCTTAAAAGATGAGTACTGAAGACATAAAAATCTCAACTTAAATTATATTGCATTAATAAACCTAGCAAACTCTAGGGGAGAATGTAACATTGATTGATCTGAAAACTTCATGTTGCCAGGGTTGGTGATGTGGATGAAAGGCTGAGGACACAAATGCAGTACACGATTGAAGATTAGGTACTGTTCTTCAGGTTTATTGGAACAAAAATCATACTCACAATAACGGTACACCACATCTGTAATCACTATTAATGATGAGAAGTAGGCTATAAAAACATACCATTTCATTCCGTCTTGTTCCACTGCAGTTACAGCTGAAATTACGTTATTCTTAACACAATAGCATTAGTTTTTAAGTTTTTTAACTTTGTGATTATTAGTTTCTTGTAAATCTATCACATTCATCTTGATTATACATATTTTCATTTTTTTTGTTGCTTTGGTTTAAAGACAAAGATAGTTAGGTCCCTATTAAAAACAAAAAAAACAGAGATCACTGTTCAATTCTTTAATGATCGACACACAGGTCATCATTCAGGTGCTTAAAACATTATGAATTATGAGACCACATTAAACCAAACCAAATATAATTGTCTTATAATTTATCTTAATGGGGCAGAAGGGTGGTATTAAATCTTTTTATATACAGTCTATGTATTAAATCCATATTATTACAAGCTCACAAAACATGTCGTCTTTCATTACTGTCTTTGTTGAAAAGTCTGCTGTCTGCCTAGCATTCCAACCTGAAGCTGATGATACATGATTTGTGCTGGGGGAAGACCTTGGAAATCCAACCTTGACAGAGAGAGGGAGACAGTGGTTGATTGGAGTGACTCACTGAGTGGACAGAAAGTAACATCTGTCTAATATGTAATTGCTGTTTTTCTATTGGACAAAATTTTGAAACATGTATAGTATGCGCTTGTGGGCTAAACAACAACTTGCAGTGTAATACAGTCTCATTTAAAAACTTAAGGTATTGCCATAGAGCGAATTTTGACACACTGCCAGACATGTACTTTCTCCGAAGTACTTCCTGAGTGAAGCCAGTACTTGTAAAAAGGAGACAGGATGGGACTTAGTCATGCCCATGATGTACCATTTCGTGCAAGCTGTCGGGAACCATAAAGTGTGGTGGCTTGAGGTGGACTCTGTTATCCCTATGAAAACACATAATGTATTGTTTAAAGCAACTACAATACAATATTGTGAAATTAATTTCACTTCATTAATAGGCTCCCATCAGTCTCAAAGGGGGTGTCAGTGCACAGCTTATTTAATAGCTTATTTATAATTGCAGATGTTAACATGAATCCTAAAAAGGAACACACACAAATTTTCTTTATAACTAAAAGGATAACTTTAAAACAGTTTTGAAACTTTCTGTTTCTCCAAAGGACTTGAAGTCAAATTGCCCTGATAACATCTTTTTTATTCTTCTTCTTCGTTCTTTTGATAGACAAGCACCCATTTGCACTCCTTAGATTAATATAAAAGTATAAACATTGATAGGGTGACGTTTAATAGTACAGCTGAGTAAGTTTGAGCATAAATTATTTCTGCTATGCTTGTAAATATTGTTGTTGTTTTCACCCAAATTCTCAGCGTACTTGGTTGTAATATAAGCTGATAGCTGGTATGGGCACCAATGAGAGTGAAAATGAGACCCGATTTTAAAAGCAATGACATTCTAATGACATCTAACATTGCTATCTGGCATTACTTTGTTAGCTGCAGATGCGACCAAGTTACATTAGTGAATTTACATTTACATGTTAGCATACTAATGTTATCATGTACACCAAAGCACTGCTGTAAGATGCTCACTTCAGATGTCCACTGTAAATGTATTTCACTGACCACAATGTGTCTTTGTTGTTGTCGCAGTATGAGTGAATGTTATAGTTGACACAAAAGTACAATCATGGTTTTGCTTGAGTTTTCCCACAGCTAAAGCATCTCCTCCTCTGTAGGTGATTAGAATTCGCTAAGCTCTTTTTGCAGTAGGCTCTCTTGACTTTGAAATGACTGACAAAGATTCACCCCGGACCATTTATCTCTTTGATTCATTTACTTGTTATCAAATAATTATGCTTTGTTCGCATCACCTCTGAAGTATCCGTGTCCATTAAGGAGTGTTTGACTGTTGTGAAGAACAACACTGTGGCTTTAGTCACTGTTTGCTAGCTCCTCAGTAGAGGCATATGCTTTGTCAGTGTAATCCACTCTGACGGCCTGATAGTTTTCTATTTCCTGCCACCCCACCACCTCCCTGCAGAGCTACACATAAGAATTAACTAAAACATTTTGATCTGGGTTGACGTAAATGGAGCAAAGGATGATAATTTCATCAGAAATGTAGTAATTACTGGTGAGGAGCTGACATGGGTCTGCATGCGACATGTTGTAGCTCTGCGATGATGTGACTCAGTTTGCAAAGGTAGCAGTTTTTCTCTGCTCTTCACTCTACAACATTCTACCCAGAGGCTATTTTAATACTCTGGAAATATGTTCAGCCATTTTGAACTCAGGGGAAGGCAGGTGATTTGGTTCTTTTGTGATGAACACACACCTACCTGTACTGTGTGTATAATGAGACAGGGGCTACGTCAGCCGTTGCCGTTGTTTGGAGGAGTTTTGGGATTTTGTGCTGACAGATAATCTTTAGCTGCAGGAATGATTCACTGTTTGATGTTACTAAAGCTTCACTCATTTGATCCCCAAGCTTGTAACTCATTAGATAATGTGTAATGCATCTGTTCTTCATTAAGTGCGCCGTGATTTGCATTTAAATGTGCCGCTCTTTCAGCTATCAAAGCTTTTGTCAACATATTGTGCTTCAGGATCTTTTTAGAATGAATACTTTTTGATGCACTGCCATCAGTCTCAGAGGGAGATGTATTAAACCTTTGCATTTTTAACCATTTTAAAGGCATCTAAAACATGTCACAATCTGGTATTTTGTCCCTTGAAACCACACTTCTGACTTTGATACCAATAGCAATACAGAATTGTAGTAATAGTCATTGCTTAAGTACTAATCCGACCACATATACTCTAAACTCCATTCTAGGCAGCCTCACAAAAGAACTCTTCAGTCTGCTGGGAGGCTGTCTTCTCAGCTTCATCACAAACGTTACATCTGTCAATTATAGAACAATTTCAAATCTAGCTTTCATGTCCAAACTGTTAGAAAAGGTGGTTGCTAGCCAACTCACAGTCTGTCTATCTAGTCGAACACTCTCAGATCCAAACCCTCTGCCGAAATTGCAGTGCCATTCTGATCTCCTGATGTCCTGCATGTTGCACTGTGGACCAGGGCTTATACGATAAATCGTTTTAAAATTGAAATTGCGATTTGAAAGAACGCAATTAGCTAATCGTGGAGACGGTGATTAAAATGTAGGTTAATTGCCATTTTGTTCTGTGTATATATTCTGCCATTCTGTAACATCTTCAAACATAACAAAACAACATACATTATTATTGCTATGGTGAGTGGGGGCTGATTTTCTGACTTACAAGGCTTTGAATGGACTGGCTCCATTCAATATCTCCAATCTTGCTTCTCCATTATGTCCTTTATGTTCTCTTGATGCTGGTTATTTAACTGTAGATTTAACATAAAGTCTTTCAGGGGTATAGCCGTTACTCATCAGGCTCCCCTTCTTTGGAATGAACTTTGGAATGTTTTATTAGGCTACCAGTTTCTGCAGTCCAGTTCAACACATGACAAGTCCTTCATACCCTGTGGAAGAGACATTGTAATAGAATTTCAAAAAAAAATTGGAAGCACTTGCCTTGTTTTTGAAAGGTGATGTACAAGTACATTTGCCTTGCCTTTGTATTACTTGGAAAGGATGTCCTCACTGTTAGACAGCACCCATGATTTTATGTTATATAAAGCCTTTAAGCCATTTTCAAAAAGAGAACTTTAGCACAAAAGAGTGGCAGTGTTTACAAGCACAGAGTGGCCTATTAGACAGTTTTTCCACTCCTTCCCATTCTAGAGTGCTAATATGGGGAAAGAATTGTTGACCATTATAGTGACAGTGAATTGTTGTAAAGTGTATTCTAAAGTAATTTGAAGTCCTGCTTGCAGTCATGTGTATTGCCGCCATCAGGAAGTACCATAACCCAGTGCACAGATTTCAAAACAAAGCTGTTTCCATGCCACATTAACACCTTTTTATTGCTATAAGGCAGGCATCTTTAAGCTGCAATTTTAGCTTTTCCTGATACTCATTACTGTCTGTGAAAAGCCTAAATGCACCTGTGTATTTGCCACAGAAGCTCATACTGCGGGCTCACTATTTTCAACAATCCATTAAAAAGAGCTCACAGAGACAAACTGCTGCAGAGATGAAAGTAATCCATCAATTTAAACAGCAAGTATATTTTTCCCTAACATGACTTCATAACACCAAATCACTTGCTGTTGAGGTTGCGTCAAAACTATTTTCATTCTGTCATTAATGAATGTCAAGAGGCATTTTCTATCTGTCTGTTTTTATCCACTTTGGGTCTATTTTCTCTGGACCCACTTGTGTGTGTTTGTGAAGTGGGGGAATACTATGTATACTTGTGGATGTGCCTGTGCAGCTTAAAATACAGTTATTGCACTTAGAGCAGCAAACCCAAAGTGTGTAGAGTGAGTGTCTTATATCGCAAGGTGGTAGAGCAAAAATGTTTGGAATTGTTGCTTAATGGATGACTTAAACAATTACTGTTTGCAATTCATGCCAACAAACTAATTGATCAATCAAGTAATTGTTTTGGCACAAAAAGGAATTTGACGTATGATTTCACTTCTTTAAAGTAGCCAAAGTTCAGTTTCTTCACTGAAACTTACTGAAGTGAGAAAGAGGTGAAGGGAACATTGAACATTTAAAATATCTACAACAAAAACGTGCAGAGCTGACTCAGATCTGAAGTAAATAACCCAAAACAGTGAGTAGAAAACAGTCTACCTGCCACTTCTCTGCTGTCTGCTCCATTAACTAACAATGGACTTGATTACAAACGCCAAAGTGACAGACAGTGAGTTTATACAGTAGCAGGTCAGGACTAATTTGGCAGTAATGGTTAAAGGTAAGGTGTTATCCTTAAAGGAATTCTGTGTCAAAGTACCTAATTTTGATGTTTACATACTATACAGCTGACTAACCTGGGATAAGAAAGGAATTCCTTGTTCATGCAAATGGTGCAACTTCATCAAGACCACATCCTTAATGATCAAAAGGCCTTGGCGAGTGGAGCAGAATGCTCATCGCAGTGTTCATGTATTCCACACAGGCTCCATCACCCCCTTCGCCCTCAGCTAACGAACCAAAGTATGAGAAGCGCTGGCTGGATGCTGTCTCCCTGCCCTTGTTGATGGCCAGAGTCTCCAGATACAAAGCTGGCACAGATAAATTAAGGTAAGGGTAATCCAGCATGATATAATTCACCTCTAAGGTGCACAGGTCACTGAGCACAGTTGTGGCTTAACAAGCACTTTTCATTTATTCGGGGGGATGTTAATGCCAATATCTATGCACAGGCATAAACGGCTTAAAAGGTCACCGCAGCTGCGAAGCTTGGGATCAAAAGGAGTGACTGTGAGAACACTGGTCGAACTTGTAAATGCATTTGATTATTATGCCTGTCCTTTTTGGATTGATTTTCCTGTGTACAGTAGTTTCACAGTTGTTTTACTTTAGAAGCTTTTTCAATCAGCAATTTGTATTTCCAATGTGTGGGACAAAAGAAAACCACACCTGAGATGTGTTGTTTTACAGAAATTACAGAAAGTGATACTAACATTTATAACTTGCACATCCCTTATAGTATGCTGAAATACAAGGCATAATCACATTAAATTTTTTCACCACTCAGTAATATTTCAGGATTATGATTGTTAAATGTGTTAAAATTTGAGGTATCATAAACAGGAGCGCACTCCATTGTGTGTAGGACACTAATAACAGACATTAATTACATAATTGTCATTATCAAAGTCTGACAAGAAGAGATTGTTGACACCCTGACACAATTATCAAGTTTTATCATATTTTTTACTCCGCTAACTTTCCAGAAAACCCGGGCCAGTTTAAAATGTACTAAAGTTTGGTAACATGTTTTTAAGTGCTTGTGCATATGGTCTGAGTACCTCTGAATGACTGTTTTGTGCAAACAGGGAGCTTAATGAACTATGTAATTTAATCTTTTGTAATTATTTTTTATTGAAACTGGAAATTGTGGACTTTAGTCAGTTTTCCTTATCATTTCTTGCACTCTTGCCAAGCAGAAGTCTCTTACTCTGTGTGTGTGCCCAGTTGCATGATTCAAGAATTGCCGGTACATAATGATAAATACATAATGGAACCCTGCGCTGCCGTGTTAATAAAAAATGTTTATTAAACTTGTTTATTGGACGCCTCATTGGTTATTTAAGCTCTAGGCAGCTGCCAATGATAAGGGAAAAATACCATTCTCAATTGGAGAATGTCCTCCTGTCCATAGAGGTTAAAAGTTGTAGTCAGTTACAGCACAACAGCTATAGTTCATCAACACATTACTGCTAAAATTACAGTACTATGTTAGTCATTAGAATACATGGTGAACACAGGAAAGAGCTCCAACCTATTGCTGGATCATTGATAATGGTAGTAATGACTAATAATAATTATATCAACAGTCAACAGCATCTTTATTCATACATCATTCACCCATTCATGATGATGTATATACAGGCCAACATGGTTATTACAAACATCCAATGGAACCATATAGGTACATTAAAAATTATATTTTAAAGGGATTTATTGATGGACCTTTGAGTCAGTGCAGCTGAGAATAAATTTACTAAAACAATACTATGTGTTTTTTGTCCTAAATAATGAGACTTGAACATAATAAAAATGAAAGAAACACTGAGTAGTCTAAACAAATGAGCAAAAACCCAGTATTACAGTTGCAAAATGCTATAAATGTATAAAATTGCAATAAAACAAATATTAAGTGATCACAAACTCTCAAACTGCAATACTATGGCATAGAGATTCATAACAATCTTACAGATTGTAAAATGATTTTAATATATGAAGTAAAAAAAATTATCCATCAGGTAAATATACATTTTGTACAAATGTACACTGTAGCATTAAAACACCAGTTATTCTCTGTAGCACAGTCCACATCATGTCTGAGGAGTGCTCAGATACCTCCAGGCTTTATTTGCATAAAGCAACAATCCTGTAATACTAATTCTGTCAGATGTAAAGTCCAATCAACAGTTGAATGACTGCAGAGTGCAATGTATTGATGAGATTTGAAGCTTATTAACACTAATCCAAATAACCAAGTGCTAAATCGTGAATATTTCAGTCAATAAGGAGCCCTGGAGGCAGGGAGCGCCTCAGTATCAGAGATTACTCTACAAGACTTGGCTGACATGGGTATATCAGAATGCACAAATTCAGATCAGTGTGGATAACAGGAGGAGAAAAAAACTGAGAATCTTTGACAAGATGATCTCAAAGGAACATGGTCGACTTACTGTTTGTTTGGTTAGATCATTTATGATAATCCTTTCTGTTGTTCTAGTTAATCCAGTACTGTTATGAAACAAAAAGTGCCTGTTTGTTAGCCATACCATTTTTTCAATCTCTGCCAATTGCAGATCAGGCGAAAATCACCGTCAATCATTCATAGCACAGTGTGGAAATAAACGTCAGCACTGGGTTGCACCAGGTGTGTGCAAATTCTCTCCTAAATTACTGTGTAAAGTCGACACTAGTCGGCTTATTAATTAGGTTTCTATTAGATTTCTATGTTGCAAAATGACTTGCAAATAATGAAAAATGACGCTGTGGGTCAGGAAACGGATGTTTCACCATTAGTGAGTATAATTCTGTGACGTTTTTGATTTACACTTACCCTGGGGCATGTTTAACTATTTGGTTGTTACTTAGAGTTATGTTGTAATTTATCTTCATGGTGCAACTGCTTTTATTTTAGCAATGCATAAATCACAACGTAGTATTAATTTACATTAAAACTAGTCTAAGTTTGAATTTATACACAGCTGGTGCAACAGGGTGCTGCTGTACAAACAAACAATAGATCTCTTGGCACAAGGGTGCTCCTTCATATCTTTTAATCTCAGACCTAATTTTGTATAGCTTTAACACTTACTTAGTATTTTAATTAATAGCAGAAATTTAGATTAAGTGGATCTTTTGCATTTTATTTGTCTGTCATTTTGGTTTATAAAAACAGTAAATTAAAAAAATAATGGTTCTCATTCTTAAACATCTATTAATCGCACCTCATTTTAAAATGTGCACAACCATTTTTTTAATATAAGTTGTTTTGTTTCAGTTTAAGCTAAGGGTGAACCATGGAAACCAATAAGAACCAATTGTTTTGTTATCTCACATTAGGCAGAGCAGGTTTGGAGCTTCACGTTATTATCCATTGCATTCTCATATTTTTAGTCTCTATACTATGACACAGGTTTTGATGTTAGGGAGGTAACTTCAGGTTTATCCCTGGGTTTTCACTCCTACAACGATAGTTCACTTCTGATCAGGGTACATCGCTATGGTAACCTATGCCAGCTAACCTGCTCTGGAACAGGTTATGTTTGAGATAAGAAATCAGCGTTTTAAAAACACCGCTTACTGATTGGAAAATGACATCACCATATGTAGAAGATCCTAAGACTGTATTATAGGCTGCTTTTATACCGTAAGTGATGTGGACATGCTTTTATATACCGTCATATATCATCCTACAACTGAGACTGTCTGAAGCACTAAAGCTTTGTATGTGTTGTGCTTTTAAAAAATGACAGTAAGCCTACTCACCGCTTTAAAATGTTTTTATATTTATTTTTTATTTGCTCCCATGTCACAAATCATTCCTTATTGAAGCATGTCCGTTATGGTCACTATTATAACTCCTAGGTCGAGGCTAAAAAATGAGAAGCTACAATGTGTTGATGGGAAGGTGCTTTTCACTCTTGCGATCCCATCTAATGTTTATGTGCACCGAAGACCGTGCTGTTACTGTGTCTGGAAGGCAGTGTTCATATGCTGGTACATATGCTCCCAGTTTGGATGACAAATAGTTTTTCTAAAAGTTTCTCTTTTGATTACCTACTTTAAATCCGCACCATTTTTTAAAAAAAATAAGGAGAAACATGGCCACTTAGATATCTGACAGTGAAAACGCAGTGAGCCTGCCTTGTTTCCTTCCTTTGCACAGATTTTGCTGGCAAGACTGAGGTGTCAGACTGGAGCCCCGGTCTGTCAGCAAGGTATTCTCAGTCTTTTGTTTTAGCTGTTAAAACGGATATTTGAAAGGGAAGAATATTTGCAAATTAGTAGGCCTTTGCCTAACTCACTATGTGTTACTGGTTGGTTTCTTTCCATATATTCGCCATGTATTATCCTGCATGTTGACTGGGTGATATGTCTCTGGTCTGGCTCAATGGATTTATTACTACCTAGTCAGCAGGCGAGGCACAATAATTTGCGCTGTTGGGAATGGTGCAGATGTATAAAAGAATTGCACTCTCCCTAGATGCTACCTCTCACTGAGATTTTCAGTCCTACTCTCTCTGACAGGGTTGTATTGTCCTGACATTGATTTGCCAGCTGTTTATTTAATTTAGTTTTGATTAATCTCTGCCTTTGGAGCCCTTCATTCATTGCACATTTCTCTCATCACTGCATGTTCTCAGAGGTTTGCCATTAATTCAAAGGGACCTAACTGATATAGTGTAGATTATGTGTCTAATCTCATTTCGTCAGTTGCTCACTTTATCTTTGCAGTACTCGCTGAATGAGAAGTAGCGATTTTGGCAATGCTGGTTTCCAAGACATAGCATTTAAAATAAGAATTCTACATCTATTAGTGATGCTTTACACTTGTACAAATCACAGTGTAAAACTAATTTGGGTGGGGCACACAGACACAGAAAGAATTTGCACCCTTGTTAAACAAAAAAAACAACATTTAAGTCTAGTGAAAATCACCCTTGGAGAGCCACTGGGTCAGTACACAGGCAGCGGAACATAAGATTTTAACAAGCCTATTGCCGATACAGTAAGAAAGTCATGCTCACCAGAGGATTTGTTAGGAATGCTGACTTTGGAACATCTAACCTTGAGGAACTGCTGTGTGTGTGTGTGTGTGTGTGAATGAGGGAGAACTGTTTGGTTTTAGGAGTGGTCTTCTAAGATTTCCCTCTTCATACTGTGCATTTGATGCCTTCTATTGTTTCTGTGTTTTTCAGCCTTCAGCTCACGTACCTCCACAACATCTCCCCGCCTCACATGTGCACTACCTAACGTTCAACATTTCTTGTAGCCTTTAGAGATGTTCCCTAATGTCGTAAATTCTCCACTCGGACGAGTGGGGTGGCTTAACCATCACATAAAACTGCTTCCATGTTTAGTGACAACTATCTCTGAGGCTAAAAGTGTCAGCAGTGTGAAAATGCACCGAAATGAAATGTCAAAAATTATCACATTTTGCTGATGAGTGTGATCTCTCTTAGATGACCTCATCAACACCCATCTACTGAGAAATTTAATTGTGTTACTAAAGCACTGCACTTAACCTCAAGGCACTTCAAGGAGATGACAGAATCTTAAAAATGTACCGAAATGATGCCAAATACAGCATGACTTTGTGCTGTAAACGCCTCATCTCTTATATATACTGTGTAAATCAAAATATGAAAAAAAGGATATTTAAACACTGCTTAATTTTTTGTGGCACTTCCTGAAATGCATTATAATGAGCTTTGCTCTAAATAAGGAATAGTTTGACATTGGGAGGATATCGGGAAATATGCTTTTCCCTTTCTTGTCAAGAGTTAAATGAGAAGATTGATACCACTCTCATATCTGCCCATTAACTATGAAGCTACAGACAGCAGCTGATGAGCTTTGCTTAGTGGAAAACGAGGGGAAACTGGGTCTGTCTAAAGGTAACAAAAACTGCCTAACTGCACCTCAATGTGCCACCGTTTCTTGATCTGGAGCAGCTGCCTGGCCACCAGCTGAGATTGCAGGAAGTTACTGCTCCCAGCCAAATCTGCTGGCACATAACCTTTGTTAAATTGCTTTTTACACTTAGTTTTTTCAACATATGAATATCTAAATCTCATATCTAAATGTGTCGTACAGACATGAGTCTTATCAACCTTCTCATCTAACTCTCCAGTTAGATGAGAAGGTTCCCAAAATGTTATTGCTTTTTAAGCTTTTGACTTTAGCTACAAGTTTATATTCATGTGCCCTCCCACACCATTAAACACAGAAAGCTTGTGTCCATGTTTCCTTTTTAATTTGAGCCATTAGCAGAGCTCTGCTTTTTATCTCTTAGGGTAATTTTAATTCCAATCCTCAGTTGGAACCTTAACACAGAAAGGATGTGATTAGAGAACTATTACCACACAAATATGACTGGCTCAGGATACGTACAGACTCAGGAAATGCTTCTCCAGAGCATCTGTTGTGAAGATATGTTTATAATTAGGTGTCACAAGCCCATCAAGCTCATGAAAGAAGTTCTACTATACGTAATGCAGTACAAGTCTTGCTGCTCAGAGTAACTTGGCAGAAGTAAATAACAGCTCCAGCTTCACTTTGTGCAATATTTCTTTCAATCTGCTGCACATATCATGTCTAATTTTGACCCCTTCGTTCCTCCAGGTCCAACTGTTTTGAAGTCTTCACCTTGAATGGAGCCAGCACCAATATTCTTCAATTTTGCACTGCAGCAGAAAGCACAGACTGGCTCCAAGCAATATCTACAAATATCAATGACTTGACACAGGAGAATGTAAGTCCATCTCTAAACATTAGAAGCTTGGTTGGATCTTCCCCTGGGTCTTGATTAAAAATGAAGGGTGGAAAGAAAAACTGTGATTTTCACATATTTGTGATCATTGTAAATATGTGAGAATTTGATTGAACTCTTATGAGACCTTAACAAGAGGATAATTTAACTATCATTTCTAGCATGAAATTGTGTACATTAGTTGACTTTTGTCAGCTTTTTTTTATGTATTTAGAGATTCTGGTATGTGGATGGATGTGTGAATTTGATCATATTATCCACTTGTGGTCTTTTAAAGTTGATAACACCATCTTAATAAAGAAGCATTGAAAAATGTAATAAATATGTTTTGGCCACAGTTGTTACATGTATTTTCCTCATTTGATTTTTCACAGCCACATAGTCTACAGTGTAGCATGGTTTAATAGACCCTTCCTGACAAGCACTCATTGAGTCACGGTGGCACCTCTCCCCCTCTGCTGACAAAAAGAAGCTCTCTCATACCTAATTAATGACTGCTAAGTAGTCATTCTGCATGTGCACTTCTCTCTCTCATTTCCTCCTATTTCACTTTGATTATCACTGATGTGATGCATTTTTGCTAAGGATGCAGATGTACTGTATGCCCGTGCTTGTCGATTGCACAGCAGCCTTTTTTTTTTTTAGTGTGATTAATTCATGTCTGCATCACCTAATTACAGACGTGGAGTGTGATTGCTAAATGGCCAATCAGGACGTAATTGTGTGCCCGCTTTGGGAGAGAGCGGAACTTTTGTTTTAATGACCTACAACCTTTAAATAGACTCTGTGTCACCCTCGGGGTCCCTCATGTGTTTTTAATGTGGATGACTGTCATCTGGCATGGTGGAGGATCACTTGATGCTGTTTGATGTTCTTTTAGAGAGACTAAAACAATAAATTGGGCCGCTTGTTAGTGCCTAATAATATACAGATTCCAGGTCACAATTTACCTTCAGTTTGTAGCTGAGGAGAGGCGAGACAGGAGCAGCCATCATGTTGAGTGTGATGTGCTGACACACCAGGGGTCCATTCAATGTGAAAATGGTTTTCATGGTTGGTTATATATAGATATATCTATATCTCTATATTTTATGATGAAACAGCATTTTTTTCAAATCACCTCCAAGATATACATTAAAACATTTGTTTACTACTCAAAAAAATAAAGGGAACACTAAAATAACACATCCTAGATCTGAATGAATGAAATAATCTCATTAAATACTCTGCTGACAACAAAATCACACAAAAATTATCAATGGAAATCAAATTTATCAACCCATGGAGGTGTGAATCTGGAGTCACACTCAAAATCAAAGTGGAAAACCACACTACAGGCCGATCCAACTTTGATGTAATGTCCTTAAAACAAGTCAAAATGAGGCTCAGTAGTGTGTGTGGCCTCCACGTGCCTGTATGACCTCCCTACAACGCCTGGGCATGCTCCTGATGAGGTGGCGGATGGTCTCCTGAGGGATCTCCTCCCAGACTAAAGCATCCGCCAACTCCTGGACAGTCTGTGGTGCAACGTGGCGTTGGTGGATGGAGCGAGACATGATGTCCCAGATGTGCTCCATTGGATTCAGGTCTGGGGAACGGGAGGGCCAGTCCATAGCATCAATGCCTTCCTCTTGCAGGAACTGCTGACACACTCCAACCACATGAGGTCTAGCATTGTCTTGCATTAGGAGGAACCCAGGGCCAACCGCACCAGCATATGGTCTCACAAGGGGTCTGAGGATCTCATCTCGGTACCTAATGGCAGTCAGGCTACCTCTGGCGAGCACATGGAGGGCTGTGCTGCCCCCCAAAGAAATGCCACCCCACACCATTACTGACCCACCGCCAAACCGGTCATGCTGGAGGATGTTGCAGGCAGTAGAACGTTCTCCACGGCGTCTCCAGACTCTGTCACGTCTGTCACATGTGCTCAGTGTGAACCAGCTTTCATCTGTGAAGAGCACAGGGCGCTAGTGGCGAATTTGCCAATCTTGGTGTTCTCTGGCAAATGCCAAACGTCCTGCACGGTGTTGGGCTGTAAGCACAACCCCCACCTGTGGACGTCGGGCCCTCATACTACCCTCATGGAGTCTGTTTCTGACCATTTGAGCAGACACATGCACATTTGTAGCCTGCTGCAGGTCATTTTGCAGGGCTCTGGCAGTGCTCCTCCTGCTCCTCCTTGCACAAAGGCGGAGGTAGCGGTCCTGCAGCTGGGTTGTTTCCCTCCTACGGCCTCCTCCACGTCTCCTCATGTACTGGCCTGTCTCCTGGTAGCGCCTCCATGTTCTGGACACTACGCTGACAGACACAGCAAACCTTCTTGCCACAGCTCGCATTGATGTGCCATCCTGGATGAGCTGCACTACCTGAGCCACTGGTGTGGGTTGTAGACTCCATCTCATGCTACCACTAGAGTGAAAGCACCGCCAGCATTCAAAAGTGACCAAAACATCAGCCAGGAAGCATAGGAATTGAGAAGTGGTCTGTGGTCACCACCTGCAGAACCACTCCTTTATTGG
Organism: Micropterus salmoides; assembly: GCF_014851395.1. Classification (NCBI taxonomy): domain Eukaryota; kingdom Metazoa; phylum Chordata; class Actinopteri; order Centrarchiformes; family Centrarchidae; genus Micropterus; species Micropterus salmoides. The sequence goes on along the minus strand of NW_024041039.1, from coordinate 23,892,574 downwards.
GGGTGTCTTGCTAATTGCCTATAATTTCCACCTGTTGTCTATTCAATTTGCACAACAGCATGTGAAATTGATTGTCAATCAGTGTTGCTTCCTAAGTGGACAGTTTGATTTCACAGGAGTGTGATTGACTTGGAGTTACATTGTGTTGTGTAAGTGTTCCCTTTATTTTTTCGAGGCTCGGCATCTTAAAGCACTTTGAAATAGCCTCAACACAGGTGGTTGCTGCTTCATAGATAGCTTTCTCTGTGTGACATCCTGTGACATCCTGTGTTTTTGTCTTTCTGTTGACTGTAAACATTCAAATGAAGAAATAACAGTGAATATGCATAAACATTTATAAACATACTATTTTATACTGTGTGCATTTAGTCATTATTTGTGCGTCACTTATTTTGAGGTAGAGTTGATTTACTTTAATTTGGCAGTTGAATTAATATTACCCATTATCTTTAAAGTGTTGTTTGAGCTTTCTGAAGATGTAAACTGGGAAAATGTTAACCTTGTTACGGCACAACATTTCACATCTAGAAAAAAATATTAGATGCCTTGTAGAACTCAAGTGGTGAACAGAGCTAAACTCATTGGGTATACATCAATGTATGAATATCTTACAGAAAATTGAAAACTGTTAGCTTTCATCAAAGAACAGCAAAGATGTATAAAATAGGGTTTAATGGAATGTGTAATGTGTAACAATTTCATTCCCATGTGTTTAAGGGGTCAGGATACCTTATTAATATAATTTATAGCTTTGTCACTGATTATTGTTTTATTTTTGTTTCTCTCATAGATAAAGATTGTCAACAAATACTGCTCTTCAGATGATCAGGTATGCGGACACGGACTTAACTCAACAAACCAGTCCTTTCTTTTTCTTTTTGAAACCACATACATACTGTACAGTACATAACATACATACTGCCACAGGCAAAGCTGTCACACAGCACTGCTGACTGTTAAAAGTATACCTTTCTTGGATAGTGCAAGTAGAGACACAAACAGCAAACGCTGGGAGATGGGCCATAATCAAACCGAAAACACTGTGGTTAAATGCAATGCTGCTTCACCATTAGGACAACTGATTGTGCATCTTGACTGTAAGAGCAGCAATCTAACAACTGTCGGTAACGCTGACAAAGGCTCGTCAGAACAGGTTAACTCCCAGTACTTTCCTGGATCTTCTTCTCAAAATTGTTGGTATATAGGTGTAGATCTAGTTCAGTATATTATACTAGGTGGAAAGAGTACAAAAATATTCTGCTTAAATAGAAAGTATGATTACTTTGATGAACTTTTACTTAAGTACAAGTAAAATTACCAGTACAAAAATTTACTCAAGTAAAAGTTAAAAGTAGCTCATTTAAAATTTACTCAAAGTAAAAGTTACCTCCTTAAATAACTTATTTATATTGATTTAATATCTTATTTATATACATACTTATTTAATTAAAGTCCAGTCTTTAGCGATTTTAAAAGGGAACAAAACCATATGGCGCTTTTAATTTTAGTTAGTTTGACAAATACAAGAAAACACAAGAAAAACAATGACTTTTAATGTTATAATGAGAAGTTTGAGAATGTTTTTGCTTTATTAGGAAACTGTGGCGGTACAGATTAGACTATGAGACTAGACTGTCTATGAAGTCAGATCCTTATTTACATTCAAACAGGTGGTCATTTTAATGGGATGTCATAAGCGTTACCAGCAAGTTGTTTATGCCAACTTGCTTTTTGTATCTTACCAAACTATGAAAACTTTTTTTTAACCACTTTGTCATATTTCAAACTGGTCCGCTGTCTAAGAAACTGTTGAAATTGATGGTTGTCTTGTTGTGTAGCCGCATTGTAGCGGTCAGCGCTGAGCTCACTTACAAACAGATTGCAAATCCTGTGACTACTTCAAAATAAAAGTCAACTTGAGTTTCGCCAGTTAAAGGCTTTTAATGTGAAGCTGCAGTGGCAGGAAATGTTCAGTTAGCATTAGCAGTAACTTAATACAACATTTTTCACAGCTTACACTGCATGATGATAAAGCTGTTGTTCTCTCTGAAGCCAAAGTTGTCACGAGTTTTTCCTTTCACTTTTTCTTTACTCAGGACGGATGTGATTGAAAATGCAGCGAAGTACAATACTTAAAACATACTTAAGAGTAAAATTACAGATTTAAAAAACTACTACTTCAAAAAGTCCAAGTACACAAGAAAGCTACTCAATTACAGTAACGTGAGTAATTGTAATTCGTTACTTTCCCCCTCTGATTATACTCCATGACACTGCAAAGCTATGATTTGTAGACTGTGGGTAATCTTGATGTTCATTTTAGTGGCCACTTTCTGCCTCTCCTCCTTTCTGGCCTGAGGTGTTAGTTAGATGTTTGGACCATTCAAGTTTGCTGTGTGTGGTTACTTCCTTCCTTAACTGTATTATGAACATTGACGGCTTCAGAGGTGTTGTTCCATTTGTCCCTCCAGATGTTTATAAGGAAAAACTGCATCATCTGCATACAACTGCAGCTCTGGATTAATGCATAGGCCAATAAAGAGTTCAGAAAAATTTTGGGACAAGTTTTCAGTCAAATGGGCTTAATAGTGTTGTTATTAGTTTAAGTAAAACCTCAAAATGTATATTGGTGATTTGAGATGGGCTATCTTTTAAATGTATCACATGGCAGATGCCTCACTGTAGTTCTATAACTTGATCCCTTTGACTTTGTACATATACATATTCTGGTATGCTGATTGAGCAAGATTTCTATTGTGCATGTTGTTAACTTTTTTTTATCAAATAGAAACATTATATGTAAATGTCATCGTCTTCATCTCTGCAGATCATTCACATGGGCTGGGCATGTGAAAGCCCAGAGGGCAGCACTGCTGTTAGGACTTCAGCATTCAAGTACCTGGCATTGAGAGGACCATATTTTCATATCTTCAGAAGTCCCCCGGTAATTAGTCTTTCATCATTTTCAGATCTGATAAAACTTCATTTCTCATTCAGATCTCTATAAAGCCTTTTCAAAGAAATATTAGGTCTTAATTTTAAGATGATTTGAAATGGTATTGTCCAAAATCTAAAGCATATCACATTTGCCCTCGTAACTTAAACTCATATTAGTACCGTGGATTCAGCTCAGCATCATGATTTGTTCAGGTCCTTTTTTTGAACGTGTTTTTGTACATAAGTGTGATGATTTTATGCTGCTGCTCACTGATCTGTGATTATCCCCCACTGTGCTGCATGGTTTGTTTTTGAAACAAGTTGGCAGCATCTGTGAAATACTGTATGCTTCAGTTATAATTGAATACGAGAAGACAGACATGCAGTAACTGGTGATGAATTTATATTTGTTGTGATCATGGCTGACTGTTATGTGGCAATGAAGGGTTATACATGGTTATTTTCATTTTTTACAATAAGATGTTAAGTAGATCTTTAAAGATGTTTCAAGACTTGATTTATGCCATGTCTGAGGATGAAGTATTCAAGGCCCCTAGTACACGTCCAATTGTGCACCTTTTCGACCTTGAGTTTACAGATTTTATTCTAGTCAAACTCTATTCTTGCTGATTTCACCTTAATCTGCTTGAAGGTGTATTAATCAGTAAAATTAGTTGATTCTGTCTTCTGTTAAATTACATTTACCAGCCCAACGTTACTATTGCCGCTCCACCATACAGTGCTAGAAAATATTGCTAAAAACGGTCTTAATGTAGCATGATCTTGCTGATAGTTTCAGCCAATCACTCGTTGCGTATGAATTGAGGTTGCGTATGAATTGTGTCCCTGTGGACATTCAAAACAGTGCTCCCTCTGTGACAATGGAAAAAAAACAGTATAGTAGGTGCAAGATCAGCTCATCATTAAAGTACCCACAGTCATTGTAATTAATGCCCTCAAGGATTATATAGCCTCAATAAAATGGTCACAACCCATGTATACAGTATCTCACAAAAGTGAGTACACCCCTCACATTTTAGCAAATATTTGATATCTTTTCATGTGACAACACTGAAGAAATGACACTTTGCTGCAATGTAAAGTAGTGAGTGTACAGCTTGTATAACGGTGTAAATTTGCTGTGCTCTCGATATAACACATCACACAGCCATTAATGTCTAAACCACTGGCAACAAAAGTGAGTACACCCCTAAGGGAAAATGTCCAAATTGGGCCCATAGTGTCAATATTTAGTGTGGCCACCATTATTTTCCTGCACAGCCTTAACCTTAAGCATCACAGGTTGCCACTGGAGTCCCCTTCCACTCCTCCATGTAGCTCCAGACCATGACAGTCCCACCACCATGCTTGACTGTAGGCAAGACACACTTGTCTTTGTACTCCTCACCTGGTTGCCGCTACACACGCTTGACACCATCTGAACCAAATATGTTTATCTTGGTCTCATCAGACCACAGGACATGGTTCCACTAATCCATGTCTTTACTCTGCTTGTCTTCAGCAAAGTGTTTGCGGGCTATCTTATGCATCATCTTTAGAAGAGACTTCCTTTTTGATTTTTTTTTTTTGATGCAGTGTGCAGCGTATAGTCTGAGAACTGACAGCTCTTCAACCTCTGCAGCAATGCTGGCAGCACTCATACGTCTATTAACCTCTGGATATGACACTGAGCACGTGCACTCTTCGTGAACTTCTTTGGTGGACCATGGCGAGGCCTGCTCTGAGTGGAACCTGTCCTGTTGAACCGCTGTATGGTCTTCGCCACTGTGCTACAGCTCAGTTTCATGGTTTTGGCAATCTTCTTAAAGCCTAGGCCAAATGTAGAGCTTCAATTCTTTTTTCAGATCCTCAGAGTTCTTTGTCATGAGGGGCCATGTTGAACTTCCAGTGACCAGTATGAGGGAGTGTGAGAGCGATAACACCAAATTTAACACACCTGCTCCCCATTCACACCTGAGACCTTGTAACACTAACAAGTCACATGACACCTGGGAGGGAAAATGGTTAATTGGGCCCAATTTAGACATTTTCACTTAGGAGTGTACTCACTTTTCTTGCCAGCAGTATAGACCTTAATGGCTGTGTGTTATTTTGAGGGGACAGCAAATTTACAGTTATACAAGCTGTACACTCACTACTTTACATTTCAGCAAAGTGTAATTTCTTCAGTGTTGTCACATGAAAGGTATAATCAAATATTTACAAAAATGTAATGGATGTATTCACTTTTGTGAGATACATTTAATGTGTTTTTTTTTTAATGAGTTTTTCCAAACTTGTGCCAGTACTTATATTTTAAGACTATAGCCAATGATAGGCAATACATATCCAATAATGACAGTATCTTCACATTTTGACCTGTTTTGGACAAAAAGTATTCAGTGACACCTACTGTCATGACATCTGAGACACCAGAATTAAATCTATTATGTAATAAACAGGGTTAGAATTGAGAACAGATAAAATATACACTGAAACTAAACTTCTCCTATTTACATGTGGTCTGAGAGAAATCAGAATTGGCCATTAGATGATAATGCAGGTCCAGGGTCAGCATAAAATGTTTATGCCTGGCTGCCAGGGCTGGTGAACAAAGGAGGGTAGCCTTTGTGTTGTGGTTGTTTGCTATATGACACAAGCTCAGTTCTCCCATTAGTATAGAAACCACAGTGGTCCAAAATGTGCATCTCTTTCATCGTCTTACTTCATTTGGCAAATGATTCGGCAGGTTAATCACATTTACTCTCTGGACGCTGTGATATGCAGTGCCAAGGTAGGGTGTGCACATTATGGGCTGTTCAGTCTCTGTTGGCCTGTCCTGCCTCCTATTGAAGAGCTTTCGTCACCCTTTAACATTATTTGACAAGCTATTGTGGCTCACCTTCTCCATTTTGAAGGTTCTCAAGCAGACTTTTGTGTGAGAGGCTACAACAAGTTTTCAATCACCAAAGCTGCACATTAAGAACAGACTTCGGCCTGTGTGTTTGGGGCCTTGTCTAAGTGACAAGCATGTCCTTTCAATCTTTGTGAAGTTTTATAAACGGTAACATATAAACGGAGACCAAGTCCGGTCTCGAAGAACTACAACACTAGTTTTTACACTTTGTGTTTTTTACAGATGGAGCAAACAAGATATAATTTGTAACATGAGAGTGGTGTCGAGCTGCTTATTTCACTCTCTGCCAGAAAGCAAATAAGTGTATTTCCCAAAATGTCAAACTATTCCTTTTAAGATGGGTCTGCTTTTCGCTCACGAGTTCTATGACGTTGAGCTAAGACAGTTGGCCAGCGGCAGTCCATTTCCTCCGGAGAATCTGCCTAAATCTAGCGCTTCATCTTGCCAGGATAATGTGAATGCTTTATGCAACTCTATCTATCCATGCGGAGTGTAGGTGTATGTGGATTATGTGCCTGTTGTGGACCAATGCATTGCATCTTCTGTTCTGTATTCTCCAGTTTGCTTGAGTCCCCAGCACTGGCTCACAGATAAGTTCCTCTGTGTCGCATATTACACGGCTGCCCTATACGGCACATATTGGAATTCGCTCTACATCGATGCTGTGGGTCAGATTAGAGATGGTCTCTCCAGCCGTTTGTTTCCATGGCAGGGGCAAGAGTCTGGCCTTGTGTAAGCCGAGACTCTCAAACTGAGCTTGTTGATACCATCAAACAGGTTTGTGTGGAGGTGGGGCTGCCTTTCCTTCTGCAAGGGGCATCACCACAACATAGATAAAACTATCGCTATTGAAGATTTTTCAGCGGCATTGTGGGTGAAGCCTGTATTTTCTTTAGGGAGTTATCAATGTTGTGTACAAAAGTATGCAAGTCCTTGTTGGATTTAAAAGGTAACTTATTCAAAATACAGCTGTAAGTAATCTGCTTTGATAAATATTGCTCTTTGTAAACCATCATCAACATTTCTACAAAACTACTTCTTAACATAAGGGAATGGCCTTAATAAATCATATATGTTACACAAGTTGTCTAAATGCTGCAGGAAATGTCACAGATGTCTCCTTTAAGCTGAACATGCCACAGGCACAGAAATGCAAGATTGTTTCTGATGCACAAACTAAAGTCTCTGAAGTTGAGGAACCCCACCCCCACTGCATTTAACAAGCATGCAGGGCAGTTATACAATAAAGTGGTGTTTTACTTGATGCAGTTGTGTTGGTGAGAGAAGTCATTTTGACAGATTACATTAAATATAATGGATGCATTGTGGAGTCGTCAAAATGATGGTTCCATGAACAGAAAGCATTGTGCAGCTGGTGGGCTGTGAAATGCCACCAGCTGCTTTTATAGAAATAAGGCAGTAGCCAATATCCCCAAGGTAGAGCAGACTTTTATATCCACCAGGATAGCATTAGTGCATGTGCTTTAATGAAACACGCCCTGGAAAACAAAGTCTGAGTAGCCTCTTGTCGGTCTCAGTTAGTGCGCTCACTGCTCAGTGTAGCATGCTGCAAACTTTTAGCACGGTCATTCATTTTAACTTGGGGATATTTGAAGCACCACTCTAATAATTCCTTTACGCCACAGAAATGACGTGTTTATGATCCACGTCTGCGACCCTGCTCAAGACCTGAGGTTATAAAGGGTAACTTTAATGCTGTGATTCTACACAGTAAGCTATAGTCACGCTGTAAAATTTATGCAAATTCATTTTACATGCAACGTTTCAAACTTAATGGCAGGGAAATAGTTTTGCTTCCCCCACACGATGTGGGGGGAATGGCAGGATGCTGGTTTAGATTAGGAAACTGTTATAAGATGGTACATTCTGAGTTAACCACACACTGTAGAATCAGTGGCATCTTTTAAATCAATTCTCAAAAAGCTATTTTTTAAAGATTTTTATTAATGCTAACACATCGTTTTTTTATTTATTTTTATTGTATATTATTGTTGGGTATTTTATTCCACTTTATTTTGTAATATTTTAGTTTTCTGATTTTATTTGCCTCATTGCAGTTCTGAATGTTTAAATCATGGTTCAATAATGTAAAGCACTTTATTACGTTGTTTTTATCCATTATTACTTCATCAACCACTGTCTATAGTAAAACACGTGTAATGTGGGATCTTTCAATGACTACCTTTCTCCTTGAGCTACTTTCCTGGGCACGCCCTGGTTATTGTGTTACTTCAATAGTACTGTGTGTCTAAACATTTCTACACTTTCTACACACTTATATACACGTTATACCTTTGGGATACCCAAGTGTTTGTGATTAATGTGTGTTACCTTCTTGATGTACATTTTCTACCTGTGGCAGAGTGCAGCAGGATAAATCCACTGACACTGGCATTCATCCAGGCATTCACAGAACTAAGCTACCTACCTAGCTTTCATTTATATTTTGCATTTGGATAGGGAGGTGCTTCTAACAAGTGCAAAAAAGTTGTTTTGATATGCTCCCTTTTCATCTCACGTTCCTTGATCCTTTTTTTTTTCTCAGATCGGTGCCGCTGATTGGGGACAAGCTGAAACAACATATCACCTCTATGAGGTTCTTTTCAAGGTCCACAAGGTATGTTAAGGAGGAGGGTGAGCTGCACATTTGATCACTGCAGTTTATATATATTATAGGTGGCTGTTTTATTCCCCTCGGCTTTAGCAGATAGTATGGTGTTTCAGGGAGCCTACTAAATAGGACTCTCTTGACCTGAGGTGATACTCCTGATCCACAAACCAGGAAATGTACACACTGAAAGTTTTTCATTTAACCCGAGAATTAAGGAATGTACTCTTCATTCAACCAACTGAATTAATCATTAAAAAAGTGAAGAGACAGCAAAACCCATTCCCCAGCATGTAATAATTAGAATTTTGTGTTACAGCTGTGGATGGCAGAGGACTGCTGGCTCCAGGCAAGGCTCTACTTGGGGCTGGAGCATTCTCCTGAGCAGCAGGACAATGAGTCTCTGAGCTTCAGTATTCTGGTCGGCCACGGCCAGAGCCATACCTTCAGGGTAGAGCTGGCCACTGACCTGGCTATCTGGGAGAAGTCCTTCCAAAGAGCTGTGTTCTTGGAAGTGCAGCGAATACGAGTGAGTATTTCTATATATAACACTGTGCTAAACTAAACGACCTACCTGCTTTAGATCGTGTCATTTTCAAACTTTGATGAATACTTAAGGAGTTCTCAAAGCAGGAGAGCCTGTGACAACATTTTCCCAACCTCAAAGGGCGACATGAAGCATGTGATGTTTGCTGAAAATAAGACCACGGCACTACTTTGTGTGCTTTAATTTTAGTTTTTAGAGCCAGAAGGCAGATAAGTAGCATCAACAGCCCTGATGATTGGACAGAGTCTCAGGATAAAACATTGTGGTTCTCAACATTTTTGGTGTCACGGACCACAAAATTCATACACATCAGGCCACGGAACCATATTTGAAAAGATGTAGTCTGATAAAAACTATTCCATAACTGTCTTTATTGTAGATTGGTACATTGACAGTGAAGAGTGTGAAACCTATAAACGGAATAGTCATTCTCTCATTGTGCTAACTTGAATTGAAATAAAAGTGATATTAAAATATTCCCCATATTTCTGGGGACCCCTTGGAAACCCTGGACCCAAGGTTGTAAACCGCTGTTATAAGGTATTTATTTCTTATTGACTTATTGAATTGCATTTTAGACACAGCTACACTGGACATTACCTACACCTACATAACAAATTATATATCCATCCTACAGTCTGCATACAATAAAATATTAAATACAACATTAGATACAACACAATAAGACACAGAAAATATAGTAGTACAGAAAATGAGTAGTACTGTAACAATCAAAAATATAATAAAGAAAACGTAAGCTAAAAGTTGGTATTCATTAAAAGTCTCTTTTCTGAAGATGCTTTTTCAAAAATATTTGAAACCCACACACAGTTTCAGGAAGTGTATTCCATTAACACATAAGCTGTTTGTTTGTGCTTTTGGTCAATAGAACCTTCCCTCCTGCTGTATATTTAGTAAAATAGTTATGTGTGTCAATACAAAAGTCATTTTTTGTACAAAATGTATGGGGTCGGCGTTATTATGATACTTTTGATTAAAAACAACTCGTCATAATACAGTAATCTTCTTTTAACATCAAGCCTGTAAAAACTTTAATTACGGCAACAACAATTGATTTAAAGAACCACGTGAGTTGGTTTTGTTCCACAAACAACACCATTTGTTTGAGACACATTCAAAACAAATTATTCTAACAAATAGCTGGAGAGCTGAAGTCAGTTGAAGTTTTCTTGTTTTGTCTTAAGGGCAACACATATAGATGATATATGTTAGAACACCTGCACCTGTTGGACTCCTGGTAGGTCTGCACACCTGTTTCCCCAGCGCTAATTAGTGTTGTAGTTCTCGAGATGGGTCTTGGTCTTGAGACACATTATTTTGAAGGTCTTGGTCTCTTCTTGGAATCAACCACATTAGTGCGTGGTGTTGTCACGGTCTCAAACATAGGACTCAGGATTTTATTTCAAGACCAGTCAAGAATGCAACTGTGGGGAACATTGCCTGTGAATTGTCTGATTTATTTGTTAACATCCTTACTTTTATTGGATGTAAAACTAGTAGTGAGTGTGTGAATATTAAGTGCTGTACATATTACCTGTGTTCAGTACATTATATGTTTCAGGACACTAGTTTCAGTTGCATGCTAGCAATTTGCCACCTTGCTAGGTGCACATGCTAAATAATTTACGTAACATATTGAGGGAAGTAGCTAATGCGGTCTTTGTGAGAGATTGCGGGGGACAGGCCATGTGGTGAGAACTTGAATTACGTTACATTTTTTGACGACGAGATGGGCCTCATGAAGCTATGTTGTTAATGTTTAGTTACATCAACCTAAGCTAATGTCAGTTGCATATAGCTCCCAATATTAAAGCTACGCACTGTGGTACCGTTCCCTCATTTGGGTGAGAAAGCTAGCCTAGAGATGTGACAACACAGAGTTGAGACCAAGTAATGCGCCTCCACTTTTGGAAAAATGTACATATTAAATCGGTTGCTCTGTATGGCCATAGGCACATGGCACATTACTTTGAGTGCTAATTTTGATTTTGAATACACATTTGCAGATCAAATATGAAGGATCAAACATGGAAGACAAGAGTTATGTAGAAAACGTAATGTTTGTACAAAGAAATTGTATTGAATAAAGATGGTTAAGTTGATTTCAGATCTTAGTGTGTGTATGTTGGTGTTTTTATGGGAATGTGGAACTTTGAGGTCAATTTCAGAAGTGCTTATGATCATGTTCCACATTTTATCGTGTGTCATGTAGTGTGGTGGCATTGGTCATGGCCTTGACTTGGTCTCAACTGCTCATGGTCTTGGTCTTGTCTCAGCCTCGATACATTAAATTTATTCATTTAGCTGATGCTTTTATCCAAAGTGACTTATATATGTCAAAGTTCACACGCCTCTGGAGCAACTAGGGGTTAAGTGTCTTGCTTAGGGATAATGTGTCCCTAGATGTGTCACAGAGGAAATTGAACACACACTAAAGGCATGTGCCTTACCAACTGCGCCATCGCCACCCTTACACACTCTGGTCTTGGTCATGATTTGGTCTTGCTCTGGGCGGTCTTGACTACGCCACTGTTGCCAACTCTTCAAAAAAAAAAAAAAATACAGTCTTTTTTCTCACTTTTGCTTCCCAACCTTGCCACTGTACCACAGCTCAGCAATGTTTTTAATTATATTTCAATAGTTATTTACTTTAGGGGGACGTTTTGCATTTCTAAACAGCTACTGGTGTTTTATTGTTCTGATTGTGGTCAGCTGTGTTTCATATGAGTGCAAATTTTCAGAGATTTTGTCTGTGAGTGTGTGATGCTGGCTAACTAATGCCTGGTGTGAGGTGCACTTCATATTTGTACTTTATTCACTCAATGCTAAACCTTGATCCACAGGGTGAATACTACTACCATCATGGCTAATGGTGGAATACCGTATATCAGCAGAATCATTTTTGTGTTGCACTGAAGGCGTTTTTAGATGGTCTGTCTACAAGAGCATTTTTGTAGTGTGTGTGTGTGTGTGTGAGACACCAAGAGAAAAAGAGAGATTTTTATATTAAAACTGAGATGCAGACTGTGGGTTTGATCAGGCTTTTATCTCACACGCAGTGGGTCAATTTGTATCCTGTTTTAGTCTCTTTCATACTTCTGAGGATTTATATAAATATTAATATGAATAAGCAGAAAAGTTATTAAAGAAAAAAAAACTTACCAACCATTATATAACCTGGTTAGTTTTTCTTATGAATAACAATGTTGCTTACACTCTAATTAACCACAGTAAGTTTGAAAAGATTTTGTTAAATTGTTTAAATCAGTGCTGTCCCTTCCTACCAATTTAATGCTTCATCAGTGAGAAATGATTGCACGTGATGAAAAGTCTTTTCTTTGAAACATTATAGGCTTTGTGCTTCTTAATTTTTTTTTTTCTTATTAAGAAATGAATTGAGTTTAAAATCGAAAGCTAGGCAGCTACCTGTTTTCCATAAATGTTATTGTGAGTTCTGAAGTATTTAGCTTGAGTAACCTAAAGAATTAGTTCTCACATCAATGAGCCATTAAATTGCCTCTGAAGCAAATATGTTTCAAGAGTAAAGGCGGTCAACTCGTGTCAAGAGTGCATTGTTAAGCAATTCTCACTAGCAGCTGTCTCATATTCATCAAGAGGCTTAAACATGAACACCTCTAGGAAAAAGGGAGAGGGGAGGGGCATATATACAGATATGCATATATATGCATACATAATAAGACACACAAACCAATATTACAACTAAGACAACAAGAAAAATAATTATAGTTTTAATTGTAATAGTAAAAATACAAAAAAATTAATGTAAGTAAAGGACAGAAAGGGATACAGTAATTGAAGTATAATAGAAAATGATACATTATAGAAGTTGTATTGGAAAATGTACTTAGAAATAAACCTGATTCTAATTCTGAGGGGTAACATTACATAACAGAACTACAAAAGTGTTGATCATGCTCTGATAGCCAGATGTTTCTTTTATTTCCCCTCAACTTCCTCTTTTCTCTTCCTCCTCACTGCCTGTCACACATTTCACATCTTCTATGGTATGAAGTTTATTATTAAAATGCTAAAAATTACAATGTATTACATTGTTTAAATCCGATCTGAACAGCTTCTGTCTCCAGTATGTATGTATGTATGTATGTATGTAGGGATAAACCGTTACAGTCCATCCAGATGGTCCTGCCACAGCTGTTATGAGTTGCAACACTATAGCAAATATTAGTTAAAAACTTTTCTCTGAAACAGTTATGGAAAACACACACAGAATTCACCCAAGGGTAAAGTATTTGCAGCAAACTCCAGGTCTGAATAGTGGACAACTCAACACAAGCCTTTGTGTGATCAGCCTTTCACCATCACTGTTAGGTTCTGTCCTATTTCGTTCTTCCATCTGAGCAGAATTACTTAACTGAAAATGTTTCTTTTAGTCAATGTTTAGACAAAGATGAAGAAGAGCTAAATTGGTAGACATGAATTTTTTGAAACAAGAGTCCCCTAATGGAAGTAAACGCAATCACAAGCACAGACGTTGGACTCCTTGCTTAAAGCACAACTGTAATCATTTGCGGGAATTGTATCCTATTATGTCTGTAGTATCAGTGGTTTTTCCTTTTGAGCTTTTTAAAGCTTCCAAATATAGCCATGATCACACATTGTATTCAGGAATTGAGAAAGTATGCCATATGTCAGGTCAGACTCTTCATGAAATGGCCAGCGGTGCCTTTTATAATTTTTCCCAATTCCCACCCTTTCACCCCTTAAGTGCGGCCAACCAAGGATAAAGACTAAAAATGCTATGGAGCCTGAGGGCTTTGGTGCTCAGGACCCTTAAGTAGGGACATTTATAAATATTACAAAGCAGAGCACCTGTCAGAATATATTCGAATCACTAGCAGACTGAAATCCTTTCCGGGTCAACATGGGAGAAAAGATATAATTAAATGGCTTCCTATTTCCCAATATGTCATTTGGAATAGTGTAAGTGTATCATACCAGCAAGCAGTGTGCTTGACTCTGCACTGGCTCTTTAGTAAAAACCATCAATCTGAAAGTCTTAGGAACCATGTATAATCCCTTTTATGTTTGGAGAGCTCATGTGGTCACTGAGAGTTCAGAGTCATAAATCTACCGGACTCAATTACATTCATCCAGTCAATTCTGCACATGCTAATTCCTACAGCTTAAAAATGCTTAAATGTAGAGTGGGCCTGTTTTGTATAGAGCATTTTTATGAGTAAGTGAAACTAAATACATGTAGATGAAATTGCTATCTGCAAGGCAGTGCACGTCCGACCGGATTGGAGCTTTTTGTTATGATTTTGCAACAAAGCACCACCTAGTGGCTGTTCGATGCCAACATTTGCGCAGAGTGGCACGGGAAACTACCCATTACTAACTAAGTTTTGTGTTATTCAGACAGACCTATGGGAAGATATGAGATCACTTCATTTGTAGAGCCACCTTGGTGCCAAATTTTGCACAGAGCCTTGTTGGGGCATGTACAGGTACTGCCCAAGTTTCGTGATATTACATCACTTCCTGTTAACTATAGCTAAAACTCACTTTAATTATAGCGCCACCTGCTGGTGGACATTTTTTTTTTTTTTTTTACAGGTGTTTGCAGCAGTCAGCACTGCCCTTGTGAATTTCACTTTCAGATATTTTCTGCTGTAGGCTGCAGTATGACTTTTACCACGCAGCCTTGCGTCCTTGGCCCCCAGAGTTTTTTCCCACCAGTTGTAATGAAATTGTCTCACTGGTCTTAGCCAACGAGTTTCCTGGGGCAGTTCTATTCATAAAAAAACATACTGTTAAATTTATGCAGTTTCATATAAATTTAATGAAACCACAGTTCACAGCGGTGTGATGTTAAACATAGGTTACCAAGGGAAGCCCGGAGGCGTTAAAAAAAGGTAAACAAACATAGAAGGGGCAGCTACAAGAAAAATAAGTTTACATGTAAGTGTATGATGCTGTTTTGAAGAAAAAGAGTAAATTTATTATTTGAAAATTACAGTTTGTCCCCAAGTATTTTTCAAATAATAAATTTACTCGGCAAGAGCCTGGAATATGTTCAAATCAGACTGTCGGCCACTTCAGTGCCTTGGCCATAAATAAAGTAAAACATTTAAAAAGTCCCAAATCCACAATTAAATAACTGCCTGTGTTGGGCAAATTACTGTAATTTGTAATAAGTTACTAGTTACTTATTACTCCTTTAAAAAGTAATAATATTGCTTTACTTTTTACTGGGTGATAAAAGTAACTAGTTACAGTGCTCATTACGTTACTATATTACTTTCACTACTAGTGACTAGGAGAAGTAACGATAACACTGCCTGCTACTTATAGAATTAATACACATATAAATATTTGGTTTTAAGACTGTTGTTTGCTAGACAAAATTGTCAGCCCTGTTAAAATGACAGTCAACGTGAATTACAGATGCACTTAACTAAGCAAGCTAGCTAGCTCCGCACGGAGCCATTAGCTCCACCGTCTCATCCAAATATGGTCACGTCCAGTGCCGCTGGTTGCAAAAAATCAACATGGCGGCGCCCTATCAGCTAAACCCAAGGCTTCAAAACAGCAGTCCACAAACGTCCACTTCTTGTATACAGTCTGGGGGGAACAGCATTCTCTGAGCGTAAAGTCCTCCACAATCTGCTCTAGGTTCAGCTTCTCATTCATTCTTAAAACACAATGTAACCAGTCCACTTAGCCTCTCTGTCCGACTGCAGTCCTCAAAGGTTTACGATTTTAGCTGAAAGACTCTCTGCTGAAGAACATGTAGGTTTCCAGTGTGTCAGTGTAAGTAAGTGCTCTGCCTCCTGCAGCCACACCAGCAGCAGCTGCTGATTTGGCTCCTTTCTTTAGTTCCGTTATCATACAGTTTGACATGACTTTAAGTAAAATTACAAATAAACCAAAAAACACAAGCAAACCAAAACTTTGTTACAGTAAAAATAGTAAATATAATTTGTTACATCCACCCCTGCTAATGGTCAAAGGGGGCAGCAGTAAGACCATTCCAGCTCAGTGCACCTAAATAAAGTGAAGATTTAATTGGCAGGAGGTGGATGTTATTGTAGTTACAATTTTACTGCAGAGGAGAATAGTTGAAATGTAAAATTAAATCTAAAAAGTCAAAATTCCCGGAATTGTGTAAGTTTACTCTAAGATCCTAGAAAATAGCAAATAAATATCAGGTTTTATGCTTATTTACATTCCATTGTAGCCCAGCTATAGCTGTTCAATTCATCAAATTTTAGATTATACATTATCATGAAAACAGGATAATCAAGATGAAACCATTATTGTGCCACATTGTGTTTTTCGCAATAATACTCTTGTTGTGTCTTGTGTTATTAACCAACAACCTTTACATCTGTGGCTCTTGCCCCTATCTAAAATCCCATACTCTCTCTCAGCCAGGCTGTTGGCAAGTTTATTTCAGCTCAAGGCAAGATGACATGAGTTTATAACTGCTATAACTTGTTAGTCACCATTATTAGCTACACACTACAGTATTTTACAAAGCGTAAATGAGCCTATAGTGGCTTATATATATATAAATAAATAAATAATATAACGAGTTGTCATCAACTGACTAGTTCACCTGTCACCTGCTCTGCCTCACTCCATGTGTGTGCTAAGCTCACCTACGCACACCCACGTCAGTCTCACCCTGACCCCTTTTTTTAGGTTGAAAATATTTTGTATAAATATTTTGGCCTCACATTGGCCTTGTGCCTTCAGTATGTATGAGGAACAAATAATTTCCCAGTTCACAACTATTACTATTCAAACTCAACAGTATCAATATTTAATTACCAAGTATGCCTGCGTTTTCTAGACGTTCACGTGTTCATGACTGGAATGGCTGAAAACAATGTTGACTTCACCAACCTGTGACCACCAGCATTCTGTGGAAGCCCGCTGTCTTGTAACAAGGAGAATCCCTGAGCAAAATATTTAATTCATGTGTTAGCAGCCACAGTTAGAAAATCAGAGTACATTGTATTTTCCTCATGCAAGGCTCTGAGGGTACCGTGCAGTGCATGATAAAAAATAAAACAAACCAAGAAAAGGGAGAAGGAATGACTTTTTTTAGAGCCATACATTCTGATTTTATGAGTGAGCCATTTCACAATTGTTAGTTACATCCAAATCAAGGTAGTTTATTTATAATTATACAACACAAGGTTGTACAATAAAATGAAAACTTTGTAGTTCACACATAGAACTTAATTTAATGTTTAATGTAATAGACAATTCAGTATGTTTTTTTCCCCTGGAAATTTGTCTCAAAAACTCACCTTGTCTTATTTTCTGGGTCTAGCACTTTAAATGTTAATATACACCCACAACAACAGATGGTGCCAAATATCGGCTAAGTGCATATTGCTCTCCTGACAAACAAGATTTGGTCTTCAGAAAGTATTTTTCCAAAAATTAGTCTTGAAAGAGGGGCGTCGTCTGATAATTAGGGTTGTCTTATATTTGGACCAATATGGTATTTAAGTTTGTTTGAGTCAGCTGGTGTTTAGTCAACTGGAGATAAAGTTTGCTTAACTAGATAGTTAGCTACAGCTGATAAAATCTGGCATGGATAGGTGTCATTTTAGTTGGCAAAATTGACTATTACTGGCAAGAAATGAAAAGCTTTCTTTTGTGTACCTCGGTCTGAAATCAAGGACCCATTTTTTCAAAAATTAAGAATTTTGAGAAATAAACCTGTCACTGTTCATCATTGCACAAAATGGAAAGCTTGACGTAACAAAAGTAATAAGCTTTGCAAACAGCAATCAACAAATCAACCAAAATATAGGTGCAGAAAACAGTGGATGTGACATATGGTAGACTAATCCATGTAGGGGCCTCTATGAATGTAGAAACCTTACACTTTTATTTGCTTGGGCAAAGTTGGATTTGAGTGGTGCCACGCTGGCCAAGTTTTCATAAAATAATGCAGTGTAGTTTAGAATAATTAATGAGAATGTTAATGACAGATGATTTGTTGGTGAAAGATCTCTTATTCATTAGTGTAATTTTAATATTAGATTGTAAACTTGGCAGTGGATCCTTAAGAAGCTGAGCATTAATTAGATTGTCCAGGTTTTGTCTCCTCTGTGCACCTTTTGCTACATGATAGATGGAATCAGTATACTAGGAAGATAAAGAGGCCCAGGATCAAAGGTTTCAGCTCTCACCAAGATAAGAATCCTGTATGAAGGATCACCCTGTAAGTGAAAGGAATAAAGTCAGTAAGTGAACTGGTTTGGATTTGTGTGTTTAGGTAATATTAATCTATTTGCATCACTTGCTGTGTCAACATCAAAGGCGGGGACATACACATTAACTGGTGGTGGGGTTTTCCAGCATAGAAGCAAAAACAAGCTGCAGGATAGATGAAGAATGGATATGTTACCCTCTTTCTGTTTTGCTGTAACAATATCAAGTCACAATGCAGAACCTCCTCTGCTGCTCCAGACAACAAAAGCTTCAAAGGGGAATGATGATATGCATATGTGTTTGAAGCTGCAGTCACACAGTTACTGTAGCTCTTAGCCAGCTAATGGGGCTGAATCCACTCTGGATGTGACATCAATGTCAGCTGTCAAGTTGTAAGCGATATTAAGCAACCAGACTGACACACATCTCAAACAATACAATCTGATGTCAAATTACTGTCAAACTTGAATGTGGGTTTAAATGTGATTAGCAAATTTTTGGATTCCAGGTGCAAAATCTGCATTTTGGGAATAGTTGAATGTATTTTTGCATCCTGAAAACAGGCAACATACATGATTGTCCCACATTGTTAATAAATGCAGTATTTAACCCTTTAGACCCAGGCCAAAAATGTTTCCCTACTAATCCCTCTCAAGGTGTCTTATTAGCTTGAAATATGGGTGTATTGCTCATTTTCTCTTTTGAATGACCAGGACTACCGGTATTTGAAAACATTTTAATGATGGATAATACAATATATACATAAGGAATTTAGGTTTGTCATGAATATAAATGCATCAAAATACATTTTACTAGATTTGAGAAGATGTCAAATATGTGAGCTCATCATAGAACAGTAACAGTAATCTGCAGATTTTTGGTAAAACAGGCCACAAGTATGAGCTAGCACCAGCCTCATAACACAGGTGAATATTGATAAAGGGCACCATAAAACAGGGATGTGCACAGACATTTTGGGGGGCAGGGGCTCAAGTGGGGAAAAAAGGGCACTTCTCATAATTATTTATTGTTAAACAAAACATTATTTGAGTAATATATTAACACAACTCTGACTTCCTTACCAATTTATTTTAATTGCCTCACACTCATGCAGTTATTTCATACTCAAGAGATTTCTACCAAATAATCAGTTCAGGCCTTAAGTATTCACTTGGTTTGTCACAAGAGCAGGCAACAGCAAAGGAAACTATGCCACAATGTGCATGCTTTCTATCCTACTAATTTCAAATAGATATTTAGAATAAACGACTACACCAAGGAGAGGAACAATAAAATTAATTGTTTAAATACTTTTTGTTTTACAAGTAAAATCATCTCCAGCTTCACAGAAAGAAAACTTCCAAAATACACATTTAGATCATGTTTGTTTTAAACTCACCCTCCATCTGTTTGCATCTGTAGATTTCTTCTGAATTAACCAAAACAAGCTATTCTGCTTATTTAAACATAGAATTTCAGGGGAAAACGCTCTTGGTTGAAGTCATTAACTGGGGAAGTTCTATGGTGATGTGCTTTAGTTATTTTGTTTTCTTATTTACCTGCACTGCCTTAGCTTAATTAGCTGCCTAATTTGCATATCATTAGAATTTTTCTATATTCACCTGTAACATCTCCATAAAGTACAGTATGTTAGCGTGGCCATATTGCTGTAGCTAAACATTAACAAACTTACATTAGCTAGGAGCTCATGAGTGATGCATGTTGGCAAGTCACACAAGTGAACTATATTTATCTATTGGCTAATAAGCTGTAAACGTGAAGCACTGGTAGCTTAGTCTTTTATCACTACTCACCTCCACAGAAGCCAAGAAAAACACAGCTGGGAAAGGAGCTGGGAGGAGCTGCTGCCTGCCTGGCTGTGTGTACTGCTGTGCAGAGGGAGGGAGAGAGGGCATCAAATTTCGACTTGATCCTGATATTGTGATTTTTTTTATTTTTATTCAATAAATATATTTGTTTGACACGGAAGATGCGTAACAGGAAAATATATACTGAGGAAAATAAGTATTTGAACACCCTGCTATTTTGCAAGTTCTCCCACTTAGAAATCATGGAGGGGTCTGAAATTGTCATCGTAGGTGCATGTCCACTGTGAGAGACATAATCTAAAAAAAAAATCCAGAATAAAATAAGTATTTGAACACCTGTCTATCAGCTAGAATTCTGACTCTCAAAGACGTGTTAGTCTGCCTTCAAAATGTCCACCTCCACTCCATTTATTATCCTAAATTAGATGCACCTGTTTGAGGTCGTTAGCTGCATAAAGACACCTGTCCACCCCATACAATCAGTAAGAATCCAACTACTAACATGGCCAAGACCAAAGAGCTGTCCAAAGACACTAGAGACAAAATTGTACACCTCCACAAGGCTGGAAAGGGCTACGGGGAAATTGCCAATCAGCTTGGTGAAAAAAGGTCCACTGTTGGAGCAATCATTAGAAAATGGAAGAAGCTAAACATGACTGTCAATCTCCCTCGGACTGGGGCTCCATGCAAGATCTCACCTCGTGGGGTCTCAATGATCCTAAGAAAGGTGAGAAATCAGCCCAGAACTACACGGGAGGAGCTGGTCAATGACCTGAAAAGAGCTGGGACCACCGTTTCCAAGGTTACTGTTGGTAATACACTAAGACGTCATGGTTTGAAATCACGCATGGCACGGAAGGTTCCCCTGCTTAAACCAGCACATGTCAAGGCCCGTCTTCAGTTTGCCAATGACCATTTGGATGATCCAGAGGAGTCATGGGAGAAAGTCATGTGGTCAGATGAGACCAAAATAGAACTTTTTGGTCATAATTCCACTAACCGTGTTTGGAGGAAGAAGAATGATGAGTACCATCCCAAGAACACCATCCCTACTGTGAAGCATGGGGGTGGTAGCATCATGCCTTGGGGGTGTTTTTCTGCACATGGGACAGGGCGACTGCACTGTATTAAGGAGAGGATGACCGGGGCCATGTATTGCGAGATTTTGGGGAACAACCTCCTTCCCTCAGTTAGAGCATTGAAGATGGGTCGAGGCCGGGTCTTCCAACATGACAATGACCCGAAGCACACAGCCAGGATAACCAAGGAGTGGCTCTGTAAGAAGCATATCAAGGTTCTGGTGTGGCCTAGTTAGTCTCTAGACCTAAACCCAATAGAGAATCTTTGGAGGGAGCTCAAACTCCGTGTTTCTCAGCGACAGCCCAGAAACCTGACTGATCTGGAGAAGATCTGTGTGGAGGAGTGGGCCAAAATCCCTCCTGCAGTGTGTGCAAACCTGGTGAAAAACTACAGGAAACGTTTGACCTCTGTAATTGCAAACAAAGGCTACTGTACCAAATATTAACATTGATTTTCTCAGGTGTTCAAATACTTATTTGCAGCTGTATCATACAAATAAATAGTTAAAAAATCATACATTGTGATTTCTGGATTTTTTTTTTTAGATTATGTCTCTCACAGTGGACATGCACCTACGATGACAATTTCAGACCCCTCCATGATTTCTAAGTGGGAGAACTTGCAAAATAGCAGGGTGTTCAAATACTTATTTTCCTCACTGTATGTAAATTTGCTAATCGCAACCAACTGTCCAGTCTACCACTACCCCCTACCGTTTCAAAGAGCGTTGGACAGCTACAGTTGCTGACACAGCACAAAAGGTGTAGCAGACAGCAGAGAGTAGCCAGTCAAGAAATTAGGTTTCTTTAGGTAGATATATTAAGAAACTATATTTACTTACATATTCAGTAAAACCATATGTTATTGCGACTTGGCCACTGACAGATAACATGGAAAAATGTAAGCCAAGAGTGTAACATTGTCACTGTCTGCACCACAGTCCATTATAAACTACATAATAGATGAAGTTTATACAAACAGTTACAAGGGAAACATGTTTGTTCTCTCTGTGTTTATGGACCCTTGCCAAAACTGCCTGCCAACAATAAGATCTGGCCTGTGGCCAGATTACGGTGCTTTGATAGTAGAAGTAAATAAGTACTTTGATAGCGGTGCTAATTGGCGTTGCCAGGTAATTTTTCAGGGGCCTTAGCCCCAAATGTTTTGACTGTAGCCCTGAATGTACCTCAACAACAACATCAAAAATATTTTCCGTATTAATATGCAATAATCTTTGTCGCAGCCTGTCTCGCAGGTCTTCAAAGAATGGAGACTACTTGCAATAATATTGCTATAGCCTATTTTGTTTGAAGTTCACGTAACGTGTTGACATTTCTGTCTAATCACAACTGTTTTCAAATTGTTGTTTTGTTTTTTTTACCTCTATGAAGACCAGTGTTCTCATCTCATCCAGTACAGTCCCAGACGAGCTCTGTGTCTGTCAGACGGTCTAAAGGGGGTACTACCTTATCAGCAGAGCAACAACACAGGGTAATGCATGAGGGGAAGGTAGATTTTGTTAAAACATTATGACTTTATTCTCATTAGTGTGATTTTATTTTCGTTATAATATGACTTTTGTCTCAAAATATTATTCTGTAATATTATGTCAGAGAGCACAGATATGTGGGAGAGATTCTGAATGTGCAGAAAGTTTTAAGCATGAGCAGAAAACCTGCTGAAACACAGGAGCCATCAAAGTCCAGGAGATCCTAATTGAATTAAAATTAATTAATTTATCATTGAGGTGAAAGGGTGCCACATGCACATTTAAAGACTTTAGACTTAAGACTTTAATTCAGTCATGCCTACATGTGTGCTGACTCAGCAGGGATGATATTAAATGTGAAAAGTTGATATACAGGAGAAACATGTAATGTAACGTGTGATTTTCACCTGTCACCTGAATTTTGTGTTTCCTTTTATATAAATAAAGACATTTCCTCAATAAATTGGTGCAGAAAAATTCATCAGAATGCAGGAAATTAAGTGTTTCAAGTCCATTTTTTTTTTCATGGGAGGACCCGATTAATATTATGTTAATTATTAGTAGTAAATTATAAAAATCAGAATAATGTATTGATACAATTTACATAATTAAATGTAGCTCAATGATTTATGGGTAAAGTAGTTATAATGTTCAGTTTCATAAATGGCATAACAAGGTAGCAACAGAAAATGAGACAGTTAATAGAGTTGCTGTACTTTTGCTGTACTGTTGCTTTATAGACTTGCTTTGGGTAGGTAGGTACAATCACTACCTCTTTAGTGGTTTTTGCCTGCAAAATATAAGCATGATAAGCTTGTTAAGAGTCTGTAGCCTGCTTTACACACCTCTGAAAGAGCCGTCAGAAAATGTGATTCCCCTAAATGTTGTCTGCCTGGAGATACTGGGGAAAGGAAAAAGGTTGACGGATGCGGATCAAACACCAAAACACACACACTGCAGGACATGCCATGAGAGCATGAGAAACAGTCGCTGCAGAATCAATTTGTTGAAGAGAAAAAAAAAAGTTATGTCAAGGTGGGATCAAACACAGAACCTTCTAGGTGAGAGTTCTGTGCTTTTACCAACTGAGCTAACCAAACACTGTAGCAATGACTTCTAATATTATGCATTGTATTCTCACCCACCATCTAATTGTTGAAAAAATTTCTCCGATACAAAACTTATTTGTCGACCCCTGCTGTATATTATTACTACTTCTTCTTCGAAGAATTCAAGGTAGTGACTGTCTGCACAGCTGGAAGTAGTAGAAGAACATAGTGACGAAACGCGCTCTGTAGCGCTGTTTGTCTGTTTTCAGCTACTGTAGAAACATGACGGAGCAACATGGCGACGTCCATGGGAGGGTGGACACACGGTTATGTAGGTAAAAATGACTTCTAAGGTAATAAAAACATAATGGTTTATTATGTAAGGTCTTTATACACCACTGAAAACATTGTTATGGATCTCATATTGCATTTCTGTCAATATCAGAGATGCTCGAGAAGCATAATGAAAAGTTTACCTTTGTTTGTGGAGATTTCAACATTGATTTATTAAAATCTAATGAGCATACTAAAACATCAGAATTTGTTAATACTATGTTTAGTTTAGTTTTCTATCCATTAATATTAAAACCAACTCGAACAACTAAAGATAGTGTCTTATTGATAATATTTTCATAAACAAATCTAATGTGAAAACAAAAAGTGGACTTTCAGTAACAGATATTACTGATCATTTACCCGTTTTTACTGTGTTGGATATGCTGAATGAGTTACATTTAAGAATGGGAAAACTAAATTTTAGATTAAAATTACCTGGAGCTATGGAAGCTATGAAAATTATTAAATTATAACTGGCAAAATGTTTGTTAAAGATTCATATAACGCATTCTTGGAAATATTTACACAAATTTATGATAATCATTGTCCTTGTAAATGTAAACAAACAAAAAAATAGGTTGTCAGCTATATATGGATTTTATTAAGTGTCCAACCAAGGAAAAAGAGGAACAGTATAAAAAATATAAAAATAGACATCAGTTCTAAGAAAGCAAAAAAAGGATTACTATGACCAGCTATTGCAAAAATACAGACATGATATAAAGGGTACTTGGAGGATTATCAATAAGGTAATGAAAAATCATAAAGACAGAGATTTCGCATAGTGTATCAAACATAATAACACAACAGTAGAAAATGAAGAGGCTATTGTTGATGCCTTTAACCAGTATTTTGTAAATATTGGTCCAAATTTGGCTAATGAGCTACCAAAGTTTAATAAGGAATATATAGGACTCACAGTAATGCAAAGTTACAGTTAAATGGAGTTGAAATTGAAAGAGTCTATGAAATCAAATTCTTAGGTGTGATCCTAGATAATAAATTTAGTTGGAAACCACATATTGAATACATTAGAAGCAAGGTAGCAAAATCAGTCGGAATATTGTATAAAACAAAAGATCTAATAAATAAAAAAGGCTTGAGTATTATATATTCCTCCTTAGTTATGCCTTATCTGTCATACTGTTCAGAAATATGGGTAAATGCAATTAAAACAAACATAGATGTGTTAAGTTACAAAAAAGAGCTATTAGACTTATTAATAAAATAAGCAACAAACTCTTTATTCAAAGTAATACCTTAAAATTCACAGATATTGTATATATAAAAATATTGGAAATAATGTACAGAGCATTTAACAAAAGTCTTCCATCTGGTATTCAGAAATTATTTAAGTTAAGAGAGGGTAGATATAACCTAAGAGGCCTGTTTATGTTTGAATGTGGAAAAGAAAGAACTAATGTAAAATCTAGATGTGTTTCAGTTATGGGTGTGAAATTATGGAATTCACTAAAAGATGATTTGAAATTATGTACTTCTCTGTTTCAAAAGATCTTTAAAAAAGAAAATTGTTAATGATTATTCAGTTAGTATGTAAATCTTGTTAATACTATGTAAAAAATGTATGTGCAGTATTGTATAATTATGTATACTGTTTTTATAATGCTGATTCTTCAGGTATATGGTTAGGGGTAGGCAAATATAAGCCTTGGCTTCAGCCTACTCCTTTTTTGGTTATTTCATTGTAAATTTACCAAATAAAATCATTCATTCATTCATTCATTCAATAGATCCTCAGAAATATTACACACCGGACCTTTAAAAAAGGACCCCTAGAAAAAAGGGCAGGCACTTATGCCCCTTTTGATGTCTGTGTACGTGCTTGCCAAAAAAGATTGACATTAAGTAAATTTTACGCAGGTTTTACTTATATAGTACCATGTCATTAACCTCTTCATGGGGGTCAAGGCTCAACACCTAGAATGTGAATAGTTAGCTAAGTCATTAAAACCAATGAATAACAGAGGCAGCTATTTAGTGAACTTTATGAAGAAAGTGAGTTCCTAATGGAAAATAAGGCTATATAAAGTTCATATGTTGGGATTTGGTAGGGTCTGGTTATTAGCAAGAATATCAAAGATATTTACAAATATTAATAAAGTTATTAATATCACAAAATGATTAATAAAAATTAATAATTACAGGGCAGCACCCTGGAATCAGGGATCGATAACCAAATATTAAACAAATACCAAATAAATAACAGTCTCATGTAGGGTTCTGCCCACCTATAACTGAACGCTATTTCACATTAATAGGGTTGAAAGTGGAAGTCTTTAACAGTGAAGACCTGATTTTAGGGTTCATGTTAGAATTGGGTGAGGGTAAGGTTTAAGGTGAGGCGTGTAGTTGTGATGAGTAAGGTTAGGGGGAAGTGAGTGAGGAAGATGGCGGATGTGACAACGTGTGGTTATGTTACACTCTGATCCAAAATGGTTGGTAGACCAGGACCCAAAATGGCAGATACACTCTTTCTGCCCTCAACAAAATGGCATGGAGCCCAGCTAGAGTTTAGGCTGCAACTGTAGGTCCCAGGTGTGTGTGTGTGTGTGTGTGCGTGTGTGTTTTTCTGTGGAGGTTAGTATAGGGTAAGAGAAAAGGCACACAAAGCAAGGTCTACAAGATCCTGGCTACCGTGACTAGATACAATTACATTACAACACAGTACCCTGCAAATGTGTCTTGTGCAGCAGAGAAGTTCTACACACAAAAAAAGGACCAATTGAAAAACAGTCTTCTCTCGAACAGCGAATTAGACTGCATGTAGGCCTATTCTGTCTCCACGTCCAACATGAGGCAGACAGGATCAACAGATACTTGATTGACAGTGAGATAGAAGCCTGACGTTCCACTGGATTAATGACTGTACTTTATAAGTGACTCTACACTTCTTACAAAGTCAGGTCTGCATGGGCAGTCCCCTCCCCCCCCGGTCAGTATAAATGCAAACAGTATGAAATATGATAATGTAGCATTTTTTCACTCTTTAATGATGCAAATGTGGGACACAATCCTTTGGGAAACCAATGAAAGTGATGAAGGATTTCAGTTTTCTTGTGATTCTATGTTCTCCAGCCAATTAGGCTAGCCTCCTGTGGCTTCTGAGGAGCACTCAGCAGAGTCCAACTTAGGATAACCTTCAAAGTGACTGGATGTGCGCATTATATAAACATTGCTGATGGGGTAGAAGTAGGGGGTATAACTGACAAAATTGTCCAGCCTGCATTTTTCCCTCTCATGTTCCCCATTTACTTTTTTTTTTTTTTCGTCTGGACTTTTTTTTGGAGATGATGAAACCCAACATGGCACTGATAAGGTCTTTTAGATCACAGCAAGTAGGCAAGTTGTCATATTTCACTTTTGGGGTCTTCTAGTGTCTCGGTAAATACATATGCCATTACAAATTCAAATATCCTCTGTTTGCATATCTGTCCTGAACTGCAGGTACAGTGCCTTGCGAAAGTATTTGGCCCCCTTGAACATTTCGACCTTTTGCCACATTGCAGGCTTCAAACATAAAGATATAAAACTGTAATTTTTTGTGAAGAACCAACAACAAGTGGGACACAATCATGAAGTGGAACGAAATTTATTGGATATTTCAAACTTTTTTAACAAATAAAAAACTGAAAAATTGGGCGTGCAAAATTATTCAGCCCCCTTAAGTTAATACTTTGTAGCGCCACCTTTTGCTGCGATTACAGCTGTAAGTCGCTTGGGGTACGTCTCTATCAGTTTTGCACATCGAGAGACTGAAATTTTTGCCCATTCCTCCTTGCAAAACAGCTCAAGCTCAGTGAGGTTGGATGGAGAGCGTTTGTGAACAGCAGTTTTCAGTTCTTTCCACAGATTCTCGATTGGATTCCGGTCTGGACTTTGACTTGGCCATTCTAACACCTGGAAATGTTTATTTGTGAACCATTCCAGTGTAGATTTTGCTTTATGTTTTGGATCATTGTCTTGTTGGAAGACAAATCTCCGTCCCAGTCTCAGGTCTTTTGCAGACTCCATCAGGTTTTCTTCCAGAATGGTCCTGTATTTGGCTCCATCCATCTTCCCATCAATTTTAACCATCTTCCCTGTCCTTGCTGAAGAAAAGCAGGCCCAAACCATGATGCTGCCACCACCATGTTTGACAGTGGGGATGGTGTGTTCAGGGTGATGAGCTGTGTTGCTTTTACGCCAAACATAACGTTTTGCATTTTTGCCAAAAAGTTCGATTTTGGTTTCATCTGACCAGAGCACCTTCTTCCACATGTTTGGTGTGTCTCCCAGGTGGCTTGTGGCAAACTTTAAACGAGACTTTTTAGGGATATCTTTAAGAAATGGCTTTCTTCTTGCCACTCTTCCATAAAGGCCAGATTTGTGCAGTATACGACTGATTGTTGTCCTATGGACAGAGTCTCCAACCTCAGCTGTAGATCTCTGCAGTTCATCCAGAGTGATCATGGGCCTCTTGGCTGCATCTCTGATCAGTCTTCTCCTTGTATGAGCTGAAAGTTTAGAGGGACGGCCGGGTCTTCGTAGATTTGTAGTGGTCTGATATTCCTTCCATTTCAATATTATCACTTGCACAGTGCTCCTTGGGATGTTTAAAGCTTGGGAAATCTTTTTGTATCCAAATCCGGCTTTAAACTCCACAACAGTATCTCGGACCTGCCTGGTGTGTTCCTTGTTCTTCATGATGCTCTCTGCGCTTTAAACGGACCTCTGAGACTATCACAGAGCAGGTGCATTTATACGGAGACTTGATTTCACACAGGTGGATTCTATTTATCATCATTAGTCATTTAGGTCAACATTGGATCATTCAGAGATCCTCACTGAACTTCTGGAGAGAGTTTGCTGCACTGAAAGTAAAGGGGCTGAATAATTTTGCACGCCCAATTTTTCAGTTTTTTATTTGTTAAAAAGGTTTGAAATATCCAATAAATTTCGTTCCACTTCATAATTGTGTCCCACTTGTTGTTGATTCTTCACAAAAAATTACAGTTTTATATCTTTATGTTTGAAGCCTGAAATGTGGCAAAAGGTCGAAAAGTTCAAGGGGGCCGAATACTTTCGCAAGGCACTGTAACTAAATATCAGATGTTACTGTAAATAATTTATTTAAATAATACACAAGTTCCTAGTTCAAATGTTAAGCACCAAAGACAGAACTTCCTCAACCTGCATTACTAATTTTATCTTAATATTTTCTTTTCATTCTTTTTAGCTTGGAGTTTAAAGCCCAAAACTTTACTGTTTTGGTGCTCATACTTTAGTTTTTTGGCTACAACAGGCAGTTGTTTAGGCAAAAAATCTCTAATAAACTCACCATTACAGCTGCTTGGATAAATGGATAAACGAATAAATTAGCAATTAGCTGGTGAATGCAGTGGAACATGTAGCTGCTTAAAACGCATATATATTTTGCTCAGGAGTCAGTGGCTGCCAAGTGGCATAATAGTTCTGCACCCAAGACCAAAGCTACGATTTTGTTATTTCTTCTTTAAACAAAGTCATATACTTGCTTTGGAAAAGCTTTCTCACGCATTAAAAATAACAATTCCTCCAGAGGAAATAAATCCCGAACCAAAAGCACACACATCAGCAGCTAAGAATATAAAAACGGTTGTGACACACATTGCCAGCTGGTGGCAAATGGACGACGCCACCCCGTGGATTTGAATGGAGAGCAGTGAAGTCAGTTTTGGTCCTACGAAATACTCCTACAGGGCTACTTCCTGTTGGCACTAGCGATTACTGCACATGATCACGCAGCTTAATTTAATGATGTAGAGCAACGGCAGAAACACCGTAGTTCAAAAGTCTTCCGTGTTGTGTGTTTGTCTGACTTGGATCGTCACTTTTTAATCCGCCCACTTACAATGCTCACCTCCCAAACACCAACTTGAAGTCACTGTTTATTATCTAACAAATACAGTTGCATCTCTAATGTGCGATGGGATGTTGCAGGATTTTGACATCATTTTGGGGCCTGCATGGAACCCTCCATGCAGGCTTCGGTTGGCTTCACTGTTTGATCTCTGGCTTAGCCCCTTGGTATAGACAGACTAAGCTTAGCGGTTGACAGGCTGTGAGCAAATGACCATATATGGAAAACCGGATGTTAATGACATCATTCAGAGCCAAACAGTTGAAAGTTGAAACCAGAGCGTTAAGAACAAAGGGAAATATGAGGTTTTGGCTCAAAGGGATTATTTTTAAATATGTTAACATAATTATTTGAAGCTTTGGCCATTTTTAACATGAACATCTGACATTGTAACATTATAGATAAGAGACAAAATACAGAAAAGCACAAAATACAGAACCGCAATAGGTCTCCTTTAAATCTAACATCACTGTTGGGTTCGGTTCACATGCAACAGATTGGGAATTTTGAAGAAAAGGTAATTGAAATGACGCTTTTCAGCTTGGTATTGAGTTTCTCTTAAAATTCAGTGCTGTATTCACAGTTGGTGCTGGTGTTTGTATCAATATGTATTTAGCAGCTTCCTTGTCATGGACTTGTGACCAATTTCTAAAGACTTCAGCTTTGATCTCCTTTGATCTCTTTTTGACCAAATTATTAAAGAAAAGATGCAGTGCAACACTACACACATTTGTGAGACAAAAAAAAATTCTTACACATGTCCTCTGTTTTATTATATTCCCCACACATGCCCTTATTTCTGTCAGACTCAGCTAAGGAGATTATCTTTAAAAAAATATTTCATGTTGTATTTCATGTTGCTAATTCCCACAGAAAAATCCGTTCCAATTAGCTAAGTGTAGTAACTGCTCACCATGACAGGAAGAACTTAACGGCTGGCCTGCCACTGTATTTTTATTTTTTTTTTATCTCCGTCACAGCTGAATTCATGACACCACTAAAGACAGGGAGGTTGAGGCCTGTGAGCAGAAAAGACTTTCTGTAAAAGGACTGAACAGTCCCACGCCATATTCACTGCACACTGCACTCTATAATTGAAATCACCATGTCCCCGCTGTTCTCAAGTGAGGTGGAAATAAAAGGAATATATAACACAAATACAAAATCAAAAGTCTTGGTATTCCAATTGAGTGGACGACACAAATTAAGTCATGTGGCAAGAAAAGCCTTTAGAGGGAAATTGCTCCACAGAGAGTAGAAAGCTTACACTTCAGTGCTTTCAAAAGACCTGTGAAAAGAATTGCGAGACACATGCTTGTTTGTGTTGCAGCAGCAAAGTGAATGTTAAAGATTCATGGCTTTTAAAATGGATTTCCTCTTTTACGTTTCTTGACATTATCAGGAAGCTGCGCAGGATGTTGCTTTTGCCGACAGCAAATCCAGGACAAAAAAAAAATATTGATTTGTATCAGATCTTCCATCTTCTTCTAATGTGTCAGACAAACTCTCCACATGTAAAATCTATGAATGGGCAAAGTAATATTGTGAGTATAAGAAAAAATATTCATGAGAAGGAAATACAATAAAAACAATGAGCATCTGTATGTGGATGCATGACATAATAATGTTTCAACTGTTTGTGAGAGCTAGATGAGACAATTGATGTTTATTAGATTACACTGGTGGCTTTCTGCAAATGGGTTTACATATTACTGCTCTTTTTTGATATCCAAAAAATCACAATTGCTCTACATCTGCATTTACAGTATAGACTTCCTTTTGCAAATACAAATCCTGTAGCAGTCAGAGGTAACGATTAAAAAATTCAAACATACCGTTTCAATTATTCAACCCCCACAGCAAATCAGGTTCATTGTCAAAATCTACAGACTTTCAGCTGTTTGCATTGAACAAATGCAACAAGTGGTTTCCCCAAATTCAGCTGAAAATGCAACTTTTAATGACTTCTCCAGTCTCAGAATCATTCAACCTCTTCATGGCAAGCATCTTTAGTACTTTAGCTTCTGGCAGCTTTCCTGAGGAATCTTAGCCCATTCCTCATAAGCAATAGCCTCCGGTTCAGTAATATTCCTGGGTTTGTGTGCTGCAACCGCTTCTTCAAATCCCACCAGAGATTTTCTCTGGGGTTCATGTCAGGTGACTGTGATGGCCACTGTACATTCTTCCAGGACTTGTTCTGCAACCAAGACTTGGTGGAATTTGAGCTTTGCTTGGGATCATTGTCCTGCTGGAAGGTCCAATGACGCCCAAGCTTCAGCTTCCTCACAGAGGGCATGACGTTTTCTCCTGGAATTTCCTTGTACGTCAGTGAATCCATCTTGCATTCCACACGCTGAAGGTTTCCAGTACCTAAGGATGCAAAGCAGGCCCAGGGCATCACCGAGCCACCACCATGCCTAACTGTGGGCAGACTGTTCTTATGAATGTATGGTTCATTCTTCTTCCTCCAGAGATACCGCTGATCCATTGTGCCAAAAAGATCCAGTTGTGCTTCTCAAAACTCCTGTGGCTTAATTATATGATTTTGAACATATTGGAGCGGACTTGGAGTTCTGACATGAAAGCAGTCTGTTTTCAGTACGCGCCTTACTGTACTCAATGAAAACTCTTCATGTGTTCCAGCTCAAGCACACCTGGTGCAACTAACAAAGCCCTTGATTAGTTGCAACAGGTGCGAACACCCTTTTTGCATATTTGTGCTGTTGTGAAGGATTTTATTCAGGGTGTTGAATAATTTTGAGACTACTTTGTTGTGTTGAGTCATTTCAATTACTTTACAACTGCAAACAGCTGAAAGTCTGTAAATTTGGACAAACCTGATTTGCAGTGGGGGTTGAATAATTTTGATTGCAACTGTAAATACTTAGCAATCCTATAACTTGCTTCAAACCTGCTGCGTCATGGGTGCTTCCAGTTTATGATGCGTCTTTATCATAGTACACAAAAGGTGCAAGATGACAAAAGATCAGCACGGACATCACTGGCCAAGTATGTTCACGCATGCAAGGAATTGTATTTGAATTTACTGCAATCATACTCAGTGCCAAGAACAAAACCATAAAGTAAAACATTCAATGTTAATAACTAATTAATTGATCTTGTCAAGAGACAAGAATTTGACTTGGCCCAAAAGCACACCAAACAAACATCAAACACCAAGCATCTAAATAAACTTATATCACAACATAAATCGCTCCCTCACAGTACATGGCTGCACAAGTTGACTTCCACATATCTTTCCTCTCATCCCACACCATAGTCCGACCACTCTAAATATAGCTCAGCTCCAGCTCTGTTCAGCTGTGGAAAAATAAATAGGTTAATTTAGTGGATTCCTTAGCGTCTGACCTGTCAAAGGAGACCAGAATTATGCATCTAGGCCTAATGGTTTAGGAGTTATTACTTATTAATTTTGGGTATGTTATTTTAGGTGTTTTTCCTAGAAACAGGTGGCAGTTATCAAGTGGTTAAGGATCATTTTACAAGTCAGTCCTGAGCGGTTAGCCTGATTATTCCATGAAATATAACTTCCCCATAGGCCTCTGTTACAGTGGACATTTTGATTTGTCAAACACAAGTGTAACTAATAACATTAATAATGGCTGCATTCCACTCAGGTGTGCCAGTTTGGTGCAATTGTGAATGCTGCATCACTGGCTTGGCTTACTGATGCACCAAAATAGAATGGAGCCATTGTTTATAATATTAGTTACACCTATACTTTTACTGCTATGACAAGTGTTGCCAGAAGAAAAAACATTTTCTGTGTTCTTAAAGAAGAAGTGAAAAGAGGGCTAAGACGGAGAGATTTATGATGAATACTAAGTGAATTATTTATTCACCCCCCCGTAATAGTGGGCTGCATTTACTGCCACATATGAAAAAAATAATTTTGATTTGCATACAGTATATTCAAATTGTCTTTGATGTAATATGAATCAAATTGACTTTAATTGACATCAATTCTCTCTCAACAGTCCAAAAGCTACATGTGCAGCAGCCAGGGGAATGTGCTGTGCTTCACCATAGATTTTGGATCAGGCTTCACCTGCTCAGAAGGCACTTCAAAGGTGAAGTAACTGAGTTCACAATTGTTGTTGACAATCCGGTTAGGTACGGTTCTTCCCTGAACTGCTCCTGAGACAGCAGTTAGACAGCACCTGTCCTTATTCACTTAGGCTTCTACTGTATTTTAAAATGTATTTAAGTAACTCTGAAATATAAAGATATCCTCTCAAATGTCACACATTTTGTAAAGTGGTCTTACCAGAATAAAGTGGTGGATGGTATGCTATTGTCATTAAATGTACATTTTGGATTATTTTGGCAGCCTTGCTACTTTTTGAATTCAATGTCCATTGGATCACTGCAAGATTGGTACAGCAGTGATAAGTACTGCTGTGCTTTTGTTATGCATTATAAATTTCCTCAAAGTACATCTGCACATTAAAATGTCAGGTCTTGATCATGCAGGTCTCTCTGAAGTCAGACGTGGTGTTTAAATGTTGTGCTCATTATTGAAATCCCTGTGCTGCTGTCTTTTATAATCCCTTCCCATGTAGACCGTGCTGTGGCGATATAAGTTCTCTCAACTTAAAGGCTCCTCTGATGATGGGAAAACCAGGGTAAAACTCCTTTTCAAGAATGCTGAAAGCAAGCAAATAGAAATGAAGGTAATCATTTTTTTCCACTTCAAAATTAAAGGTATACAAAGACTTTTTGAATCATAGTTTGCACAGTTATTATTCATTAATACCAATTAATACTAATTTACAGAATGTCTAGTTAGTAATATTTCCTCCTAAGTGACCAGAGTGTTAAATCCAGTTTTTCAAGAAATCATAAGTTTTAAAATATTCATATTTATGAGTATGAACATATTAATGTGTCTCTCTGTCATTTATTTGTATTTTTCCAGGAACTAGAGTTTGCTAACCTAACAGCTGTCCTCCACTGTATACATTCTTTTATCGCTGCCAAAGTGGCCTCCATGGACCCTCTCTTTATGTGCGGTCAAAGCTTCCCTGGAAATTACATGAACAGTTAAGAAGACACGTCCTCATTGTCAAGTGCACCTGTGGCAAATATTTTATGCACAGAGCCACTTGATATGTTTATCTTGTTCTTGCTATTTTTGTATGAACTACTGAAAAATAAATATTTGTAAAAGACTGTAGAAGTAGAACATGTATAAATTAATGGTGGAAGAAAGATGTTGTTTAATTTTTGACAGGTAGAAAAAACACAATCTGAATGGATTCACAGTTCTTCCATTTCTTCAATATGTTTTCTCTCATTACATAATGGACACTTACTTGTTTCCATCACTATGAAAGGTATCACCCGTTCTACCATATGGTGTGTAACTGCCATACATTTGACAACCTGACACAAATCGCCAGATACAGCAACTGCCACTACATTTAGCTTAGAATCTGAGCTGATACACTATCTATGAAGAATTATGGTACTGTACCTACATCTAGTAAGTACATCTTTACTGACAAAATGAATCTGATGTTGGCTTACTCCAGCAGACCTCTGACAGGGATTTTCTTTTCTTTATATTCACAGTTGAACTGTAATGAGTAATTCTCCTTTCCCGGTCCCTCTGGTTTCTCTTGTTATGTATGTGAAATGGGGGGGGGGGTAACACAAACAATGTAATGCAGTCTAATAAGCCTCCAAATAACCACTGAATTGAATCAGCACCTCTCTGAAAATAAAAATCTTCACAAAGGCAGCATTTATTTTATTGGCTTAGATACAATTGTTTGATGTTTGTGCTGTTGTCCATCTTTTGTATCTAATAAAGGCAAAAAGACTGAGTTTCAAATCTTTCTAGCCAATGAGGACATTTACCTGAAATGTGACATTTAATCTTCAGATCCACTTTTATCAACTTCCATTCTAATACACTGAACAATACTGTATGTCTTCAGTTGCTGATGGTTCTATTGTGAAAATGCATATTTGCTGTGTTTTCAATAAATTGCTCATAAAGCCCAATTGCCTATCATGCGAGACATATCACAGCTCCCTGTGGGTCTGTATGTCTACTTTGAAAGTGAAGGGATGGCAGTGGATGTAACATTAGCATCTGTTAGCCCAGTCACTTAACTGTTCATCTTCTGCTTAGCTCTATCTCAATAACCTGCTGCCTGCTGACAAAATATAAGTTACCATCTCATCTGACTGGATCAGTCAGATAAAATGTCATTCTTTGTTATTTAGTGTAAAATGAGCTGAGCTGCAGCACAACACTTATTCAATGAAGTGCTTCTTTCATCCAGATGGTTTTATCATTGCGCTCTGAAGTTAACATTAGCTTACAGTTTATTCAAAATATTCCCTGTCCTCCTGTGCTTTTTTTGCTGACAACTCCCACTGTCGGGGAGGGGGGATGATTTCCCTTTAATGAAAGTCACCAGCTGCTTCTGGTCACTAAGAGGAGCCTCACTTGAAAAGTATAACACACATATGCAAATGCTGTCCTCCTTGGTCCAAGCTCCACAGATGCAGCCTGACATAACAGTATGTGTTGCTAGTGCACCATGAAGGTAAGGCAAGGCAGTTTTATTTACACATTTCAACAGAAAGGATTCAAAGTGTTTTACATTGGCAAAGAAAAGCATTAGAATGGCATTCAAAACACAATGGAATAAAATTTAATTCTAAAATGCAACAACAATTTCTCATTTGAGATGATCAGGAAGTTGGTTCGACCTGTGTACAACACAGTAGCTAAACGTAGCCCTACTAGGTTTATATTCTTCAAGGAGATCAGATATGTGTTTTGGCCCAAGATTATTGAGTGATTATAAACTAGATAAAATTTTTTGAGATGATAAAATGCTGATTTAGTAATTGCCTTGCTATGGCTGCAGAAACTGAGACCTGAGTCAATTAAAACAGCAAGATTTCTAACTTGGGTTTTCGTCTTTATAGCTCTGGAATCACTTGGCGAAAGATAAGTAATTCTGAGCGTCGTTTGTGTAGCTGTGATAAACGATGTTGTCCTGTTGTACCATTTGGCCTGGATGGAGCACGCACGGGTTGAATAGAAGCGGCTCATGAATTAAACCCTGGGGGACTCCACATGTCATGGTTATCTGCTCAGATTTATGATCACCAATGGCAACAAGATAGATCCTGCCTGCAATCTGAACCTATTGAAAGGATAATCCCTACTTACCTTTCCAGCCTCTCTAGAACAATTTTATGGTCCACAGTATCAAAGGCCGCATCGATGACCAACCAGCACTAAAACTGAGGCATTATATAACACTGGTATCACTGCCATCTCAGTGCTAGGATGTTTCCTAAAGCCAGATTTTTAAAAAAGTCCATTTGCATTTAAAACGTTATTGAGTTGAATCAAAACATCTTTCTCAGTATTTTTTCCAATAAATGGAAGATTAGGGATCGGTCTGTAATTATTAAAATTGAAGGATCCAGGTTGCCTTTCTTTAAAAGAGGATTAACAACTGCAGATTTAATTGATTTTGGAAAAATGCCCAACTCTTTTCAGCATGTCCATTTCCAAGCAACTGAAAACCTTTTTGAAAAAGGTAGTTGGCAGAGTGTCAAAACAGCAGGTGGATGAATTGAGATTCGTCACTACATCATCCAGAGTTAGGTACTGATAGCATTGAATGTTGACAATCTGGCCAAATTGTGTGGATGCGCTAAATGGATCATTTTCTCCGTATATTTGCATGTTGGGCAGAAATGGCAGAGACTGCACAGAGAAGTTTTTATCAGAAAACAAGAATGTTGTTTAAAATGTCAGCAAGAAACAGCATCAAATACTCAAATACAATATAAAATTCACATGCCAAATCAAACAGGGATGCAAAATATGTTTTGCACTGTATTTGAGAAACCTTGAACTCTGTGATACTGACAGTGATATTTCATTGCCTTGTGACACACAAAAAAATTAGCCTGGAGGTTACAGATTGCGTAAGATGTAGCTATTGTTGTGGTGTATTAATGACATTGGTGTGGCAACCACATGGTGATACTAAGAATCAGTTCACTAACTGGTATTTCAGTTTGACAAAAATGACAGAACAATGGTTGTCAGTTTTCATTTGCTGTATAGGTACCTGCCCTATTACACTCCTTGATTGTTTATCCATTGTCCGGGCCAAAGGTTATTTTATTTTGGACTTATACATAAATGAGTGATGGAGGGCACAGGTTAATTTAGAACAAGCTCTGAATCTGTGACCATCTGTTACCACTGAACTTGACATAATGTTACCTTTGACTTGACTTCATTTATGGAATAATTATTAAAACTGAATATTTTGAACAGTCAACTGTCCAAGAAGTTTTCTAATTTTAGTGGCACTTGGAATCCTCATGTTCCATGAAGCAGGAGACGAACTGAAGCAAATCCACTGTCATAGTTTAGAGCTTGACATATGATGTTATGGCCAAAAGCTTTTTGACTTGGATTTCAAAGTTTCTCTTCTCTCTCTCTACAGTTATTTTTGTTTTTATTTTGGTAACACCATCTAGGTACAAGGCTGTAGCCATGATTTTAGAAATAATTAAATATATAGCCACCAAAAGAGTCTGTACATTGTTTGGATTTGTTGACATTTTATGTGTTCCTTTGACTGTTAAAATATATTTTCTTCTTATCTTATTGTCTATTCTATTTCAAAACCCTTTTCATAATTTGATTCTCTATATTGTCTTTTTTTAAATGAGCACAGTCAAATATAAGTGTGTATAACCTAAAAATACATACAAATGTGCAATTAGGTGTAAGTTTTGAATGTTAATTAAGTCTACCTTAGGCTTTTTCTGAAACAGTTACGAGATTTCTAGTAACAATACTGAGCATATGACCTCAGTGGTAGATACAGCCATGCCTTGTCTGTCATACCCTCGTGTGTTATGTAGTGTACCTTAATTTATCCTGAAGGGTTGATTTGCCATTAAAAAATAATACCTTTCTGAAGTGTATGTTATTTAAGAGCAGTAAAATAAAAAAAGACTACTGCGCTTCTTCACTATAATAAATTGCTCATTGATTACAGTCTGTCATCTTTAAAATAAAACAACACCTTAATTAACACTGAAACTAAGAAATTCCCCAAGCACAGCAACAACAATCAGGTGCTAGTAGATAGCAGGCAAAGTCTATGAAAAATCAAATAAACTACTGCACACTGGTCTGACTTTACTATTGTGACGTGTTTCACCTATTGCTTCTTCAGGCTCACATAATCAAATTACAAAAACACTTAAAGGTGTGTTAAGTAAAGTAAAATATATATATTGTGATGTTTGTTGATCTGTTAGCACATTCTTGCTGTTTATACTATAATGCTTTGTATAAGATGTTAATTTTATAGGTGTCATGGAAAACATGGATTGTGCTGGTCACATGACCTGCACAGGGTCTACTTAATACACCTTTAAGTGTTTTTGTAATTTGACTATGTGAGCCTGAAGAAGCAATGGGTGAAACGCGTTGCTCACAATAAAGATAGTAAAGTCAGACCAGTGTGCGGTACCTTAATTAACACCTTAATAATAGCACATATATTGAATTTAATTAGTAAAGTGGCTTAATTAACAAATTTTGTACATGAGAAATACACTGTGCACTTCGGTATACACTATTTTTATTCTGTTTTATGGTGCTGTCATAAAAAGTGTTCTATTAATAAACAGAACTGCAAGGAAAATTTCACCGGCCATTGTGACCTGTAGCCTTGGTAAGCGGAATACCAAATTGCAGTAAGTTTCCGTTTTGACAGTTACCATCTATCAGTGACTTTTCAGAGGCATCAAAAGGCAACTGGAAGGTAAAAAGAGGCCAGAGGGGCTGCTTATTGCCTCTCCATTATTTTTAAACAACACAAAATGATGTAACTTAGAAAGTCTTGGCAACAACGGTCAGAAAGAGGCTGTCACTAAAACTGACTTCAGGACATGTAATGGGATATTTAAATAACAACACAACAGGCTAAATTGGCAGAAATTACCATAAAGTGGATTCAACACCTGTCACAGTAGAAAACTGAACACTGCTGCACTTGAGAAAGTATTTACAGTATTGTACCTGCATAGAATTGGATTGCACTATATTCTGCAGGTGGCAGATATTTTGTCAATCCTCTCTATAACAATAAATATTTTGGTATTTCATAATGCTCTGCCTGATACCACATTTAGAACAAACTCTTCAGATAACAGCATATGAAACAACAGTTTTTTTCTGGATGTCACTAGCTTCACTCTCAGATATTCATTTGTTGAGATGTTTTGGCTGAAACAGTTTTGCAGTGAGGCTAAAGCAGACACCGTGACAACAAGAATGTACAAAGAGCTACAACTGAGATGGTCTCAGACCCGCTGCTGAAGTCACTGCCGGCTGCTGCCACACACACAGCATCATGAAGTTGCATCAGCACCATGTCAAGCATGAATTTCAAGTACACTGCTCAACTTTCAATGGGCTGTGACTTTCACAATTGACTCCACTGGCGGCACTGGACCCTGAATGCTTACTGAAGTATTTGTGTTGAGGAGAAGTTTCCAAGGCAACTTCAGGACTGCTGCCACACTCTTACTGTTAGTAAACCCTACATGCTGTGCTAAAACTTTGGGAGGATGGAGGTGCAATGCTTTGAGTAAGCTGATTTAGCTGCTCTTGCTGACGTTTCAATAGCTCCCTCATCTCACCCATCTCAGACACCTGGGGGGAATTAGCCGCCCGCTGGGGACCACTCTGGACTCCATACTGAATACCGAATGCTGATGGAATGGAGTGACTTTAGTGTGCATATATACCATACAGATTTCCATAGTAACTGCTAGTAATTGTGGCATTTGAACAAACGTAAACATATCTCAACTTCATTAGTGGCCACATTTGTTTGGATAGCCAGTAGCATTAAAGTCAGTCAAGACATTAAAGCACCTATAGCAATATATTTCGGTTTGTGGCAACAGATTCACAATTGGATTTCATTATTTGTTTTAAAAATGTCCTGTCCTAGTCAAAGTTTGGGAGTCATGGTGTGCTTCAAACATTTCTATTAAAACTGTCAGACTACAGTTATGATTGCCATCAGTGGCAGAGGATTATAAGGTGCAGAGGGACAAACAGACCTTTACCTTCCTCCGTCTTAGCCTGAGTACTTTATCTCTTCACAAATGATTTCATGCCCTTTTTATTCAGTCTAAAATTCTTTAGACATCTCTTATATTCATACTTTTTTGGTCGTAGTTACCGCTCGATTCTGGAATAACCTTTATTATTGTGTTATTGCACTTACTGTCAGTTAGTCACTTCCTTCATTACATCTTAATCTCGTATATTGCACACATCTGGATGGATTATACCCATGTATACAAAAAAATAGTGCAAGAGAGATAATGTACTGTGTAAGTATTATCTTATGTGTTTCTCTGGGATAGAATGGCTAGAATAATGGAAGGAAAACAAACCAGTCAACTGAAGAGAAGAGAAATACCGAATCTCTAAGTTATTCTAGTGTGGGCGGGTTTGCTTAACCTGCACAATGGGCTCCCTGCTGTATGTGAATATTTAAGGGCAGGTTCAACAATGCACACACCACTAAGATAAGTCTTTATTGTTACTGTGAACATCTCTGACTCGCCTATTGTAAGCTGTCCGCAAAAATGGCTGGTAATTTCACTGCAATTTTACTTTTGTTGCTCTGCATCATTCTCCCAGGTTTTTCAGCTGATGAAGCAAAACATTTAAACTGTAAGTATCTGTTTTTTTTATAAATGATTTTGCTAAAAGCTATTGTCATCTAAAAAGTTTCATAATCTATTATAAGTTGAAATATAAGGATTGGAAAAATAGATTGTAATAAAAGCTAATAATAGCAAATATGGCTTTATTACATATTTTCAACCATATGTGGGGTACTACTCACCTGCATCTCTTCATGAATTAGAGAAAGGAGATATACCCATGGAAATGTCAGTGTCAACATTCATATGTCTCATTGAACATTTCTTCTCTATATATCTTAAAAAAATTTTAAAAAAGCTGTGAAGACAACATGTTCCTCTCGCTTTGTGTTTTGCTTTAAAACAATTTGGAAGATTTAACACCAAATCTGCCACAGTGAATATGCTGCATATAAGGCTGGGGAAGCTCCTGCTCTTAGTTTTGTGTATTGAAAGTGATGATGCCTCGAATACATTCAAATACTAATTATTTACTGACAAGTAGCCCGGGAACCAGACTAGTCTGCAGAGCTCATGTTTCATTTGCTCTGGCAGATACGTCTGGCTCTCCTGCCATTCTCCTCCCAAATCTTACACAGTTATGCACAAGTGAAAATGCTGCATATGAGGCTGGGGAAGCTCCTGTGCTTGGTTTTGTGTATTGAAAGTGATGATGTCTCAGATACATTAAATACTAATTATTTACTGACATTTAAAATGCTAGCACTTGTAAGGTGGGCATAGACAAAGGTTCTGACAATATTGTCAAATATACAGTCAGCGATGGAAGAAATACTCAGATCCTGCATTTAGCATACTCCATTTCTTTATTCAAAATCCTGTTTATATGAAAGTACAGAAGTACTTTAAGTACTAGTTCTGGAGGGAAAATATACTCATGCGAGTGATGTATATGACGTTTGATTATTATTACTTACACAGTGTAGTATTTTTATGTTATAGCTGGTCGACGTGGACCAAATTAAAACAATTTTTTAGATACTTGTTTAGATACATATCTTGTAAAATACAATGCTCAAATAAATGTGAGTACAAATCCATTATCAGAAGAAACATTACAGCTGTGCGGCAGAAAGTTTGAAATTTATTTCAGATTTGTTTTCTCCTGTAGATCAACTTTTCTCACTTAAGATCATCCCTGCTGAGTCAACGCACATGTAGGCACGACATAGTCTTCACTCCTCTTTTGTGTCTTTGTTTGAGGAAGTAACCACTTTTACTGTATATGTGTCACCTATGCACGTCAATCATAACTTAATTAATTATAAATTATAAACCCCTGGACTTTAATAGCTCTAGCTAGTTTTCTGTTCATGTTTAAAACATTCTGCACATTCAAAATCTATCTGTGTTCTCTGTCATTTTGCCCACATTCATCATGAGCTGAAAAAGAAACAAAGAAATTGTCTTATTCAAGTATCATAAATGAGTCCAATAAAGAAAAAAGTTTCATTACTGTCCATCATGTATTGCAAGGATTTTGCTGAATCTTGTCGATGGATTTTATCATTTGAGAATGGTGCGTCGCTTTAAATGTTGCTTCCCTCAAGATATTGTGGGACAGCATTATCTCCTTTCCTTTCGTAAAACATGTGTCAGTGTACCCGGCGCTAAAGGAGATGAGAAAGCGAGCACTGAAGCACCTTTCCTTAGCTTTTAGAGAATTTGGCCACCTCTCATCATGGCAGCCACATTCCAGGTCACTTCACTCAGTTAGAACCTTCCTAAGCAAAAAAATACTTTTTGATCACAGCCCAGATATGAAAATTGCATTTTACCTGCCTTAATGTACCCCCATTTTTAGAACTTTTTTGGTCTGCATCCATTGATAACACCCCTAAGAAAACAAAAATGAAATGAGAGGTTGCAGACTAAGGCCAATTTCTGCATCGAATCTATGCCATATGCACACCTAAGCCTAAACGTAGCCACGTACCCTACGCCATACCCAACCCTATGGCCTGACACGCACCTCCCCAAAAAAACACCCTGCGGCAACGCAGACTGCAAGAAC
Organism: Micropterus salmoides; assembly: GCF_014851395.1. Classification (NCBI taxonomy): domain Eukaryota; kingdom Metazoa; phylum Chordata; class Actinopteri; order Centrarchiformes; family Centrarchidae; genus Micropterus; species Micropterus salmoides. Next base: position 23,848,833 of record NW_024041039.1, on the reverse strand, counting down.
TGTGATTGGTTGGCTTCGTAGCATCAATTCTTCCAATGTATTTCAAGCTTGTCCTTCAGCCTCAACTGGTTCAAGGGTCGCACATACCATCTCTTCTGACCCCTTCTCTCATTTCTGCTTTTTAGTAATTTAGTAATCTAGTTATCACTAAAAGTAACTGCTGTTCAATATTGATCAGCTACAACTCCAACCTCACCACCAACTAGCATTTTGGTGGTGTAATTGCCGAGCCACACAGATGACACACAGCCTATGCCTTTGGCTACAGTGTAGACGCAGAAGTATAAATTGGCCTTAATATGCATTTTCAAAGTCTGATGCCATGCTAGAGTAGAAGTAGAAATTAGGATAAAATACATCAATACAAACATTAAGGACCTCAAATTGTAAGTAAAGTACTTGTGTGAATGTATTTAGTTACTTTCCACCACTATACACAGATGAAATTTTACTTACAAACAAGTGTGTAATTCCAATTTAACATACTTTTGCTGTTATGTATTCTGTATCTTTCAGCCAAATCTGCGAAGGAACTGCTTATCTCCTCATATCAAGAAAGCCTTCAAATTGTACATGAAGCCTTACTTCACTCTAGAGAACGGTAACTATCAAATTGTCTGTATCTGTTTTAACTGCATCCATACCTGTCCGAGAAAGGACTGAAGAAACCAAAACTATCCTTTAATCTGTCAATTTCTGTGCCCAGACGAAGCACATCCTCGCCTTCCACAAATGTGTTTACATTCCTTCGGCAAACAGAGCCGGAGACCCTGGAGATTTCCCAAGCTGCAGAGGTTTTTCAAACAACTTTGCAAGTCCTAAAGAACAGAGCAAGACACAGACACAAAAGGGATGTCACGGCACCAGGTAAAATTGCTTTCACCACGGTGTCAAAACAACTTTAACACAACCAAAATATCTAATTAGTCAACAGCCATTTTAATAGTCTTCCAAAACACTAGATAATTTAAACCATGGATCACCAAAATGTGTGTCCTTTCAGATCTGATATGCTCTTAAAAATTGGCAAGATTAAATTATATTAATTGTTTTCTTGTGCTAACTTTCCTGTGTCACTTTCAGCATTGCTTTCTTGGGAGGATGTGGAGCTAATTGCAGAGCTGTCTCAATGTCCTCCTGCAACACATCCAACCATCTGTCAGCACAGTCATCTCAACAAGTACCGCTCTATATCTGGCCTCTGCAATAACAGGTAGCTAACTGACTTCTCACCTTTTGATGAGTCAAACAACAATGCAAGCAGATTATTTCTGAAACTAGATTCAAAGTAAATAAATTTTTTGATTGAGCCTCTATGGAACGCATTATTTTACCAGTGGGTAAAAAAAAATATTGTTGTGGTTTTTTCATTGTCATTAAATGGACCAAGTAAACATAATTTAAAGAAATTTCAAAAAATATATTTGGTTTTACATTTACATTACAAAGTTTACATTAAAAATCTTTAAATCCAAACAGCGAAAACATGCTGAAAATAAAGACAGAGCTACCTTCTATCAATTCATCATTTGTGTTAGATGTAAAAGTGTGTCTTCAGTTTTCTGGTGCCATTTCAGGTATGTGTTACTTTGCAGCCGTCTTTGGCTCAATACTAATGGAAGTTGACAAAGCATAGAAAGTCAACAAAATGCAACACATTATCAATAAGTGAAAACAAGCTATTAAATAGGTTTCCTCCCTATCTTATTATATGTCACTGCACTTTAATCCCCACCGCTCTTCTTCACTCTTTTCCTCATCTGCATTCTTAGACTCATCCTCACAATCACTGTCACTTTTCTGGCCGAATTTCCAGCAACTCGCTGTTTTCCTCACTACTAAATCTTTATTAATTCTCAGTACCATCAACTGGAGGTGCCCTCCTCTTTGATGAACCATAGAAAACCTTTGTGTTCATCCTCTTAATGGAAGAACAATGTGTTGACAATGTGTTTGAATTAATTAAATTTCTGTTAACTGTTTGTTAACTTTTGAGCTGTACATAAACCTAATGCACAACACCAAAAAATGGCATGGTGGGATTCCATAATGGTATGATGTTGCTTCAAGGCTACATTTGAATTTTAACCATTTTCCTTTATATAATTATCAAATAAATTATATTAAACAATTAACAATGAAACTTTTCTCTCCTATTATTGTGAATATAATTCTTCTGGGTCAAATGGCATAAAAATATGTTTTGAAGGCAGTGTAGTGCAGAGAGAAAATGGAGCTGAACCATGTGTCAAAGCCAGCAGTAAAAGGATTCATAATGTGCGCCAGAGAATCATGTGACAAATTTCAACACTGCTATTGGTTTCCTTAAGGCCCTGCAACTCTTTTAAAGTAATGCATCATATTTTGGGATGTTTGGTGGAGGTGCACTAGGCCAAAAATGTGTATGTTGCCCAGAGGCAACACTGTACCATAGAGGGTTAATTATGTAAAGTAAACAAATAAGCATTGGATTCATTGATGAAGTGAGAAAAGTGAGAGAAGGTAAACACCACTTTTTAAAGTGGTTAAAGAGGTTTTTTCTTCTTCAGATTTTTATTGCAGCTAGAGGATACTTGCATGCAAGTGGCAAATACGAGTGCTGTTTTTATGAGTGATTTAATTTTAAAATAGGCAGTTATGAACATCTAGTTCGCATAGTTCGCTGTATTCTAATTTTCTCTAAAATTGCTTCCACATGCTACTGATTTGCAACAGCAGATCTTTTGGAGGAAACACAATGCTGCCTGGATTATGTTTTTAGTCAACATAATGAGCAAACGTTAATTAAGGTATCTGGCATGCAAAATGTTCATACTAAACTTAAGTTCACTGACAATGCATCTAATTTGTTTTACTATAATATCTGCTCTTAGAAACTACACGCTAATGGGATTATTGTAGCTGTGCTTTGTACATCTACCATCCACCTTGACTTCCTTGTGATTACTGTACGATATTAAAACATTTCTTGAGACAGGCTTGTTTTACAATAGTCAACAGTTCTTCTTTGATGATGTCTTTAGCAAGTGCTATTGCTTTGAAATCTTGCTCTCAATAGGTTGTAATGCAGCGATTTTGATCCTATTTTTTTAAAAGAGCCCGACAATGTTATGTGTGCACTGCCAATCAATGGAGTACTCTTTTAAAGCAGATTTTGGCTTCTTCTTTGTTATATTTATTTCAATCAATCACTGTTGTTGTTTCTGCAACAGCAAAGATTGCTTGAAAAAACCCACATCAGTCACTGTGTAGCATGCAGTTTTTCCCAAGGAAGGACCCCTCATAACAGCAAATAAATATGTTAATGAACTTACTACACCCTTATTCAAAAGTGTATAAGTCATTGACTGACGTATCAGCATATTTATCAAACCTCACAATTAGCTAACCTTGCATATGTAAATGATAGTAATTTGACACTGGTAAAAATGTAGTATTTTAAACTCTTTATGAACTTATAGAGGAAAACAAATGATGACCATTCAGTGATGGCATATACGATTTTGCAATGCAGTATTTTTGGACACGCTTCATGATTCTTTTTGTCAGGCAAAATCCTCTCTGGGGAGCAGCCAACACTCCCTTGGTCAGATGGCTTCCAGCTGAATATGAAGACGGAGAGAGAGAACCCAAGGGTTGGAACCGAGGACGGCTCCATAATGGATTCCAACTTCCCCCGGTAATCTACAAAATGCTGGTCCGACAGACACAAAAATCTTGGTGGAGAAATTAGAAATGAAGCGAGTTCTCCCTGCAAACCCAAGTTAATGTTGCTTTCCATTTATTTCCTAACCTGTTTTACAGCAGATAAAGTCCACAGCAATTTAGAAACATTAGTGTGTGTGAGATGACACAGATTACAGTTGCATTTGAATATTGTGGCTATTTCCATAGCTTGGAAGGAGTTGGTTTCCAGACTTGTGAATACACATTATTTCTTTCAAACAGCAGAAGAAACTAATATTTGCATTGAATTTCGGCCTTAATTTATGCATTGCACAGCGAGGTCGTTTAGTGGCAAAACTCATCAAATATACATTAGTTGTATGCAGCCTGCAGTTTACCTCCATGTATAAGACCTATATTTTACTACTGTTGTAAAAATAATTAATAATATTTGATCCTGACTATTCTATTTCTTACAAAAAGGAATAAAGTAAATAATATTTTGAATTTAAATGCATTACATAACTCATTTTCAATCAGTATCTAAAGTCTTTTTTGTTAGCAAAATTAAGAAATGAAAGAAAAGAAACTTCTCTCAGCCCCTTTGTTGAGCTTAGCCATTTGTCTATTTATAACATGACTTAATGAATAAAAGAGTGAACTAGTTCACACAAACAAGAAAGCTATCATCTATCATAACATGGGACACGATGGGCCTCCCCCAAATGATATGTTTATTTCTGTTAATGATGAGATAATAAACCCACTGACTAATGAATGACAAGTCACTGCAGACTGGGGGGAAATTAAACTGCACATTTTTAAAAGGCAGGTACTCATTGTCATCCACAATAACTTATCCTATACTGTGTCAACAGCCACGGGAAGTCACCAAGAAAATACTGAAGAGTTCTTTTAAATGGAAAGATGATGTGTATTCACACCTGCTGGTGGAGTGGGGCCAGTACATTGACCATGACATAACATTTACACCTCAAAGCACTGGCAGTGGTGTGGACTGTTTGAACACATGTGAAAATGTGCATCCATGCTTTCCCATTGAGGTAAACTAGTCTAAACAACCGTTGTATATTTTGCTTACCTCTACTGTAATGTGCTGTATTTTAAAGGACTAGTTTGACATTTTGGGAAGTACACTTATTTGCTTTCTTGTCAAGAGTTAGATGAGGAGATCAATACCACTCTCAAACCTGTCAGTATGTATGAAGCTGCAGCCAGCAGCCAGTTAGCTTAGGTTAGCACAAAGACTTTCTGGACTTCCTGACTTCCCATGCCACTAGCGGAAACTCCGGGAATTCACTGCTCTCGACCAAGAAATACTCAGGCACATAACCACAAACTGGCAGTTTTACACTTTGCACTGTTTAAGTACAGATTAAACAAATGAGATATATTGTGTTCATTAGTGAGCTTTAGAGATGCTGGTAGGGGAATTGTGTTAAGTCTAAGCTAAGCTAACTGTCTTCTGACTGCAGCCTCTAATTAAGAAAGACAAACATGAGAGTGGAGCCAATCTTCTCATCCTGAGCAAGTCAAACTATTCTTTTAAAATTCCATCATCACAAAAGCGAATACATTTCATGTAGATCAAAAGTAGTCTAATATGCTATTGAAGCAGCTTGTAAAAAAGGTTTCTTTCCTACAGACAGGTGATATCTCTGGTGCACAAGGCTGCATGCCTTTTCATCGCTCCATACCAGCCTGCTTCGTCAATTTTGGGTCTGATATTGGACAAGCTCTGCAGCGACAACAGATGAATGCAATCACATCATTCATGGATGCTCAGGTTGTGTATGGCCACACTCCAAAGCTGGAGAGCTTCCTTCGTGACCTCTCGGGCTTTAATGGAAAACTTGCTGTCAATGACCAATTTAAGGATCCCAAAGGAAGACCCTACCTTCCATTCATAGCCACTCTGCCTTCAGCCTGCCAACAGGATCTGCAGGGGGAGAGAGTGGAGTGTTTCAGTGCTGGAGACAGTCGGGTCAATGAGGGTCTGCCCCTGATCTCTTTGCATACACTGTGGCTTAGGGAACACAATCGAATTGCAGATGCATTGAGACACATTAATGACCACTGGAGCCCGGAGACTATATACCAAGAAACTCGAAAGATTATTGGAGCTCTGCACCAGGTATGTGACTAAATTGTTTCACTATGCCAAAATTAAAAAAAACTATTAAAGATGATTGAAAACTGCACTGTGTTTACACACCGGAATAAAAAATTCGTAGTGCACGAACTATCAATTATTTGCATTATAATATAATGTATTATTTTTACATTATCTGTACGCTAAGTATGAAGCTACAGCCAGGTCCGGGTGAGGTTAGCTTAGCATAAAGATGAAGAACAAAAAACAGCTAACCTGACTCAAAAAATCTAGTTTCATTTGTTTAATCCATACAAAACCCAAAATGTAAAAAGACAAAACATTGTGGTTTTAGACTCTTCGCTGGTTGCCTGACAACCTCACAACAGACTCAAACAACTTCCTGTTTGCCAATACAACAAACAGGAAGTCGCTGTGCCAGGCTAGCTGTTTCCCGCAGCTTTCAGTTATGCTAAGTTATGCTAGCCCTAGGTTCCATATTTAGATACAGATAATTATAATAATAATAATAAATTTTATTGATAATGCACTTTACATTTCAATGAAATCTCAAAGTGCTACAGTAGCAGGGGTTAAAAACAGTTCCCAAAATATAACAAAATCAACAATAGCAATGATAAGATAGATCATTGCTAAGATAGATTTTGATCATCAAAATTCTGTCAATCAATCAAACTACTAATCAACTACTTGTTTTAGCTCACATTTTAACTGTTCAGTGAATAGTGCTACAAATGTTTATACTGTTTTTAAAGTGATTCTAAATGAATTCTAAATTCATTGCCTTTTAGAGTAGCCAGTGCTTTTCTGTTTCTTGTACCATGCCAAAAATGTAATGAGTTTGACCTTCTATTGCTGAAGCAAAGTGTTAACATCTCTTAATATCACAAAATCATCCATCTTTGAACCTCACAGAGGTCTCCAATGAAGTGCAAAAAATACTTTTAGAAAAGTGGCATTTGGTCAGCCTATATTTTTTTCAAAACAGCCTCTGTACTTCCATTCAGTTTTTCAGGTGTGTGCTGAGGGCTCTTAATGCTTTTAAACAGGTAGCTTGTACACTTCAGGCTCTCACTCATTGACGTCAGTGGTTGGTGGAAGAATGTCCCTTGGGGTGACATTGCAGTTGTCACTCACTTGTTTTTCTACAGTTTGTAGCCACTGTGCTGCAGTGAGTTTAACCATGGACTGGTTTTTTTCAACTGCCCAAACTACTTTTAAATAATGAGTCCACATGCAAATTAATCACCATTAGAAAACTCAAATTTGATAGTAGTGGTGTAAATACTTGTGATTCAGGGCGGGTAAGAAAGCAGAGAACAAGAACAGGGAGAAATCAAATGTTTTATCAAAAGTTTTACTTTGGTTTTTCAACAAGAACAGTAGATTTATGAGAGATTCAAAGGGATTTGATTAAAGTCTGAAGATTATGGACACTTTGTACCCTACAATCTGCACCTGTACTGTAGATACTGTTGGTGAAAGTAAGAGACACGGCTATGATGGAAATAAAGGCCAATGTGATTATTCACAACTATAAAGTTTCTATTGAGAAGCACAAATGATGCCTGAGGGGAAACAAACTAATCTAGCATTTATGAGCACAATGATTTTATCATGTGCAGATGTCAGGAATGTGAGCATGTTGCAATTACATGTTATTAAAGAAGGGAAACTTATGAAAGATGTAGGGAGAAGTATTGTTTTCAAATTTTGTACAAGAAAACAAGAGATTCTTTCTGATATGAGGCGAATTGTGACTCAGGGTCATTACAGTGTTCACAGTGCAGAGAAAAATAAACCTTGGACTTTTTGCAGAGATGACAAAATAATTCTTAAACTGCACCACAATGATAGAAGTACAGTTAAGCTTCAGAAAATTAATGTTCCGACGCCTGCTGAATTCATAAAGCTGACTATTAACCTTATTTTAAATTCAGCAAAACATTACATTACCATTTGAAATTCAGAACAGCATCTTTGTCTCAGTTACTTTCTGCCATTTAGCAAGAGCTTCTGTTTGAAAATCTTAATGGTGGAAATTTAAACACCTATTGTTGAAAGTCTTCCATGTCTGCCATGACCCTGTTGCTCTTGGAGAAACAACAGGTACACCTGTGGTGTTTGGAGGATTGTTTGTGTTTGAATATTATATGTAATATATAATCCAGCCCAGTTATACCTAAAACACCTACTATTTCATGAAGACTGGGTATCTGTTGTGGAAGATCATATATGATCAAAAGCTTCAGAGAAGATCCTAGACAGACCTTGTAAACATATTGTTTCTTAATTGCTGTTTTCATGGTCAAGAATGAACTTTAAACCACAGATATCTTAGAGCATTTGACATCATTGCTCTTGATGTAAACTAAATGAACAGACACTAAGAAAGATGCTGGCTATAGTCTAAGGAGTGACTGCACATATGTACAGTATAAGAATGACAACTCACATATAAGTTGGGCAAGTCATGATGAAAATAAATAGTGAAGAACTCTTTGTACTGTATATGGGAACATCTCTACTGAGTAAATTGATTCAGAACTTGTTTGACCCTGACAGCTGCTGTTTTAAGTATGATGACAGTGAGAATCTACCAGCCGTGGAATACATTGCTTTGCTGTCACTGCAAACTCTCAGGAGGATTTTCACCTCAGTGGTGATGCTGTAGTTTCCAAAATTTAAGGCAAAGTTGGCTTCCAACTACGCATCTAACCATTTTTGTTTAAAGCAGCTGTAGTCAACATTTTTGTAACAACAGATTACATGACTATTTGTATGTAAAAAGTAGTTGCTCGTAGTGACAAAAAAACAGAAATCACCCACCTCTGCAGTTCCCCTCAGCTCTACTGACTGTTTAGGCATATTTTGATTCATTTTTTGGTTTTCTGGCCCGCAACTTTACTGTTTCAGTTCACTCTCACTGCTCTCATAGCATTGTTTTCAGCCTCGGCAGGCAACTGTTGTCAGAGTAAAAGCCCCCAAACCCACCGTGCTCTCCTCAGCACCAAATGGCAGACAGGCACAGTTAGCGACTTGCTATTGAGCACAGTTCAGCAATTAGCACCTTAAAAAGCACATATTTCCCTCAGGAGTTTGTGGATCCCAAACACAGAGACAAAAGAAGAATGAATATTTGAATAGCTTGTTTACATGAGAGCTTTTTAAGCTGCATTTTTCAGTCCTCTGTCTCATTGCGTCTGATGGAACAGATACACTTCTATTTTAATCAATACAGCTATGGCTCAAACTACCTGACGTGTATTTTATGCTTCAAGTCTATCCCATTTTACTTGTGTAACTACAGTGATTGTGTGTAAGGCAACATTTTAGTCCTCTGTTTAGTCCTTAACCTTGGCTTTTTTCCTTTCCTTTTCTTTTTTCAATTAAGAAACAACTTCCTCAGTGGTTTCAAATGTGTATCTTTGAATTGTCTTTTCTTCTGCTAATATCCACTTGAGCCAGAGTGCAGCTAATGTGGTTTTGCGTTGCTAGTGCAAACCCTAGACACTTTTCTGCTAGGATGACATAAGGCTCTTCATTGCAGGGCAGACTTCAGAGCCATGCGGAAAAAGATGACAAGTCATAATCCTTCATCATATAAAGTGTCTCCATGCAAAGAAAACAGTGACGCTTAATACCAGTGAGCACAAACATGGATTTTCTGTCCTCTTACTATTCTGTCTGTGTTTAGTTTTTAACGTGGTGAGATTTTGTTGCTGCTATTACTTTTTTTGTAGCACTCGGATGGATAGGAGACAGGTTGTACAGCAATGACTGATTAGACTGACTGCTGATAGCAGCTATTTGTACTAGCTGTAGGCTGGGAGCATTATTAATAATAAAGATGTTGGGTGCATACATTCTACATGTAAAATAAGAAACCTGAATTGTTCTAATAGAAATTAATTGTTTTTAGAAAAGGGAACCAATGACCCTGGTGCTGCGCTGTAAAGTTTCTAAAGCATTTGTGAGCAGAGTGGAAATAAGTCTGTAATCTTTCAGAGTTTGGTAGCTGACATTTGACCACAGCAGTGGATTAACAAATGCTATTTTCAGGTGACTCAGGGACAATGCCAGAGGAAAGAGATTTACAATATTAGAGATGGGTCTAAGGGTTCCTTAAATCATTTGTGGGGATGAAGTATAAAAGGTAGGTAGAGGATTTACATACTGTAGCTATAACCATGACCAGCTTGGAAAATCCCTGTATTGGAAATGGAGTGAAATATGGGGCGCTATCTGGTCTGAGCAGCCTGCAAACCGGCAGAGTGTAACGTTATCGATTTCTGTCATAGAAAAAAAAAAATCTCTAAGCTGAGATGAAGAATTAAAGAAGTTCTAAAGCGCCCAGTTTTGGTTTCTCAAGAGTCCTTCATGGTAGAATGTAGCCTTTAACAAAAATTTTGTACTTTATTTCCCAGCCACCATTGGATGATTAATACAGACAATGTAGCTCCACTCTAAGCATAAGAAATAAAAGTAAATTGTCAACATACACTTTTAAGGTTTGTTAAAAAACACACCTCATGCTACAATGTTATGTTATAAATTAATGACACTGGTGGGCATTAACTGAACTGCAGTCTGCATCCTGTTGCTTGCGCTCACCCTCCATAGGCTTGAGTGAGCAACATTCTGGAAAATACACTGCAATCATATTTTGAATAATATTACAATCGGTTCCTATATTTTATTTGGACTACTGGCTACATAAGAGCTTGCTGTTTGCAAAGCACCCCCATCAGCTACAAAGCAGCCAACCCCAGCTTAGCTTAAGGTACAGTTAGCAAGCTAGCCCCCCCTGCCTTGCATCGCTCTTGGCTAGAAGAAAGCAATCATTAGTTATACAAAGGGGTAAAATTCATGCGCCAACAACAATACCAGAATTTGTCAAAATTTTATTCCAACTCAATGCTAAACCAGGTGACTTCACTCACCAATAGAACCGAATTTTGAGGTAGAGCGGGTCGCCACCTAATCGTAAGGCATTTCATTGCCCAGTTTTCCAAGATACTGAACCCCAAATTGCTCCCAAAGGGTGTGCCATCGATGTGTGAGTGTGTGTGAATGATTAGTTTCTTTCCGATGAGCAGTTGGCACATTGCATGGTAGTCTCTGCCATCAGTAGCTATATTTATATGTGTGAATGTGACATGTAGTGTAAAACGCTTTGAACGGTTGGCTGTAAAATACAGTCCATTTACCATTTATACTTTTTTACTTGGCATTTCATGGTATATGATGGTCATCTATACTATAAGCTAAACCATTATTTTTGATAACAGCAGGAATAGTATAATCTAACCACCATTTAAGCTGCTCTCACTGTCAACATAGCTAAATAGGGCATTCACAAAATTCGATCAACTGTTGATAACTGTAGTGGAACAACGGTGTGGATTTGTGCATTTTATATTGAATAAATTTGGAGCTACTCCAAATTCCTCTTTTCCTCTCCGAGAGAGGAGCAGGGGGTTGCAGATCAACTTTCAACGGACTGCTGGGGAGACCCCAACGGAAGGGGGGGTGAAAGTTGCTTTCTTTAAGTACTATCCCTGGGCAGTTGATCGTAAAACTGGCGCCTTTTTGATCTACGAAGCTGATAAAGCGGTGCCTGACTGTTAAACTGACAAAGGGACAGTAGCCAGCAATTAGCATTTCCCTGAACAGCCTAGCAAAACTGGTCCCCCGACACATGTAACCGTGGCACCTGACCTTGCTCTGTGTTTCATTACCCCATCAAATGGATACCCCTTGTCTCACCCAAGTGTGACATAACCCAGGAAGCCAAACTTTAAATAACCAAAGACTGCAGTCTCCAAAGACTCAAAGCATTTAATTAAGTTTAATTAAATCTTTAGTTACTTGATTACGTTTGCCTCTATTTGAGTAGTTATGTTAACATGTTGTTGCTATCTGTTGTTGATATTAGTGCTTAAAAGAATCTAAATAAGTACTTTTGCAGTGTTTTTATTTTCAGCAAGACACTCCCCCATCAATAAATTCACTGTAATATAATTAAGAACTGTGTTTGTTGCCTATTTCTACGTCCCTGCCACTGATTTAAGATAATTGAGCGATTATTAACTAACTGATCTCTAGTAATAATTGTATAGTTATTAAAAGCTACCTAGGGGTCCGGAGACTCTAGGATTATAACAACTCCGGTGGTGCCCTGAAACAGGAATAATGTTTGATTTTATGAATATTAAAATTCATAATTGGGTATTAATTCTCATAAATTTATTAATATTCATTACTAAATTAGCCATGCTACATAACTTACTATCCCAAAGATCTCTGCTGACGAAGTCTAATTTTGAACCAAAGTAGAAGGCAAAGGTGCGTGCTGTGGTGGCTGACTTTTAACGTTGAAGCACTTGTGCTTGCAGGTTTAGTTTTAAACTTAAAGTTGTACTGTCAGTCAGTAAGCTTGGTCAGAGACTCTTCAGTTAGAAACAGTTTAATTGTGTTGCAATCACTCTGTTCAAAGCAGAAAGCCAAGCAATAACCCCCTCCCTCCCTCCCCACTACTGTTCATTCATAAACTAAGCTGAATGTAACATAAATGACCACTGCTGATATCTTGTGAAATTGTAACATTAAAGTGTTTGGCCATATTGGGAAAAGTTTGCTAGTTATCCAATCCCACCTGAGAAAAAAAGCACCCATCTCTGCAGCCCTTCGCAGCTCTCAGCAGCCTTTCAGCTCATTGTTGTGGTTTGTCGGTCCATATGGTTGAATCCCAACAGCTCTTACCAAGCCCCCCCATTTAAATTCTCAGGCAGCTGCTCCAAGCAAACAAGCGTAGACAGAGTGAATGTAATGTAGGATGCTGTTTTCATACAGCATTATTCTTGACAAGTCACTGTAAAAGCACTGCTTTAATGCATACACATGTGCCATGGCAGTAATTTCTATCAAAAAAAACATTTCCAGGCCAAGGGTAGTGTGCAATTAGGCAGGAAATAAAACATAGCTGTTAAGTGTTTCAAGGCTAGTGCTATGAGGTGGACGCCAGTTAATGTGTCTCTGTTTATGAAATGTTTTACTCTGTCAAGGATGTATCTCTTGATCGTCCCTTCCCTTCTGCTTGTAGTACAACACAAATTTCAGGAAAATCTTACAATCTAAAGTCATTTATCCACTTAAAAATACAGACATTTTGGTTGATTGAACAGTCACAAATTTAAACAGTAGCATCTGAAAACAATCCAAGTTATTACACCACCCTGTGGCACAATAGTGGCTTTTATGATTGGATATGGTGCTGAAATGCCTCCACACCGGGCCTCATACTGTTTAATAGCACTTTACACTAACTGTATGGAAAGTCCAGTAATACTTACATATTTTTTATATATATGCGTAAATTCCCACCTGAAAAGTATTATGGGTATATTTTACTATTTGTCTTTCTGTTTTAATCTTATTTTAATCATTATCTGGTATACAAGTAAACTGACCGTCCAGCCCAGTCAGTGAGTGAGGCCTGAGGGAGGCAGGCAGGCAAGGAAAACAATTCAAACATTCTTTTTAACTGTCTGTGGGCAGCCACTTTAAAGGTGTTGAAGGTGTATTCCAGCAATTCAGTACTGCACTTCCGTTGAGTCAGGGGCCTTGTGGAAAACAAATTAATAAAAAGAATGCTCAAAATTGAAGCGGCAGCGGCTAACAAATCTTGATTTTTGGCCCTAGTATTGTTACGCCCCTTCAAAACATTGGATCCCACACTTCCCATAATGCAACTGGATAGTGTCTTTCATTAGACCCTCCCTGCCTTATAAATGCTCACATCTGTCAAACTCCACACCCCTTGATTTTATGTTACATGCTATAATGCTGATGACATTATCAGGGTTATTTTTTACAGACTCCAAAAAGCTCCTCCAGAGCCAAAGAAGATGTTATTCAAATGTTCTAACAGGCTGAGTAGTACCCTCTTATGACGTGTAAACTGAATTCATGTGTAATATTGTGTGTGCGAGTGCCCTTTTAGAAAGTTTTAAAGAAAGTCTCAAATATATTTTTATGTTGTAGCTAAAAGGAGTAGAAACCAGAAGGAAGGTAGAAATCACCCTAAAAGACTTCTGCTGTAATTAATAAAAATGTTTACCATACACATAGAGTATATGTTGTTTGTATTTTGTCAATGGGCTAAAATGTGCATACATATTGTAGGTATGGTCCTTTAAGCATAGTACATAGATGTGTCAAACAAATATAACATGGATGCAGTGGTAGAAGACGAATTCACATCCTGTACCAAGACAACTATCTAACAATACTTTCAAAAGGTTCTGCTACATTTTTATATTAATATTCTTGACTTTTTTTGGGGGGGGCGGTTCACGCTACACAGCTAAACTGAGGCTTCACTGGCCTTTTGTAGAGTTTTGCATTTCCGCCGACAGTTGCATGCACGTCACAGTATAAAACGATAACATTCTTTGTGTGGTTCATCACAAGCTTAAAAGAACTGGTTTAATCTTTATGATAATGTTTTATTGCAAGTTTACCACGTTTATTTAATGTAAAATATAAATTGAAAAAGTAACTAGTAACTATAAGGTCAGGTAAATGTTCCAAACTGAAGTTCTTCAAAATGTTCTTACTTTCTTTCCACCACTGCATGGATGACTGTTCCCCTAACTTTAAGTCGTAAAGAGAAAGACTGCTCATTTCAGAAAGACTGACAGTGCAGTCTGTTGACTGCTTCTCAAATGGAACTAGGATTATCTCCAGGACGGCGGCTTAGAACTGAGTCAGCCTAAGCTGTGTTTTCTTGTCACAGTTGACATGTTGTGGCTTGGCTTTAGCTTGTGCAGAATGCTGCTTGTATGTCAGTAATACATAATAAACACATGTTAGATTACTATATTTTAGTTTCTCTTTGCAGTTTTCACATTTTAAAATTGTATTTCGAGTTTGTAGTCTGCACTCAACAAAATTGTGCCTGATTCCAGTGCTCCATTTTGTATTTGAAACTACATAACACCAAATGTGATATGTTTGTGCACGTATGTGCGTTTGCATCTGTGTGCAAGCATGCGTGTTTATGCATTTGTGTGATATGTGTTAAGATTCAGGGGGCAAACTGAAGCCTTTATAAATAGTAATGAAGAGAGATGGAATTCTCTGCGGTAAACTGTGAGAGAACAAATGTGCAATAATACGTCCAAGCCCGCAATATTGCAGAAATACTCATCTCACCGCAAATCCCATAGGGATCCCTTTTAGCTGTATGAATACACATCCAGAGACATTTCACAGACAAGGCATTGTTAATCATTTGCAAGTAAAATATGTTTTGAGTAATTTGTTATGAGTTACGTTGTTATTCAAACTCTTGTGGCTTCATAGCATGCGTGTGATGCACACGATCTTTAGATATGAGATTTTCTTTCGTGACTATTAAAAAAATTATCTTCTGCTTCTTTGTGACTGACAACTCCCCCCTTCTTGATTCGCAGATCATAACCATGAGAGATTATGTTCCAAAAATTATTGGCCCGGACTCTTTTGAATATTATATTGGACCCTATGGGGGATATGATCCAACTACGGACCCCACAGCCTCCAATGTTTTTGCCACTGCTGCATTCAGGTTCGGCCACGCTACTGTCTCTCCAATCCTCAGGAGACTGAATGAGAGCTTCCAGGAACATGAGCACTTCCCCCACTTGAGACTGCACAACACTTTCTTCAGTCCATGGAGAATAGTCAAAGAAGGTCAGTACAATCTCATAGCCTGCCTATAATAACGTATCCTGCAAGCACACTAAATAAACCATAAAAAGTGCGGAAGGAATGAAAAATTCTCTATTTAGATCAGCTTCAGAATCGAATGTATGTCTGTAATAATTAGTTGCATGCAATTCAAGTGACTCTTGTAAGTTAGACCACTGAATAGACATATTTGTATCTATAGAGTATGAAAGCCAGCATCAGTAAGTCATACCTAGTACAAGACATATACAGTGTCCCAGGCGATTCATTGTAGAAGGTGCAAAAATACATCTTACACACTGCAGGGACCTTTACCATTAATTATCAGTACATTACCTATTACATCCTTATGTATGTACTAGGGGTGTCCCTGACGGATTTACATAGTCGAATCTGTGTGTGATTGGTAATCTGGCATAACATGCAAATGCCTGGTGGGCTGACTCACCTTTGGGGCCGGTGTAACATAAATTATTTATTTATTTTTAACTGTTTTTTGAAAATGAGCCAACTATCGGTCCATAAAGCATGGACAGCTTCAACATCAGCTGCAGCTCATTTACACTGGGGACGCTGGGGACATGTAGCCACCACTTTTTGAAAGCATTTGTTAAAAATGTTATGAAAAATAGCTTGCACCAAGAAATATTAATTAACAAATAAAAATGCTATGAAAATGGTTTATTTGCACAATAAACCTGCAATGCAATGTAAATATATAAGAAGCCTCTGCGTGGTCCAAAAAAAGTAACTTATGCAAAAAATAATAATAAGCTACTGATTACTGCATTATATTTTATTACATTTTCATATTGTGAATTGCACCTGTCACCTGAATTTTGTGCTAAATAAAAATAAAGACTTTTCCACCATAAATTGGTGCAGAAAATGTCTCCAGAATTGCAAAGTGCTTAATGCTAAAAACCTTCTGGGGGAGGACCACCAGACCCCCCATCAACTATTGAATCTATAAATATTTTTTTTTAAATAGTAGGTCTATTACAATATATTCTTGTCTTGTAGTCATGCTCATCAATCTTGTGCAAATGTTATGTCTCAGTGTTTTATCACACCCCTAATCTAACCCCTAAATGGAACGATGGTGTGTTGGTGAGGGGTGTCCAACCGGTTTTGGTGGGCTGCCTCGGCCAAAAATGCCAGGGCCAATTTTTTGTCCCAGTCCAGCCCTGGTGTGTGGCGGGGGGTGGGGGTTCATGCTACACAGCTAAACTGAGGCTTCACTGGTCTTTTGTAGAGTTGTGCATTTCCGCCAACAATTGCATGCACGTCGCGGTTCCTCGCGGGTCAATTCCAAGTACTCTTTAAAAACAATGTAATATTCTTTGTGTGGTTCAACAATGATGATTAATGATTATGAACATCTCGCAAAGTTCATGCACAATTCAACCTGACTGTTATTCTCATTCTGTTTGTAGCTCATGCTAACTTTGCACTCACCTCCTCTGCTTTAGTGGGTTTAGCGATTCAGAAAACAAAGTGTACAAAGAATACAAAGAGTACAACAAAACAGCGCATAAGGTGGCATGCAGTGCGAAACTCCAAAAGTTTTCCAAGTAAATTTTAATTCCCCCATCAGCATGTGTTTAACTTATTGTTATTTTATTTAGATGGTTGAGCTTCACTGTATGTGCAGAGTTTGACACTAGAGGCTGTTTTCACATTCAACAATTATATAACAAAAGTTACAGAAAATGTAATTGTAAGTCCAGTTAGTGAGTCCAGTAAGACCTCAGCAACCTTTCAGTCCACTGATGTCCATACTGCAACAGAGCGGAGGATGAGTTTGATGGTCAACGGTAGGAATGATCTCCTGTGTCACTTGCACCTAGGGAGTATGAGTCATCCTCTTCTCCATCCCCACCTCCAGGGAGTTCAGCTCAACCTCCTCTGATCACTGAGCGGGCCTTCGTAACTAGCTTGTTGCATTAATTGTGTCTTTTGCCCTCATACTCCGTCCACAGCACACAGCAGCATACAGGTGCACCTAAAAAAAATTTTATATCGTGGAAAGGTTTCTTCTTTAATTTTATTAAAATAATGAAACTTTAATATATTCCAGATTCATTACACATAAAGTAAGATATTTCAAGCCTTTTTTATTTTAATCTCGATGATTACGGCTTACAGCTCGTGGAATTCAAAACTCCAGTATTGGGTTTAAAGGTACTGCTCATCATCCTATCTGTATCAGCTGCTTGGAGATCATAGTCTAATGAAAGTCATTGAAACACTATTTACACAAAATCTACAATATATTGTGAATACCCTATTCCGTTGCAAAGTGCTACTCTATACAGTAAGTGTCTTTGTGCATGCAATTGTGCTATTTCAATAACTCATGTTACAAAGTAGCTGTCCTCGATATTATGAATAGGATAGGTTAAAAGTACCAGTACTTACACTCCTACACACAATGATTCTTTCTATGTATATTGTCTATATCTGTGAACACAACTTTGTTCATTCTTAACTAACTTAACTTTTTGTTAAATTTACATTTAAATAGATTACACTACCACCATCGCCAGTGAGATGTTTTTGCTGAACTTCAGTGGCTCCAGTTTTCACCTTGCTGCAGTGTAACTGAAGGATGTGTTCAGTAGTCTCACCTCAGAGCACAAGTTTATTGCTTTTATGAAACTATGTGTTATGATAAAGAGCATACTCACCCCCAACAGTCCAGTCACCCTGTTTGCTCAAATTAAATTGTTTGGACACCAGGGAGCCCCAGGGGAGGCAGCAATGCCATCTGTGTTATACATTAACTTATGAACAGCATAAAGAAAGCATACCATTCAGAAAAACACTGTACTCACCAGCCATATATAATCATATATATTCTGTTTTTCATGTCTGTTTGGGATAAGGGATTAAAGGCTGGACTGGTAAAAAAAGATTAGCATGCTGTTTGCTCACATGATCTCCAAATTGTCCAGGACATTATTTTGCCCTTTTTGTATTATCTTGTTGTACACTTAGAGTATT
Source organism: Micropterus salmoides (assembly GCF_014851395.1). Lineage (NCBI taxonomy): Eukaryota > Metazoa > Chordata > Actinopteri > Centrarchiformes > Centrarchidae > Micropterus > Micropterus salmoides. Next base: position 23,830,292 of record NW_024041039.1, on the reverse strand, counting down.
TCTCCAACCACAGAAAATAAAACAACAACCAGAAAATAACTACCTCATATTGACATGAAAAAATAAGCAATGTTGTTTTTGTGTCTAGGTGGAATTGAACCAATCCTGAGAGGTGTAATTGGAACTAAAGCACAAGCTGTTAGGGCAAACATGTTGTTGACAGAAGAGCTAACAGAGAGGCTGGACGTCCTTAACGTGCCACAGCACATGGACCTGGCTTCGCTGAACCTGCAGAGAGGAAGAGATCATGCTCTCCCAGGTAGGTGCTGGGCTGAGAGTCAATGCCATTCAGATAAGCCTGTCAAATCAGAGTGACAATCACAGCCAATGAGAATGTTTAGTCCTAAACGCTTAAACAGTTCCCTTGTCCTTTCCTGTCAACACAATTAAACCTATTGTGTTTATACATTTTTATAACAATCTGTCTGTCAAACCATTCAGAAAAAATGTGAGGTGTACAGGCGGTATTCACTAACTTGAGTAGACAGCATCCTAATAGCATCCTATTAGCAACTTGTTTCCTGCTTCCAGGTTCTTTTTATTATCTCGACTCAGACACTGGATTGACAATGAGCTGACAGTTACATCATTCAGACAGGGTTGGTTATACAGAACTACCAGAAACCATTTTACTGGCAGTAAGATTTTACTAAGCTATTAACATTGATTTAAAATAATTGTTTCATGTGTATTTACTGTCTTTCTGAGAGTTACAAAAGGTCCATACCACGCTCATCTCAAATCTCCCACCAAACTGTTGCGTCATGTTGGATTGTGGGTAGTATAGGAGCCAGGTTTTGACAAAGAAGAACAATGCATGGAATAAAAAGACACCATCTGTGGTTCTGCTGCATTGATTTTGATCCTTTGATCCAGATATAACATGTCAAATAGTGAGTTTTAGAAGTTTTGGTAGGGGGTAGGCTGATTTTCCCAGACATGAGAGTGGGATCAATCTTCTCATCTCTCATCAAGCAAAATGCAAATAAATATGCTCACTATTAAATTATGTTGTGCTAAAATTACTTTTCAGGATATAATGATTGGAGAGCATTCTGTGGACTGAAGCGCATTAAGACACTGGATGATTTCAAGGAGGTTGTGAGAGACTGGAGGGCTGCTGAGAAGATATTAAAAATATACAAACATCCTGACAATATTGATGTATGGCTTGGAGGGCTTGTTGAAAACTTGCTGCCGGACTCAAGAATCGGTCCCCTCTTTGCTTGCCTGATAGGAAAGCAGATGAAAGCGCTTCGTGATGGTGATAGGTACATTAATATTTGCTTAAGTTAGAAAATGCTATGTATTACTATGCTATAACTTAAGAGATCAATTCAAAAATCAAATTCAATTCAAAAAAAGTAAATTTATTGGTCTAACTGTGTGGACTTTATTTATTGAAATGTTTCATTTTAAATGGAGAGACCAAACATTCTTATTTTTCAGGTTTTGGTGGGCAGCTGAAGGTATGTTCACCCAGCAACAGAAGGCTGAGCTTTCAAAAGGTTCTCTGTCTCGTATCATCTGTGACAACAGCGACATAAGGGAAGTCCTTCCTGATTCTTTCAGGTTTGGGAAATACCCATCTGATTACATCTCTTGTGAGCATATACCATCAATGAATTTGGAAGCCTGGAGAGAGGAGAAGAGCCGAGGTGGGCTTGAGAAACAGTCGAGCTAGTCCTAATCCTAATAATGGAAAAATCTTACACCCTCTTTTGAATTCTAGTGTTTTTTTTCTACTACACCTTAACATGACAAAAACTTTTATCACTCAATTCCAGACTTAGAACAGTGTGGTGCTCCAGGAGAAATAAAGAATGGGGATTTTATTTTGTCCTCTACATCTGGCAGATTGGTCGCTCTGTACTCCTGTTACCATGGTTTCAAGTTAAAGGGTGCCACAGCAATAGTTTGTGAGGGAAATCGATGGAGTGATCAACCCCCACAATGTACAGGTACATGAAGGATTTTTTTCAGAACATTTGTTTGTAATGACTGTGTCATGTTGTCTATGTGGAGTAGTTTGTCATGAAAGGGAGACTCCACTGTCTGCCGGTTAATAGAATGTCATGACTGTATGAACTGCTGCATATTAAAATGTGTACAGATCAGCCTTAGAAGGACTTGGTTATAAACCACAGAGGTGCCCCAGCATCTATCTACACTTGGACATGCAGTACTGTAGTGCTCTTGTCTGACTGGAGCTTTACTGCTATCTGCTGGTACTAATGGAGAAAGTGAAATGTTCCAATAGGAACATTGGGAATAGGGCTCCTTTATGATTTAAACCACCTGCCAGTGAGTTTAAGTGTCAAAATGCATATTTTAAATCCTACCTGCAGTAAAAAGCACATAATTGGATGCACTGAATGCCACATCTTTCACATATTTCTGAGAACACCTTCCTATAATTCTGGATATATATCATCACCAGTTTGTAAATGAGTTGACTTTACTACGAGGTGATTGATAACCTGGGTCACAGGCAGCGCCATTAGCCAGGTGGAGTTGAGTCGGGCCAGTTTAAATCTCTGCAACACTGCAACATCCCAAAATAATTCTGTCTTGTTGTGAATCTTTTGAGAAATATGCCTATTTACTGTCTGGCCAAGAGCTAGATGACCTCTCTCATTTCTGTCCAGTAAACGTAATTCTACCGCCAGCAGCCAATTAGTATCAAATCAGTAAGTTGTGAAAATGCAACGAATCCAGAAATACTTAATATAATAATAATTGTTATATAACCAAGTTCAGGGAAACATTGCTATCAGTGTCTCTCGTTCTCTATAATACATGATTTTGTTGATTAAGAGTTTGTTTTTTTCTGAAACACGCACAAACATTTCCAAATTGGTAAATCACTATGATACTGTGATTGATCTTATGCATTAAGCATTGTGCTATATTACTTTTTTTTTATTCAGAAAAAGTATTTCAAACACAGAAGCAGCAAAAAGAGCTGCTTGTTAACCTGTAAAAAAAATGCCTTTCCTTTGTTTAAATTATGCCCAATGAGTCATGCCACATACCACAATGCCACCTTGGCATGTTACCTAATACACACTAAACAATATCTGTACGTTGTTGAGAACATGACTGACTCACCGGTCCGCCTTGCATTGTTAGGCAAATGATGCTAATTCATATTACACTAGGACATTGAGGACGCCTTTGATTTAAACTCAAAAACTAAGGCACTAACAACAAACTATTTTTACACAATCCTTTTGTTCGTCAAACAAATTAATAAGGCGATCCTCACTTTCCTCCGTCCAAAACGTACATCTCGACTAGCTCACAGCCTGAAACTGACTTGACAAGTTAACTTTTCTACAAGCTGACTGACATGACCTGTTGAAACAGGTGAGCTGAGTCTGGCCAGGTTACACTGCTGCAACATTTCCCTGCAACGTTCTAAAACATGAATCTCTGAGTCTAAACAGAGCCCGAGATCCAAGAGCTCTCTGAGCAACATCAACCAGTGAACTTGTCTAAAATGAACACCATTTTGACTGAACACTTATCATCAAAATATTCTCTACTCAAAATTACAAGATATCTGGTCTCCTAACTGTAAGAAAAGTTCTCCTATCTCTAATAATTCCGAGTAATGTTTTTCACAACAAAGTTATGCTAAGTCAGTCAGGGAAGTCACAATTACAGGAATAGCACAGACGGACTGAAAGGGTCAATAAGTCAGGCAGCAAGTCTCTAATTTTAAACTGATGGTTTAACATTTTGGGAAATACGCTTAATTGCGTTCTTGCCAAAAGTTAGATGTGAAGATCGATACCTTTCTCATTTCTTTCCAGTAAATACAATTCTACAGCCAGCAGCTGATTAGCTTAAATTAACATAAAGAAATGGTGGCAAGAAATATGCACTTGATCACACGTAAAAGTTTAATCTTAATAAAATATCTTCAGCACATAAAAAACAACATCCCAGCCAGCTTGGAACATCACCAGTTTGCTTTCAGAACCAACAGATCCACAGAGGATGCCATCTCGACTGCCCATAAACCTTGAGAAAAACAACACCTACATCATGAAACTGATCAGCAAACTCAGCACTCTGGGTTTAAATACCACACTCTGCAACTGGATATTGGACTTCTTCACAAACAGACCCCAGTCAGTTCAGATTGACTCACCTCCTTCACTCTAGTGCTCAAACCCGGAGCCCCCCAGGGCTGTGTGCTCAGCCCCCTCCTGTTCACGCTGTACACCCACGACTGCATCCCCCGACATGGAGAACTCTGTTGTGAAGTTTGCTGATGACCCCACCATCATCGGACGGATTTCAAACAACGATGAGACTTCAAATCAGGAGGAAATTCATAATCTTGCAGAGTGGTCCTCAGAGAACAACCTACTGCTCAACGTCAGCAAAACCAAGGAGCTGATCATTGATTTTAGGAAGAAGGGATAAAGACACACACTCCTGTCTACATCAGTGGAGCTGAGGTCGAACAGGTAAACAGCTTTAGGTTCCTGGGAATCAGCGTCACAGAGAACCTGATACAGTCATCTCACATCTCCACGCTGGTGAAGAAGGCTCAGAAACAACGGTATTTCTTGAGGAAGCTTAAGACCAAATTCCCGTGCCAAGTTCTTGACAGCTTTTACAGAGGAGCTATACAAACTGGCACGGCCCAGGACTGGAGGGCTCTGCAGCGGGTGATTAAAACTGCTCAGAAGATCACTGGTACCCATCTCCAGAGCATCAGTGATATCGGTGAGGTGAGGTGCCTGCGTAGAGCCCAAAGGATACTAAAGGACAGTACCCAGCCAGCCTGTTCACCCTTCCTGAGATATAGAAGTTTCTGCTGCCGCACCACCAGACTGCAGAGCAGCTTTCCCCCCCAAGCTATCAGACTCTTAAACTCTAATTCGTCCTCAGCACTGCTCCATTGATTATAGTTTATTTCTGTTTACCATTTTTCATAATTGATTCTTTTAATTTGTTGTATTGTGACAATAAACCTCTATCTATCAACCTACCAGTAGTAGATGGGGGCACTGTAGTCTAATATGTGTCTTTGAAAAGGTCAGTGGGACTGTAGAAAAGTCTATTTTTACACACAGTATATATCTCGCTATACTGTACGAATGTGTATGTCATTAGTACTTCTGAATTCATCAAACTTCTAACAAACATTTTATCTGAGTATGTCAAAAAATGGGCAATGACATAGACATATACATTGACATGACATAGGCATTAGAGACAGAGGACAACATCATGTATTGTTCAGTTTACTCAGGTTGGGTAAGTATGCAAGCTATGGCGACAGAGTTGTTATTTGTTTGGCATGGTTGACTAATGCTGACATTGATTATGCCATGTGATATTAACAAAACCATGTTTTTTGTTTGTTTGTGTTTTTACAGGGAATCAGTAAGTTGTTGACAATGCATCGGATCCAGAAATACGTCATTGTATTATAACCAAGCTCAGGGAAACATTGCTATCCTTGTCTCTCTTCCTCTATAATTCATTATTTTGATGATTAAGAGTGTTTTTTGAAACACGGAATTAGACACTTTCATTGAAAGATATTGAAATCTATTAATGATATTAATATTTATAGTGGCTGTTATTTGGTAACCTGTTTGATGTTATGTAGACTTTTCCTCTCTCATTGATTGATTACTGTATGTTGAATTTTGTTCAATAAAAATACACACTATTCTATAAATTTGAACACTTTTCTTACATTACACAGTTTCTACAGTAGTTTATTTGAAATAAGATTTTCAGCCCAACTTTTACTGCTCTGAACGTAATTTTAAAATACTTGATAAGTCACGGATAGGGTTATCAACTTCAGAAAACATCAACCCACACAAACAATTCCAAATCACAATGATACTGTGATTGTTCTTATATATTAAGCATTGTTCTATATTACATTTTTTTTGTTAAGAAAAAGTATTTCCAACAACATGGAACAACATGTCTAGCTGGTTAACATGTAAAAATAGAATTCCTTTCCTTTTTTAAATCTGGCCAAATAAGTCACATGCCATCTATTACATGAGATCATGACTGAATCACCGGTCCGCCTTGCATTGTTATATGAAAGCTTGTTAACTTGGGTAACATGCATGTTGTTAGGCAGTACATTGGATAGATGCCAATTCATATTACAATAGGACATTAAGGAGCCCTGGGAATTAAACTCAGTAACTAAGGAACTAACAAAAAGCCATTTTTGAACAATCCTGTTTTCTTTAGAGATGTATTTTGTATTATTATGTAAAGCTTCCCAGTCAACATACTGTAGGTTTCTTTATGAGCAAAAAAATTATTCACTTTTGATCTGGCTAAATTAGTAAGAGAGCCATCCCAGGGTGCTTGCACACCTGTACTTTAATTTGTTTGATCCCGATACATTGTTGAGTTGAAGTTCATGGTCCCATATCACTAGAACAAATTAACTAAAAGGAGTAAACATGAAGTTATATGGACTGTCTGGTGACTCATTGATCCGACAGTTTTAGTGATTGTCCTCCTGCATCATTAGTCCACACCAAGGTTTGACTGACAGATACGGCAGTGACTCATGTGAGCAGGACAACAGGACTAGGACCCAAATGGGTACAAATGGTAATGCCCTACTTGCCTTCTTGTGATGGGAGACTTGAAGTCGTTGTGGCATTCACACTACATCACTGATAGGTGACAGGGGGTCACACGCTACACGAGCTGACAGTGGCTGTGTCACCCGATGCTGGTCTCCAAACCACGTTTTGTTAAGAAAACACACGTGAAATGTGAAACTGGAAATGATGCGAACCTACACACGAAACAGCTGTTTGTTATTATTACGATACCAATTATAAAGACAAAAAATATGGGAGAAAGAATGGATTAGCACATGCAGATAGCAGGGGTCGTCTGAGCTACAGAGAGAGCAGGAGGTGAGTAAAAAGTGTCTTGTGAAAAAGTAGCAGCCTGCTCTGCCAGCAGCCTGCTCTCACTGGCTGAATGTGGATGTCGAGTAGGCCGACTCTTCCAGATATTTGGCATGCTAGATATCTGGCAGACATTGGCGATGTGTCAGAAATGTGTTGGGGAGCCGTTTTGATGCATCGTTGTGTAGTTCATATATAACCACTGGTGACCTCCGATCGACCGCTGATTTACTCCTGATCACAGCCTGACAGTCGCCTAGCAGCAAATCGGGCTAAACATTGTGTAGTGTGAACTAGGCTTTATAACACAGCTAGCAGTGCCTATCACGCTGTCACGCTCCACTGGGACACTCTGATCACGTCATTTTTAACACATGCCATGTGCCAGTCTGCTTCAAAGCCTCCACCATCATCCCTGTCCCCAAAAAACCAAGGACCACAGGACTAAATGACTACAGACCCGTCGCCCTGACCTCTGTGGTAATGAATCTTTTGAGCGCCTTGTGTTGTTCCACCTTAAATCCATCACAAACCCTCTCCTGGACCCCCTGCAGTTCGCCTACAGAGCCAACAGGTCTGTAGATGATGCAGTAAATATGGCCCTTCACTACATCCTCCAGCACCTGGACTCCCCAGGAACCTACACCAGGATCCTGTTTGTGGATTTCAGCTCTGCTTTAAACATCATCATTCCGACCCTGCTGCAGGACAAGCTCTCTCAGCTTAACGTGCCTGACAGCTGGATCACAGATTTCCTGACAGACAGGAAGCAGCATGTGAAGATGGGAAAACATCTCTCTGACTCCAGGACCATCAGCACCGGTTCACCTCAAGGCTGCGTTCTTTCCCCTGTGCTCTTCTCCCTGTACACCAACAGCTGCACCTCCAGTCTATCAAGCTCCTGAGTCTGAAACAGTTTGTGTCCGGGGTGGGACGGGTCAGCTGCAATCTTTCCTGCTCGCCTCAGAGTCCTAGAGGCGTACAGGTCCTGAAGTGATGGAAAATTGCAGCCAATCACCTTCTCTGCAGAGCGAATGATATGCTGCAGCCTGCCCTTGTCCCTGGCAGTGGCAGCAACGTACCAGATGGCGATGGAGGAGATGAGGATGGACTCAATGATGGCGGTGTAGAAGTGCACCATCATTGTCTTTGGAAGGCTGAACTTCTTCAGCTGCAGCAGAAAGTACATCCTCTGCTGGGCCTTCTTGGTGAGGGAGGTGATGTTCAGCTCCCACTTGAGGTCCTGTGAGATGATGGTGTCCAGGAAGCAGAAGGAGTCCACAGTGGCGACTGTGGAGTCACACAGGATGATGGGGGAGGGTGGGGCTGGGCTCTTTTGAAGTCCACGACTGTCTCCACTGTCTGCAGAGTGTTGCGCTCCAGACTGTTCTGGCTTCACCAGGTCCCCAGATGGTCAATCTCCCACCTGTAGGCAGACTCATCCCCACCAGAGATGAGCCCAATGCTCCTTCTGATTTTGATTCTGACATGCAGGTACAGATGAACACAAGTGACAGGCAACAGGCTTGAAACCAATGGATTGAAACAACAGAGCAACATTGACAAACTGGCAGAGGAGCAATGGATTTGGGCCAGTTAACATGAGGGAATGAGGTGCAGGTGTGGGGATGGGCAGGGAACCCCAGGTGAGGGGAATGAGGTGATTGCAGGGCAGATGAGGGAGAATGGAAACAGGTGAGTAGGTGGGCTGGGAAAGTCAAGAAAGAGGTTACTGTAGGGGCAGGAGGGGGCAGCTTGCACAGAAGAAAAAGTCAGAGGGCATCTGGTGGACAGGAAGAGAATGACAATGGGTACATATCAAGGGCAAGTTTAATCTCAAAATGTTTTGCACCGATTTGCTGCGGTTCCCGGATTAAACGACATGTGCAATGTTGCGCAACTCGAACTGAGGTAGGATTTCTTCCTTTTGGCAGGTGTGTTACATGTGTTACGCAATAAGTAGTGGCAAGTATCTAAACATGTCCGTATTAAAAAGGCAGTAAAGTGCAGTGCACTTGCTTACACAAAAGGCAACACCATTTCCACGGAAATATATGTTTTGTTAGGTTTTGTTGGGTTGTTCAGCCCATGTCTCTTTTTTCATATTTCATCACTTCTCAATCCTCGCTTGAACCAGAAGTCGTTCTAGTATGCCATCTTGCACGCCATCCCAAAGCTCTTCTGCTGCGAGGAGCAAGGAGTGATCTCTGAAGAGCCATGAGCAAGGATACATCAGAGTAGCCTTCAAGGAAGTCTTTTAGTGGCCCTTATTGTATACTAGTTACTGATTGGACACTGCAGCAGATCAGCAGATTTTTTGTTGGATTTCAGAAAGGCCTTTGACATGACCAGTCAAGATACAAGTCAAAACGTTGCTAAACTTACATTATTGTCAGTTACAATTGTTTCTGATGGTAATGAGCTTTGGTGGTGAAAGGAAGTCTTAAAACATCCAAAGAAACATCTTAATTTATACCAGCAACACTTTTCTACTTTTCAGGCCTCCAACAACAAATATGAAAAAAATATACTAATAAAATTACTCTAATGCTACTCTAACATTATGATTCAGTGTGTTTTCTTTTAGTTTCTTAAACCCCTTTTAGGCATGCAACCCTTTACATTGATCAGATGGCAATTTAACATGCCGATCTCATGTCTGAATAAGCACCCTGGTCACTTTTACGTACAAGTCACAACCGCAATCTTACTAGGTCGGGCCTTATAATACTTTCATCACTGCACAGGTCTGAAATGAATGATGTCAGATTAATGTAAAGGCTGTAGCTGTACAAGGTCAAATTTGCAGAGAGAGAGATTAAATGTGTGCCTTATAACAATGTTTAAATAAGATCACTGTAAAAAATATTTTAACTCAATCAATAACCAATGACCTCTATGTATAAAAGGGGAGGGGAGGGGTGTGAAATGTGAACTTAAGCATAAAATGGAAATGCACCCCAAAACTACCTGATGTAATAAAGATGGATGAAAACAAATCTTAGGCAAGTAACAATGAAATACCGTGATCTACCTCTGGAGTTAAATATGTAATGTCTTGATAAACGCTCCTGTGAATATTTGCATAGCATGAATTGATAATAAACCACAATTTAGTTTTTTTCATGTTGTGTTTAAAAGTTCCAATTTCTAAATTTGAAAAAACCTGTAGTATGCATGTGAATGACGTGAACATGTACAATGGTTTTTATATACTTCCCAGGAACATATCACTTATCACTTTCCAACTATTATTATGTGGGAAATTATCTTTTATTTCTCACCTTTTAGCATAGTCATCACCCCAAAGTAATTGCACCAGTAAACACCTGTTAATAGTTCTGGTCTGACAGCAATTCTAGTCCTGGGGTGTGTACACCTTCTTGATGTGTGTCAGTTATAGGCATCATGAAGGTGGTGCCATAATGGAATGCTGACAGGTGTTTTCAATCTTGATGAGCAGGTTAACCTTCTCCTGCTATTCCCAGCTGAAAAACCTGAACCTGCCACTGATCTGCATCTATTTACTTAAATCTTTTTAACTGGTCATGGTATTTCCCTGATATGGATGTTTTAATGTGTAACTTAACTACTAGTGGTATGGGGCTAAATAAGTGTGACACGGACTATATTCTGTCTCGAAAAGGATAGTGTATCTTAAATAAAGTAGAAATCTGTTTCTTGTGTCTCAATCACATCACTGAAATATCATGGTTGATATTGTTTTAAATGCTTCTAATACACTCCAGTTTCAAAGGTTGCATTTTACACATCATGTCTTCTTCACAATAACTGGGAAAGCTTCCGCAAATATTTACTTAGAATTATATTGTCAGTTAGAAGGAATTCTTTCATAGTCAGCTGGACACATTGTTGTGATGAATACACGGTATCAACATTTTCTCTGTTTGCCTGCTCAGGTGGGACATGTGCCACCATAAACTTCTAATATATTTTAGAGTTGCACTGAACTGTAGTCATGGCACAGCTATGTTCCCTGTAGACAAATACACCTCTTAGAGTAGGTGCAGCAACACACTGAAGCACATTAAGCTGGACAAATGAATTCTTGTGTGAGCTGCTCTGGGGCAGGAACATGTGATGAGCTGAGTTCCAAGAAAAGACAGGGTAGGGTAAGGCAAGGCAAGTGAATTTGTATCAGACATTTCAACAACAAGGCAATTCAGAGTGCTTTACATAAAACATAAAAGCAACATAGGTAAATATAAAAAAGTCATTTAAATACAATTAAGTATAAGAGTTAAATAGAAAATAAAAACAATATAAAACAGGAGAGTTTGATTCAAATTTGATTTAATTAAAGGCAGTGGCAAAAAGAAAAGTCTTCAACCTTCATTTAAAATAACAGAGTTTCAGCAAACCTGCAGTTTTCTGGGAGTTCTCCATGTTTAGTGACTCTGAGTATAGAAAGCAGACCTGGTTTTAGTCTTTGTGATTTCTTAAGCAGCAGCATTCTGAATCTGCTGCAGCTGTCTGATCGTTGTTTAGATCTTTTTAGGGAGACCTGTGAAGACAGTATTACAGTAGAGCTGACTGAAGACAAACAAATGGACAGGTATTTCCAAATCCTGCTGACACATAATGAAAATGACAAAAAAAAACACATGTGATTGCTGTGTGCATTGATGCTGATGGTCCAACTTTTTGGATGACGTGTTAATCATATGTCAAGATAACTGACCTTATTGTGGTTAGGTCGATGATGAGTCATGGATGCAATTGAAGTGAATGGGGTCTTAACAACACTTCATTATACTTTAATGCATTTTGGTATACAACACATAATCTGTATACGTTATTTTAATGGGCATATTCACAGCCCATGAGTGTTGAGGTACCAAGCATTTTGATACATTTCTATGGTATACAGGTTATAAATAAAGAAATAGTCCACCATAGGTTATAATGTATTACTTAACTTATAATAACTCGATAAACTGTACATGTAATCATAATCAGCTTAGGTAGTTGATGTGTGCGTTATATAGAGACTTACATCTTGGACTTACATCTTGGACTTACTTACTTTCATAAAGTAAAAAAAAAAACAGGGTAGATGATCCAAACAATAAAAAAACAGAACACACAGACACCAGCAGAACACTCAACATACGACAAGGACAAGACAAAGACTGAACTGACAGAACTGAGGGCTTAAATACTGACACAGAACAATACACACCAGGCAGGCAGGGTACAGGTTAGAGACATCAGGGCAATCAGGACAGAAACAGACTAGAAGCAGGACCAGGGAACAGAGACATACAATTACTGCACAAAACAGTACATACACTGAACAAGGAACAAATACAGAACACAACATAATCCAGGCCATGATGAAATAAACTTACGGAAACCATGAAACCCAAACTAGAAACCCCAAATTACAACAGGCTAAACCAGGAAATAATTATGGCAATTAACTTATGATTAAATTAATAATAAGTTAAAGAATAACATAGGAAATCAATAACTCAAAACCACAACCATGACAGTATACTTTTGTTTCTTTCAACCATGACCATACTCTTTCCCTAACCAAGTAGTAGTTGCCTAAACTTAACTATACCTTAACCATAGATTTTGCATGTATGTGTTTATCTAATTATAAAACTTAGTGACAGGCTTTCACACTACACTGACTTCACCCACATGGAATCTGCCACCTTCTTACAGAACATTCTGAGCATTGAGTTCATACTTTTTTTTCAGCTTCATATCTGAAATTCAGCCAAAATTTGTTAGCCCCACCCCACATATACCTGCTTCAGCTCTAACTGCCATCCTCACATTTTTCTGGCAGAGCAAAGAAGACAGATAGGTGAGCTCAACCAGTTGTACCTTTTTCTTAGCTTAAGTTTCTTAATTTTCTTTTAATTGTTTCAGCATTGGTTAAACTTTAATTCATTCATTCATTCTAAGAAACTTATAAGAGTGAAAGGTTAGAAGTGTAGATCTGGTCATTGGATGCACATGACTTTGCATTGTTTGTAAAATATAGTTATATAAGCAACTTATTAAATTGCTCATGTAACTGTGTGAGCTCAATTATACATTGAAAATGTTATTTTAAATAGCTGTAGAAAACAGATCATGGTGTTGAGTTGTTTAAAATAACATTTAAAATTTAAAAAGGAGATACATGCTTTTATGCACATCACATGTTCGTATTGAAACTTACAGTTAAATTGTTCGTATTGGACTGCATTTATTTTCTTTCACAACAGGCATGGAAATATGCCAAGTGATTTTTTTTCCTTTTGTTTAGTATTCTTCTAAAATTCCAGTTAAATAAACTGAAGATTACTTGAGGTGTACAAATGACAAAGTGAGCAGATTACTGTTCACAATGGGCTGCCCCAGAGCTCCAGCGCGAGTTCTGTTACTCTCAGCTGTTGGGGTTGGTAAGTGTCCCCTTTTTATAGCTGTCTGCCAAAATTCAGATAAGGATCATTCACTTTCTTGCCAGTGCCCATAATAAATATCTAAATTAAAAATGTGTGCTTTTCCCTCAGTATGTATATCAACATTGGTTTCTGCATTGGTAAGTCTGTTTGCTTATATTGCAGCACTAATTGTATTTTATGTGTCATCTGTAGAAAATACTGTTATCTGTAGAAAACACTGAATAAATGTGCTTTGCTTTTTGTATTTCAGCAAAATACAACATCAGGTAAGGAGGCACCTTTCTTTGTTCAACTTAATAATACTTAATAATAAAATTTAGTATGTATTCAGACCATCGATTCTATGTAATTATTCATATTTTGACATTTTTAGGGCCAGGTTCACTGACATCTGAAAACAGGTCAGTAAGCAAATTTCTAATTGAACTGTTATTTATCATATGACCTAACACATTCACAAACCAGTGTTCACTGGGAATATAATTTCAATAATAATTTACTTAAATGTTCACGGTAGTGTTCATTTTTGTTTCACCATTTTATTTTGTTCTAAAAGCAATGCTGTCACTCCAAGCAGTGGTCTCCAGGAAACTTGCAGTCCAGAAAATCTACAACGTGCCAGTCACAGAGTAAGACTTTCAGAATTCATTTTAGTAGTAAATTTAAAATGCCCCAATTATCTGTGTAACTTTTGAAAGTCAACCAAGCAGTGTAGATAAATTACACCCCCTTGTGTTCAGTTGCTGACATTAACCAGTCACCATTCCTTGTTGCTGCATAGTACAACAACATCCATCTATGTTTTCTCTAGATATCTGCTGCAGTGGACACACTGGCAGGGGATCTATCCTGTAAAAGCGGTAAAAATATGAGCTTCTCAGAAGACAAAGTCAGGGAGGTGGAACAAAACCTCAGACAGATCGTGGAGTCCACTTTAAAAGTCTTCTTTGACCTGGTATATGTTACGTTCCTTTTTTTTCTTTCAATTTTCCACACATTTCTGTAACATGTATTTTGTTTGGAATTCAATTAATTAATTAATCAAATAATATAATCACTGATAGAATGGGCCCAACAAGTCCCATTCAGAAATATTCACCTTATAAGAAAATCAAGAAAAATCAAATATCAAATGTCTGCGCTACATGGATTATGCAACACAGTAAATGAAATAGATCAAAATAGTAAAAATTGTCTATATTCAAAAATGATTGATCACAAATTGAGGATATACTTACATTCATAAGGTATTGAACATTTGAATGGAAATATCTGCATTTTGCATCAGAAAATATTAATAATTTTGGTTAGTGTTACATCCTCTACAATACTACACTCAAATATATATTAATCAATTTGGGAGAAATAGCAGCTTCTACTCCCTGTAAAAAAAACAGTAAAGAACTGGCAGCAGGGTTGCCATTATTCTACTGTAAAATTAACATTATTTAACTGTCACTGAGATTAACGGTGTTGTACTATTAATGAAAAATACAGTATGAACTGGTATTTTGATTACTTTCACAGTATTTTATAGCTAATTTATGTGTTTAAAAACATTATATAGCTGGTTGTCACTCTTCCCACATTGTCCAAAGCTGACATGCACAGAACGCAAACCATATGAAAATGTTATTTGTTAAGTGAAGAACAGAGATAAATCTTTAATTTTGGAATTATGTAATTGCAGTGTGAGAGGAAAAAATCCAAAGATTCTTATTGCCCTTTACTTTTTATTTAAATGTAAAGTTGGAAACTGCAAATTAAGAACAATTGCATTTTTTTTACTAACTATACTCATGACATATGAAGAAACCCATTCTCTCAATCCAGCTTTGGAAGCCCATTGACTGCATGAGAGAGAGAGAGAGAGAGAGAGAGAGAGAGAGAGAGAGAGAGAGAGAGAGAGAGAGAGAGAGAGAATTACTTTCATTGCATCTTCTCACATGCAATTTCCTGTTATTATAATGTGGAGCATGAACATAAAGATCCAAAGAAAAAATACCCCCAGCCCTGAACTAACCTATGGGCCAGCCTGTAACATACAACAGTTGTATGGGTAGTTTCAGAAGCCGAACACAAATAACACGGAGAGAATGATAGAAAGAATACAAGGTGTAAGAATAAGAGACATAATGAGTAAAACAAATGATTGAGAGAAAGAATATAGTGAGATAATGGAAGAGGGATTCAGACTTTCTTCTCTGTAAGGGAGAAATAGGAAGGGAGGGGGAGATTGAGATAAAGAAAGAATTAGAGGATTGGGATAAGCCCAAGTTTTGAAAAATATATGCAATGAGTAATGGGATGAAGTAAGCTCACCATCTTCAATTAAGTCCCACTCAAAGTCCGTGAGTCTCCTCAGCAGAGTGGATGCATGTGGACTGACTGTTGTTGTCTTTTTGTTGGTGATTTTGCCAGTTTT
The DNA here is from genome assembly GCF_014851395.1 of Micropterus salmoides. Classification (NCBI taxonomy): domain Eukaryota; kingdom Metazoa; phylum Chordata; class Actinopteri; order Centrarchiformes; family Centrarchidae; genus Micropterus; species Micropterus salmoides. The sequence goes on along the minus strand of NW_024041039.1, from coordinate 23,814,513 downwards.
CTTTGATAAGACCCCTATAGTGCCTGGTCCAACCTCAGTGCCTCTCTCAGGGTTTATTCCAACCAAGCGCCTGACAAACAACAACATGGCACATCAGATCCACTGACACACTGACTCCGGGCTTAATCACTCATTCCTTAAGATTTCTGTAGGCTACATTATGTGCTGTCAGACCTGCACATTTCCGAAAGGTCCTTTTATATTTAGGCATATAACACCGCAGTACTAAATTAGGTATATTGTTGTGAATTTTCATGTCTCACAAAGGCAACTGAGGAGCTAGACCGATGTTCACAGATCTGACAAGAAAACATCATAGGAAGCCAAACAAACTTGACTGTTCTGTTAAAGAAGTAGTAAACTGCAGTTGTAAGACTGTGAAGCAAGAAAGAAAACTGCCCCACAGTTTCTGCTCTATAGCCTTGACTACACTATCAACATGTCATCAAGCAAACTCATGGCAATGTAACAAATAGGGCCTACAAGTCTGAGAAAAAAAACCACACTTACAGAAGCAGTAAGTTACAGAGAAAGAAATTTTTTTCAGCACTTCATTGCTGATTCAATGATTACGTTGTAAATTACTTGCCTTGTGTTGTGTGTGCATTTCTAGCTAGCTGCTTCTTTTATGACATGCTGACATTCATCAAGCAAAACAAACTAGAAACATCACTGATAGACTTTGCACCAATTAATAAATAAATAAAATTGCGACTCACCCAAAACATAGTAATTTGTTGATGGATGAAGAAAAGAATGGATCTAGCTTCACATGTGTAGATCAGGTGAAATTGTTTTTCCCAAAATGCAAAAAATACTGCATGATAGCTACCGTCTAAGATACTTGTTGGTTGATTAGCAGTAAAGTGCTGTATTTTAGGCATACATTATAGTACTGTTTAAGAAAACATTAATGGAGCGTAATTTAACAGATTTTCTTATTAACAGTAAAGGGCTGTATTTATGAAAAACAGGTTAATACTGTTCAAATCTTGCCGTAAATTTACAGCAACTATTTACAGACCTATATTGAGCATTTACAGTACTGAGTTTCCTGTAGCTTTCAATACCATTCTAAAGATTTAGATATGACAAATCTGTGATACAGCTTTTATCGGTGGTTGATTTCAACTTTGTTTTATAACAGGGCACCAATCAGTCTGAATTCAATGTTCTGGATATATTTGGCGTCTTGGACAGTTTACGACTGGGTAACCACAGTGACTCAAGATTCATCAGACTGTGGTTCTCGCTTAAGATGGCTCCTCTTTTGCCCTATGTCAACGAAAACTTCCTGATCCAGCTGAGCAGTCAAAACTTCAGCTGCAGTTCGTTCCAAGAATTGTAAGTTTATTCAATTCCATTTTTACTTATACATGTAGATAAATGCAGTCTAACTAAATGGTCATTAAATAGTTAGTAAATGAACTGAGATATTGTTAATGTGGCTGAAATAATAAATATTATAGTAAGTTGTGGAATAATGACATGCACTATATGTGCATACCCTATTATGTGAATCCTGGTCCTGCTGCAGCTAAATTAAATTAACTCAATGAGTGAGACTAACAGGTGCGTAGTAATAATGTGACCAGAGTCACTTTGATGGCACTGTGCTTGCTGTGACTGATATTCTCATATGGTCACAGTGACACCTAGAGTTCAGAATAGGACCGACATTTTAATTTAGTCAGGCCAAATATAATTTTGATTTTTAATAACAATCAATTAAACAAATGACATTCCCATCACTAACAACTATATTTTGTTGTTAGTGCCACTATAATTTGACAGAAAAACTGAGCTAGCCAGCTAGCCTGGCTCTGTCCAACGGTAACAAAATCCACCTACAAGTTCCTCTAAAGTTCACTAGATGTTATCTCGTTTGTTTAATTATCAAAAAACTAAGTGTAAAAATGTCAGTTCACTTTTTTACGGGAAATTATGTGTCAGAATATTTCTTGGCTGGAACCAGTTGCCAAGCAATCAGCACAGACTCCAAGAATTTTCTTTTAAAATGGTGCAACACAGAAGTATGCTGCGATTTTCGTTGAATTAGCTATTGCAATCTGCATGTTTTTAGCTCCTGATTAATATGACAGCAGTTAATTATGCAGTCCACTCCTGGAATTTCACTGCAGTGGTGAAATTTTTATGAGATCACCAAGCTTAGAAAATGAATGATAATGTAGTGATCCTTATTATAAACCACTTACTTCCACAGTTAAACTCCACCTGAAAAACAGTTCATATTGCTTAAATTACTTGACATTATATAACTAATTATTAATGTAATAGTATATATTAAACACGGAGGAATAAAAATGAGATGTAGAAAATAGCCACCAGTTAAGAAAGAGAGAACAGCAGGTAAAAGTGGAGTAGGTGGAGGTGGAGATGGTTTTGGTGTTGCTGGCTGATCTTAGTACTGATGTAAATGTCACCAACTGTAAATGTTTTATCAAAATAATGAAAAGCATTTGCAGACTGTTGTTATTTTAAAAGGGATGGTCAAGATCAAATTCATATTTGACACAAATCCCGCTAAGATTGCTGTTACAGTAATGACACCCTATAATGTGTTCATTATAATCATTGTTCCATTTTTTTCTTTCAATTAATAGTTTTTTAGTTATATATAGACCTAGGGCTATATTTATTATATATATTTGTTTTTACCTGAACAACCTTACACATTATGAATCCAATCTGTGCTATTTCTACACCTTTCTTCATTGGTGGAGAATTTTCCACACTGATTGAAACTGATTGCATGACTATAGTAATCTCAGAGCAATGCATAGTAAATGTCAGTGAAACATGTCTCCTCCTACTACTTAATGACTCTCCCTTGAATGTATATGAGGAGATGCCCTTGAGGAGAGAGGGGCATCTTGTAAGCACTTGCGATAATGACATGGAAATTATGACTCCTGTTTGATAAATGTGTTTGGGACAGAATGTGTAATAAGCCATAGTTGCTTTAACATCATGTTATTTAGTAATTGCTGTTACACAATAATATGTTTAAGGCACTTGTTAAAACCATCAGACAAAGCTAGGCAATTTATTTAAAGAGCGCATTATATACACATGTGCAATTCAGTGTGCTTTACATAAAAATAAAGGTTACATGTTAAAATACTATGATGGGAAGAATTAAAATGAATAAAAATTAAGTGAGCAATAGGAGTAATTAAATAAAATAAAAGACAAGAAAAAAAATTAGCAGCTAAACAAATAAACTAAATAAAAACAATAAAAGATAGGATAGTTAAGGCTGCACAGATATCTAAACAAGTCAGTAAACAAGTCCTACAAAACAATAAGGTTTTGAGGGAGGATTTAAAAATCGCCACAGTTGAGGCTTATCTAAGAGATTCTTGAAGTTTGTTCCAGGTGTGGGAAGCCTAATAACTGAAATATCTTTTACCATGTATTCCCTTTCTGGATGACCTAATAATTCTTGATGGTTCAAAGGGAATAAGAGCTAGAAGATATTTTGGTTCCAAGCCATTTAGAGTTTTATAGACCAATAAAATAATTTCAGAATGAAATCTCAGGCTAATTGGAAGCCAGTGCAGAGATCTAAGAACTGGTGTGATGTGTTCAGTGTTTGTGTGTTTTAGTTTTAGCAAGCACCCTTGTAGCTGCATTTTGAACATGCTGTACTTTTATTAGACTTTTGTGGGTTAGGCCAATATGAAAGCCATTGCAGTAATCTAGCCTACAAGAGATTATGTTAGCTGGTTCTCTGATGACACTAAAAATGGTCAATACACATAAATTATTGCTTTTGTCGGATGATAAATAAAATGATTGTGGTTGTGTGAAAGTGTGTTTTCAATAATTGAGGCTATGAGCAATGAACTGGAGAATTCTGAAAGAATTTTTATTCATTAATATAATTGATTACACTTTAAAAGCCTTCTCTTAAATTTTAGCATCCAGGCACTCAGCAGCCGAAGAGTATCCATGGACAGGGAAATGCAACAAGCAGTCTTCACTAATTTCATCAAACCGTTCCTTTCAAGAAATGACTCGTCAGGTAAAGGCAAGCGCTCAGGTTCAGTTTGGTAAAGTCTTGATAGCATGTGGTGCTAACACCCTGCCAATGTCTTTGCAGATCCTGGCTGTGTCTCATTTACCAGAGGGAGTAAAGATTGGCTCCTGGCAAACCTTGGCAGCTTCTCTGGCTTTGCAACCCTACAGGATTTGCAAGCCCTCAATCCCAACTTCTCCAGCGTAAGTAGCACCTGCAGTTGTAGTATTCTTCTCCCAAACTGAAATGGCTGACCTATGGATCTGCAATTACTGCTGTCTGATTTGCTATTGATCCCCCTCTGTAGGCCGAAGCGTTGTCAGTGCTCACTCCTACTCAGGTGGCGCAGTTGACACTGAGTTCAGGGGCCTCGACCGACACAGACCAAATCGACCGTGTGTTTGAGCGACTTGAGGAGGGCAAAGCTCTGGAAAATGTGGATGAATTCCTGACACAGCTGACAGCAAACGGAAAGGTAGGCTGCTCGTGACACTCAGGGAAGAAGCACAATCCTGGGCTATAAACCGAGCATAGTCTGTCCTCAGATATGTATGTAAACCTTGAAATCGGTTGTGGTGGACGCGGTGGTATCAAATATTTTGTTGCATGCTTTCCAGCGTCCTGTATGGTGTACTTGCTACACGGAAACAGTGTGGTGTTGAAATCCTCTAATGTCATAATTTGACAGGTCCCTGACTTCCAACCTGTCGTGAGAGATCGTATAATGAATAGGACCTTCGCCATCATCAGTCCCCATTTCCAGAACTTCAAGGAAGATGACTGGTTTGCTTGGTTCCATCTGAAACTGGTCCTTGTCCTCCCAAGTTTCACTCCAATGATGCTCGAGAACGCAACCTCAAACATAAACTGCACAAACTACCATGTTGTGTGAGTAGCATTTCACCAACAAGCAAGATTCCATTGCACCAAAGTACAAAACGGTAATGAGGGACAGCGTAAGAATGTTTCTTTTCACCCTGTGCAGAGTGAGTGGGCTGGCCGGAGCTTTCCGCGCTATGCCGTTACATAGACGACAAGGAATCGCAGACGTTCTGCTGGGCTACTTGAGAAAATCTGCCGGTGTCATCAACAAACCGGGTAGGTCTGACAAAGGAAACTGCGTCGTGTGGTTGCTTGTGTAGGCTTGCCCATGGACTTATTTGTGAAAAAAAAAAAAAGTTCTGAAATGGCAGTGAGAGGACAACTGGCACTTACGTATGCTAACATCCATTTACGTGCTTTAGTTTGCAGGCAGGAAATTGACAATGATGCAGAATGGCTTGAAGCAAACTTGGGTCCATTTTCCCTGTACACAACATACTCTGACCTCAACGTCTTCAACCTCTCTGTGGTAAGGCATGCATTCCACTGTCAATCTACCTTGAAAACAGCAGCACAATCTTTGCAACTTGGACAGTCTGTACACCGGGGTGATTTTTCCATGTCAAAGAGAAAAGCAATCCATATATTCTCTTTGTTTGTGTCATCAGGTGGCACTTGTGGACTCCCTGTCCCCAGACCAGAAGGCTGAGCTGATCCTGGATCCAGACAGCCACGCTTTGGAGGATGAGGCCATCATAAGGGAGGTGTTCACAAGCTTGACAAAGTCCCATGATAACGAGCAGCTCAATCAGTTTTTCCAGGCTTTTGCAAGCATCAGCGAGCAGGTGAGTGCTTAACATTTAAGCCTGCCATATTTTCCCAGAAAGCTGGCCGACAAACCGGCCGTGTAGAACTCACCGTGGGCTCAAAGAATTTTTGCAGAAGCTAAAAAGGGGCCCCGGTTTTTGACTCAAAGCGATACATTTCTGATATGCTTTGTGAATGAAGCGCTGCCAACGATGCCTCGAGTCATGCCTCTGATGCACTAAAGTACAAAGATGTGTCACCAAGCTTGCCCTCATTTCTACAAGGATTTCAGGAAGGTAAAATGTCCGCATGAACTAATACGGGAATCCTTTTATTTGCAGAGAAACATCACCATCATCAAAAATCAAGGTGTACGAGACACCATCTTGAACCTGACCTTGACAGCCCTTGCCGGTGAATTTGAAGACTTTGAGCCTAAAGACTTTGAGCTGTGGTTCCAGGTCTATTTGGCTCCCGTGATGGCGAGCCTCCAGCCTGGCAGCTTGGTGGTGATCCCCAGTAACATCAGCTGCGCATCCTACGAAGCTATGTAAGAGATATTTCAGAGGTCCACACTTAGACATTTTGGGTTTTCATGATGTCAAACTGTGGCTTCAGGCAAGTAACGATTACTTCTGTTTTCTGCCTTCAGACTCACTGGTCTTCTGCAAAGTTTGAAATCCCTGCCTCCGACCCTTTCACATGGCGTGAGCGCAAGCATACAGTCACTCAAGGAGACATTCGCACGTACGTGGCAAAATGCTCTGCTGACAAACTTTTTCACAAAAGCCGATTACCGCTGCCTTGATGATAGCTGTATTGATGCCATGCTTTCGTTTCAATTTTCCCTCAAACAGGTTGCACAGTTCCAGATTCCTTCGTGGTAAGTTCACTTCTATGGGTGTACTCCGTGGATTATACAATATTTGATCAAAATTGACAAGACACAAGTCTGGCACATTCATTTTGGTAGGGAGGCCACGCTAAGGTACTTTAAGTAGCTCATGCCACTAGACTAACATTTGCGCTTTACTTGTCTCCAGTGCAAAGAGACCCCGATTGATGGTAAGTCTGTAAAATACCAGAAGTTTCAACTTTGATGACACAATGACATTCTGAAGGTACAATGTCTGATACACCAATATTGTCTTTTCGCAGAGGCCCTCATCTGTGCTGCGGTCAACAGGTAGGTGAATTACTGTTTGGTCCGGGGCTGAGTTTGCGTGGCTAAAGTTGTTTTACACAGTCTAACTAAAGTTACAATGGTTTTCTTTTTGTTGTTTTCCTCAGTTCACAACTGGAACAAACCCTGTCTACTGGCAATTCCTCTGAAGCCCTGTGCAATTTTACCATCACTGAGCTTGCCTGTTCCTCGGTAAGATGGTTTGATGTAAGCTGTAAATCCCAGAGAAAGATTTAGCTTGAGCTACACTGTTGTCCAGAGACAAATCTCCCTGAGCTCTGAGAGAGTCTTTGCTTTATTTTTTTTCTGTCAACATTTTCTCCTAAGGCTACACACCTCACATCCAGCAACCTGGTCACACTGATGAAATGCTCACTGCAAAGCCAAAGGACATACCCGGTAGAGGTCTGGAAGCTTCTCTTCCAAAAAGCTTCTACTGCACTAGACCAGGCTCTCCAGACCTTCGCCACCATGGTAACTCCAATGCCACAATTTCACAAAACTGGTGTTTCCTTGCGTGAATTCTGTGTCCAACCAAAAGTCATTTTCCAACTGCAGGCCCCCAACAACAGCAATCCAGCCATGTCACCTGCTCTTGAGGCTCTTGGGGAGCTGAGAATTGCAAACTTCAGCCAGGCACAACTGCAGAGTGATGCCTTTGTCAGATTCTGGTTCCAGACAGAGCTTGGTCCGTTTCTGGCCTCTGCATCCCCCAACTTCCTATTCTGCCTTAGCTCCAAGAACTTCAGCTGCCATACGTACCAGACAGTGTAAGTAAATATTGATAGTTTGCTCCAAAGTGAACAAGATTGCAGAGGGAGCGGCAGTTTTCTAGTTGCTTAGACGTTTAAAAGCTTTCTCTCAAATTTTAGCATCCAGGCATTCAGCAGCCGAAGCGTATCCATGGACAGAGAAACACAACAAGCCGTCTTCACTAATTTCATCAAACCGTTCCTTTCAAGAAATGACTCGTCAGGTAAAGGCAAGCGCTCAGGTTCAGTTTGGTAAAGTCTTGATAGCGTGTGGTGCTAACACCCTGCCAATGTCTTTGCTTCTGTCTTCTTTGCAGATCCTGGCTGTGTCTCATTTACCAGAGGGAGTAAAGATTGGCTCCTGGCAAACCTTGGCAGCTTCTCTGGCTTTGCAACCCTACAGGATTTGCAAGCCCTCAATCCCAACTTCTCCAGCGTAAGTAGCACCTGCAGTTGTAGTATTCTTCTCCCAAACTGAAATGGCTGACCTATGGATCTGCAATTACTGCTGTCTGATTTGCTATTGATCCCCCTCTGTAGGCCGAAGCGTTGTCAGTGCTCACTCCTACTCAGGTGGCACAGTTGACACTGAGTTCAGGGGCCTCGACCGACACAGACCAAATCGACCGTGTGTTTGAGCGACTTGAGGAGGGCAATGCTCTGGAAAATGTGGATGAATTCCTGACACAGCTGACAGCAAACGGAAAGGTAGGCTGCTCGTGACACTCAGGGAAGAAGCACAATCCTGGGCTATAAAACGAGCATAGTCTGTACTCAGATATGGATGTAAACCTTGAAATCGGTTGTGGTGGACACGGTCGTATCAAATATTTTGTTGCATGCTTTCCAGCGTCCTGTATGGTGTACTTGCTACGTGGAAACAGTGTGGTGTTGAAATCCTCTAATGTCATAATTTGACAGGTCCCTGACTTCCAACCTGTCGTGAGAGATCGTATAATGAATAGGACCTTCGCCATCATCAGTCCCCATTTCCAGAACTTCAAGGAAGATGACTGGTTTGCTTGGTTCCATCTGAAACTGGTCCTTGTCCTCCCAAGTTTCACTCCAATGATGCTCGAGAACGCAACCTCAAACATAAACTGCACAAACTACCATGTTGTGTGAGTAGCATTTCACCAACAAGCAAGATTCCATTGCACCAAAGTACAAAACGGTAATGAGGGACAGCGTAAGAATGTTTCTTTTCACCCTGTGCAGAGTGAGTGGGCTGGCCGGAGCTTTCCGCGCTATGCCGTTACATAGACGACAAGGAATCGCAGACGTTCTGCTGGGCTACTTGAGAAAATCTGCCGGTGTCATCAACAAACCGGGTAGGTCTGACAAAGGAAACTGCGTCGTGTGGTTGCTTGTGTAGGCTTGCCCATGGACTTATTTGTGAAAAAAAAAAAAAAGTTCTGAAATGGCAGTGAGAGGACAACTGGCACTTACGTATGCTAACATCCATTTACGTGCTTTAGTTTGCAGGCAGGAAATTGACAATGATGCAGAATGGCTTGAAGCAAACTTGGGTCCATTTTCCCTGTACACAACATACTCTGACCTCAACGTCTTCAACCTCTCTGTGGTAAGGCATGCATTCCACTGTCAATCTACCTTGAAAACAGCAGCACAATCTTTGCAACTTGGACAGTCTGTACACCGGGGTGATTTTTCCATGTCAAAGAGAAAAGCAATCCATATATTCTCTTTGTTTGTGTCATCAGGTGGCACTTGTGGACTCCCTGTCCCCAGACCAGAAGGCTGAGCTGATCCTGGATCCAGACAGCCACGCTTTGGAGGATGAGGCCATCATAAGGGAGGTGTTCACAAGCTTGACAAAGTCCCATGATAACGAGCAGCTCAATCAGTTTTTCCAGGCTTTTGCAAGCATCAGCGAGCAGGTGAGTGCTTAACATTTAAGCCTGCCATATTTTCCCAGAAAGCTGGCCGACAAACCGGCCGTGTAGAACTCACCGTGGGCTCAAAGAATTTTTGCAGAAGCTAAAAAGGGGCCCCGGTTTTTGACTCAAAGCGATACATTTCTGATATGCTTTGTGAATGAAGCGCTGCCAACGATGCCTCGAGTCATGCCTCTGATGCACTAAAGTACAAAGATGTGTCACCAAGCTTGCCCTCATTTCTACAAGGATTTCAGGAAGGTAAAATGTCCGCATGAACTAATACGGGAATCCTTTTATTTGCAGAGAAACATCACCATCATCAAAAATCAAGGTGTACGAGACACCATCTTGAACCTGACCTTGACAGCCCTTGCCGGTGAATTTGAAGACTTTGAGCCTAAAGACTTTGAGCTGTGGTTCCAGGTCTATTTGGCTCCCGTGATGGCGAGCCTCCAGCCTGGCAGCTTGGTGGTGATCCCCAGTAACATCAGCTGCGCATCCTACGAAGCTATGTAAGAGATATTTCAGAGGTCCACACTTAGACATTTTGGGTTTTCATGATGTCAAACTGTGGCTTCAGGCAAGTAACGATTACTTCTGTTTTCTGCCTTCAGACTCACTGGTCTTCTGCAAAGTTTGAAATCCCTGCCTCCGACCCTTTCACATGGCGTGAGCGCAAGCATACAGTCACTCAAGGAGACATTCGCACGTACGTGGCAAAATGCTCTGCTGACAAACTTTTTCACAAAAGCCGATTACCGCTGCCTTGATGATAGCTGTATTGATGCCATGCTTTCGTTTCAATTTTCCCTCAAACAGGTTGCACAGTTCCAGATTCCTTCGTGGTAAGTTCACTTCTATGGGTGTACTCCGTGGATTATACAATATTTGATCAAAATTGACAAGACACAAGTCTGGCACATTCATTTTGGTAGGGAGGCCACGCTAAGGTACTTTAAGTAGCTCATGCCACTAGACTAACATTTGCGCTTTACTTGTCTCCAGTGCAAAGAGACCCCGATTGATGGTAAGTCTGTAAAATACCAGAAGTTTCAACTTTGATGACACAATGACATTCTGAAGGTACAATGTCTGATACACCAATATTGTCTTTTCGCAGAGGCCCTCATCTGTGCTGCGGTCAACAGGTAGGTGAATTACTGTTTGGTCCGGGGCTGAGTTTGCGTGGCTAAAGTTGTTTTACACAGTCTAACTAAAGTTACAATGGTTTTCTTTTTGTTGTTTTCCTCAGTTCACAACTGGAACAAACCCTGTCTACTGGCAATTCCTCTGAAGCCCTGTGCAATTTTACCATCACTGAGCTTGCCTGTTCCTCGGTAAGATGGTTTGATGTAAGCTGTAAATCCCAGAGAAAGATTTAGCTTGAGCTACACTGTTGTCCAGAGACAAATCTCCCTGAGCTCTGAGAGAGTCTTTGCTTTATTTTTTTTCTGTCAACATTTTCTCCTAAGGCTACACACCTCACATCCAGCAACCTGGTCACACTGATGAAATGCTCACTGCAAAGCCAAAGGACATACCCGGTAGAGGTCTGGAAGCTTCTCTTCCAAAAAGCTTCTACTGCACTAGACCAGGCTCTCCAGACCTTCGCCACCATGGTAACTCCAATGCCACAATTTCACAAAACTGGTGTTTCCTTGCGTGAATTCTGTGTCCAACCAAAAGTCATTTTCCAACTGCAGGCCCCCAACAACAGCAATCCAGCCATGTCACCTGCTCTTGAGGCTCTTGGGGAGCTGAGAATTGCAAACTTCAGCCAGGCACAACTGCAGAGTGATGCCTTTGTCAGATTCTGGTTCCAGACAGAGCTTGGTCCGTTTCTGGCCTCTGCATCCCCCAACTTCCTATTCTGCCTTAGCTCCAAGAACTTCAGCTGCCATACGTACCAGACAGTGTAAGTAAATATTGATAGTTTGCTCCAAAGTGAACAAGATTGCAGAGGGAGCGGCAGTTTTCTAGTTGCTTAGACGTTTAAAAGCTTTCTCTCAAATTTTAGCATCCAGGCATTCAGCAGCCGAAGCGTATCCATGGACAGAGAAACACAACAAGCCGTCTTCACTAATTTCATCAAACCGTTCCTTTCAAGAAATGACTCGTCAGGTAAAGGCAAGCGCTCAGGTTCAGTTTGGTAAAGTCTTGATAGCGTGTGGTGCTAACACCCTGCCAATGTCTTTGCTTCTGTCTTCTTTGCAGATCCTGGCTGTGTCTCATTTACCAGAGGGAGTAAAGATTGGCTCCTGGCAAACCTTGGCAGCTTCTCTGGCTTTGCAACCCTACAGGATTTGCAAGCCCTCAATCCCAACTTCTCCAGCGTAAGTAGCACCTGCAGTTGTAGTATTCTTCTCCCAAACTGAAATGGCTGACCTATGGATCTGCAATTACTGCTGTCTGATTTGCTATTGATCCCCCTCTGTAGGCCGAAGCGTTGTCAGTGCTCACTCCTACTCAGGTGGCACAGTTGACACTGAGTTCAGGGGCCTCGACCGACACAGACCAAATCGACCGTGTGTTTGAGCGACTTGAGGAGGGCAATGCTCTGGAAAATGTGGATGAATTCCTGACACAGCTGACAGCAAACGGAAAGGTAGGCTGCTCGTGACACTCAGGGAAGAAGCACAATCCTGGGCTATAAAACGAGCATAGTCTGTACTCAGATATGGATGTAAACCTTGAAATCGGTTGTGGTGGACACGGTCGTATCAAATATTTTGTTGCATGCTTTCCAGCGTCCTGTATGGTGTACTTGCTACGTGGAAACAGTGTGGTGTTGAAATCCTCTAATGTCATAATTTGACAGGTCCCTGACTTCCAACCTGTCGTGAGAGATCGTATAATGAATAGGACCTTCGCCATCATCAGTCCCCATTTCCAGAACTTCAAGGAAGATGACTGGTTTGCTTGGTTCCATCTGAAACTGGTCCTTGTCCTCCCAAGTTTCACTCCAATGATGCTCGAGAACGCAACCTCAAACATAAACTGCACAAACTACCATGTTGTGTGAGTAGCATTTCACCAACAAGCAAGATTCCATTGCACCAAAGTACAAAACGGTAATGAGGGACAGCGTAAGAATGTTTCTTTTCACCCTGTGCAGAGTGAGTGGGCTGGCCGGAGCTTTCCGCGCTATGCCGTTACATAGACGACAAGGAATCGCAGACGTTCTGCTGGGCTACTTGAGAAAATCTGCCGGTGTCATCAACAAACCGGGTAGGTCTGACAAAGGAAACTGCGTCGTGTGGTTGCTTGTGTAGGCTTGCCCATGGACTTATTTGTGAAAAAAAAAAAAAAGTTCTGAAATGGCAGTGAGAGGACAACTGGCACTTACGTATGCTAACATCCATTTACGTGCTTTAGTTTGCAGGCAGGAAATTGACAATGATGCAGAATGGCTTGAAGCAAACTTGGGTCCATTTTCCCTGTACACAACATACTCTGACCTCAACGTCTTCAACCTCTCTGTGGTAAGGCATGCATTCCACTGTCAATCTACCTTGAAAACAGCAGCACAATCTTTGCAACTTGGACAGTCTGTACACCGGGGTGATTTTTCCATGTCAAAGAGAAAAGCAATCCATATATTCTCTTTGTTTGTGTCATCAGGTGGCACTTGTGGACTCCCTGTCCCCAGACCAGAAGGCTGAGCTGATCCTGGATCCAGACAGCCACGCTTTGGAGGATGAGGCCATCATAAGGGAGGTGTTCACAAGCTTGACAAAGTCCCATGATAACGAGCAGCTCAATCAGTTTTTCCAGGCTTTTGCAAGCATCAGCGAGCAGGTGAGTGCTTAACATTTAAGCCTGCCATATTTTCCCAGAAAGCTGGCCGACAAACCGGCCGTGTAGAACTCACCGTGGGCTCAAAGAATTTTTGCAGAAGCTAAAAAGGGGCCCCGGTTTTTGACTCAAAGCGATACATTTCTGATATGCTTTGTGAATGAAGCGCTGCCAACGATGCCTCGAGTCATGCCTCTGATGCACTAAAGTACAAAGATGTGTCACCAAGCTTGCCCTCATTTCTACAAGGATTTCAGGAAGGTAAAATGTCCGCATGAACTAATACGGGAATCCTTTTATTTGCAGAGAAACATCACCATCATCAAAAATCAAGGTGTACGAGACACCATCTTGAACCTGACCTTGACAGCCCTTGCCGGTGAATTTGAAGACTTTGAGCCTAAAGACTTTGAGCTGTGGTTCCAGGTCTATTTGGCTCCCGTGATGGCGAGCCTCCAGCCTGGCAGCTTGGTGGTGATCCCCAGTAACATCAGCTGCGCATCCTACGAAGCTATGTAAGAGATATTTCAGAGGTCCACACTTAGACATTTTGGGTTTTCATGATGTCAAACTGTGGCTTCAGGCAAGTAACGATTACTTCTGTTTTCTGCCTTCAGACTCACTGGTCTTCTGCAAAGTTTGAAATCCCTGCCTCCGACCCTTTCACATGGCGTGAGCGCAAGCATACAGTCACTCAAGGAGACATTCGCACGTACGTGGCAAAATGCTCTGCTGACAAACTTTTTCACAAAAGCCGATTACCGCTGCCTTGATGATAGCTGTATTGATGCCATGCTTTCGTTTCAATTTTCCCTCAAACAGGTTGCACAGTTCCAGATTCCTTCGTGGTAAGTTCACTTCTATGGGTGTACTCCGTGGATTATACAATATTTGATCAAAATTGACAAGACACAAGTCTGGCACATTCATTTTGGTAGGGAGGCCACGCTAAGGTACTTTAAGTAGCTCATGCCACTAGACTAACATTTGCGCTTTACTTGTCTCCAGTGCAAAGAGACCCCGATTGATGGTAAGTCTGTAAAATACCAGAAGTTTCAACTTTGATGACACAATGACATTCTGAAGGTACAATGTCTGATACACCAATATTGTCTTTTCGCAGAGGCCCTCATCTGTGCTGCGGTCAACAGGTAGGTGAATTACTGTTTGGTCCGGGGCTGAGTTTGCGTGGCTAAAGTTGTTTTACACAGTCTAACTAAAGTTACAATGGTTTTCTTTTTGTTGTTTTCCTCAGTTCACAACTGGAACAAACCCTGTCTACTGGCAATTCCTCTGAAGCCCTGTGCAATTTTACCATCACTGAGCTTGCCTGTTCCTCGGTAAGATGGTTTGATGTAAGCTGTAAATCCCAGAGAAAGATTTAGCTTGAGCTACACTGTTGTCCAGAGACAAATCTCCCTGAGCTCTGAGAGAGTCTTTGCTTTATTTTTTTTCTGTCAACATTTTCTCCTAAGGCTACACACCTCACATCCAGCAACCTGGTCACACTGATGAAATGCTCACTGCAAAGCCAAAGGACATACCCGGTAGAGGTCTGGAAGCTTCTCTTCCAAAAAGCTTCTACTGCACTAGACCAGGCTCTCCAGACCTTCGCCACCATGGTAACTCCAATGCCACAATTTCACAAAACTGGTGTTTCCTTGCGTGAATTCTGTGTCCAACCAAAAGTCATTTTCCAACTGCAGGCCCCCAACAACAGCAATCCAGCCATGTCACCTGCTCTTGAGGCTCTTGGGGAGCTGAGAATTGCAAACTTCAGCCAGGCACAACTGCAGAGTGATGCCTTTGTCAGATTCTGGTTCCAGACAGAGCTTGGTCCGTTTCTGGCCTCTGCATCCCCCAACTTCCTATTCTGCCTTAGCTCCAAGAACTTCAGCTGCCATACGTACCAGACAGTGTAAGTAAATATTGGATAGTTTGCTCCAAAGTGAACAAGATTGCAGAGGGAGCGGCAGTTTTCTAGTTGCTTAGACGTTTAAAAGCTTTCTCTCAAATTTTAGCATCCAGGCATTCAGCAGCCGAAGCGTATCCATGGACAGAGAAACACAACAAGCCGTCTTCACTAATTTCATCAAACCGTTCCTTTCAAGAAATGACTCGTCAGGTAAAGGCAAGCGCTCAGGTTCAGTTTGGTAAAGTCTTGATAGCGTGTGGTGCTAACACCCTGCCAATGTCTTTGCTTCTGTCTTCTTTGCAGATCCTGGCTGTGTCTCATTTACCAGAGGGAGTAAAGATTGGCTCCTGGCAAACCTTGGCAGCTTCTCTGGCTTTGCAACCCTACAGGATTTGCAAGCCCTCAATCCCAACTTCTCCAGCGTAAGTAGCACCTGCAGTTGTAGTATTCTTCTCCCAAACTGAAATGGCTGACCTATGGATCTGCAATTACTGCTGTCTGATTTGCTATTGATCCCCCTCTGTAGGCCGAAGCGTTGTCAGTGCTCACTCCTACTCAGGTGGCACAGTTGACACTGAGTTCAGGGGCCTCGACCGACACAGACCAAATCGACCGTGTGTTTGAGCGACTTGAGGAGGGCAATGCTCTGGAAAATGTGGATGAATTCCTGACACAGCTGACAGCAAACGGAAAGGTAGGCTGCTCGTGACACTCAGGGAAGAAGCACAATCCTGGGCTATAAAACGAGCATAGTCTGTACTCAGATATGGATGTAAACCTTGAAATCGGTTGTGGTGGACACGGTCGTATCAAATATTTTGTTGCATGCTTTCCAGCGTCCTGTATGGTGTACTTGCTACGTGGAAACAGTGTGGTGTTGAAATCCTCTAATGTCATAATTTGACAGGTCCCTGACTTCCAACCTGTCGTGAGAGATCGTATAATGAATAGGACCTTCGCCATCATCAGTCCCCATTTCCAGAACTTCAAGGAAGATGACTGGTTTGCTTGGTTCCATCTGAAACTGGTCCTTGTCCTCCCAAGTTTCACTCCAATGATGCTCGAGAACGCAACCTCAAACATAAACTGCACAAACTACCATGTTGTGTGAGTAGCATTTCACCAACAAGCAAGATTCCATTGCACCAAAGTACAAAACGGTAATGAGGGACAGCGTAAGAATGTTTCTTTTCACCCTGTGCAGAGTGAGTGGGCTGGCCGGAGCTTTCCGCGCTATGCCGTTACATAGACGACAAGGAATCGCAGACGTTCTGCTGGGCTACTTGAGAAAATCTGCCGGTGTCATCAACAAACCGGGTAGGTCTGACAAAGGAAACTGCGTCGTGTGGTTGCTTGTGTAGGCTTGCCCATGGACTTATTTGTGAAAAAAAAAAAAAAGTTCTGAAATGGCAGTGAGAGGACAACTGGCACTTACGTATGCTAACATCCATTTACGTGCTTTAGTTTGCAGGCAGGAAATTGACAATGATGCAGAATGGCTTGAAGCAAACTTGGGTCCATTTTCCCTGTACACAACATACTCTGACCTCAACGTCTTCAACCTCTCTGTGGTAAGGCATGCATTCCACTGTCAATCTACCTTGAAAACAGCAGCACAATCTTTGCAACTTGGACAGTCTGTACACCGGGGTGATTTTTCCATGTCAAAGAGAAAAGCAATCCATATATTCTCTTTGTTTGTGTCATCAGGTGGCACTTGTGGACTCCCTGTCCCCAGACCAGAAGGCTGAGCTGATCCTGGATCCAGACAGCCACGCTTTGGAGGATGAGGCCATCATAAGGGAGGTGTTCACAAGCTTGACAAAGTCCCATGATAACGAGCAGCTCAATCAGTTTTTCCAGGCTTTTGCAAGCATCAGCGAGCAGGTGAGTGCTTAACATTTAAGCCTGCCATATTTTCCCAGAAAGCTGGCCGACAAACCGGCCGTGTAGAACTCACCGTGGGCTCAAAGAATTTTTGCAGAAGCTAAAAAGGGGCCCCGGTTTTTGACTCAAAGCGATACATTTCTGATATGCTTTGTGAATGAAGCGCTGCCAACGATGCCTCGAGTCATGCCTCTGATGCACTAAAGTACAAAGATGTGTCACCAAGCTTGCCCTCATTTCTACAAGGATTTCAGGAAGGTAAAATGTCCGCATGAACTAATACGGGAATCCTTTTATTTGCAGAGAAACATCACCATCATCAAAAATCAAGGTGTACGAGACACCATCTTGAACCTGACCTTGACAGCCCTTGCCGGTGAATTTGAAGACTTTGAGCCTAAAGACTTTGAGCTGTGGTTCCAGGTCTATTTGGCTCCCGTGATGGCGAGCCTCCAGCCTGGCAGCTTGGTGGTGATCCCCAGTAACATCAGCTGCGCATCCTACGAAGCTATGTAAGAGATATTTCAGAGGTCCACACTTAGACATTTTGGGTTTTCATGATGTCAAACTGTGGCTTCAGGCAAGTAACGATTACTTCTGTTTTCTGCCTTCAGACTCACTGGTCTTCTGCAAAGTTTGAAATCCCTGCCTCCGACCCTTTCACATGGCGTGAGCGCAAGCATACAGTCACTCAAGGAGACATTCGCACGTACGTGGCAAAATGCTCTGCTGACAAACTTTTTCACAAAAGCCGATTACCGCTGCCTTGATGATAGCTGTATTGATGCCATGCTTTCGTTTCAATTTTCCCTCAAACAGGTTGCACAGTTCCAGATTCCTTCGTGGTAAGTTCACTTCTATGGGTGTACTCCGTGGATTATACAATATTTGATCAAAATTGACAAGACACAAGTCTGGCACATTCATTTTGGTAGGGAGGCCACGCTAAGGTACTTTAAGTAGCTCATGCCACTAGACTAACATTTGCGCTTTACTTGTCTCCAGTGCAAAGAGACCCCGATTGATGGTAAGTCTGTAAAATACCAGAAGTTTCAACTTTGATGACACAATGACATTCTGAAGGTACAATGTCTGATACACCAATATTGTCTTTTCGCAGAGGCCCTCATCTGTGCTGCGGTCAACAGGTAGGTGAATTACTGTTTGGTCCGGGGCTGAGTTTGCGTGGCTAAAGTTGTTTTACACAGTCTAACTAAAGTTACAATGGTTTTCTTTTTGTTGTTTTCCTCAGTTCACAACTGGAACAAACCCTGTCTACTGGCAATTCCTCTGAAGCCCTGTGCAATTTTACCATCACTGAGCTTGCCTGTTCCTCGGTAAGATGGTTTGATGTAAGCTGTAAATCCCAGAGAAAGATTTAGCTTGAGCTACACTGTTGTCCAGAGACAAATCTCCCTGAGCTCTGAGAGAGTCTTTGCTTTATTTTTTTTCTGTCAACATTTTCTCCTAAGGCTACACACCTCACATCCAGCAACCTGGTCACACTGATGAAATGCTCACTGCAAAGCCAAAGGACATACCCGGTAGAGGTCTGGAAGCTTCTCTTCCAAAAAGCTTCTACTGCACTAGACCAGGCTCTCCAGACCTTCGCCACCATGGTAACTCCAATGCCACAATTTCACAAAACTGGTGTTTCCTTGCGTGAATTCTGTGTCCAACCAAAAGTCATTTTCCAACTGCAGGCCCCCAACAACAGCAATCCAGCCATGTCACCTGCTCTTGAGGCTCTTGGGGAGCTGAGAATTGCAAACTTCAGCCAGGCACAACTGCAGAGTGATGCCTTTGTCAGATTCTGGTTCCAGACAGAGCTTGGTCCGTTTCTGGCCTCTGCATCCCCCAACTTCCTATTCTGCCTTAGCTCCAAGAACTTCAGCTGCCATACGTACCAGACAGTGTAAGTAAATATTGGATAGTTTGCTCCAAAGTGAACAAGATTGCAGAGGGAGCGGCAGTTTTCTAGTTGCTTAGACGTTTAAAAGCTTTCTCTCAAATTTTAGCATCCAGGCATTCAGCAGCCGAAGCGTATCCATGGACAGAGAAACACAACAAGCCGTCTTCACTAATTTCATCAAACCGTTCCTTTCAAGAAATGACTCGTCAGGTAAAGGCAAGCGCTCAGGTTCAGTTTGGTAAAGTCTTGATAGCGTGTGGTGCTAACACCCTGCCAATGTCTTTGCTTCTGTCTTCTTTGCAGATCCTGGCTGTGTCATTTACCAGAGGGAGTAAAGATTGGCTCCTGGCAAACCTTGGCAGCTTCTCGGCTTTGCAACCCTACAGGATTTGCAAGCCCTCAATCCCAACTTCTCCAGCGTAAGTAGCTTGATAGCGTGTGGTGCTAACACCCGCCAATGTCTTTGCTTCGTCTTCTTTGCAGATCCTGGCTGTGTCTCATTTACCAGAGGGAGTAAAGATTGGCTCCTGGCAAACCTTGGCAGCTTCTCTGGCTTTGCAACCTACAGGATTTGCAAGCCCTCAATCCCAACTTCTCCAGCGTAAGTAGCACCTGCAGTTGTAGTATTTCTCCCAAACTGAAATGGCTGACCTATGGATCTGCAATTACTGCTGTCTGATTTGCTATTGATCCCCCTCTGTAGGCCGAAGCGTTGTCAGTGCTCATCCTACTCAGGTGGCACAGTTGACACTGAGTTCAGGGCCTCGACCGACACAGACCAAATCGACCGTGTTTGAGCGACTTGAGGAGGGCAATGCTATGGAAAATGTGGATGAATTCCTGACAGCTGACAGCAAACGGAAAGGTAGGCTGCTCGTGACACTCAGGGAAGAAGCACAATCCTGGGCTATAAA